>NC_086237.1:34835836-35580836 GCF_036321145.2 Pelmatolapia mariae | reverse complement strand
CGGGCTAAGATCCTGTGGGACTTCCAGATACAGACGGACAAAATGGTGGTGGCTAACCAACCGGACATAGTGGTGGTAGACAAGCAGAAGAAGACGGCCGTAGTGATCGATGTAGCGGTTCCAAATGACAGCAACATCAGAAAGAAGGAACACGAGAAGCTGGAGAAATACCAAGGGCTCAGAGAAGAGCTCGAGAGGATGTGGAGGGTGAAGGTAACGGTGGTCCCCGTGGTAATCGGAGCACTAGGTGCGGTGACTCCCAAGCTAGGCGAGTGGCTCCAGCAGATCCCAGGAACAACATCGGAGATCTCTGTCCAGAAGAGCGCAGTCCTGGGAACAGCTAAGATACTGCGCAGGACCCTCAAGCTCCCAGGCCTCTGGTAGAGGACCCGAGCTTGAAGGATAAACCGCCCGCAGGGGCGTGCTGGGTGAAGAAAAAAAAAAATATATATATATATATATTACAGCAGTGAGCTTGAACTCTGGGTCAAAGATTCAAGTTGCAGTTATTTATATTTCCTATCACCTTAAATCTTCACTCAAGGACAAGTATCTTTGACAGTGTATATATAGATGTATTATGCATAAGAGACAAATATTGTTCGTTTAATATGTTGGCATTATTACATTTGGCTCAATGCTTACATACATGTGTAAAAAGGAAAATGTACGAGCTGTGAAAACTGTTCCTGATAGAATGAAGAGTAGACTGATATATTAAATATTCCTTTATTGGGTGAGAAAATCAGACCATGTCATAACTGCTTTAAGTCATACAGAATAGATATCAGAGCCTTAAACAGGCTGACTTCTGCTAAATGGGTCAAACTGGGCAGAAAGTATACAAACACATAACATCCTTATAGAATATGATGTAACACTATAGATCAACTTACCTCAGAATATATAAAGCATATAAACAATTACAGCAATATGATGCAACAAACACAGCAGTGCTACTAATCCAAAATACTCAAAGCTTCATAGAACTGAAACAAACATTTATTTTTAGCTCCATTCTGCTGCTGATACATACTTTATGAAAGGCAGCAACAAGTTTAATATTCAGAAACCTAGTGTTTAACTTGAAGGCCCTGAGTACTTTCTCCCACACTGAAAACACTGGAATGATAACATTATTTGAACATTACCTAATAAGACTGATTCAGGACAGACAATTAGTTATGTTAAACTTTTCTAGCAGTCCTTCACAAACAGGAACAGTCTGTCTAGTCTCTCCATCTGTCAGCTGCTGCTGGCTCTTCCTCCTCTTCTTCCTCACACACTGCTGAGTTTGTCCTGGTGGATCATCAGGGGTGCAAAGCCTCACAGATGATGTGCAGCAGTGGGTCCCTCAGTCTGTCCTCACTCTGGACACTTGCAGTTGTCACACATGGAAATCAAATGTGTGATTTGCAGAATTCAAACACAAGTGTAACTTATAAATACATGTTCATACTTTTATTCCACAATCAGAGAGAAAGAAACAGAGAGAGAGTGCAGGACAGACAGACAGGTGACAGTCTCAGGTGTATACACTGCTACAAAACAGCACAAGAGAAGGAGGATTTAGTGTTTGTGTTATTACGAGTGCTAAACAAGAAGAGTTCCCAGATGGTACAGTGGACACATGTGTGACTCCTGTGATTAAAGCGTCTTTCTTTCAGCTTAACGAGTGAACCGTCAGCTCGTTCAAACACACGTTAAAGTCCGTTTGGCTCGACACCACCGAACAGAGGCAGCAATATAACATAGCTAACATTAACAGTGCAGTGAATCCTGCTTGTGCCGTGATATTCAGGACTGCAAACCGAGCAGCATCGACTTTCAGCTTGTTGTGTTTGTGGATATATGACTGACTTTAATTATCCATGAAATCATCACATTCTCTGTAAGATTAAGGTCAACTATATATATATTTAGAAGTAGAGGCTTTAAAACCAAGTTAACGCTGAAAGTACAAACATCACTAATGTCACATAACTTTGCCGACATGTGGCCAACAGTAATGTTTTAATGTTCTTCGTTATTAAACGTTCGCACATAAATAAGTGACATCATATTCAGTACTTACTTTTGACAGTTCACTCTTCGGCCGCTCCCTTCTGCCGTCTGCCGTATTTTGCGGCAAAATTATCCACACCCACCGCCGCTCTATGAATTGTGGGATATATGGGACCACGAAGCGTGCACCGGACCACGCTTAATATTTGGGGAAATCGACGGCGCATTTGGAGTACGCATTTGAAGTACACTTCGAATTGGGACAGCCGTCGTCGCGTGGCGGTGACGTAATCGCACTCAAAATGCGTTCTTCAAGCGTGCGGTCTCTTAATTGGGACACAGCCATGGACTGACACAGCAATACAGCAACTATGGAATAGAACAGAAACCAGAAAGCACAACTCTGATTTTTGCCTTTATTTATCATTTCTAGTCTTTTGGTTTCTTTGTCAAAGTACAATAATAATGAACACTCAGAACTCTGGGTCGACGACCCAGGCACCCCAACAGTATAACCAATGCTATTAATGAAACACACAGCTATTAACTGTATTAAATGACAAAGAAACACAGCTTGAAAAGAACTGAATAATGTTATCTCCTGGAAATAGCCTCTTTAGTGCGCCTTTTTACCAGTTTCATTTTATTATTACCATGAGTGAGATTTTATTAATATTTCATGTCTCAAAAGCCCTGTTTTTCCATTGGACAAGCCACTGTGATGTCACAAAATGCTTTGAAGACCATTCTCTCACTATCCTGTCAGAGATTATGTTGCTAATGATTTGTACACTAGGTATCAAGCCTGATAATGTAAATTAAGGGACATGACTTTTTAAGCTGTGTAGGTGCATGGACACCAACAAATGCCATTCTACAATCTCAGTCCATGGCTATCATACAAGCAATGCTTGTTCGCAAGATTGCAGGCATGTCCTTAAAAGTCCCTGGTGAAAATAATTTCTGGAAAGAGCTTTTTCTTCTCCTGGGTATAAGCCTAGAACTCGAAAGTGAGCAGACAACTTTGTGAAAGTGTTGTGCTCTCATAGTTTGATTAACCCACTGTGTCTGTTTGTCAGTCTCTTTAAAGGCTCAACATCTTCCAAAAATCCAAAATCCAATTTATTTATATAGCACATTTAAAAACAAAAGGTTTGCCCAAAGTGCTGTACAGAAACAAAGGGTAAAACACAAGATAAAACCACTGACACTCACATAAAACATAATAAAACACATAAAAAAACATATCAACTCACGCCAGTCTGAATGCTATCGAAAAAGGTGTGTTTTCAAAAGCGTTTTAAAAACAGGAAACGAAGATGCCTGTCTAATATTTAAAGGCAGCGTATTCCAAAGTTTTGGGGCCATAATTGAAAAGGCTCGTCCTCCTCTACATTTCAGCCTTGATTTTGGGACAACCAACAGCAGCTGGTCAGCTGATCTGAGGGTCCATGAAGGAATATAAGGCTGATGTAACTCGGAAAGGTATGGGGGAGCAAGACCATTAAGGCATTTATAAACCAGTGTTAGGACTTTGGAATTAATTCTGTGATGAACAGGAAGCCAATGAAGAGAAGACAGGATAGGTGTTACATGTTCATGCCTGTGGGTACCAGTTAAGAGGCGGGCAGCAGCATTTTGAACGAGCTGAAGACGAGCAAGAGACCCTTGGCTGACTCCAACATAAAATGCATTACAGTAGTCAAGCCATGTTGAAATAAAGGCATGTATTACCTTATCCATGTCAGGTCTTGACAAAACTGGCTTCAGCTTTTCTATTTGCCTCAGCTGGAAAAAGCTTTTTTGCAACACCGAACTAATATGTTTGTTCAATTTAAAATCTGAGTCCATAATGACTCCCAAGTTTGTCACATGCTGTTTGATATAAGACCCTAGCCAACCACAATTTACGAGCGGGTTGCATGAAAATTTATTAGGTCTAAATACAATCAGCTCTGTTTTACTCTCATTGAAACTCAAAGTTCAGACCCATCCAAGCTTTGACATCTTCAAGGCAGTTCAAAAGGATTTGGATGGAGCCTGGGCCATTTGGTGCTAAAGGCAAATAAATTTGGCAGTCGTCTGCGTAGCAGTGAAAGGGTATTTCGTGTTTTCTAAAAATAGACCCCAAAGGGAGCAGGTATAATGAAATAAGAAGAGTGCCAAGGATTGAGCCCTGGGGCACCCCACAAGAAAGGGGGGCTGAGGTGGACTCAAAATTTTCAACTTTAACACTAAACGTTCTGCCACTCAAATATGAGCAAAGCCAATCCAGTGCTGCACCTTTGATGCCAACCAGGTGTTCCAAATGAGAGATAAGAATATTGTGGTCAACAGTGTCAAACGCTGCAGTAAGATCTAAAAGCATAAGGATCACGGAACTTCCACAATCAGTAGCTAAAAAGATATTGTTAAAAACACGTAAAAGTGCTGTTTCAGTAGATGTTTAAAACCAGACTGAAAAAGTTCCATGATGCCATTAGCATCTAAAAACGTATTCAGTTGGGTAAAAACTATTTTTTCCAATAACTTTTGAAAGGAATGGAAGTCTTTGACAGAGCCATTTCAAAAAGGGAAAACAGATTTTCCAAGAAGATTGTAGACCTAATGGCAGCTATATCCAGCCTTTTACCCAAATCAAGTGCGTTTCTAGACTTCACTCTGATGTGTCTTTTGTATGTGCCTCCTGGCTACAGCATGAGTCTGCAAAATTCAATTCTTGTTGAAAGATGACTGTTTGTCAAAAAACGTCCAAAGGAAACACACCTCCTGTCCAACCACGTGTAAACAACTGCTGGAGTATAAGGAAGCATTTTCTGAGTTGCATAAATTAAATACAACAGCCCTGCAAATTTGGAGATGATGCTGAATCACCATGTTTTATCACAACTATTATTTTTATTTATTGCTATTATGCCATACAGTTTGCATTATGAATCTGGTTGCACTTAACACATTTAAGCATGAATATGATTCACATTGCCAACTTTTAGGGCCGTGGGCTTGCTGTCTAAAAAAGGCCTAACATGTTTAGATTTCTTTGTTTATGTGAAATGCTTTTGTCAAATGGGCGTATAAGATGCCTCAGTATTTCACTATTAGTCATAAAACCACTGAATATATGGCATTTCCCATCAAGCCTGCATGTGCTTTAGAGTTCCTTTAATGGTTTGACATCCTTTCAAATTGCCATTATCAACTTTTCAAAGTTGCAGTCATTATTTCCAGCAGCACCCAGAAAGACGTGACAGGATGAATGCACAGACTGGACAATTTTCCTCCCCTAATGTTTATTCATCCAGCCAAATGAAAATTTCAGAGAAGAAAAGTAAAAGATGATCAAACATGACGAGAGCACTCTGCTGTCTCCCTTTATGTTTGAAATGTATCTTCCCTGATATTGCTTCTTTCTGGGATGAGAATTTAAGATCCAAGTGGGTTCCATCTTGCATCCATTTATCAGCACGGAAATGTTCCTGTTTGCTTTGTGAGTTAAATTATTTCCACTCTGCCTCAGCTACTCTGTTAGAAAGAAACTGCTTCAATGCTTTATCTGTTTCTGAGGAAATACACTATGTAATAAGAGGTGATAGCAATATTACAAAAACGAGTCTCTTCAGTCTCTGTGATTTCAATCTATTAGGAAAAAACTTGGTTTGCATTTGCTCGTATAAAAGCCAGACTGGAGATGAAGTGAAGGTGCCTTTCTTTTCATTAGAAAAGAATGAAGCTGCTTGTTTTCCTCTTGTACAAATAAAAAAAACTGACTTTGAGTTTGTTGTGTGAAGCTTTATTTTTGCTGCACAAGAAACTTAAGGCTGGCTGGCTGGCTTGCTTGCTTGCTTGGCTGGATGTATATAAAACAACAAAACAATCACACTAGGCATTTATCTCAAGTGTTCACCTTGACCTGCATTAGTGAGACAGAGTTACAGTCAAATCACGAGGTCAAAAACTGACATCTATGCTGACATGCTAAATACAACAGTTGGGAGTATGCGTACTGTATGGGATTTTGTTGATGTTGAAAATCCAGTGTCATAGTTCCTATAATTAAAGATCAAAATGTAGGACTCAAAGCACACTAAATGACAAAAATGAGATCATTAATATGTAAACAGAAGAAAAAATAAATAAATCCAAAACCAGAAGAAAAAGAAACCCAAAAGCTTTCATCAGGTGCCGGGGTGGGGGGGGGAAGGAGCACACTGGGTTAGAGATACAGATGCTAAGAGAGAGAGAGACTAAGTAAAAGGACAGGACTAGTTATACACATGTCCTATTTGCTATTAAGTGAAATGGAGACAGCTGGGGGAAACAAGACACTACTGACACTATATTATATTGTTGAATTATGAACACTGACCTTAAATGAGACAAGTGAGGCCTACAGTTATTTAAGTGTTGTTCTGGGTTCTTTTATGAGCTCTTAGATGAGTCGCTTTGTGCTAGGGGAGTAATTTTGGTAGGTCAGCCACTCCTGGGAAGGTTCACGACTGTTCCAAGTTTCCTTCATTTGTGGATAATCTCTCAGCATAGTTCACTGCATTCCAAAGCCTTAGAAATTTCTTTGTAACACTTTCCAGACTTATAGATGTCAGTGACTTTGTTTCTCAGCTGTTTCTGAAATCATGACATGATGTGCTGCTTCTTGAAAGTGCATGTCTTTGGGCTGTGAAAGGAAGTCGGAGTACCCAGAGAGAACTCACGCAAACACAGGGAGAACATGCAAACTTCACACAGAAAGACCCCGGCCTGATGGTGGAATTGAACTCAGGACCTTGCTGTGAGGCAACAGTGCTAACCACTATGCCACTGTGCTGTCCGAACATACAGTTATAATGGCTCCTGTTGCACTTCATATCATTATTACATTATGTGGTGATAAGTAAAGTGAGGCCATGTAATTTCACTAGCTGGGACTACATCCTCGGAACGATAAGCGAAGAGGAATGAGGAAGTATGAACTGGTGCTGCGGTTTGGGGAAGGCCTCGAAGGGGACTGGCGACGGCTCCCGGGCTGGGCAGATCCCCAAAGAAGGCATCCCCTGCGGAAGTGAAGACTGGGCGTTTTCGGAGGTCTTAGAGATTGTTACGAATGTATAACGGTGGGCTTATGATGACCAGCGGCCGAGGAGCTGGTTATGTGGTCGGGGTCTCCTTGCGAAAGGCAGAAGTCGCAGCGCCGATGCGGAGGGAATGGCTAGAGAAGAGATTGGGAGGAATCCCAGAAGACGAGAGCACTTGATAAATGCGTGAAAGAAACCATGATCTGGTTACAGGGTGGCTGGATTCAGTGAGCAGTTCGGCAAAGAAGTTGATGCAGTTGAGGTATGTCTTTATCGTGGGAATTTTGATGCACGGAAACCGGAAGGCATAAGGTATTAAGCTGTAACGGTTACAATGTCGAATGATGGGAAGGAAAGATTGAAGTTACTATGGAATGAACGGGACGCGTTCCAAGCAGTTCCATAGGTGGACGATGTGCTTGCTGCGAGACTATTTATTATTGCTACTTGGAGATGCTGCTGGGTTTCGCGATGTTAGGGTTTAGATCTCGAATGTTGTGGCTGAAAATGGAGGAACCGGAGTTGGAGCGGCCTCTGCATGGGGGCCAAGAATTTGGATGTGTGGGCCGCAGCATGGAGGGCATGATGGAAGGAGAGTTGCTACGGTCTTGTTGATTATGTCGACTACGGGGAGATGGTCGGAGCGAAAGAGGACGGATCTTCTTGACCATTCGTGGCCCCACAGAAGGCCGCGATGACTGCCGGATAGGTTTCGAAAATGGCTGAAGAAGGCAGGAACCGCTCGTGGATATAATGGCGAAACTCGGGAGGCCAGGCTGAGGAGAAACCATGTTCCCCAAAGCCGGCAGAAGGGGCGACGCCTGTGTAGAGCTGAATGTCATCGGTGTGCGACGGCCGATCATTGTAGGAGAAGAGATGCCATTCCAGTTAGCGAGCAGGAGTTGCCAGAGACGGGGTTCGGCTCCGGAGCGCTATTGAGCGTCATAGAGTCGAGGAGTGACAGTGGAGACACTGCGAGTGAAGCGGGTGGGAGATAAAAGGAGCAGCCTTGAGGGATTATGTGTGGAGCACGGTACGAATGACCTAAAGGGGAGAGCAGCTGACGTTTGGAGCACGTGGGGCGAGGAGAAGTTTGGAGGAGACAAGTGATGCGATAGAGCTATTCGATGGGCAGAGAGGCCTGGAAACGTTCGGTGCCGAGGACTTGAGGGACATTAAAGGTCCCGCTGTTTGCTCTTCCGACGGTGGAGAGCTGTTCTGGAGAAGACGGACGTCGGAGTGGATAACCCGTGGGCTAGCGGAGACGAGGGAGGGGAGGCGACCAGGAAATCATCTAGAGATGGACCAAAAACGCAGCTTATCGTTGTTGGGGAGGATCTAACATGGAGTGTCGGGGAGTGAGTCGAAGAGCTTGGGGCTGCTTTTGCAACCGAAGGTCAGCCTGACTGTGAACTAAAAGGCCTCAAGATGACTCTGAACGGGCACCAGAAATCAGGGTGGATTGGCGAGACATTAAGGCACTCGTGATGTCAGCTTAGGAGAGTCACACGCCTCCGCTGGCAAGTTTAGTGAGAAAAATGGCATGGTTCGGTGGGGTTGTGAGGGCATGCGGGGCGGGAATGGCCTCCGCTGCAAAAGGAGCAAGAGTGGAGATAGGGGCATTGAGACATAGAACAGCCAGAGTCGTTAAAGTTATTGCAGATGGAGCGGCCTCCTAGGTGCATGACGGGCCTACCCCACTTATCCAAACCTTGTTGCAAAAGCATGGAGGGAGTGGAAGTCGAGGGTTTGGGAATTCCTGGTACTGGAGCCGGGGTCGAACGGGTAAGAATGGAAGAACGGCATGAGGGCTGACAGTTGTTTTGGGCTGGGACAATGCAGGCGGAAGTAGGATGCGATGGGGCACCACACGACTTGCAGGAGAGAGAAGAACGAGCGGCAAAGACGCAACAGTAGAGTTCCTGATCGAGACTGCCCCAGAAAGTGTCTTGGTTAAACTGCCAAAGGCGAGCAGCTGCCTGAGAAGCAAACTGGATTTGATACTGATAGAAGCCGGTGCTGCCGAATCGTAATGCCAGATCGAGTACAATGGACAGGTAGGAGTCGAACTCTTGTCTTCGGAAGGGAAAGGCGGTGCAGAGAACGTCTGTGTACAACGAGAAAGCAAAAGCAAACTCAAGTGGAGTGAGCTCTTTCGCTCGAGAAGGGGCCGTGCCGAGAATGATGACGGCGCATTGGGGCTGGTGGGTTGGGGGGAGGGATAGCCGAGGCCAGCGAAAACTGGGTGGTGTTAGCTTGAAGAAGAGGGGCCTGGGCTAAAAGGCTCGACCAGGGGTTACTCGAAGCTTCGCCAATGGTGCCGAGGTTACCTGCAGAGTTCGACAGAGGAGGAACGAGTCGCTGAGGACCTGGCAACCCAGTGTCGAGGTTAGCCGCAGTGTTTAACAGAGGAGGAATGAGTGACTGAGAACCTGGCAACCCAGTGCCTAGGTCAGCTGCGGTGTTTAACAGAGGAGGAATTGTGGCTGAGGACCTGGCAACCCAGTGCCGAGGTTGGCTGCGGAGTTTAGCTGAGGGTTTGCTGAGGCGAGTTGCGAAGGAGGGAATGGAGACCACAGAACTGGAAACCCTTGCCGAGGTTAGCCGCGCCTAGTGGGCGGAGCCGCTGAGGAGGGAGCGTTGCTGGCTGGGTGAGGCTGTGAGGAGAGGAGGCAACGTTAATGGAGGACATTTTATTCCCGGAGGAGATTTAACGCTGTTCGGCAAATGAGAGCGGTAGCGCTTGGACATTAAAAAGTAATGGAATAATGTAGCCTTATTTTCGGATCGGCGAAAGCGAATGCCTCTCTCTTTCAAAACTCGGTGAAGACGGGCGACGGTCCAGTCTGAGACCTTCGATGGTAAAGAGTCTTCAGGAGACGTCACCAGGGCGTGGGAACGGCGGCGTGTCCTCGGAGTTGGACGCTGAGATGGTTCGGATTTCCGGGATCTGGAGTGGAGCTCCGCCGTGAACTTTTGCTGGGGGTGGGTTGACCTCTAGAAGCGGTTTGGAGGTCGTAGTTTCACGGGGATGAGGAGCGACCGGAGCCACTGTATTGCTGAAGCGAGTGGAGAGAGGAGTTCGGTGGAATGGATACGGCTGACCTGACGGCCAAGCGGCGAGAACGGCCACTGCCCGGACGGGCCGGCAGTAATCTGGCTCTCCACGGCTGCCCCGCTAGGAAGTTCAGGCTGCAGATCCAGGACTGCCTGGGGAAAATCAGGTGGAGAAAGACTGAGGGCTTGGTCCGATGGGCTGAGCGACAGGAAATCCATGGTGATGAGCCAAAAGGGTGAGTAGGATTTTAAGCTCTTAGAAAGTTCGCTAGACGTTTGATGAAGCAGGATGTTCACATGGTTGATGATACACCCTCTGGTGCCCCTGGACACATCATCAGTGATGTAACCTGGGGTCATTGGGGGTTTCGGGTCTTTCAACAATCAGACCCCCTCTCCCAGGCGACCCAGCCAGGGTTGATCAAGCCCCAGCTTGTGTCCAGGTAGCGCTACCCTACATGCCATGCCTCTCCTCTTTGATCCACTTCTCCCCAGCTTTTATAAATGTTACCTTGTTCTTAACTGGGCAGGCGCTCTTATTATGACCGATCCCGCTGCAGATCGAATCCGCAACAGCCTTCAGGACTTGATCGTGTTGCCAGCGATATCGCCCTTGGGCCAGGGCTTTTGGGCAGCAGCTTAAAATGTGCTCCAGGGTTCCCTTCTTCTGACAGAGAAGACAGCCTGGTGTCTCCACCTTCCCCCAAGTGAAGAAATTCGATGGACTTGGTAGCACATCATATACTGCTTGAATCAGGAATTTTATCCGCTGGGGTTCTGCTTTCCACAGTTCATTCCATGTGACCTTGCGCTCTACAGCTTGCTCCCATCTTGTCCAAACCCCCTGCTGCCTTAATTGCACCATTTGGCTGGTTCGCTTCTCCTCGACTCCTGCTCGCACCTCCTCAAGGATCAGCGACCGCCTCTCTTTCCCCTGTGCCTTGTCATAGTTAGGTGTTCTACTGCTACCCAAGCCCACTCTTCCCTGGGCCACTGTACCCACTATCACCCTTTGCTGCAGCCTTGATACTGCAATGTCTACAGCCTCAGCAGCCCTCCACTTCTGCCCGGTCCTAACCTCTATTCCAGCCAGGGCAACCCGGGGGGTCACTGGACTCCCGATATTGGAGCAGCTCCCTGGACCGGCTCACCATGAACTCCTCGCTTAGGCTGCTAAAGGGGAGCTTCAGCTTGTTGTTATGACCATACAGAGCGATGCTACTCAGGCTTCGTGGCAGTCCCAACCACCTGCTGATCATCTCAAATCCTTCCACTGTTGAGATGGGAACTTCACAGACTAAGAGGGGCCACAAAATCCGGGGCAGAATTCCATGCTGATAAATCCAGGCCTTAAACTTGCCAGGAAGGCCAGATTTATCCACTGATGAGAGCCAGGTCTCCAGGTCTTCGTTGGTCGCTTGTATGGAGGCTGCATCTTTCAGGCTGCAGTTAAATACCTTACCTAGGCTCTTCACGGGCGCCTCAGTAAGTGATGGTATCTTGATGGTGCCTAGTGAAAACAAATATTTATCAGTGACCTTTCCTTTCTTCAGCACAAGCAACCTCGACTTGATGGGCTTGAACCTCATGCGTGCCCAAGAAATCATCTCATCAAGACCCTTCAGTATCCACCTGCACCATGGAGCAGATGTAGTTGTTACCGTCAGGTCGTCCATGAAAGCTCTGATGGGTGGCTGCCTGACTCCAGACTTGGTGAGTGGCCCTCTACACTGGACTTCTGCAGATTTGACCAACATTTTCATAGCAAGAGCGAAAAGGATGGGCGAGATCGTGCATCCAGTGATGATCCCCTTCTCAAGCTTATGCCAGTCGGAAGTTGTTGTTCCGGAAGAGACTCTCAGGTGGAAGTCGGCGTAGTAATCCAGGATAAGATTCCTGAACTTTTCTGGGATGTAATACCGGTTCAGTGCCTGTTCTACCAGCTTGTGGGGTATAGATCCGTAGGCATTTGCGAGGTCAAGCCATCAGAATCAGAATCAGAAGACTTTATTTATCCCCAAGGGGCAATTAACAAACAACCGAGCAGCATACGTTGAAGATAGTACATAGTACTGCCAGGCCCCCTCTGTTCTCCCTGGCTTCCCTAATGAGCTGTGTGACCACGCCCATATGCTCCAGGCACCCTGGAACCTTCGGGGTCCCTCCTTTCTGGACTGAGTTATCGATGTAAGAGTTTTTCAGAAGATATTCTGTCAGTCGCTTAGCGACGATGCTAAAGAAAATCTTCCCTTCAACACAGCAACGAGATGGTTCGGAACTGCTCGATGTTCTTGGACTTCTCCTCCTTTAGGGATCCACACCCCCTCCGCTTGTCTCCACTGGTTTGCTACCTTACCCCTCCTCCAAATCACCCTCATGATTCTCCAGAGTCTAGTCCGTAGCCTCGGACAGTTCTTATAAACTTTGTAAGGTACTCCACTGGGCCTCGGAGCGGAGCTTGCTCTTGCTGTCTTTACCGCCTCCTGGATCTCCTTCCAGCTGGGCTCCTCCCCATCGAATTCCTGCTCTGGTGCAGATGGGTTGATCAGGGCTTGACAGGGACCAAGATCTTGCTCTCTACTTTCATCGCTGTAGGTCTCCTTGAGGTAGGGGTCGACCTCTGCTTTAGCGCAGACAAGATACCCACTGCGCTTCTCTCCTAGCAGCTGTTTTGTAAACCCAAAAGGATTCGCTAGGAATGCGGCTCGCCTCCTGGCCCTCTCCTTCCTTCTCCTCCTGTGCCACTCGGCTCTCCTTAAGGTAATTAACCTCTTGCAGATTATGCTACGTAATTCTGCAAGGGGTCCCCTCTCCTTCTCACTCACCGCCTTGAATTGCTGCCTTAGGCTCTTCAGTTCCTGCCTTAGCTGATGTATCTTGTTGGCTCTGTTGTTCATGGTGTAGAGAGGCTTCGCTGTCCGCTTCTCCTCTTGTCCAAACCTCTCTATAGCTAGGCTGACTATCATTGTGGTCATTGTCTTCAGGCGTTGTTCAACTTGTCCTTTGGCAGTTGCTTGCAGGATGGTATCAACGTCTTCGTCGAACTGGAGCCACTCCTTCTCCTTGCTAACTTGAGGCCACTTCACCCGACGATGTTCTGATCACTTGTGAGCTTCGGGGGCCTGCATCACCTGGAGGCTCCAGGCACTGTGGGGTGACTCCGGACCTGGTTCCTCCTTTGTCTCACCAGGTGTGCTTCCTGCGCGCTGTGATGCCAACACCTTCTGCTCACACTTCATTTTGGCCTGGTGGATCCGCAGGCCATGTCGGTTCTTGCATATCTTGCCGCATATGCATTCCGCGGTCGTTGTCATATCACCATTGCCAAGTGTCATATTTCTTTGATCCATCCGGTGGGATTCTCTTCCACCCCCCCTCTCGGGAATCCCTGGGGGTATATTTCCGGTAGGCTGACTTGTAGCTTTAGTGGGATCTTCCTCTCGGAAGATGCAACTCAGGATGCCACCACTCGCTGCCCCTATGCCGTCTTTCCGAGCTGTCCGCTGTCTTTCCAGCTGTCATGGAAATGAGAACAGCGGGCATTGGAGAAGGGGGCATTTATAGTCTGAAGTCAGAAGGGGCGTGAAGGAGGAGTGGTCCCGCTCCTGAAATTCAGATGATATCTCCACTAGTTAGCCAGATATATTCCCATGATTCATTGTTTTAAACACCAGTTATGCTTAATTTTCTTGCATGCCATTGTTATGGAAATTTTACCAGTAACCTGCAACACACCATACCATTGAGCATTTTGAAATGGTTTAATAAACACATTGCAATGTGGAAAGAAGCATCCCAGCCAGAATACTAGGATCATCTCTGAATTGTGGCCGCCAACCTTGCACGTCATATACAGAGACAGACAAAGACATTCCACAAACTCTTACATGTTGGCCCCTCTCACAGGGGGGCTATACCATCAGCCCCATCCTTAAAAAATATAACATTAACATTCTACATGCATGCATACAATTTGTGTCAGGAGTGATCTTTCTGTACTAAAGTGACATGATTAAAATATGTGATTAATACATCAGAAAAGAAATCTGCCACCACACCATTCAGGGTGAGCCATGTACCAAAATGTTCTTGCCCTATCTTGCTCTCTGTAGAAGTCCTTTTATCACAGCTTTAAGTATGATGCTTAATGTCTCAAAGCGACATGCATTTCAGCAGCTACTTTTTTTTTGTCTCATTTTCATCTTAAAAAAAAAAAAAAAAAAAAAAACAGCTCTGGCTGACGAAATCAACACTTAAATTAACAGACAAAATTAATCCCACAGTCATGCCGTGTTGGTGGTGATTAACAAAGATTCCTTAAAGAGAATCAGCTCATTAAAGTCCAACGTGACTGGAGACACAATTAAGGGTAGAGTTGCATCGCCGTGATTTTAAAATACAGCTTGTGTAATTCATGTGGAATATATAACTTTTTTCATTAGCAGTGTGCTTCACATTCATGTGTGTCAGTTGCACAAACTGCATGAGACCAGACTCACTTCTCCTTCAGGTTTCCTTTAATCCTTCACCAGAAATAAAGTATTCTCATTTAGCTTGAGGCAAAAAGTGTCCATCAAAAACAGGTCACAGCTACGTCTTTTCTCTTCCCTTCTCCCTTGCTCTCTACTTATACTGCAAAACCTAACCTTCATTCAGCCCTCCGCCTTGGTTGGGAGTCTTCATCAATGAACATTTTGGAAACCTATACTTCAGAACATGTTTGAATGCTACAACCAAGGATATGTGGCAGGCTTCTGTACAAATAAAACTCCCATATTGCATTTGCGTTCCTGTATGAGTCTGTGGTCATAGACAGTTAACATGTAGTATGACTTTTTACTTCAGATTAACAGTTTGACCTTTAACTTGGTATCTGTAAGTACACCAGTAACCTCGTGGCCTTTTCTCAGTGATGACACACTTTAGGCTCTGTTTTTCTGCGGTCTGCTATTGTTTTCTTTTTTGTGTTACTGAATTAATATATATGGGAGGTAGCTCTGTGTTTATGCTGATTAGATTGCCGCTATGTTAAAACCTGCTTGCACCATCTCTTATTGCAAATGAATCCAGTTTTTCTAAAGATACCTCTAAAGTGATGTGTTTGGAACGATATATAAACTACCTTTTTTTTACACATTACAACAGTATGGATTTGCAGTTTGACTTCAGGTGCTTACAGTATTTTTCCTATCTGCATTCAGGTCTCAAAAGGTTGCACAGCTGAAATACAGTATCAGAAAGGGAAAAAAAACATCTGGCTTTCAACAGCTGAACATATTGTTACTTCGGGCAGCATACTGTGTTGAGCTCAGCCAGCTACCAGCAGATCAGCTGATCCAAATGGGAGTCCACATCAGATGGTTGGTTCTGCTGATATCCTTCTGAGTGTGTGGTGGATAATCAGCTTACAGTTGCTGCTTCCTCTCCTAGTGACTTTCACACCTTCTCCCTTGACTCTCTGTCATGATATTCCTGCCATTTTTCATGTCATTTATGTCTTGTCTGTTCTGTGAGGGGTTCTCGGTGGTCTTCCGATTTTTTTTGCCACATTTTTGGGGGATTTTTTTTTTCTTTTTTGGCCATTGGTGGTCAAAAAAGAAAGACAGGTTGGTGTGTTTTCACCAACATAGGCTTTCTTATGTTAGCAAAGCAACTGTAAGCATGTTGGTATGCTAATAGTAGCTGTAATTGAATCACAGAGTTGTTAGCCTCAGTTGCGTATTGTATCAGGGGGCTTAAATTATCATACCTAAATATCTAACAATTGTTTACTTCTTAAACCATTTCTGTTATTGAAGACTATATTGCAGTTTAGATCATTCTTTTCCCGACTGACTGTCAAACAAAATGCATCAAGAGTTAGATTTTTTTAAAAAGCAGGATTTTCTGAATCCTGTCATAGCCTTAAGAACTAAACACCCAGAACCACTAATGCCAAACATTCACAGGTCATGAACTCTAGACGATGAATGATGCTAAAAATCAACAAAGTAAAATATGAACCTCAGTGTTTCGTGGAATGCTTGTTTTCTTTCCATAGTTGTTGGTCACACAATGTGAGCTGAAATTAGGAATTACCTAAGCATCTATCACAGGTTCGCAGCTGGATTGGCAATGTCTTTATTCTAACAAGGTTCACAGCATGGTGGAGGTTCACGTCTGGAGGGGATAGGTTTGTTTGTCAGAGATGTTTGGGAATCCTTTTTGCGCTCTACTTTTAAACCTCTGCTTTGCTTCCGAGACTCGAAGTGTGACCAAAGGAATACGTTTACTCTGGGGGTGTAGCAAAGTGCTGCCTCAGTCACTGTGGTGGGGTTGCAGGATAAAAGAAAATCTATCATTTTGCACTCAGAACTTTTAACTTCTGGAATATATTAACATGTAATCAAGCAGGGAGAAAGAATAGTGCTTTGTGCACAGCATCCACAAGAAGTCATTCAGGGGTGCTGGTGAAGCATAACAAAAAAAATCGTCTCTCAGTGGAAGGTTTGTATAAATATTATTTATGCAAACAATCATGTTTCTTCATGGGGTTCATGTATAATCAGGCAGTTAATGGCACACGTAATCAAAGGACAGCCTGATATATTTGTTAAATTATTCAGTAGTGAATATTCTCCACCAGATACAGAGATGGCTGTGTGACAGATACAGCTCACTCTCAAATCACCCTAAAGGTACCCTTCAGAGTTTGTATTTTTTTTTCAAGGAAACAAAACAATAGCAGTATTTCTTGAGCCCCAAAACATGCTGAACACAATTCTGTCCTTGTAAAATAGTTTTGAAACTGAGTTCCTCCTTTTTCAAGCTGTCATAGTGTTGCATAGGGTGTTCACATGTCAAAGAGCAATGCATTATAAAGAATGGTTGGCATAGTAAAAGTAAGCTACCCAAGGTCTAGTTTAAACAATGGGTCCATGACTCTAAAATCTTAGTAGTGATTTATATAGTTATGCAGTACAGTTTTAGAAATGTGGAAAATTAGTTGCAAATTGCAAAAGCATTTAGGTTGCACCAAATGCATTTAGCCAGTTCAGGCAAGAATACCTAAAATACCTATGTACTGGCTGAGTCACACTTTAGTAAAAATGTTATTGTTAGTTTGTTTTAATAGCTCTGTGAGTTTTTCTTCCTTGTTGTCGTAGAACTGTGACTTTCATTGTGGAATGGGACTGTGGTGCAGCAGCTACACACCACATGCATTGCTTACTCTAGGTCAGGGGTCGGGTTGGGAAGGAAGGGTTAAGTGATGGCATGACCATAGCTGGACTGGCAATCGAGCATACAGTGATTTTTCGTTTTTATGGGCCAATGGGTTTTGTTTTGTTTTGGTTCTTTTTTTTTGGGGGGGGGGGGGGGGGGGGGGGTAACGGTATAAACATAAGCAGTCTATCTGGGTCAGATATAAACCAAGTGTAGGTGTAGTTTATTTTCGTTGTGCTGACATTTTACAGTCAGTTACAATAACTCATACAGCGTACTAGCTAGCATGACGGAGTTTATATACAGCTGGGTGGGTGCTATGATGTTACTGATAGTGAACTTTATTTTATTCATAAGGTTAGTTAGTAGAGTTACCAACCGTCCCATATTCAGAGTAAATATTACACGTTTCGTATTGAGCCGAAAACGAACGCGATTGTTCCATACTTCAGCTAGAATGAAACAAAGCTGGAGTTATTCTGCGTCTTTATGCTGTCAGCTACTTCTTCTTCTCTCATTCTCTCCCCCTCCCTCTCCTGTTGCTACTTCAATCATGTAATTGATCAATGATCAGCTGATTGGCTTTTCTCTCTTGTTTGTTTATCGCCCACTTTGCGCCAGAAAGAGGAAACCAGCGGAGGTCGCCCTAAACAACAGCAGCACGTTTAAGCTTGATCAGCTGTTGTTAGAATTTATTTAATATTGCTTTCTAGTATCACCTGATGTTTGTTGGAGCCACAGCCGTAAAGCTGCTGGTCATGATGTCGGTTTGTATATCTGGTGAGAGGGAAACATGAAGATGAAACCAGGAGATGTCCTTACTGAATCATGAAAGTTGAACAGGTGATGGAGAAACAGGTTTACCTTTTTAGTGACATGAATGAGTTGAAGGGAAGTTATGAACTGTTTCTGAGAGACAAATAACACCAGGATCCTTTTTTACGTAGCTGACAGCTGGTAACTGTGCAGGGGCGGGTCTAGCAAAGTTTTGCCAGGGGGCCAGGTAGGGCATTAACAGGGAGAGGGGGGCACAAAGAAATACATTTCTTTCTTATTCTCCTTTAAAATGTCTAGCTTTTAATAAATAATTGTCTGAATCTTACAACCAAAGTTTTTGTCTGATGTAAAATGTATAGAAATCATACATATACCAACAAGACAGTGTACATCACTGTCACAACAGCGTTTGTTTTCATTCAAAGGCTTTATGGCTTTTCCTATAATACCTGGTGGGCCGTTCTCTAGTCAAAATGCCCGGGCCGATTTTTTTATCCTAGGCCAGCCCTGGGCACGACACGCAGTGAATTAATCTGAGAAGGTGCATTAAAAAATAAATGGCCGGGCCAGCGGTGCACATCGCAAATTAGCTCGCATAGACACATTAGTTGTGCCGCTTCTTAATGACGGTATCTTAGCTAACAACCCCAACTACCAGATTCAACTTGTAATTGGCTAAAAATAACTTAGCCTACTGGTGAGAGGGACGTTGCTAGCTGGCAGTTTTTTCAAGCGATGTGGAAATTTCCACATTCCGACACTTAAAATGCTTCAGGAGCTTTCCGCTCAGCGCAGCATTAGCACCGTGGAAATACACAGATACATCCGAAGACTCGAGACAGAATGCGTTTTCGGGACTTTCAGGTGAATGGACCAATGTTTTCTTTTCTTATCAAACCAGAAAGCCTTAATGAGCAGCTCTCGCATGAACTGGCTGGACACAGAGGACATCGAAATGCAGCTGACTGAACTGAAAAGCTCAACTCTGTGGGGGTCAATGTTTGCAGAACTACGAACGCAGCTGGAATCCATAGCTGTGCGTGTTCATGGAGCTTGCATTTTCACCTGCTGGACAGCACTAACTGTCTTCAGAACATTGCAGAGGCCTTATTGACAGTATTTAGCTCTACATATCTGTGTGAGCAGATTTTCTCTCACACGAAGAGTGTCCTCAGGTAGCCGTCTGAATGCTGGACACTCGGAGACCTGTGTCCCTGAGTGGGAGACTAGAGGTCATATTAACATGTGTATCCCTGTATTAACAAACATGCCATATTGGCCCAGTTTATTTTTCTTATCATTGTTGTGAGGAGACCATAAATAGCATTTGCATTTTCTGTTGTACAGTTCATTTGCTGTTATGGATAAAAAGTGTATTTTTTTTGTTTCAAAATAACTGATAAGTATTCACTGATAGCTGCCAACATCTGCGAACAAATATAATTCTATAAAGTTGTTCTATATAGTGTGTTACTCTTCATGTAGAGCGTTATTAAATTTATTGCTACTGCAATCATATGGCACATTGACTTCTGAGGAAATTTTAGATGGCACTCATCATCAAAAAGGTTGCCGACCCCTGCTCTAGGTTGTGAACCGACTTGTCAGCCAGACCCATGGACATACCGGCTGAAATCTGGAGAAAAACACAGCATGGATGCAGAGGTGGACGACAGATGAAGAGAAGGAAAAGGAGGGAGACAGCAAGACAGCGGAGGCTTAAGCTATCAGCACTAACACGGAGTCAGAGGGAATACATTCAACACTATAATAAATGATCACCGCCATACTAACTTACCTGTAGTCAGCCTGCAATCCACAGCCACGCTAGGGTCTCTCCCTCTGTCTCCACATTGCACCATAGCCTCCTGTGAAAGTCCTGGAAAGACTCATCCTTGACCAGCTCCAACCTATTGTCAGGCCACATAAGGATCCCCTTAAGTTTGCTTACCAGCCCCACCTCAGAGCTGAGGATGCCATCATCCACCTGTTCAATCGTGTCTCACATGTTTTTAAAATTTTCCAGTGCATTGAATATTATCAGGCCAAACCTCCTGGGTAATAAGCTGACAGCAATACAGGCGGTTGCCTCTCTTGTGTCCTGGATTGTTCATTACCTGACAGGAAGACCACAGTATGTGCATCTTCAACACACTGTGTCTGACAAGATGATCAGTAACACAGGGGCATCACAAGCGACCGTCCTCTCCCCTCTCCTCTTCACCCACTGCACCACAGTCTTCAGCCACTGCACAAAGACCTTTCATCTTTAGAAGTTTTCTGATGGCTCTGTGGTGGTTGGATGCATAAGTGAGGGTGATAAGACAGAGTCCTGGGCTCTGGTGGACTCCTTTGTCATGTGGTGTGAGCAGAATCATCTGCAGCTCAACGTGAAAAAGACCAAATAATTGATTGTGGACTTTAAGAGGACCAAAAAAAACAGTGACCCCTGTTTCAATCCAGGGGATTGATGTGGACATTGTGGAGGACTATAAATACCTCAGAGTACACATAGACAATAAATTGGCCTGGGTTAAATAACACCACTGCACTCTACAGGAAGGGCCAGAGTCATTTGTATTTTGTGTGGTGGCTGAGGTATTTTAACATCTGTCAGACAGTGCTCAGGATTTTCTATGAGTCTGCTGTGGCCAGTGCCATCCTCTGTGCTGTTGCATGCTGGGGCAGCAGGCAGATGCCAACAGACTCAATAAAATGATCAGCAAGGCCAGTAATGTTGTTGGGATGGAGCTGGACTCCCTTGTCCAAGAAAAGGACAATGCGTGCAATAACCTCCCACCCTCTCCATGACGTGCTGACCAGTCACCATTCATTAAGTGACTGAGATTACCCAAACGCACCACTGGACAACACAGAAAATCATTCCTGCCTGTTGCTATCTCCCTGTACAACTGCTCCATCTAATGCACAGTACACAGTGCAATAGTTTCACCCTTTTGCACATCCTCTACAGTGAAAATAACAAAGTTTTACAGTTTGCAGTCTAAATCAATTAATTAATCTAATATTCTGGACATTTATATTTGAGCTATTTGTACATATTAGAGCTATTTCCTATATTTTGTAACTTTGTAATATATTGTATTATTTAATTTAGTTCAGTCTGTTACTGTTCATATTGTCTTGGAGCAACTGTAACCACATAATTTCCATAGGGATTAATGGATTAAGGGATTAATTATTCTGATTGCAAGAAGTTGTGACAACCAACTTCTTGTCATTCAGAGATGAAGTCTGCAACACCCTCAACTGGACAACAACTTTCAATCACAAGACAACTGCACAGGTAACATGTCTTCAAACAATTACACTCAATCTTAAACTGACTGCAATCACTCTCGGATTTTGAAAAGCTTTACAAAGTATTGCCATCTAATTTCTAAATGCAGACAGACAGCCAACACTTAGCAATCCATGTGAATAAGTATATTGTACATGCTAAAATAGTGATGTAGCACTCGATCTGGTTGTCAGTTCTAGTTGTCAAATGGCTCTATTTTGGTTTGTTACATTCTCCTAAAAAGTCCAGGGCATGTGAGAAAGTAAATTAAATGATTTTATTAATATTTGTATTACTAATTAAACTAAAACACAGGGACAAGCCACTATTACCTTTATAAGAAAGAAAACCAAAAAGGGGAGCACTTAAGAGACATGGCATGACATATCCATACAGGGTCAAAATCACAGCAGGTCCTATCTAGTAGACTCCAATTTTTTCATCTAATTTGGGAACCCTAATGCACATGTTACCGGCACCAGACCTAAGGGAATCTGGACCGGCAGCAAGCGGCACACAGGCTAGAGAGCACTGCGTAGCCAAATATGAGCAAACTGTGGATTAATAGAGAGGACACCGAAGTTAGCGTCTTGCTCAGGCCGGAGCTCATTTATTTCTCCACATATACACAATACAAATCACACTAGACCATGCATTCTTCCCATAAAATAACAGAGTTCATAAACAAAAATAAAGTTACAAAAAACATTCTCTCAAAAGCAAAATAAATACAAACTAATTCAGAATGACTTTACATACAACTTAAACAAAACACTCACGGCTAAAGCATAACAACATACCAAAATAACCCATCTCACATTCACACAACCTTTCCCCACATTCGCGCCAGATACGCTATTACTTTTGAACATGGCGTCCCCTGAACGCAACACAACATGGCGGCAGACTACTGCAAACGTTGTTTCACCAACGAAAAGCTTTCCCCTTAATACATGTACTCAGTACTGCTTGGATAACACTAAAACAAACACTACAACACATTTTCTGAAGTCGCAGGTTGCCACCGTCATAGCATATACTTATAGTGCTATGTAGCATTATGCCGATGATACACTAATACTCATTACAACAAAATACCACAAAACAACATCATCACAATCATCTCAAAATATAGCCGAACAGTTGTTACTCAACTTACATGACATTCAGAACCAGTTCGGTAACATAAAAGTTTGTTTGTCAGTACCTGTGGATTAATAGAGAGGACACCGAAGTTAGCGTCTTGCTCAGGCCGGAGCTCATTTATTTCTGAGCTGCGCATGCGCAGAGCCTATAGCTAGAGTCTCTCCACAGCAGTGCAAGAGCACCATCTACTGGCATAATGAAATATAACCATGGTCTGGCAACACATAATGTCAAAATAAGTCACAATAATAAACAAAAAATAAGGGGGTAATTAGTTTTCTTACAAAAATAAACATGTAGCTTTTTCAACCTGCTACACACACTTCACACACTAAGGTTAATTATGGAGTTCCACATGGTTCCAAGCTAGGACCATTTCTATTTATATTAAACAATCTTCCCTTAGGCCAGGGGTCAGCAACCTTTAACATCGAAAGAGCCATTTGGACCCGGTTTCCACGCAAAAGAAAACACTGGGAGCCGCAAATACTTTTTGACATCTAAAATGAAGATAACACTGTATATATTGTAGCGGGCCAGGGCTGTTCGGGGATGTTATGGACATTTATGTTCTGTTTTGCAGTTATGTTTGTTGTTATGTTGTCATGGTAACATGACATGAGCCCCCGCATCCTCGCATCCTCAGGACCTTCTATCGCTGTGCCATTGAGAGCATCCTCACTGGATGCATCACCACCTGGTACGGCAACAGCACCGCTCACAACCGCAAAGCTCTCCAGAGAGTAGTGCGGTGTGCTGAACGGATAATTGGAGGTGAGCTTCCCTCCCTCCAAGACATCTACAGGAAGCGGTGCCTGAGGAAAGCGGGGAGGATCATCAAGGACTCCAGTCACCCCAGCCATAAACTGTTCAGACTACTTCCATCAGGAAGGAGGTTCTGCAGCATCCGGTCCCATACCAGCAGACTGAGAGACAGCTTTTTCCATCAGGCCATCAGACTGCTGAACACTTCATAGACACCTCACCCTCACTACTGGAACTTCAACATTATGCACTCCATACTGTACATTAATGCCACTGTTTTGCACATACCAACCTCTGTATATTTTATATATCTTATTTTATTGTTTACTTTATTTCATTTGTAAAACATGTATATACATACTATATACACACTCAAACACACACACGTAGAAAAACATATTTAGTATACACATTCAGTAATGTATATACCTTTACATATTGTACATATATTTATTACTTTTTAGATTAGCCATTTTTATATTTTGCTTGTTTTACATTATTGTATTTTGCACAACTCTGTTGCTTGTGAAGCTCGCACACAAGAATTTCACTCACATGTACTGTACCAGTGTACCTGCACATGTGATGTGACAATAAAAGTGATTTGATTTGATTTGATTTAACAGGTGACGCTCCCTCTGTGTGTTTTTTTCCGGTGAGAGAGCGCCATTTTGTGTTGTTGTTTTGGTTGCCGCGCTGAGGAGTTGCTAGCGGCAGTGTTCTCCAGAAAAGGCTTAATAAACGGCTGTGCTTTCTGGCTAGCTCGCCGAAAGCAAGACCAAAGGAACCTCTGTCTCCTCCTTGCCTGAGCTCGCCACATTGGTGTCAGAAGTGGGATGCTCACCCTCGCCGGAATGGAGGGAGACATTCGGAGGCTAGAGCAAGCTATCGAGGAGAACATTACTCGCCTGGGAGACTGGCGATTGAGGAGAGAGGAAGCTAGCGGCCATGTAAGTCCCCCGACGGGTCCCGACGGCGCGAGTGCACGCCGCCGCGACCGATGCTAGGGCAATGCTTGATGGGCTGCCTCCGTCGGCCGACACACCGGGCCCCCGACAGCGAGCAGTGACGCCTGCAACGCCAGCTAAGGTACCGAAATATAACGGGCTAACCCCGCTAGAGCCCTACCTCTCACAAGTACGGCTAGCCGCGAGACATAATGGCTGGAGTGACGGCGAGGCTGCTACACACTTAGCGCTAGCATTGGAAGGAGATGCATTGCAGGTACTCCTTGACCTAGCCGCGTCAGAGCAGCATGAGCTCCAGGCCCTCACCATAGCACTCGAGAGGCGATTTGGGCAGCGGCACTCCACTGATCAGAGCAGGGAGCAGCTGACCAACCGGAGCCGTAGGCCGGGGGAGAGCCTGGGCACCTTTGCAGCGGATGTGTTGCTGTATGCTCGTCGTGGCTACCCAGAGTTCCCAGCAGCAGCGCGAGAGGAGCTTAGCCTGCATGCTTTCCTGCGTGGACTTTTTCCAGAGCGACTGCGCCAACACGTCCGCCTGGCCATGCCTCAGACTCTCAGTGAGGCGCTCCTTCAGGCTGAAAGGGCCGAGCTGGTGCTCACCTCGCCACCTAACCAGCAGGTGCGCCCCCCAAACTACCCTCAAATCAGAGCCGCAGACTGCGATGGGGAGGGGGCGGTCGCAGAGATATGCCAGCTGCAGCCCTCGGTGCCTCGGAGGCGTCGTCGTCGTCCCACCAACCGCTGTTACCGGTGCGATTAACCTGGCCACGTGGCGCGTGACTGCCCAGCACCTGCCCCGACGGCCAGAACTACAAAGCCACAGGGAAACGGGGTGGGAGCGGTGTAGTGAGGGGACCACCGCCCCAGTTTCCTGCCCCCCTCCAAGGACGATGCACGGCGGTGGGCCGGGTTGGGCACCTCAAGGGACTCTACCTGAGCTGCTGTGTTGAGGGCCAGCCATGCCGGGCCCTGGTGGACACGGGGTCTACCATCTCCCTGATACGACCTGGCGTGCTTCCTGGAACATCCGGGTCGTTGGTCGAGGGTTGGTCGCCCACCAACACCCAGCTGATGACAGTGACGGGGGAGAGAGCTGATATGCGGGGGAAGAAACCGTTGCAGATCCGAGTGAAGGATCTGGAGCTGATTCACGACTTCTGGCTTGCGGACATCCAAGACCAGTGCATCATCGGCCTTGATCTGCTGACCCGCTGGGGGGCCTGCGTCGACACCGCAAAGCGGGCTATCACTCTTGGCACAGAGACTCTCGCCCTCCAGTGCGGTCAAAAGCAGGGAGCGGAGGGGGTCAGAGCCATACGAGACAGGCGTCAGGCAGCTGCCGCTCAGCAGATTTCGGGTGCCGGTGGCTCCGGGTCATCTCTACTTACCTCAGCCCCGGCCCCTCAGCCCAACAAATCTCCCTCGACCGAGACAACCGAGGCTGTTGGTGACCTGTGGCAGCGCAGCAGCGTAGGTCTCAACGGTGATCAGCGCCAGCGGTTGAGGTGCCTCCTGGACGAGAATGCGGACATCTTCGCCGCCAGCGACAAAGACTGCAGGCAGACAGGGCTGGTCCAGCACACCATCGACACCGGCTCTGCCCAACCCATCCGTCTGCGCCCACATCGGCTGCCCCTCTCAAACTGGCAGGTGGCGGAGGAAAAGATCCGTGAGATGGCTGCGGCTGGGGTGATCGAGCCGTCCAACAGCCCATGGGCGGCACCCGTGGTCCTGGTGGGGAAGAAGGATGGCAGCCCGAGGTTCTGCGTGGACTTTCGCCGTCTCAACGCAGTCACCAAGAAGGACTCGTAGCCGCTTCCACGGATCGACGAGGCCCTAGATTACGTCAGCGGCTCTAGCTGGTTCAGCTCCCTCGACCTACGCAGCGGTTACTGGCAGGTGGAGCTAGCCCCCGAAGCAAGGCCTAAGACTGCATTCACCATTGGACAGGGGCTGTGGCAGTTCAGGGTCATGCCCTTTGGGCTCTGCAATGCGCCAGCGACGTTTGAGAGGCTGATGGAGAGGGTGCTCGTGAACATCCCTCGTAGCCGCTGTGTTGTGTACCTGGATGACCTGTTGGTACACGGTGGCGACTTCGACAGTGCACTGTCCCACCTGAGCGAGGTCTTCGGTGCCATCCGTCAAGCTGGGCTGCGGCTCAACCCTGCGAAGTGCCGGCTGTTGACAAGAGAGACTACGTTCTTAGGCCATGTGATCAGCGCTCAGGGTATCGCCACCGACCCCGCAAAGGTGGCTGCGGTCCGGGATTGGCCGACTCCCTCGAACGTCAAAGAACTGCGGAGCTTCCTGGGCCTAGCCTCCTACTACCGTCGGTTCATTAAGGGGTTCGCGACGACAGCCAGCCCCCTCCACCGCTTAACCGACAAGGACCAGCCGTTTGGCTGGGGTGATGCCTGCGCTGCGGCCTTCGCACGGTTGAAGGAGGCCCTCACCAGAGCCCCAGTCCTGGCCTACCCCGACGCCCGGCAACCCTTCATTGTGGACACTGACGCTAGCAATGTAGGAGTTGGGGCGGTTCTTTCCCAGCAGGACGATGCTGGAGAACGAGTGGTGGCATACTTCAGCCGAGCTCTGGGGCGAGCCGAGAGGAACTACTGTGTGACCCGGCGGGAGCTGCTGGCTGTGGTGCTAGCGGTGCGGCACTTCCGGCCATATCTGCACGGCTGCCGGTTCCTCCTGCGCCTCGACCATGCATCTCTGACTTGGCTCCTGAACTTCAAACACCCGGAGGGTCAGGTGGCCCGCTGGCTGGAGGTCCTTCAGGGTTACGAGTTTGAGATCCAGCATCGGGCAGGTCGACAGCATGGCAACACTGATGCCCTCTCCAGAAGGCCCTGCATGGCCGTCGAGTGTCGCTACTGTCTGCGACAGGAGGAACAGGCCCAGGAGGTGCTGGGGGTGGCTGCTGCTCAGGCCACGGCCAGCGGAGGGGGATGGCTCCCATTGACCCCGCAGCAGCTGAAGCGGGAGCAGGAGGCAACGTTGGTTCAGGTGGGGGCCTGGCTGGAGGTGGCGCAACGCCCCGACTGGACGGGGGTGTCGGGGCAGGAGCCCGAAGTGAAGGCCTACTACTCCCAGTACAACAACCTGGAGACCCACGACGGCCTCCTGTACCGGAGATGGCGGGCCCCCGGGCAGGGCAGAGATCTCCTGCAGCTGTTGGTGCCTCGGTCGCTGCGGTCGCAGGTGCTCGAGCTCGTCCACGGCTCGGTGGGGGCCGGCCACTATGGGAACGCCAAAACTCTCCGCCGTCTCAGAGGACGGTTCTACTGGCCTGGCTGTCGACGGGATGTGGAACTTCATGTGCACTGCTGTGACACCTGCACGGCACAGAAGGGCCCAACTCAACGCTCCACTGCCCCCCTTCAACAGTACCTGGTGGGGGCCCCGATGGAGCGAGTGGGAGTGGACGTCCTAGGGCCTTTCCCTGTTACGGAGTCAGGGAACCGGTACGTGTTGGTGGCCATGGATTATTTCACAAAGTGGCCGGAAGCCTACGCTGTGCCGGACCAGAGTGCATCGACGACGGCGGAGAAGCTGGTGGAGGAGATGTTCACCCGTTTTGGGGTCCCGGCTGAGCTCCACAGTGACCAGGGGCGTAACTTCGAATCGAAGGTCTTCGGGGAGATCTGTCGGCGGCTGGGGGTGGAGAAGACGAGGACCACACTGCTTCACCCGCAAAGCGACGGCTTGGTCGAGCGCTTTAACCGCACGCTGGCCACCCAGCTCGCCATTCTCACCAGCCGCCACCAGCGGGATTGAGACCGACATCTGCTCCTGGTCCTTTGGTCGTATCGGACTGCGGTTCAGGAGTCCAGCCAGTGCACACCTGCCGCTTTGATGTTTGGACGGGAGCTCCGGACGCCCGTAGATCTGGTGTTCGGGTCCCCCCCTGAGCCGGAGATTGACGGCGGGCCGGAGATGGACTACTACAGGAGGCTGAGGGAGCGGCTGCAGGTGGTTCATGACTACACCCGCCAGGCCCAGGCCAGCGCCGGAGCACGACAGAAAAGAGCCTACGACACTAAGTGCCGGGGGGGGGCTTTCCTGCCTGGCGACAAGGTTTGGGTGTACTGCCCGTTTCGCAAGAGAGGAGTGTCCCCCAAGCTCTGCAGTCACTGGCAAGGGCCGGCGGGGGTCGTGGAGCGGCTAACAGAAGTGGTGTACCGTGTTCGCATGCCGGGCCCGGGGCGCCTGGTGGTGTTGCACCAGGACAGACTCTCGCCGTATCGACCGCTCGCTCCGGCAGATGCCGGGGCAGGGGATGCTGGCAGCGCCCCATGTTCTGACCCGAGCGACTTTTCCCCCGCCTGTCGAGACCGGCCGGTGCGCCAGAAGAAGGCACCGGGACGTTTGCAGGACTTTGTGTGGGGTAATGGGGTTGTCGGGGACGACTGACCCCTTAGGTGGGGGCTATGTAGCGGGCCAGGGCTGTTCGGGGATGTTATGGACATTTATGTTCTGTTTTGCAGTTATGTTTGTTGTTATGTTGTCATGGTAACAGGTGACGCTCCCTCTGTGTGTTTTTTTCCGGTGAGAGAGCGCCATTTTGTGTTGTTGTTTTGGTTGCCGCGCTGAGGAGTTGCTAGCGACAGTGTTCTCCAGAAAAGGCTTAATAAACGGCTGTGCTTTCTGGCTAGCTCGCCGAAAGCAAGACCAAAGGAACCTGTCTCCTCCGTTTCCTGAGCTCGCCACAATATTGTTTTTTACCTTTATGCTTTGTGTGAACAACTAAGGTGTGTTGCTTATGAAATCCATGAAGTGCTACAGAGAAAATTACATTTTATTTATGTAATTAACACATTTTGAACTCCTTAAGAAATATAACAAAAGGAAAGACACCCTGCTGAACTAAAATGATCCATGTAGCAAACAAAAACTGTTATATCGCCTTTGGGCTTTTGGAGCCTTGACCTGACTTTTAAAAAATAATTGGAAAAAAGCACTATGCTGCTAAAAAATGAAAAATAGATATTTGCAAAATTCTGCCTAAATATGTATTTTACCTGGTTAATGTGTGTGGCGGGGCGTGGTCTGCAGAGCCGCTGCAGGGGAGGCGGACGCACCTGAGCGACACCCGCAATCACGCCTCGCTGCCTTTACGTCTGTGCTATCTATGCTGTTGTGTTGGTATGTGTCAGGCTGTGAGCTGAAAAGCTACAGCTGGCTGTATGCGTCAGCAACCGTGTGTGAAAAGTGGTCAATAAAGAGACGCTGAAAAGCATGTTCATGCAAACATCGTCGGGTCTGCCGTGATATGTTTACAATGGGACTTCTGGTCCCGAACCTCTGCGCACAGCGTCTGCAAATCGGGGCTTTCATCTTTACGCAGGACTGTAAGCTGTCATCTGTGAGGCGTGAGCGGTGTTTGTTTTTAACATAGTTCACGGTGGAGAATAGCTGCTGACATAATGTGGATCCGAAGATCCATAATTGGCCTACCTGGGGTTGAAAGCCTCGATAAATGCATGGCGTTTCGGCGGGCATACCGGCTTCCGCGAGTGTGACGCTTATTTTGAGCGATGAAAAAATAATAGAATATAATTTATTTTTTTATTTCAATATCACAATAATCTTCCAATTTAGAACTACAAGTTAAAAAGAACTAACATAAATAAAATACACTTCAGCTAAATACTTCTAATTTATTTTCTCAAACCACGCGGAGCCGCACTATAAGGACTAAAGAGCCGCAGGTTGCCGACCCCTGCAGTATCATTAGAAGGCATAGCATTTTCATTGCTATGCAGATGACATCCATCTTCATCTATGCATGAAGCCAGACGACAAACACCTGTTAGTTATGTGGGGTTTTATCAGTATTATTCTGGGGTCTTTACCTTACCATCTGAAGTGCCTTGTGGAAACTGTTGTTGTGGTTTGGTGCTATATAAGTAAAACAGAATTGATTTCAATTTATTAATTAATTTTCATCTTAAACCAATACAATCTTCAGAGGTGTTAAAAGTAACCATGACCAAATAAAAAGATGTGAACCAAGTTGTAATCAGCATCCTTTCTAGCAGTAACTCTAGGAAAGAAAGTAACAATGCACCTTTCCCAAAATGTGGAGTTAATCTTTTATACTTGATCATATTAGTGCATGAATAACAGGCATGGATGTATGACAGGCGGTGTCATCCTCAAATAATCTATCTTACTGCTATGGTCTGCAAATTAAGTGTTATTACACATACTGAAGTCAAAAATTCTTCTTGCAAAGTCTTTTGTCACGGATGTTATCTAAGGATATTCTTAACATGGCACTTCTTGATTCATCACATTGATGAATCATACCGAAGAAGAATAAGAAAAAAAGAAAAAAGTTTTCCTTTTCTGTTGCTTTCTAAGTGAGATGGTGTTCATCTTTTCCCTTTTGCAATGTACCATCTTGTCATTTTCTGTTATAGATAATTTGATCGGGTTGTTGCACCTATTTCTGTATGATGACTCAAGTAGCTATAAGCATAATGTGACCTTATTGTATTTGACACACATCTGAAACCATTTTCTTCCCTCACTTGTTCTTTCATTAGAATTTCATGCTGTGGCGTTTTGTTTTTTGGCCTTTGTTATTGTTCTATCTTCATACAGAGCATGCTGTGCACTGCTGCCCGCTGGTTATGATTGCCACCAAACTTGCACACATATTCTTTCTTGTCTCAAAAAAACAAAAAGCAAGCGTAGAATAATAGGAGGTCCTTTTCTCCATAACACAAAGGATTATATTGACAACAAGCAAGATAGCAAAGTCTGTGTGAATTGTTTTTTCACAGGAGGGAAAATGATTCCCTACTGCTCAATCAGTTATCTCGCTTTAAGAGTCTTGTGATCTGAAAATTCCTGTCTGCCTGGTATTAAAAGATCTTCACCCACCTTCAGATGCACAATGTGAGACCAGCTGAGAAAATCCTCAAAAACTTCCTCGAAAACCATTTTCACCTTTTCAGACGCTACCTCCTTTTCATCTGTGGAAATTAAGAGTGCTTTGGTGTGCAAATGAGACAAGAGTGTAAAAAGAGATTTTTCTCTCTTTCTTAAGGGTGAACTTCAGGCAAGGGCTCAATGGGCTCAATCAACACAACCGCCTACATAAAGGTACCATGGGGTATTTAAACTGTGCAGCCAGGGAAATCAACTGCTTAGCTGTATTTAATGATTTTGTCCTTAAGATATGTACAAATGGTTAAAAAAAAGAAGAAAATCTTAAAAGGGAGTATGATTGCTCGGCTTTCATAAGGACTCTTCTAGGGAAAAGATTTAGAAATGGCCTGTGTTGTCTGCGCTGCTTTTGTTGAAAGAATGTGATTTAAAAAATGAAACGCTTAGCAGACACTGTGTTTTTAATGAGCCTGTTTAAGAAACTGTTACGAGACCTGCCATTGCCATAAATTTCACAAAATAAAAGTCTGAACTTTCTTGGGGGTTTTTTGTCTTTGGTGCATAAAGTATCCCATAGAGGAGGTTTCAAATTGCAGAGCGATGGGCAGGAAATTGATCTCTATGAAAACTAAACACATAAGTAATGTTTTTCTATTCTCGGGGAGTTAAAAATATATATATAATTACAGAGGGGAAGAAGAGGTGGGAACCTGCTTTTCTTCTTTGGCAGCTTTATTGTTTTGTAGTGACAAACAGCTCAATTTTTTGGGACAGTGTGGGTTTCATTTAGAGGTGAAATTGCCATTTCAATTCCTACAGCTTGACTGAATACCAAGCACCCATGGGACAGCTGTCATACTCTTTAATACCAAACAAAACAAAGGAAGGATGTCTCAGTGATCAATTTTGCAGGTGACAGGCTGGTTTATTAAACCGTGTCACTGGCTCGTGAGTATGTTGGTGCGCGTGTGTTGAAAAAAAAATCCAGTTTGATCTTTAAAGTGAAGACTTTCATGTCTTTTTTTCACAGGTTTTTAATTTTTTTTAGTATCAGGATCAAGTTTGTAGGTTAAGTTTTTTTTAAAACTTTCTTTTATTTAATCAGAAATTATTTTCATATTATACCTTGTATTGAATGAGCCCTGTATTATAGTAACACCTGTAGCTGTCACACGTGTAGTCACGTGTAACAGTGGCTGGTGTCAGAGCAAAAGAAGGTCATGTCGTCTGTTAGCCTGGTATTCCTAACAGCAGACATGATAAAGTGGTCAGTGAGTAAAAACTTTATGAACGTAACTCTGTGTCTATATCAGTGTCCTTCATAGCTTTAGTTAACTTCTGTATTTTCGTGTCAGTTGTTTCTATTGAATATCATAACGGTACATTACTTTAAGCTCAAGAATGCTGTCTGAGGTCATACCATGAAGGAGCCATGCTAAAGAAAGTAGGTGATTTGTTGGTTGCTTTAAAAATCCATTTATGAAAGGGCATTTATCATTGAGTTTTTGAACATATTAGCAGTGATCCCTGTTTTTTTTTTGTTTTTTTCAAACTCAACCTTGTTATATTTGATCAAGAACTTGCGGACTTAAACACAATATAACAAACATAGAGACTAAGTTTAAAGGATTTATTGTTACACAAGGATTGAATGTGCACTGGAGTATCTTTGACAAGCAGAGATGTGAGAGGTGACTGATGGTTGAAATGACAGAGGATAGTGGCAGGAAGGGATTAGCTAGAAAGCTAGAAGTTCGGTCTGCAGGTGAGTAGAGGTAACAGGGAGCTGGCCAGCACACACGAGGAGTCTAAAGCACAGAGAAAGCTAGCTGGCACACTGAGGATCAAAACAAGTGCAAAAAACACAAGAGGGGAGTCTGAACACATTTATCTAACTCAACAGCTGACACAACAAGCTGTGTTGGAGCTGCAGAGAGCTGAAGGTGTGCGCCAGCAAAGTATCTGGAGGGAACCAGAGTGTCTGTGCCTCCAGGGATCATCATAAAGAAAGCTAGTGTGTCTCCTCGCTTCCTTTACTTGCATCTTTTCCTTGCATCTGTAGATGGAAGAAATAGGAACCAAAGCTTCCAGATGAAATATCCTTGGTTTCACAGTATCAGTTTTAAAGGAAGTCAGTTACCTCAGCTGGTATGACACAAATATCTACAGTTTTATCTTATAGATCTATGAAATACAAGAGGTATTTATTCATTTAAGATTCTAAATTGATTCAAAATGAATTCATAGTAGTACACTATAGTATTACCTGTACAGTATTACACAACACAACGCAGTATGCATGTTTCATGCTTTTTTTTTTAATGGAGCTTCACGTAATTCTACAACACACTGCAATAAAATCACCTTACATATTATAATTTGATTCATGGGCTAAAGGGTGAGAGTATGTGATGTTGCATCTCCAGATGTAACTTTGACATGCTATAAATCTGTTGATCCCTAGGCACAATACTACAAATTATGTGCTGTGAGAATATATTTCCTTGTAGATGCATTTGTTTCTTTCTCCTCACTACTCCTCAAGGTATAACTGAAGCATTAGAGGTTACTTCATGCTGGTGGAGAAGGAACGATTTCAGATCACTGGAGAAGAGAGGACGTAGCATAATGAAAAGCATCCACACATACAGCGAGAAGGAGAAAAGGAGCAGGTAAAATATAAGCTAGCAGCACTGGGAGCATAGAGGGGCCATGACAGTTCCAGTGTTATTAGCAGCTCTTTTTGGATATTTTAAATTTCTTTTTATTTCTTTTCTTTTTTTTCATTTACTTTTCAATATTCCCATTGAAGTCTGATTGCTTGTCTTCATCAGTGGATTATCCCAAGTAATTAAGCTCTTTTCATCTTCCTGTTTTCTTCTGTTGTGATTGCTTTTTAATGCGATAATACTATGTGATTGCATATTCCTCTTAACGATAAAAGAGCTTGGCGTTCTTTTTTTCTTCTCAACTCATGAATCATGGTGTGTTTTTGTAGTTTATAGACACCCAGGCTTTGGCTTCACAGGAAATATTCCTCAGTGGGGTGAAATCCTACTACACAGGGTGCTGTTGTTCTGAGATATATTTAGTACTTTTCTGGGTTTTTCTTCACTTCTTTCTTGGGTCCAGTAAAACTATCCACAATTCAACTAGTCTTTTTTCAATGCAATGAGGATTTTTGATATTTCCAACTTCATTTCAATGAAATCTCACAGTTTCTTGTCATTAATTCAATTTTTTTTTGCTGCTTTCCATTTTCCCACCACAATTTAAATTTTAACATAAATTCTCCTGTCCAGCCTGGTATGTGGAAAATACTGTCAAGTTGCCTATAAAAAAGGTCTGTTTGAATTTCCTGGTTTTGATGTGGTGGTCTGGACGTTCTGTTCTGCATTACTCGAATTTACTCCCACAGTCCAGACATGCATGTAAGTTTAAATAATGATTCTTATTGGATGTAACTGGCCCCTGTTACCCAAAGATGGATCTCTCTCTTTCCTAGCATCCTCCCAGCACGGGGTCCGCTGCATGGCTCTGTGTTCTCCATTTGGATAGGTCTTGGGAGTCCTCTGGGGCTAGATCCACTGCACGCACGCTCCAGGGTCGAGTTGGAGAGGTGTTCTTGACACCGATTTCTCCTCACTGCGCATGATGTGTCCATACCACCGTAGGCGCGCTTCCCTCATCTTCTTTTCGGCTGGGGCAACTCTGAGTCATTTTCGAACACCTTCATTCATCACACGATCCAGGCAGGTTAAGCCCACCATCCACCTGAGCATCTTCATCTCCATAGCATTGAGGATCTGCTCGTGTTTCTTGGTGGTTGACCAGCATTCCGCTCCATATAGGGCCACCATATAAGGTATAACCTGCCATTAGGAGAGGTAAGTGACGGAAGTGACGGACAAGGTAAGCGACTCATGTTGTAACTGACGTCAGACGCCGGAGATTTTGGCGGAAAATTAAAGCGAATGGTAGTTTAGATTTGAATAAATTCCTTTAAGCTTCAGTATAACCAAATACACTTATCAATTGTCTTATAACTAACAACATTTGTCTAAATCATCTCCAACACCCTGGAGAACAACGGGGAGAGTTTAGAGGCTCTCCAAGATTACATTGATCAGTACTTCCAGGATCTCGTGATGAAGAAGGCTCAGAGTGCAGCTTCCCCGGCCAAACCTGACACGCCATCGTCGAAAAGACTTCGCCCGGCAGATTCCCCCGGCACAACATCGCCAGCCGGCAAAGATATTGTCGACATACTGGAGTCAATCGACCAACGACTGTCCAGTTTCGATGCAAGGCTGTCCTTGGTGGAGATTCTTCACCGGGAATTTAAATCCTTGCGAGAGTCCCTGGAGTTCAGCCAGCAGCAGGTGGAAACGCTCGCTGCTGAAAATGCCACGCTAAGGGAGTCGGTGAAATGTCTCACAGACAATGTTACTCAGCTAAATAGAGAAAATAAAAAAATAAAAGAAACAGTTATTAATCTACAAGCTCGTAGCATGCGTGATAATCTGGTATTTTCTGGTATTCCAGAAGCCGCTGGAGAGGACGCGGAGACCACGGTAAAAAGCTTAATCAAAACCCACCTGAAGCTGCCCGAGGACACGGTGAAGAACATCGTCTTTGATAGGGTGCATCGCCTCGGCCCCATTCGGGCTGCGGCCGGGAGACCACGTCCTATCGTGGCCAAATTCGGCCACTACAAACAAAAGGAACAGGTGAAAAGCCGCGGCAGGGAATTAAAAGGAACGGACTTCAGCGTGAACGACCAGTTCCCCAAAGAGATCCTGGAACGACGCAGGGTCCTCTTCCCAATCCGACGCAGCTTTATCCAGAAGGGCTCCCGCGCTGTCATCGCTGTGGACCGGCTGTACGTGGACGGACAGCTTCACCACGACCCCGACATCACTCCGTGGCTGTATTAACTTCACACCAGATAAGAATCCGCTACACCCTTTCCCCACCCACTCACACTAACTTGCATTAACATCTGTTTAACTTACTAGTATCAAATCACATCTTAGGTGTGATTTCATAGCAGAATTAACACCGTCACTCTCCGTCAATGGTTTGATCGGAATGTTTCCGGATTTTTTTTTTTCTTCTCGTTTTTTGTTCTCTTTTTTCCCCCTCTTGTTTTTATGCTGCTCACCCTTGTCCTTGGTTTCTTTCTTTCTTTTTTCTTTCTTTCACTGCTTCGATCACCTGCTTCCACACTCATCCACAAACAACATCCTTTATTTGGACACATACGCACAGCACGATCACGCACAGCCATGCGCTCAACGGCAGCACATTTACATCAGACAGCGCACACAGTCGTATAGGATACACACACTTAAACCAAGCGTACTCATATTAGTAAATATGCACACACATAGTCAGACTCAGGGAGCATCTCACCACACATTTTTTCTCTCTCCCCCTCTTTTTATTTACGAACAAGTGATGTATTCTCTCCACCTGTAAAGCGACACACACAGCGCACACCCCTAGTTATACACAGACATCTATGGGTGCACTAAGATTCGTTACATGGAATGTAAATGGAGCTGGCTCCAGAGAAAAGAGGTTAAAAATATTTAACCAACTCAAAAAACTACAGGCAGATGTTGTCCTTTTACAAGAGACCCACAGACCTCTTAGAGGTTCGAATGAACTTAAAACACCTGAGTTTCCTAATGTGTTCTCAGCTTGTTATAATTCTAGACAAAGGGGAGTAGCAATTTTAATCCATAAAAAAATTAATTTCACAGTACTCGATACAGTTATAGATCCAGAGGGCAGATTCTTAATCATTAAACTATCTATACTTGATAAAAAGCTATGTATTGTAAGTGTATATGGTCCAAATGTTGATGATCCCTCATTCTTTTACGGTTTTTTCAGTGCACTCTCCGAACACTTAGATGGCACACTTGTTCTTGAAGGCGACCTCAACCTTGGACTAAATGAAGAAATGGATAGGCTCAATACAGCAGGAACTCAGCGTAATTGGCAGTCCATAAATATAATCAAACAGTATATGAGCGACTTTGGTCTTTGCGATGCATGGCGCTCCCTTCACCCCACCAGTAAGGAATATACTTTTTTCTCACATGTCCATCACTCCTACTCTCGTCTGGATTATTTTTTGGTCAGCAGCTCACTGCTGAGGGACATTTCAGACACTGAGATTCACCCTATAGCTGTCAGCGATCATGCTCCTGTATCTTTAACACTAATGCACAAGAATAATACTACGCCTAGTAAAAACTGGAGATTTAATACATCACTGCTTAAAGATGAAGACTTTATTAAATATTTTAAAAAAGAGTGGACTTCATATTTAGACTTTAATGACACTCCCGGAACATCAGCTTCTGTTCTATGGGAAGCAGGGAAAGCTGTGATGAGAGGTAAAATAATTTCTTTCTCATCACATAAAAAGAAAAAAGAAAACAAAAATATCCAGGAATTAGAAAAAACCATCAAATCACTAGAAGAAGCCTATGCGTCCGACCAAGATCAGGCAACATTGAACAAAATACGCAAAACAAAACTAGAATTAAATGAGATAATTGATAAAAAAACAAAATTCTTAGTACAAAGACTACGCTTACAAAATTATGAACATGGTAATAAATCCGGTCAATTTCTAGCAAACCAGCTAAAAATAAATAAAGAAAAAACAACTCTATGTGCTGTTCAAGACTCATCTGGGAATACAGTATATGACCCGAAACAAATAAACAACATCTTCAGGGATTTCTATAAAACGTTGTATTCACCACAAATAAACCCATCTAAAAAGGAAATTGATCAGTTTTTAGACAACATAACTCTCCCAAAATTATTAGACTCTCAAGCAATGGCATTGGATTCGCCACTGACACCAGGTGAACTCCAGGAAGCCCTGATAAGTATGCCCAATAATAAGGCTCCAGGTCCAGACGGCTTTCCTGCAGAATTCTACAAAGAATTCTGGACGATTTTAGCCCCAATTTTTTACAGAACGCTGTTGGAAATCAAAGAAAATGGCAGACTCCCATCAAATATGAATTCTGCAAACATTAATCTCCTGCTAAAACCAGGCAAAGACCCTGTATATCCCTCAAGCTATCGTCCAATATCCCTTATAAATGTAGACCTTAAAATAATCTGCAAAGCTCTCTCGAAGAGACTAGAGAAAATAACCCCCCTCTTAATTCATCCTGACCAAACTGGTTTCATAAAAGGTAGGCACTCATCAACAAATACACGTAGATTACTTAATTTGATAGACTACTCATACAGTAAAAACCTTGAAACTACAATATTTTCTTTAGATGCAGAAAAAGCGTTTGACAGAGTTAACTGGAAATTTCTATTTGCAACTTTACACAAATTTGGTTTTGGATCTTCTTTCATCAGCTGGTTAAAAATATTATATAATTCCCCAACAGCTTGTGTCAGAACAAATGACCAGACATCCTCCAGCTTCTGTCTCCTGAGGGGCACCAGGCAGGGATGCCCACTCTCCCCTTCACTGTTTGCAATTTTTATTGAACCACTAGCAGCAGCAATTAGACAGAATTCAGTAATTAAGGGCATAAAATGCAAGAACGTGGAACATAAAATCAGCCTTTATGCGGATGATGTGCTACTCTTTCTCCAAAATTCACAAACCAATATCTCTGGGGTGATTGAATTGATAAACTCTTTTGCAAGAATATCAGATTACTCAATTAACTGGTCAAAATCTACAGTCCTTCCGATTAATTGCTCCTTCCATAATTCCTCTTCTACTCCACTGCAATCGGGAAATATAAAATATTTAGGTATTAATGTTTCTCCCAAGCTTGCAGATCTAACTAAATTAAACTATATCCCACTTTTAAAGAAAGTAGAAGGCGATCTGGCTAGGTGGAAATGTCTACCCATATCACTTATGGGAAGGGTTGCCGCTATAAAAATGATGGTCTTACCAAAAATAAATTATTTATTCTCAATGATCCCAACTAAACCGCCACAAGATTGGTTCAGATCTCTAGATTCATATATGTCCAAATTCCTTTGGAAAAATAAGCCCCCACGTATAAGCTTAAAAACACTACAAAAGACCAAGGATAAAGGAGGATTAGAACTACCTAACTTTCAGCACTACTTCTTAGCCAACAGGCTCCAATTTATCTCAGGATGGCTAAAACATACCCTCTTAGATGAACCTTGGCTAGATGTAGAACAAGCACTTTGCAATAATCTAGAGATTTCAGATCTACCATTTATCAGCTCAAACATTCAACGACATGAATGCTTCAAAAGCGTCAACATTAGCTCCTCTCTGACAGCATGGTGGGAGTTTCTGAAGTTGACAGAGTCTTCATTAATCCCATGCAAACGTACACCTATCTGGAACAACCCTGACATATTACAAAACAATAATATGATAAACTTTTCAGATTGGAGTGGTAAAGGAATCAAATATTTAGAACATATACTAGAAGGAACAGAATTTATTTCATTTGACAGACTAGTTACACAATATGGGATCAACAAGAAAAGATTTTTAGAATATCAACAAATTAAATCCATAGTAAAAAAGAAATTTAAACCGGGTCAAGTTGAACTACAAACACCACCAAGTGTGGTTCAATTTCTTACTCTTAAAACCCCCAAATTACTATCCAAAATATACAGAATGCTTTCTAAAATAGATGAATCAATATCACTTCCTATTGCAAAATGGGAAGCGGATTTATCAGTTAACTTAGACCAAAACTTCTGGTCTCAGATTTGCTTAAAAACCTTTCATCTAATTAGAAATCCCAGTCTTCAATTAATTCAATACAAAATACTACATAGAGTGCACTATACAGGTCATCGGATGTTCAAGATGGGCTTTACGTCTACCAACAACTGCTCACACTGCCAAACCAATTCACTGGACAATTATATCCACGCTCTTTGGTTCTGTCCACCAGTTCAGAAGTTTTGGCGTGAGATATGTGAAGACTTATCGAAGTGTCTGAAATGTAACATTCCAACTTCTCCTTTAGTGTGTTTGTTGGGCAGCTTAGATAATGTCACTTCAGAAAAGAATATAGCCCACATGGTTTTCACTGCCCTATGCATAGCCAAGAAAACAGTCCTCATGAACTGGAAAAATAAAAATAATCTTAATTCTAACCAGTATAGAAATTATCTATTAGATTACATTAGTCTTGATACAGCCTCTGCCACCACATCAGATCAATTGCTCTGGGCTCCTTTGATCAGCTCCATCACCTAGTGGGGGTGGGGGGTCATAGTTTGGTCCCACCTTTACTGTTGTGATTGGTGTGGGGGTAGGGACAGGCTTAGGGCGTCGGGGGGTTCCCCAGGAGCATCTTCCTTGGGGGACTCAACCCGGGGTAGCGGTCATGGCCAATTAAGGGCTCTGTTGGCTCTTAGGTGACGGTTTCCTCGTGGCTGCGTGCAGCGGGGCTAGGGGAGGGTCTGTGCTGACGGACGTGGGTTACTGACCTGGTAGCCTGGCTGCCCCTGGGTGGGTCCGGGACGGGCGTGAGGTTCTGGGGGCGCTCCGTCTCTGGGCTGGGGCCCTGGCCGGGCCTCGGGGGCTCGGGTCCTGGTTGGTGTGTTGCTGGGTATATGGGGGCCCAGTCCTGGCGCAGGGCGCCGCCAGTGCATCGAACCACCTGGGGGACTCTTCAACTGGTGGGGGAGGTTGTCACATCTTGCAGGAGCTTTCCTCTCCTCAGGAATTCTCTCTGCAGGAGGGGGAGATATAGGAGAGGTGGAGGAAGATCTCAGCCTGGGCGTCTATTGTCTTGTGTAGTCTGGAAGATGAGTGGATGATGGGGTGGGTGCAGTTTTCTCTGTAGTGGGGTCGGGTGGGCTGTCCCGGGCTCTGTGGGGCCGGGCGGCGCTGCTGCACTGGGCCCTGGTCCGGATGGGCCTGGGCCCCCTTTCCCTGGCGGGTTGCAGAGCATGGGGGTGCCTACTGGGGTCAGCGGGGGAGTTGGCCCCAGGGAGGGGTCACTTGCCCCTCCCTTTCTTCCCTCCCCATCTCCAGCTGCCTCCCTCTTCCCGCTCCACCACAATCACCCACACATGCAGGGCCTTGGGGTAGGGGTGTGTCACCAGGGTGCAGAGGAGGCATCCCCCCCCCTCTGTCCCCTTCTGGCTGCCTCTGCCTCAATTTTATCTCACAACTTAGACATTCACATTACTCACACTCTCATAACACATACATATAGGATCTTGGGGGTGGGCTCACAACACGGACTCCAAATTACCATCAGGGTGTACACCTCACCCCTGGCGTCGTTGCCCACCTCTCAATTTTAAATACACGTAGACATTGAGGGCTATCAGGAGGGGCTATGCGCTTACCTGCTGCTCTCTGGCAGGTAGCTCCATGCCCTCCTGGGTTTTAATTGCACCTTAGAACACATATACATCAACACTACATATGAGCGGGTAGAGGGAGGTTTGGAGTCTTCTCACACCCCCGGTCTCTGCGGCCTGCTGGAGCGGGGGGGCTAGGAGGAGGAGTTGGCCGTCCGACTGGGGTCTGGGGTGTGGGGCCTCCCTGCTGCTGCGGAGTCGGGGCAGTCTGCTTCTCCCCACTGCAGGGAAAAGGGTAACACCACCTGGGTCTGGGTGCAGTTTCCCCCTCCAGGGGCAAGGGTACCTAGACCCGGTTCTTAGAGTACGCTTGGGGAGTGTGATTGTGTGTACAGCGTCTCTTTATGTCTGTCTCCACGTTGGTTGAGTGTGGAGTAATTGCCTATGAGAGCATGAGGGTGGGAATGGATGTTTGTATTTGAGTGTGCCTGTATGTCTGTGTCTATATGTCAGGTTGGGTATCAGACGCCACCTCTCTGGGGACATCTCAGGCCCTCCAAGGTTTGGAGGCCTATCTCCCCCCACCACTTCCCCTGCCGGTGGCGGACGCCCTCAGACATCGATGCGTTGGTGGTTCTTTGTGTCCAGGGGTGGGCGTCCGGGTACACACCGGCTCACTCCTGGGTGGCTGCTTATCGGGGCCTGGAACCTGGGGCTCGCTCGGGCCACTTCGGGGGTGGGGTGCCCTCGGCCTCTCGGCCTGGGGCTCGGTCACTCAGGCACAGCTGGCTGCCGGCGGAGCTCACGGGCACGTCACTGCAACCCCCCCTGGCTTCTGCTCCGCGGCTGCTGAGTGATCCCTCATCTGGGACTCTCCTCAGCTCTTTCTGGGACAGTGGCGCGGCTGCCCCTCTGTTGGTCTTCCTTGGTCTCTTGTGTTCTGGGGGCCTCTGGATGTCTGGAGTTTTGATCTCCTCCATACCTGCTTCATGCCCTGGAGGATGGGACTGTGGCCCCCCACACCCTCTAGCAGATCATTACATTAAGGAACCTTTTAAATACAAGCGCGCTCATGCTCACAGGTGTACACACAGGTGATCACACACACAAACTACACCCTTTTTGGCTCCTACCTCAAAGCACACTGTGCGCTGTCGATCTTACGTGCTGCACAATAATGTTTAATATTAAGTATGTAGTGTTATATTCCCATATATCATTGTGATGTTGTTTATTCTATTACTCTCGTTTTCTTCTGCTTGTTTTCTTTTTTCTTTCTCAACAGGTGATCCAGGTGATCGATATATGTATTTTTTGTCTGCTTATTTTGTTGGTTTTTGTTTTTTGCCCTTTATCCCCGTCCCTCTTCTCCGCTGTGCTTTTTTGTTTGTTTGTTTTGTTTTTCCCCCCCTCTTTCTTTCTCCCTTTTCTTTTCCCCTGTCCCGTATCTAGCAAGTAAAAAAAAAAATAAAATAAAATAAACAATAAAAGGTAAATCAAATGGACCATTACGGCAAGGCTGGGATGGTCCATTTGGTAAAGTAAATCCGTTGGGCATCTTTCTTCGCCTTTAGACAATAATTCTGATGGCAAAAGAACCAAACGGGACAGGTTTAAAAAGAAAAAAATAAAAAATAAAAAAATAACCTGCCATTACCCAAAGATGGATGGGCAGATAAAAAAAGGATGGGTGATTTAATCCAATGATCTATTTTCCCAACAAGCAATCAGCCCCTGATCGCTGTTCTGACACTCTGGAAAAGTAGGATAAAAGATTAACAACCTAAAATGTTTCTCATTGGTGTCCAGTGTTGGGAAGGTTACTTTTAAAATGTATTCCGTTACAGATTACAGAATACATGCCCCAAAATGTATTCTGTAACGTATTCCGTTACGTTACTCAATGAGAGTAATGTATTCTGAATACTTTGGATTACTTAATATATTATCATGCTTTTTACAACTACGTGAATGTACTATTGCTGTGATTTATTACTGTTACTGAAGGTCCACAGCTCCGAACCATAGTAAAGGCTAATACGTCGGGTTCCGTGTCGGGCTCGTAGCCAAAAAATAGCTTTACTTTGTTGTCTGGGTCAACTTTGCTTGCGAGAGACAAAGAGAGGCGTTGAAAGGCTGCTCCAACGGAACTTATTGTTTCAGAGGAAAACACGAACACAGTGTACAGTCGAGTCTTAATAGCGTACTTACAACTGGGCTCGTCAGGCACTCTTCTTGGCTGCAGTGGTTATTATTATATTTACATGCTTCCAGCTCCCGTTTCTGCTTGATGACAGCCCGTACTTTTCCACTCTCCTTTTTCTTCCTCCTCGCGCTCACAGACACATAACGTGTATGGCAGTCCATTCTCCCTGCAGCACGGACTACACTGGACTACACTTTAGACCGATAGAGATTGAAAATGTGATGTCATTCAGGGGTAAAACCGCAAAGGATTCTGGGAACCCGTGGCAAGAGGTACTAGGGCACCCAGGCTTTCAATTGAAATCAGTTACACAGCGATAAAAAGAAACACAAAAAATGGCAAGAAGCTGTTGTATTATTAACTGCAATAGCCGGTCGCATGACAGCCACAGGAAGCCGACGGGTAAAGAGATCGGTTGTTATCGGATTACGTCGTTGAAGAGAAATTGCCATGTTTCTGAAGTAACAAAGAGCCGACGGATGGCCTGGATTGCAGCCATTCAAAGACCAAATATAACTTCCCAGTCTGCTCCAAGCATTCCCACAAAGGTCAGTGTTTTGTAGTAGTTAACACGTCATTTTTCATTACATAATTGGTGATATGGGTTACAAGCAATTCTGGCGCTGAACAGAAATTGTCATGCTATACTCCTTTGTTTATTGTGCATAAATAGTGAATTGTCCTGACAGAATATTGCGTTTCGCTTCTGTTATTACCACGGTACATTGACAAAAACGTATACTTTTATTCACAGGATAAAACAGGTTTTTTGTATCACTAATTGCCCAGTACGATTACAGCGTGCAATATTATTGTCACTGCTACATTTCTGTAATGCCTACCAGAAATTTCCACTACTAATTAATTACCATTGAGCTCAAAGGTCCTATTAATAAACGGTTAACGAATGTGTATTTATGAAGACGATTTGTGAGGTAAACTTACCTTTGTTCGTATGATGGTCTTTCGTTCTACACGGTGCATTTCAAGGTCCTGTACCCATCCGTCGGTAAACTGTACCCGGGCTTGTGTATGTGTATGTACTCACTCCAAGAACCGTATAATTATAAATATGAGCATGGTGAAAGTTGGGCAGCACGCTAGCATTTTTTGTCCACTCTGTGTGCTCGTAAGGGTCTGACCCTTTCACTCCTTTGACTTTTCCTCGTATCTTTTCTTTGCCTTTTCGTCGAGTCTGTCTTTGTACGGTCCGGCATTATTCTCCTTCGTTTTGTACATTCCTTTTTTGGGGGGCAAAGAAAAACCAAGAAGGTATTGGAACAGGAGAATGAACGTTTTGCGGTGCTGCAAATGCTTGCGTTTGATGCGGTACTTGAATTGTTTTGCCACGAGTTCCCGGCATGCAATGCGCGAAAGTCACGTGGTCTGTCAGTCTCTATACCTGTAGCATTCTGCCTTAGCACAACAACAACAACAAAAAGGCGCTCTCTCATCCAGGAAACACGCAGAGAGAGCGTCACCATGTAACCATGGCAACCGTAACGCTGCCGCATGGAACAACATAACATAGCTGTCAAACAAAACCCAAACAGTCCTGACCCGCCACAACATGAAACAGGAAAGTACCGCCGTGTAATCCATTTATTTCAACAAAGTAACTGTATTCTAAATACCACCTTTTTAAACGGTAACTGTAACGGAATACAGTTACTCATATTTTGTATTTTAAATACGTAACGGCGGTACATGTATTCCGTTACTCCCCAACACTGTTGGTGTCTAACTGGAAAAAAAAAGTTTTGGATTAGAACGACATCTTTGTTTGCTAGTACTGTAACCTGCACTATAGCTGTAGAGATATACACGTATGTGTAATAGTCCAAAGGTTGGTAATGTTTCTGACTTCTGGTGATATTTTAATATCCTGCCTCCCCACTGTTTTCTTGTCTGTGACCCCTTTGTCTCATCTATGTGCTTGTCTCTGTATCATGGTTAGAGTGAATCGTCTTTTCTTGGTATTAATTTTGTAATATTTGTTTTTTTTGTCTATCTTACTTTACTTTTCTCTTGTGTCTTGTTTTACCTCCTGATTGTGCCTTCTTCCTCACCTGTTTCTCATCAAGTGACAACATTTTTGTTTTCAGGCTTGGAATTTGTGTATTTCTGGTTTTCAAAAGCAAACATTAAAGGGTTTTTTTTTGTTTGTTTGTTTAATTTCCTCTTTTGAGTTTCATGCATGCTGTTCCTCTCCTCCATAGTAGCATCGTAACTTTTATTCTTATTGTTTATCTTTTCTCTAACAGATCTACTCTGAAAAAAAGAACACACATCATCATTGATGGATGTCTTTGGGAACACAAAGCATACTTCAGTGAGAAACTGCAAGAAGCAATGACAGTTTAAACACAAACAACATAAAATTTGATCTTAAGCTACACACATTGACACATTTAACATTAGCGTAAAATGAATTACATTAGCAAGTTAAGAGCACTGTTATTCTGAGGATATAGTAGAAAATAATCCAGATGCTGCAATAATGCAAGAATTCATATGAGCAGTGACCTGCCATTTAATCAGCCAGAGACTTGCTTTAAAAAAATGGTTATAGAATACAGAATTTAATCAGTATTATTGATTGGCCATAAAGGATCACAAGAGATATAATGTGATGCAAGTCATCTGTCTCCTCTGCTATCAGCTGTCACTGCTTCCCAAACTAAAACTCAGAACGCATGCCAACTGCAGTGCCTGACAAACATTTGGAATATTCATTAAAAAGTCGTGAACACACTGTGACTCGGAGGGGTGTCACCTTACCACAAATTACTGCAAGTTCAGTGCAAAAGCATCCAACACCTTCATAAAGGCCATGGCACTGACCAGCATGATGGCACTAATAGCCAGTTACGCACTAATATGCAGCTAATATTTTCCACTCATTGCTTTTCCAATTCTTGCAGTTTTGACACAAAAACAACTTCTGAGGGTAATCATTTTATATGCCGTCAGTCATTTTGGGTCATCTTCTGCCTCTGCTTATTATCTGTGTCACATATGGCATTGCTGTGACACCCAACTCTGCCATTAAAAGCATATGAAAAACTCTGTGTGCTCAGTCTAGCTTTGAGTGACTGTTCCAAATGATGTAAGCAATCATAGCTAATTTAATCGCATTTTTTGTAGTATAGTGTCATGGTTATAAAATTTGATGTAGACTCTGTGATGACCCATCTTGAAGACTCGAGCCGAGAGTTTTTGCCATTGCAATTTTGGTGAAACTGAATGTCATCTTTACTTCTCAGAACAGATGCATCTTTTACACAGTCTTTGCATAAAATGCTTAAATTTACAGCAGAAATACGGAGGACATGCATATTTACAGCCCTGTACAAAAGATCTATAATTGGCCAAAAATACCTTGACCAAATTTTACCATCTTTTATATACAGGTTATGGGTTTTAGTTGGTATTGACATCTGTTTTTTTTTTCTTCTTTTTTTTAAAGAAATAAACAACATACCTCATGCAAACAAAGCAGTCACAGCAACAGAAAAGAGAAAAGAAAAATAACAAGGCCACTGCACATAATGGATTAAGTAGGACATTTCCATTCTGCTCCATAGTTTGCTGACACCAGCAGTGCAGACAGTCTCGCATGATCCACAAACTTTAAAATAATAACAGCAAGGTAACAAAATTGGAGAAAAAAAAAGCTGTGCAATGATTCAGAAGAGAAACACCTCTCCCGTTCCTTATAGTCGGCAATAGCTTCCCAGATAGCAAGGAAACATTGAAACAATGTTGAGTCAATATCAGGCGACGTCATTGAAGCAACGTTGAAGTGTGACGTTGACCCAACATCACTCTTGCACCCATTTTTAACGTTGAAACAACGTCAGGTTTTGATGTTGAATCAATGTTGAAACCTGACATTGATTCGACGTTATATTTTCTAACACTGTTGACATTGAAACAATGTCAGATTCTGATATTGAAACACTGTTGAGATATGGTATTGATTTTCCACCTCTTTCGCACAGTTGCTTTTTATTGAAAAAAACAAAAAACCAAAAAAGGTCAATAGACATGTATCATTTGCAAAATACTTTATTAAAAGACAAAGTTTCCTATTTACATTTCTATGTTTCACGTCACTTTTTATTATTTACTCCGGGATGGGGATGGATGATGGGCGTCCTGCGCACCACCCGTACGATCTGGAGCATATCTGAGCCATTTCTGGACTGCTTGAGCAAAGACCAACTCAGACATAGAGTTCGCCCCTACCTGCTGCGCCAGGCCATCTAGGACAAAAAATAGACACACACACAAAAAAAGGGAATTAGAGCACATGAATAAGCTCTTGTTAATTGTCTTCAGCAGGGAGAAAGTATGTAAACTCCTAGGCTGATAAACATGAAAGTCACCAGGCGGAAATCAGCAAACTGCCGCATTTGATTCCCAAAGAGCTATAAGCTGAAAATGCGATATGTCTTAGCATGGTGTGCCGTGTATCCTTTAAAAAAAAAAAGAAAACATGGGTCCTCGGGCTGTACAAAGTGTACAACCCGAGGACAAAACAAGCCGAAGACCAAAGACTCCATCTCCAGATTAACCGGACATGAAAGTCTTGTTATTAAGAAAGACAAAGTAATATAGCAAAAAACAGACATAGGAAATGTGAAACACACCCAGCACATCAATTGATCCCTTTATTGTTCACTTTAGGCTCATAAAACTACAATAAATGTTAAAACTTACCAAATATGCATCTGCACAGCGCTGTCTCTTTAAATGCCCTTTTTTGCTTTGTCTGGTCCTTGGTATTTTTTCCCTGCCCAGTTGAGTACAGAGGCCAGCTCCTTTGTAATGGCATAAACCATTACACGGCGGACTCGCACCTCCAGTGTGGTCCAGCAGCACCAATCAACGCAAAGCGTCTCACCTATAGACACATTTTATGAGATGGAATTAGCGAGTCTCATGTCTTAAATGTGTATGCAAGTGTTTACTTCATGTAATTGATGATAGAAACATGTCATTTAGTTTTCCCTAAAGCCTGATTTTCAAGTCATACAAAGAATAAACCAAAGTATTGGCAGTGCAATGTATTTCTATTCCCTTGTGTTGGATATTCATTTGTTAGTTCTTGTAACTGCTAAAAGTGTTTACTAGTTTTTGCCTGTCACATATATTTGTTATACCATGTAAACTGTGAAATTCCAAGATTTTCAAACTTGCCTTGTAATAGTGGCTTCACAGAGTCTCTGGAATCTACAGAAAAAAAAAATCACAACAAGATGACATTCAGGAGTATAAATTAGGTTTTTTTTTTTAGATAAGAGTACAATGACATTGTGATGCAGCTTTAAAGCTTTTTTAAAAGCATACCATCTATAGGGAAGACATCAGACTCTGCATGCTGGCGAGATCGCAAAGCTGTGTCGGTTTGTGCCGGAGTGGCGAAAGGTGCCGGAAGCTGGGTGGGGCATTATGATGGTTGCTATCAGTGGGCTGGGGGGCAGACTGCGGAGTGATGAGGGCTGTTTAGAAAAAGATAATTTTTTAAGTATTTAAGAATACAGACAACTTGTCAAAAAAGTTTCCTTGTGTCAGACACATATGTACAAAGACACTAGACAGTATTTTATTACCTGGTATTTTCACTCGAGGGGCCTGGGGAAACCGTTTTTTTGTAGGCTTTCCCCACAATAAAACTCATCCTCTGAGTCCGTATATGTGTACAGGGGATTTGGTCTAAAGAAAAGAAATTAAAAACGGTCTTAAGTAATTTTAAATATGCTTTTGGCATATTGTTTCCTAAAGTTAGTTTGATTTCTAACAACACACACAGGAAACAGAGACGTGCAAGAAGGTACAGTATACAATGAATTTTTGAAGTGCACAAGTGTACACGGCTTTGCATTTTTAAAAAGTTTACAAACTTCCACTTTTTGGACTATATTATGTGGCGATATTGCAGTATGCAAGCACCACAGATATGTATAAAAGACAAGATCATAAATTCTTAACAATCAAAGATATGTTTGTGAATAAAAAGGTTTTACTTGTGCTTTCTTTTAAGACTGGTCTGGGTTTCTTCTTCGGACTGAAGGTCAGACGTATCACAGCGTTCACGTGGATATCTCTGAAGACTGCGTTCTGCTTCGTGAAATGTGCCTGGAAATACAAACACAATGTACGGCCAGACATACATTACGTGTGGACAAAAGGTGCAAACGCATAGAAAAATCAGCGGTTTCAAAAATACGCTGGTACGTGTGGACGTAGCCTTATTCATTATTCAAGGCACAAACGGAAAGTCATGTACGCGTGCAACGTAAAGTTAGGTGACCGTGCAACGTACAGTCACGCATGCTGCGTGAGCTTTGAAACTGAGTCTAAAGTTTTCGTGTGCGCATTGAAGCGAGTGCTCTCCAATCATCAAAAGTAACAAAGTCATTGAACACGTTTATACAGTTAACTTTACGTTTATCAATCATATATCACAGATTTAGAATTGTTTGTAGTACTAAGCAACTACAGAGCGAAAGTCTGGGTCAAGCGCCGAGGCGACGGCAAGAACAAAGGAAACCTCGAAGCGTTAAAGCTAGCTTTGTAAGGGAATATAACGAAGAAATTATGAAACGAAAATGTTTTCTTTGTTGATATACTTTGTTCGCAGTGCAATTTATTTGTTGCCAGATTGTAAGAAGTAGACACAATTTAAAAAACTTGTTAATGTACAACATTAACAAGTTTTTTTTTTTACTGTTATTCAAATGCAAACATGGAAATACCGAGTAGGAAAAAAAAATCATTCATTCTTACCTTATACTAATCGTGGTGCGGGCCAGTGCAGTGCATGAACTGATGCCTTCTCCGGTCAATTCCGCTGAGAGTAAATTAAATGTCCCGCTCTACTGTAGAAGACAATGAATACCGGGGGAGGGGGGGGGGGTGTACCAATGTGAGAGGGGTGCTGCGGAATAGTCCAAGTGATCGCTGCTTTAATTTCCCGGTCAACTATACATAAATTGCACGTAGACACGATTTTTTAAAGCTGGTGAACTAGACCAAGTCATTGATAACAAATGAACAATAAATCTACTTTCTCTGGTACTTTATACCCGATCAGTTGCAATGCAATTTAATGCTCAACTACAAATCGATGGTTTTTGATGGTGACCGGAGCCGAATGATCGTCAACTATAAATAGACGTTTTCTCGATGTTGTTGTTGTCACCTGGTCGACTATAAATAGATCAAATATCAATGACAAAAAAACAACGGTGAATCAACATCGTTACAACGTCTCTATAGTAAGACCGTCGGTTTACCACAGTATTTCAATGTTGTTACAACATTGGCATTTCAACCCCGACCATATACGACGGTTCGGATGAAAAATCAACATAGATTCAATGTCGTCTTGCTATCTGGGTTTTCACACAAAGTAAGTGGTCTGTTTGACTCTAACACAGCAACTCACTCACTTTACCACATTAGAGCTCCATTTACACCCTCTGCTGCTCCTCACCTGCTCCCAGCCTCCCCAAACCACTCTGTGACGTGAGGCGGCCATTACTGATGTGATGCTAGGTGAGGAAAGTGTCTGACACAAACATTTCAAAAACATGGTCACTGTGTTGTATATTACCCGCTAGTGCGCTGAACTTCGCTCCATCAAATGCTAAGAGAGAGAAGGGGAGAGCTGATACACTTATCACCTGTCACAGCTGCTCGTGGTCTGGTTTGACGAAAAGCTGCACTGTAGGCAGATTTGAATGCCAAGCACACCCATCTTATAGGTTGCGGAAGAGACAATTGTCCTGTATGGAGATACATTATAGAGATATATAGATATATTTGAATTTTTTTAATTTAAGATTTTTAAATTTTTAATTGAATTTACTGTCCCCCACATGGGCTCAGTAGGTTGCATGATACACAATCAAATTCCCACCATGTGGACAAATGGAAATATCTCTGATGACTGTTATCAGTTTTGTCTTGTTTTTCTTCATAATAATGAGGAACAAACACGGTCTTTAGGTCTGTTTCAGTCTTCATCAACTCTTAAAGCTCCTCTGGTTCTTCTGGTGCTTAATGCTCCATTATGGTCATCAGCAAAACGTTAACCTTTTCGTTCTGGAGTTTAGTGCCGCACTGGTAGTGTGAAACCAAGTTAACGGAGCTATTTGTAGCTCCGAAAGCTGATGAGACTAGTGAGACTACATCAAATAGTAAAGCCAAGAGCCAGTCAATGACAATTAAATAAGTGACCTCACTCAGATTACTTTAGATATTATGTTGTTTTAAATATGCTAAACATACAGCTGTGGTACAATTTATAAACAGAAAATTACAGATAATGACAAAGACAATACTGATGGTCTACATTACATACATGGCAAGAATAATATTATATCCAGATACCATACAGACGTATTCTTCGGATTAATACAAACCACACACCAACAATGCAGAGGCATGTCCTCCTTCACTAAACTCACTAATCCCCTCTGTGGTCTTCCTCCTTTCCTCCTGCCTGGGAGCTCCACCTTTAACATCCTTTGTCCAATACATCCATTATCCCTCCTCTGCACATGTCCAAACCATCACAGGCTTGCCTCTCTAACTTTGTCTCCAAACTGCTCAACCTGAGCTGTCCCTCTTCATTTCTAATCCTGACCCCATTCTGGTCAGTCCCACCTATAATCTTAGCATTTTCAGCTCTACCATCTCCAGCTCTGTCTCCTGTCTTTTGGTGTCAGTGCCACCATCTCCAAACCATACATCGCACCAGGTCTCATAGCAGGCCATTTTAAAAATCTTCCCTTCTAACTCTTGCTGCTATCTTTCTATCATAAATCACTTCTGGCATTTATTTCTACCCTGCCTGCACTTAGTTATAAACTCTATTTGTGCACTGTCTGTTTGTTTGGGTGGTTGACCACATGTATTTAAATCCATCCACCTTCATTATCTTTAGTCCTTGCATCTCCATGCCCGCCTCCTTTTCATTCACACATGTGTTCTCTCTTGCTTCTGATTTTCTCCATAGCATAGTCCTACATCCCTGTTCTCACTAGCAATCACAAAGCAGTCTGCGAAGATGATAGTCCACAGAGACTCCTGCCTCACCTCATCTGTCAACCTGTCCATCACCACTGCAAACAAGAAGGGGCTCATAGCAGAACCTTGATATAACCTCACTCCCACCTTGAACCCACCTGTCACTCCAACTATATACCTCACTATTGTCTCACTGTCCTCATACATGTCTTTTACCACCCACACATGCTTCTCTGTCACTCCTGATGTCATCCTACAGTACCACAGCTCCTGTCTTGGCACCCAGTCATATGTTTTCTCTAGAGCCACTAAGACTCAGTGCAATTCCTTCTGACCTCCTCCATATTTCTCCATTAACACTGGAGTAATTTAATTCTCAGCACGAAGCCATAATGTTGCTCACTCGTCATCATCTCACTTCTTAACCTTTAATCAACAACTCTTTCCCATACAGTCATTGTATGGCTAAAAAACTTAATCCCCCTGTGGTTACTACAGCTCTGCACATCACCCCTGTTCCTTAAAACTCATCCCAGTACGTTTCTTCTACATTCCTTACTAATCCTCTGCACTTTCTGATGCTTTCCTCCATTTTTCCTCTTCTCACTCTCATTTTCTTCATTCAGATATGATTTTGAGTATGTGTAAAATACAGCAATTGTGGATTTGACACAGAATCCAGTCACCACAGAGATATTGGTCATTCTGTGTCTGGTTGATCCAGTAGGAGAGGTTCTGCAGCACTTGTCAGCAGGGAGTTCTGCTTGCTGGATCTTGAGAAGTCCAAGTCTTGGAGGCTAGACTGGGGTCCCAATGATTTCTTTCAGCTGTCCGTATTGTTTACTGTAGCTTTTTCTTTTTTTGTAGCTGCATCAAAGACTGTGATTGTAATAGACAAATTCAATGAGTGCAGTGCAGAGGTGGAAATTTTGACTGCACCACTAAAAAAATGACAGATTTTAGGTAGGTTACTTTTGTTTGGTAGATGAGTTAAATGCATTAATCAAAACAACCTGAAATGAATCAAAATTATCAATATATTGCTGCTATTGCTATCTGGGTGTGGGTCACAGGGGCAGTAGTCTAAGCAGAGATGCCCAAACCTCCCTCTCTCTGGCCACCTCTAGGGGACACCAAGGATGTGCTGTCAGCTACAAAGGTGATCCTAAGGCCACAAAAACAGAAACCCTTCACAACTTGGCGGTGCCTAGAAATTCTGTTCATAAAAGTTTTGAATAGAATTGGTGACAAGTGGAAGCCTTTGCAGAGTCCAGCTTTCATCGGAAATGAGTCTGACACTTTGCCAGCAATGCAATCCAAGCTCTTGCTACAGTTGTAAGGGGCTCAGTGGTCCGTAGCAATGGACCAGTCAGCCCCTACTCATGGACCACTGCCCACAGCATGTACAGAGGGAAACGTGTATGAGATGATAAAGAGCTCATCCAGTGTTCCACAACCAGGACAGAACCCCACATTGGTCCTCCTGAATCTGAGGTTCAACTAACAGACAGACTCTCTTTGCCAACATGGTGACATAGACCTTACTGGGAAGACTGAGAATTGTGATCCCTACTAGTCCCCGCCCTTGAAAAGTGCTACTGTACCACCACTCCAATGTTCCAGTCTAGAGGCACTGTTCCCAACTTCCACACAATGTTGCAGAGAATTGTCAACCAAGACAGCCCTACAACATCCAGAGGTGCAGGAAAACATGGTCCACTCAGACTCAGTGTCTCCAGCTTCCGAAAGTAATTGAAGTTCTGCGGGAGATGGGAGTTGATGATCTAGCCAACCAGGGTGTGGCAAGATGTGGTCTTCAGTGCCGCTGCAGAGGAACGGTGGTGCAGTAGTTTAATGAGGAATTGCCAGGCAGGCAAACAGGGTAGATGTGGCCAATTCCCCAATCATGCTCTTGCCATTTCAGTACCACATCCGGACCTGGAGAGCTGAGCTGGAGACTCTTCAACTGGAAAACTGTTGAGAGCGTAGAGCATGAGAATAGTGCTGTTTTTCCACTGTAAATAAACATCACTACCCTAAAAACACAAGCAGTGTGTGTGCAGTGCTAGGGTCCACTAATTCGCTTGTGTTACACAGGGCCTCTGCTAGACCCTCCCAACACACCTTCACTGCACGTTCGGGTGTGCCAGGTCTGCCTAGCATCCTCCCTTGTCAGCTGATTCAATTCACCACCAGGTGATGGTCACCAAGTTCTACTCCTCTCTTCAACCAAGACATATGGCCACAAGTCTGAAATGATTACAAAACCGATCAACCTGCGATTTAGGGCATCCTGGTGCCACGTGCACTTGTGGATATCCTTATGTTTGAACATAGTGTTTGTTATGGACAAATCATTGTTAGCCAATTACTAAACACCACTCTAGTTGAGATCTGGCAGGCCATTCCTCCTAATCACACACCTCCAGGCCACACTGTCATTACCCACATGTGTACTGAAGTCCCCCTGGAGGACAATGGAGTCCCCAGTATGGGCACCATTAAGTGCCCAGCAGGGGCCCTTGATTATGTGTTGTTGTCTGCTCATGTAAATAAGACAAGGGGCGCTTAACAGCAAAAAACAGAGACAGATTTTTAAAAAGCAAAATAAAATCATAGGTAATATTGCTGATTTCTATATAAATAAAAAACTGCTTTAGGCACATGTCACATCATGTTAATGCATTAGATTGTTAGAACATATCACCAGTGTTTTAAAACAGGGTTATTTCTCACTATTATTTTAAAGCATGTTGGTTTTTTGTTTTTTATTGATTTGTTTTTTGTTTTTGTTTTTGGGTTGTTTTTTTGGGGGGGGGATTATAAAAGTGAGTCAGTAAGATTATGAACCTCTTTAAATCTAAAAAAAAAATGTAATTTCAATCTTGCACGTGTCTCTCTTTGTGAACCATCAATGGTATATACCAATTTATTTATGTCAGCAACACAATGATGTTTGAATCTTAAGTGGAAGGTGTGGTACAGTGTAAAACCTAAAATAATCAGGGCAATTTCAGGTAAAAAAGTAAAATTCTTCTTATTCTCTATTTCTCTATTTCATGTTTGCACAAAATGTCAGCTGTATGAATTCTTGAGTTTTTATCAGAAGTGCTGGTGAACATTTCTTACGCAGTTCAAGACATCTCAAGTTCATAGACAATGAGACAGGTATGTTTAGCTTCCATAAAGAAAGACATAAAAAGTGAAATAATAATGCCTCTTGTCATGGCTGCCATAGACGTGGTGGAAAAACAAATTAAATGCAGTAAAAGGCTTCCCCCTCCCTTATGTTTCAAGAGAAAACAAATCAAATCACAGCCAACTGACACTTCATCAAGCGTTTCCTTCATCACTGCCTGATTAAAGTCCTGTCAGGAAATGTGCCAGTGTGCAAATGCATACTACAGCTGCTGATCAGGTTTGGAGAACTGGCAGTCACAATCTTTAGAATGATGTGTTTTCCCATGAAAGCGAAAGAAAGTGTGACTATGCTTGGAAGGTGCCTTCCAAATTACCAAGAATCAAGAGATAAAGGAAACATTTTTTGTTTTGTTTTGTTTTGGGGGTTTTTAAAGAGGCTTATCCGAATCTAAATCTTTTTACCTGTCTGGAAGCAACAAGCTCCAAAAGTAATTTAAAACCAGACCACTCAGCCTCTGTAACAGGATTTAGGTTTTGTGGTTTCATGATGTCAGTTTTTAAGACTTTATCAGGTGACAGTTTCAGGTTCCTGGAAGGCCAGCAGCCTTGGTATAAGAGCCTGGTGAGAGCTGCTTAGGGTGATTCCTTTTAGGGGATAGAAGCACGAGGGAAGTAACTACACATTATTGCAAATGAAGCTCCATGACACAGAGGTCTTTGATGTAGTATAGCAAGCACTGGAAGTTTAAGATCATTCTGTTGGTGGTTTTCATGGGTGTTAATGACTGTACAGAGTACGAGGACGACCAGTTTTATCTTTTAACACTTACTTTATGTCATGAAAAAGAAGCTCCAATTTTTGAGGAACACGAAAACCTTTATTTTGATTCTATATTGTTGAACAGCCGAGAAGAAGCAGTAATGTGCCCAAAGTAAAATGGCAGGGGGAAAATGCAGCACAGTGCAGCACAAGCAGTATTCCATGGCATAAATGATGAGCACTGTTGATCCCAGTCAGTGATCAGAGGTTTAAGGTCAGTGTCAGCCTGCCGCATGAACAAATCAATGATTCTATAAGATTCAGTCTTCGCTGAATAAACTGTGTCCAAGTTCCTGAGTTTTAAAAAAAACCTGTAAGTCTGTATTAACTGGGAATCATCCAACATGGGATTAGTTCTGGTGAGCCGAGCATTCCTAGCACCTCAGCTCAAACTCAGTAACATAACCCCCAAATCACCAAAACAGTTTCCTCTTTAACTTGATACATTTTTTGGAAGATTAGTTTTTGAGTTTATGTGTTGTTGGGTGATGAAAGAAAGCATTAGGCCAGCCAACACTTGACTGTGAATTACCTATGAATTGTAATGTGCAAGAAAAACACATTTTGTGATCTAACAAACACATTTCCAACCTCAAAACATTTGCAAAGCCTCTTTTGAATATTTTGAAGTATGAAAAGTTTGCAATGTTGTCTTTTTCTCCCCCTCCTCTTTCACTAATATTAAAACTGCTCCTAAAAGCTGATATCTGAAATTGTGTAAAACAAAGTGAGGTCGCACAGTTGCTCTCACCTGCTTCAGGTGTTAGACTTTACCTCATCCAGCATTCAATATGCAAAAAGTCAACTTTTAAGGTTTGTTATTTTGATTTTTTTATTTATTTTTGTTATGACGTCTTTTTCTTTATTCAGTGTACCAGGGAGGTTTTATGCTTTTTTCTCCTCTTTCTTTAGCAAACATAAGCTTCTTTGCTTTATCCATTCAATATGTTTTCCTAGTTCATCTAAGACTTCATGCAGTTTTTCCCTTTCTTCTTTGCATTAGCCTGCAACCATGACACATTTGCATTGGTAGCCTTTGGAGTCAGCAGAAATGCTGTCATCTTACGAGAATAACACAGGACCACCTTTTTGCATATCTCTGGGGTGCCACTCGCAGTCATAAAATCCATGTAATATACTAACTTTTTATGGGTTTATATCCAATAAATGTCATACTGTAACTAACATAAAATTACATTAACTAAAAATAAAGTATTGTGCTTCCAACCTGTCACACAGTGTGATATTATTCTTTTTCTCATGTTCCTGAGAGATCCTTGTGTTGCTTTATGGGAATTTTCTGATTCCTGTTTTGATTTTATCATTCCTGTACATTGTGCATTTTGGTTGTTGTGATATTATTGAGTTATGGTTCCCATGTGGAACTCTTTGTTATTTAAGTGATGAATTTTAGTCTTTATATTATTGGTTTTATTTCCTGCTCAGACTTAATTGTTATCTGAAAGGACAGGAAAGAAAGGAAGTGAAAGGAGAGAGGCTGAGAACTACCTCAGTAGTGAGTGAGAATGAGAACCACTATCCAGGATGAAATGTTCTGTGAATATAGTGAATATAGTGAATATAGTGAATACCTCAGGCAGAAGAAACCTAAGAAAGAAGAGCAGCCAGAAGAATAGGCCCCTGCACAGTATTTACTGCTGGCAGACAAAAGAAATTGATATTGAGAATGCCCCTGAGACGCATAACAGCAGATGCTAACAGGTAGGGCAAAATGGCTGGCATAGTACACAGGAGCATCTGTGGCAAATATCGACTGAAAATCCCAAGGTCAAAATAGGATATGCCTATTTTGTGGTTGAGAATGACCAACCTAAGATCGCATTGGTCTTCCAAATACAGAAGGACAAACTGGTTAAGCAACCTTAGTAGTGGTAGGCGAGCAAAGGAAGCAGGCTATAGTGATAGATGTAACTATACCAAGTGATAACAACATCAGGAAGAAATTTGTGAAATCCCACTGGCTGACCGAGGAGCTAAAGAAGATGAGGAGGGTGAAGGCAACAGTGGTCCTTTGGTAATATATTCAGCTTTTTTATACTTTATCCAGGTGAAAAGGACAACAGCTATTTGCATTTTATGATTGCCTCTATGCTCATTAAGTCAATATGCAGTAATAAGTCCAATTTTATGTTACTCCAACTTCTTATGAATGCAAATTATCCAATGAATAACCCTGGGAAAATGATGATTATTGGTTTGGGCAGAGGAATTAGCCCAAAGCAATAGCTGATGATGAAACTGTTACGGAGGGCCAATCTGTTTACAGCAGAGCACTGTGTCGTCATTGTTGCAGTATGTTCAACATAACTGTATAACATGTGGGTTCATGTGCATTGTGTCTGTGTGTGTGGAAAGATAGTGGGTGAGCCACTGTTTACTCATGTTTATTCATAAGCCAGCTGTTGCATTTATGTATAAAAGTCATATCAGTTAATCAACTGTTAGGCAATAAAATTGAAAAAAAAATGTTTTTAAACCTTTACATCATGTTGGAAGGAGACAAAACATCACTGCTACAAATTTCTGAAGATATAAAAAAGAAATGACTACAGTAGATGATAAGATGACAGAGAATCACGACAGGCAGAATTTTTTCTGCGCTTTTTTGTAGGGAAATAAGGCATTGTAGTTACTGATGAGGGCTGATTTGCACCTCGAACACGTTTTCAAGGCTTTGACACAACATCTGGTGATGTGTTGTTGATCCACTGTTCTGTAGAAGGGTTGGAGAAATGGAAGCCAGGCACTTAGGATGAAAACACAAAGCAGAGTCTTCTGCGTCGGACAGAAGACTCCTGTCACTGTCCGTGGTGCTGCAATTACTTTGAGAGCTTCCATCTGAGAGAGAAGCTTTCCTCCTCTTCCAGCCCAAGTGCTCAGAGTAATGTTCATATTGTTCATATTGTTATTCAACGGGAATATGTGCCTTCAAAAATGTTTAAAATATGTCTTTTCTTACATTAAAATCTGAGAAATGCAACACAAACTGTAACCAGAAAAACAAATAAGTAAAAATAATTTGCATTTACATCTACTCCCGAGCTGGCAGTGCTGGGACTAATTCACCAGTCAAGTGCCATTAAAACCATTGTAGAGGAAAATGGTGTGATGAGATGACCTGATTAAAAAGCACACCAGTCAAACCTGAAACAATGCAAAAACAATCAAATGCAAAGTATAATTACAATGCTGTCATTTCCCCACAGAGATCAGATTTATTTTTATCTCTTCAGTGGAGTGGAAGCATGAGTGACTTTTAAACCACCAGTTTCATGTTTGCAATGATTAATTTGCACAGATCAGTTTCCAATCCAATGCATCAGCCAGTTTTTTTTTTAAATAAACATTTTTACAAATAAATTATTTTCTTGAGTTTTCAGGGGATTCGTAGTTTTTCATGCCAGAAACAAATATGAAAGAAGAATTGATCTGTATAAGGAAATTTACTTCATCATATCTAAAAGCAGCAAAGCTTTCAAGCAGGATTTCTCACCAGGAAGCTTCAAAACTTTGACTCATACCATCATTACTGGTATTACTTTCATTATTTCTATTCCTCCACCTCTGAGTGTTTTCATTCTAGCCCCACACAGGAACACAAAATTGGCCTCAAAATACATATAAATTTGAGTAAAATGTCAAATACAAGAAATGTATTTCATAATATGAACATAACTCAACATGAAGAGTTCAATGCTTCTACTTATTTTTAGGAAACTTACTGTGTGAATGCTGTCGGTGTTGTACAAGTTCACGCTTTGCGGGAGCCAGATCAAAGTTCAGTTCAAAAGAATTAGATGGAAATTAATTTGTTCACATTCACAGTTCCCAACTGAGTTCACAGTTCCCAAAATGAACTAGTTCATATTAATTTCTTACACTTTTTCAGTGAGCTGCTCTAAGCTATTCTTTTTTCTGTAGAACCACCGACGCAGCCCTCGATCACTGCCACCTCTTTAACTTCTTTCCAAAGCCAACAAAAAACAGTGCACATGTTTTATCACTTAAACAAATACATGATAACACATGGCAGCTCAAAACAGACCCGCTTTCAGATGTAATTCAGCTTTATTTATTTCTAATGGTTTCTTCAATCCATCAGCCACATACAGATTTGTTTTCAAGACAAAGAAGACGAACGCCTCACCTCAATTTGATGTTTCCAATGTGTCAGGTTCACTGTTAATGTTGCTGATGTTCCAAGTTAATATCGACATGAGGTGTTTATATATACACTACCAGTCAAAGTTTGGACACACCTTCTCATTTAATGGTTTTTCTTTATTTTTACTACTTTATACATTGTAGGTACATGCTGAAGACATCGAATATATCAAGTAAGATATATGGAATTATATAGGAATGAAAATTATAATTAACTCTTAATATGTCTTATATTTTATATTTTAGGCTGTATAAGGACTATTTGACCAAGAAGGAGAGTGATGGAGTGCTGTGCCAGATGGCCTGGCCTCCACAGTCACCTGACCTAAACCCAATCGAGATAGTTTGGGATGAGATGGACCACAGAGTGAAGGTAAAAGGACCAGCAAGTGCTCTTGTTGGTCCCAGTTCTCTGGGAACTCCTTCAAGACTGTTGGAAAACTATTCAGGTGACTACCTCATGAAGCTCATCAAGAGAATGCCAAGCGTGTGCAAAACAAAGGGTAACTATTTTGAAGAATCTAAAATATAAAACGTGTTTTGGGTTTTTTCACACTTTTCTGTTTACTACATAATTCCATATTTGTTCATTCATAGTTTTGCCTTCAGTGAGAATCTACAATGTAAATAGTCACGAAATAAAGACAAACCATTAAATGAGAAGGTGTGTCCAAACTTTGACTGGTAGTGTACTCTCAGGAATCACACTGTTCTTAACACTCAGTTTTAGCCATTTTACCTTCTGTAAAATGTCAGTGAAAGCAGACATTCTTAGTTTGTGGACATACGATGGCTGTGAGGAGAAGTCTCTCCTTCCTCCTATCCTTTTGTTTGTGAGCAGCAGACAATCAATAAAAATCTGAGCTAAACGGAAGGGAGCTAAAACAGCTTCTTTCAATAGAAAAATAACTGAGGGGCTCCTCCAAGGCCAGAACAAGATGGCTACGGATTATTTTACAATTATGAATCATGCAAAGATACTCCAGAAGAGTCCAAGAATAAAAATATGGAGGTGAAAATGAGCATTATGGGGCCCTTTAGGGGTGCAAGGACAAATGAAAGCTACAGAGTTGAGGTTTGCAATAGCATAAAAATGAGTTCAGAGTCAAGCACGTAGCCTTATCTTTGTGACTCATTCCTCCATGAGTATGACTCATTCCAAATTTGAGATGTAAGACGGACCCAAATGCAGCCTGACCCATGATTATACAGTATTTTATTCAGCAAGAGCTATTGTACAAGAGCATTATAACATTACAGTGTAAGTAGGAAAAAGTAATTTCTTCAAAATGTACTTTTAAAAAAATTTTTTTTTAAAAACTGAGCCTGACCAGAGTGTATGAAGGATGCAGCACATCAAAGCTAAGCCAGAAGCAGATGATTTGTACAGAGCAGTTATGACTGGCAGATCTTTGGCTCTATAGATGTCTATTCAGACAGGATGAATTATCCATACTTACTGCAGAGTATGAGGTAAATGGTCACAGATTCTATTCATTCTGATTCATTATTAAATTCAAACCAAACCGGGTTTCAGTATGTAAGACATTGCATTACTCAATTTATAAGAGGCATGAGAAAAGATTGGATCGTATTCCTTCCAGAAAATGTCAAGCAGCAGATTTCAGAGATCAGTCTCAGCTCTGCCAGTGACAAGAACTGACTAATCTCATTTATCACATAAAGTATTCCTAAAGTCTTAATTCCCTCTGAGCTACAAAGTAGGTGGGCTTCATATAACTGATTGTCCTTGCTGGGCAGGAAAAAAAAGTATTCCCTAATTATGGAACACATAATGGTTATTATGTATTCAAACTATTTAATTATCTAATAACAACCTTTGTAGCGTTAGTAGTTCTTGTTTGTAATTGTCTTTTAAAATATATCTTTAACTTTTAGTTTTAGGCTGATTTCATCAGTTCACTTTTTGTATCTATTCCTTTCAGCTATTTGAATTATTTAGCTGTTGATCCTTAATTTAGCCAATTTAGCAAAATAAATATAAAAAGTAAAATACATTTCTTGCATTCCCACTGTATGTGGACATACACGTTTCTCAATCTTTACACAAATCTAAAGAGTAGATAAAGTCTGCAAGCAAAGAAACACTTAAAGATTTTTTCCAGATTTTTTTGCTTGTGTTTTGATTTGATTGTCAAGAAGAAGGCTTGAATTTTATGACGTGTATATATAAAATACACTACACTGTATAGTCAGTGCAATTTATAAAACAAAGCACTGAACATTTTGTCTGTACTGACTAGAGTTCTGACTGGCATGCTGTGCAAATCAAAGAATGCAATTTTTTATAAATGCACATACATTTATACTAAGAAGGCAAAGAAAAAGTGTAAAGGGTGCAGAGTTTGGGTAAGATCCTATAGGGAGAGTGTAGTGTAGACTTTGACACCTGAGTGAAGTGAAAATGAGTGAGCACTGTAAAAGGAGCCAACTCCAACTATTTTTTTTTCACCATGACACAAAGTCTGTGTTGCATGTGAACATCATCTTAGCTTGATCCCGCTAATCATTACATCTAAACCATAATCAGCTCCACTGTTGTAACATAAACTTCACTTTAAAGTATCTGTTAAAACAAGAAATATGAATTTTATCTGGAGTGCATGAATTCATGGATGGATGGATGGATGGACAGATTAATGCCTGTAAACCTGCCTCCACAAAGCTGAGCTGTTAATACAGATAGCACCAGCATAGTTATTGCTGATTGTGTATACAGAGAGAAGGTGCAGTCAGAGTAACCTTTGTTTTTCTCCTCCAACAAAAGCAGATACAGTAAGCAAGAAAAAAAAAGATCTTAATTCTTGGAACCATCTCAGTCTGTAAGCCTGGACAAAAGGAACAAAGAGAATGATGCAGACAAAGGATTTTTTTTCACAGATAGTTGAGAAATGTTCCAATAATGCAGCAGCTTTGATTAGCAAGACCTTTGTAGTGTCTCAGAGATGCTATCAGTCCTGCTAAAGTGGAGACAAAGATCCAATATTGTACTCGCATGGGATCTCAGGAAAAAGAAAACACACACTTTATAAGGTAGGAGATGGTGTTTACTTTATGTGTGCGTGTGCTTGTGCTTACAGTTTGCATGAAAGCATACAAGAGCAGGGTTGTGTTTGTCGTGAACCTTTATTTCTACATTGTAGAATTATACATTGCTCTGCAATAACATCTAAGTCTCTGATATTGACCTTTTTTAGCCTGATATGTGCTCGTTATGACCTCCTTGGCATTCGTGCATCAAGTTTCCACAGTTTTGCTTTTTAAAAGGAGCCAAAGAAGGTGTGACCTTCAAGACTTGCTTTAAGTGATGTGCAGGTGATAAGTGCAGTTCCTTTGGTTTATCAAGCAGCTGTGATGGGCCCCCATGGAGGCAGTATAATGAAAGGGTGACATTTGAAACCTTTATAGGCCTAATCACTACTGGCCCAATAAGACAGATAATGCATGTTTCTGACTGGCCTTTACTGCTGCAGACATCATCTATACCAGCATGGCATGTTTACTGTTGCATCCATTTTATTTTTATTGCCTATGATGAGTTTACAGTCTAGTGTTTGAGACTTATTAGAAGGCTGAATTTCAGTGAATTTCACAAAATTTCGTGTCTGTTCCGGAAAGGAGCTCTCCTCTAGACATTTTCACATATCTTTAGTGTTTGCCATCCTTTTTATGTAGTATTCATGAAGATGAAGGCAAAATTTTAATTTGCTGCTGTCATATTGAAAAATAACCTCCTTTTTTACAGTATGGTAATTTCAGTCGAGCTACACTCAATGCATCACAACTGGACTTGGTCTTGATTTGCATCCTTTCTTCCATTACTGATGAAATCCTCCCTCTAAGGCAGCTTTTCAACCTTTGAATTAATGCACCCTCTGCAGTGCCTCTTCTCAGCAGGTTCAGATCATCAGACTCAGAGGTAGTGCTTGTGGAGTCTGCCAATCTGTCTCAGCATAATCATTGCTCTGCCAATGAGAACCTTTGTATGATTTTCTTTTAGTTCTTTAATAACTATTTACTGTCTCGACAGGAGCAATTATTGGGCATATTTCAAATAAGATAAAGACTAGGGTGATGTTATTGGCCTTCTGGCAGTAGGATGCTTTGGAACAACAGGTATATGCTATAAAAGAGCAGGACATAACACTCTTGACTGCAGCTAGTTTGTTCCTGTGAACATTTGCAGTATTGCAGTATTAAAAAGACAAAAAAGCAGACTCACAGCGAGGGCCAACACGGGAAATAGGGTACTAATGGACATGTGCAGTGAATCAAACAACATGGAAAGAGACTCAGAAGCTAGAAAACATTTTCACCTACATGCCAAGAGAGCAATTTTCTCTGAAGTGAGCACACATTATCTTTGAGTCGGGGATGCAGTTCCTGGAATATTTCCATGATAAGCACACACATTGTGTGAAATTCTAACATTATTATGCTAACACACTCATACTGACAGCTGTTCATATAGCTACAGGTTAATCCGCTGTTATACCCCGGATCATAAGCCACAACATAAAATGGAGACTGACACAAGAGTTTTTAGAAAAGTGGGTTTTACTTAAATTACTAAATCATCTCCCTCCTGTAGGTCTACTATCTGCAAGAAGCACCATATGGGTTGTGCACCTCGAAGTCTCTTCTTGTTTTTCTTTTCTTGCCAGTCAAGGGAGCCTGGAGACCAATGTCCAGTTCACAGGACATAGAATGCCACTTCTGTGACTGTTCAGAACACCTAGACTTCTTTGGACTCAATTATCCTTCTTAAGGACTTCAACACTTTGTCACTGCCTAATCTAAACCTGAGTGGTGTTCTGTCATTCTGCGGAGGAAGGTGATGGCTTGCCCGTCTCAGAGGTAGAAGTCAGTGACATAGTTAAACAGTTAGTCCTGTTCTGAAGACACTAGTTCAATATTGTTCAATATTGCTCATAGGGGGTCATATGATTGTTGGGTTTTTCTCTGTATTTATTATTGTGCGATCTACTGTACAATATAAAGCGCCTTGAGGCGACTTTTGTTGTGATTTGGCGCTATATAAATAAAATTGAATTGAATTGAATTGAATTGTCACTTTCACCATCTCTTTCTTATTTTTCAGCTAAAAGTAACCATATTACTTTATCATATGACCAGTTTCTAAAAGGCAGAGTGAATTGCTAAATTATCACCACTAGCATATGCTAGCAATATGGCTATGCTGCACACAGATAACTTCTAATTACTACTAAATAACAAATTAAATATTTATTATTTCCCTCATAAAGGCCCGAGCCTAGACTTTAGCTGTTACTGTAAATAACAGCACAAATAAACAGCAAGGCACAAACACAACAAACTTGGTCCAGTGGTCCAGTCAAGTGAATCAACAGTAAAACACTTAAGTGCCTAGTCATCACCCATCTGTCACATAAAGTGGCTATAACAGCAATGTATAACTTTAATTTAGTACAATTTAAATGGAGCTGTTAGTGGAAATTATTTTATCATTTTTGTTCCATTTTTTCATATTACTGTTTACAAAACTGAGCATTTTAAAACAACCAGAGTTATTACAATTCACCCTGAGGGCAACATGAATGTGTACGCCAAATGAGAGATAATAAAGGATATGGCTGCTGAGTCTGTGCACAGTATACATACCACTGCACTGTAATTGAGCTTCAGGTGGATACTGTCTGTAGAAAAGCCCAGCAATGAATATACTTTTAATGCAAACTTTGTGTGTTTCATGTCAGCAGCACTTTTATGCAAATCTTTTATTCCTTTATTGAATCTGTTGTTACATTTAGTTTTGTCAGCTGGTACAGGTCACTGAAGCTAAAAAAGAAACAAGAAGCGACTTCAAGGATCAAGGTGTTGTTACAGCTTGCGGCCAAATTGCAGGTATGACCTTGACTGACCTTCCTCACCTATACAAGATTAAGACTCGCCCTGTCTTGGCTGATCCTAGCTAGCCCTTATTAACGGTGTTTAAGTGGCATCTATCTGTCAACAGAAACTCTACACCAATATGTAGGACAAACAGTCAAAAACTGAATAAGAAGGATATCGTTGATCCTTGATCCCCAAATCAAGATATTTCACACAAAACAATCAGCAACAAGAAGACGGTCACCTCACTTGTATCCTTGTATAGGTAAAAATAAATCTTTAGTTGAGAAAGCAACAACCATAATATAATAACATTATAATAATAATGTACTAGAAGTTGTTTCCTGATGTGTGCTATTACTCTTTAGTGTATACAAAAAATATACAGCAAGCATTAAAAGGCTGCAAATCCAAAGATTTTTTTGTTTTCTTTAACCACATTTACAGATTTTATTTCAAACCACTAAATGTTTGTGAATTTGTTATTATGAGGAGGTTTTATTTTTCATAAGTGACAAGATGAAGCTTTACTGCTCAACAGCAGTTTTTCTCCTCTCTTATAAGAACTTTAACTTGAAGAATCAACGCCAGCTGACTTGACGTCATTGTGCTCTAATTTCGCCAGAAAGTAATGCTTTTCACTCTTTGTAATTAACGGCTCCACAAATACTGTCTGCGTGTCATGGAAGTGTTTTCTCCTTTTTTGAAGAGAGGCAGACCTTGACCCATTCCTCCCACACTATTAACCACTTTTCAAAGTAACTTTTTAATTCTGTGCTTGAAGTTTTCACTGGCAGACTGACTATTCTTGCTTTATGGTGTTGATGAATACAGACAGTGCAACTGCTCTATTCAGTTGTTGTTTCATACAATACAATGTCCTACAAGATAGCTTGAAGTACTCTATTTATCTACCTCACTATCTATCTAGCTTTTCTTCTTGATTATTTTTTTTGCTGTTGCTTCAGGCTACAAATTATTCTCACTCACCTAAAGGAAAGATTAGGCATCTAATAACCAGGTGCAGCTTGTACATGGCTACAGAGGGTCATAAGAGCAAACACCGGGCAGGAAACCATCTACCCACAGGACATCATTAGCACCACACTGAGACCAGATCTGCTTATCTGGTCCAGATCCATCAAGACGATCACAATGTTGGCACTCCCAATACAGTGGGAAGAGCACATTAAGGAAGATGCTAGTTCCAGACACTGGTGGACTAATGGTTGTAGAAAGCCTTTACAACAAGGTGTCTGCCATTAGGTTCACAGGGAGCTGAGATAAGCTGCCTGGCTCAGGTTTTATCTATTAAGTCAGCTTGCATGCTCTTTGTAACAAATTATGATTGCTTCTAACCCAATCAGTCACTTATAGTGTTGTGTTATTTTCCTTGAACAAAGAGTAAAATGAAAAGAAATGAAATATATCAGGGTTTTGGTTCAAATAGAGGGCATCATAGGCAGTGTTGGGCAAGTTACTTTGAAAAAGTAATTCAATTATAGTTACTAGTTACTTCTTCAAAAAAGTAACTGAGTTAGTAACTGAGTTACAATATTCTAAAAAACTTTTAACCCTCTGGGGTCCAGGGTATAATTGGCCATTTTTTACTACTTTTGATTTTCCGTCCACATTTTACCTTTAAAAACTGTTTACTTTGCCTTGTTTGGTATCATTCTTTTCAGCACAACCTCACGTGTCTGAATTTACAGTCATGTTTTCATGTTGACATACTGTATTAACACAATTGATCTAAAATCAGACAAAAACCATAAAATCAGAGTAAGAAAAGTTATATTTTTACTGTAACAACCACAAACATCTTTAATGAATCATATTTCATAACTTTAAATGCAAATATTAATTGTCAATTTTAAAATCCTATGCACAAGTTTTGCAAACAAAGTTATTTGCATCCATTTACCTTTTACCCTTTTTTAAAATAACCATTTCAAACTATTTACAGAACAATCAGCTGTTCTTCAATAAGATGCCACAAATTATTTGTGCCACTCCAAATATTTCTGTCCACTATAAAGGAGAACATCACAGCCTGATACCTGCAGGTCTGACAGCAGCAGGTGTATCACTCCTGTTTCTACCTGGAGACAGCAGTCGCCTCATTGTTCTGACACACACAACACAAAACACAACACTACACACTAACTACACAAGACAACACATTAACTACACACTCCAAACACGCTAAACGTCACAAATCTCTCACATCTCAAAACTCGCTCTCTCTCTTTTTCTGCTCTCTCTCTCTCCGTCACTCCTAAAACGTTCTTTGTGGGGTTTTTTTTTTTTTGCTCATAAGCAGAGAGTGCTTGGCAAACAGAAAGAGACGTTACGTTAGCATAACGCTAACGTGGCGAAACTATTGAGGAAAAAACGCCGCGTATATATTGTTTATCATGACTCTGGTTTTACGTGGCCTATCAACATAATTTAAAACTTGTATATGTCACCTTGTTGCTTTGTCTTTAAGTGGTCATGTGATTGGCTTACCAGGACTACTTTATTCTTCCTCAGTCAAACAGCAGCACTCATGCGATTGTTTTGCCCCCTTAGCTCCAGGTGTTGTGCTAGACAGTGATCGTGATTACCGTCCGCGGGAGCGCGCGCAGCTGCATAAAGCTGTAGTGTCCAGATTACTTACAGCTACTTCCTGCAGCTGATATAAGATGCGGTAAGCTGAACACAGCTTCAACCGTCTGTTTGTTGAAAAATAGTAACGGACCGCGTTTCCTTGTTAGTAACTGTAACGGCGTTGTAACGATAGGAATAGTAATTAGTTAGATTACTCGTTACTGAAAAAAGTAACGCCGTTAGTAACGCCGTTACTTGTAACGCCGTTATTCCCATCACTGATCATAGGTAAGGTAATCCATGGTATATGCTGTTCAGAAAGAGTCATGCAAACAGTGGTCTTTAGTGTTGAATCCACAGCTGTGACACCCATCCATCAATCCCAACCTCCTCCTTTTATAAACGGCGAGGCTTTAAAACAAATTCTCCGAACAGCCTTCTTTGCTTATCATGTTAATGTTATAAATACTAAGGCCACTAGAGGGCGTGTTCACAATGAAATGTAATAAACTGCTGCCACAATAATAGATTTATGGACTTGTTTTTTAATGGAGGACAGTTTGTATTCTAGATGTAAATAGCATCTCTGATATTTTATGCCATAAACACAAGGTAGATGCTTCCGCTGCATATAAATAGCATAATTTCATGCCAACCATCATTACACGGCAGCATCATTAAACACTGCCTCAGTCAAACAGACCTCCAGAGACAACCTCAAGCCAAGGTTTGTAATGCCACACTGGTCATACTCTCAAGCCTGCAGCTGTCTCGGGTCTGGTGGTGGAAATTTGTGCCCTTGCTTTGGAATTTTATAACTGGACAGTGTTTTGTCCTACAAAAAATATATATATGCATATATAGAGATTTTGTATAAGAATTTTAGAGTGACATACTGACCTTCTACTAAACCATGGTTCTCTTTATTGATGTTAGAGCGAATCATGTTTGACTCTTTACTCAGACACACATTTCTATTTTCACACAACATGTTTTAATTCTGGTTTATTTCAGCACTCTAGGTGTCCTTGATGGAGATCCCTAGTGCAGACTAAGGCAGACATTTATAATGGTTCCTGCATCTATACAACAATAGTGGAGAACGACGATGACATTATCAACAGAGCCACAGTGGCCACGTTAAGGGGAAAACAGCAGGCTGAAATAAAGTGGAATTCTCTGTAACCCATTAATTGAAAATGTTTTTAGAATGAGCACGATAATGACTCTGAGAGTGTAATGCTATCTTGGGAAACGCTGTCTGGAGTTGCTAGGATGCAAACATCTGTAAATGCAGTAAGGAGCATGGCAGAGCTGTTAATGTTACCCTGTTTCCTGTGGGGTAATAAACACACCATGGATGAACCATGCATATGGTTGTCAAATAATGCTGGGTTTGAAAATAATGCTACAAGTAGGTAATAAGCTAAATATCTAAGGTGTGTGGAATCTAGCTGTTGTTAGTGAAAATAACAGTGTTTGTGATTTTTCATCAGACTTAAAATTTATGGTCCCAAGGCTAACAAAAAATGCCATAATTTAGCCTTTTAAATGCTTATTTTTAAAATGTCATGAGCACAATGAAATCCAGGGCTTGACATTCATGCTGTGCCCAGCTGGGTTGCAGAGTTATTTTATGTGAGGGATTCAGTGAATAAATACAACGTTTCTTCTACTCATGACACATGACGTAGCTTGTAGAAATATTATATTTTTGGGGAAGATCTCAAGAGCTCCTAAATTCGCTGCTATGTTGTGTAAGACTGTAACTTCCTCAAACAAAAAACTCAAAATTGCTTGTATTGCTGTGTCACAATCCTCAAAAAATCTTAGATTAAGCACTGCAGCTTGATGTGCTTCCACTGTGAGAGATTATACAACTGCATTTCACTCTCCAATGAATTAGACATATTCCTTTGCCATTATTCAAACTGTGGCAGATGGGAAGTGAAGTCATCAGCATGCGACACCTCTAATGCCAGAGCCCGGTTGATGTATTCTGAGGCGGGATGTTGCTATAATCAGACCTAATGGAAACAGATGTTGTGTTCCATGGGACATGGCATCTCTAGCACAGCGTGCTGGCTGCCAGGCAGTTGGTTCATGAGAGACATCGTGCTGCTTTTCATCTTCACACTTCCTACACACCAGAAATAATCTTTCGGGACCAGTTGTAAATAACAACCTCACTCACTAACCGAGGCAAAGTGCAAAAGAGAAAGGATCCCAAATGCACGCACAAAGCTGTGTTCATGTGGTAATTTTCATGCATTTTTTTTAATGTGTTTATCTACTCTGCACGTGGAAGAACACAGAAAGAAGCAAATTGCTTTTTTCAATAGCCCTGACATAGCTGCACACAAAATTATCGAAAGGCCAACAGAGAGGCTAAACAATTTCCTGTCAAGTGCAAAAACAGTGGGTGCAAAAGTGGGAGTGCCAGACAAAGAATATTATTATGCATAGACAGTATGTTGTTGAGGATTTTCTAATCCGAAGTCATTTTGCACTCAGTCGTAATAAAGCTTATGGACACCAAGGTATCATGTCATCATTTGGCAAATTTCTCTTTTAGCTTATATCTCTGAGAGCATGCTGCATCTTTGTTACCAATTTACTAGCTCATGCTTACAGCAAATATGTAGCACCAAAAGGCTCCTATAGCTGCAACAAGAAGTCAGAATGGAAGAGTGTGTTACAACTGACCGACGACAGGGCAATCAAACTGATGACATCCCAGCTCTGCCACGAACCATAAAGAAGGCAGAAATGGCAAGACAGAATCCATTATCCCTTCCTCTCCACTCCAAATGAGGCCTCTGCAAGCACTCAGAGCTCTCCTTAGTGCCTTGTGAAGACATCTCAGTGAATGGGCTTTAATCACATCCATTTTCCTTCTTTTTTTCCCTCCCTTAATAAAAAGGAGAAAATGCCTCAAGCTCAATCAAAGCTAATAACACTAAAAGGAGCACCATGTCAGTGTGGGTGGACAGACAGCATTTAGGGAGGTAAAGGGTCATAAGTTCATCATGATGCAATAACCTACAATGTTCTCATTAGAACCAAAGCCACATAGCATTCGTTTGTTGTTGTCATTGGATGAAGGAAAGTTAACTTTTGTTTTAGTTCAATTTTGACTTACTGAGTAAATATTTAACTTCTAGATTTTTGGCTTGATTGCTAGTTGTTCACTAGTCTCTTAAGTAGTTTGCTTATCTCACTTTAGTTGCCGGATACATTCAGACAGGATGATATGTTATAGGCTAGTTGCACTGTACACTTTTTGTTTAGACTGCTAACATCTGGAGATGATCTTGAACAGCTCAACTAAAAAAGTAAATATGTACTGACAACTTATTAAAATGAAAAACGTGTGACACAGCTCCGCAGAGCTGATCACACGTTTCTTTGTTACTGCAAGTGAACATTTCTTAGATTAGCTTAGTTTAGCTTAGCTTAGCATCTTATTTTAGATTAGATTAGATTAGATTAGATGAAACTTTATTAATCCCTCAGGTGGGTTCCTCCGGGAAATTCTTATCATATATATATTACATATACTTAATTTATCCTGAAAATTATAAATGACTGTTACAGCAGCAAAAACAGAGAAAAGAAGCTCACATAAATGGGGAAAAAGGTGAGGACCTCAATAAATCTAAATCTAAATATGATACAGCACTGACTAAGACTGATATGAGACAAGAAGGATTTTTAATATTGTTCTTCTGGCAGCTGAACTGAATAGGTTAAATTAAGGTTTGCTTAATATTGGTTTTGCTAATTATTTATTTTATTTATATTTTCTGTAGTCAAATGTTCTGAGCACTGTCTTCATTTTTATTAAAACCTCTCAATATCAGCATGTGGGATCCACTTAATTTGGGCATCTGAAGGACCCGAGTATTACCACTATTTGCCATGGCAACGAAAGCAAAAGAGACAGAAAGAAAGCAAGTGACAAGATTCCAGATTAAAATAACTCTCTGCCCATGTCACAGTCCCCGCGTTTGACCATGTTTTGAGGTTGGTATCTTTATTTCATTTACCAAAGTCTGAATTTCTGTTTTGTTTTTTCCTGTAAATAGTCTTGACCCTCACTCTTCATCTTAGCATCTATGTAACTTACCCGCTTATGCTCCTTATGACAATTTGTGTATTTCTCTTTGACTGTTGTTTTTGGACTATTGTTTACTGTCTAATTAAAGGTTTATTTTTGGTTATGTAGCCCACTTCGCCTGCATTTTCAATTCTAAGAACTATGACGAGGCTTAAAATATCAGCCCCACACATTGTGCTCATTTTTAAAATGGCACACCGCTGAGACAAAGCTGCATGATGGTCTTAATCAAACGCATTCATTTTTAATCTGTGCTCCTCAGTTACTGGGGTTGCATTTGATTAGTGCTCACTTATGAATTCCAATTGAACATGTGTTTGCCCCAATATCCCTGGCTTGTTGCATCGTACACAATTAGTTAGTATCTTCAGTGTTGTTTTGACTGGCTAACACACTGCAAATACACAAAGCAGTACAAGCAAGTCATTAATCTGACAGTGCAGAGACAGCAATTAGGAAAAATGCCACAAAGTGAGAAAATCCAAGCAAATACAAAAACACCTCAGACTGAAGTGACACGTGAAGTCAACTATCTGAAAAGGTGTTGATTTAAATATTTGAATCCTATTATTCCAAACAGTTTCTACTAACCACACTGTTTTACTGTGTGATTCTGTTTTATGTGTTTTGTAGGGGTTTTTCAACTACACTGAAGCATTTTTTAAAGGCTCTGTGTTGGCAGAGGTGAGGATGTTTTCTTTGTTTGCCTGTGCCATGTGCGCCTGTGTTTTCTTCAGCGGCATTATCTTCTCAGGGCCGCTGCACCACTCACTTCTTTTTTCGCGATTGGATCAGTTTGTTCGAACTCTCAAGCATATACACCTTTAATTTGGTGAGAACAACACCTCAATTTTGCTATTGCCAAGCAAACACGTGTTTCTGTGCAGCTGTGTGCCATTGTATTACTTGTTTTATGTTTTACCCCATTTTACCAGGAAGCCTAATTACAAAAGACACTTGACCAAGGTAGCAGAAACGCACAACATGACATAGAAAACTCCACAATAACAACAACAAAAATCAGCTATTTTTAAAACAGAGGCCTTGAAGAAAAACAGCCACACACTGTTAGAAATACTGTATATTTTGATATTAAAGTGCTGTTCCTTTTAAGAGCAATGTAAATAGCCAGATACCATGCCTTGTTATATTGTACTCTTTTCAGTTAAGTCAAAATCCTGCTGTACTAGGTGTCCCTGCATTGGTTACACTATCTAACCAGAAAACTTCTCTCCAGAGCCACAATACATTTTTGAAAACATCTTGCATTCACAATGAGAAGGTTGGACTTTTCTCCAGCGTGTCCCAAAGATTCTCAATGGGGTTAATGTCTGGACTCTGTTGTGGCCAAACCATGTGTGAAAATGATGTCTCATTCTCCCTGAACCACTCTTTCACAATTTGAGCCTGATGAATCTTGGCTCTGTCATTTTGGAATATGCCTGTGCCATCACGGTAAAAAAAAAAAAAAAAGATCTACTGATGCTACTACCCGATTTTTTTTTTTTTTGCACACATGATGTTGCCAAAACTAAACCTGACCAACTGAAGCAACCCCAGATTGTAAGACTGGCTCCATAGGCTTGTATAACAGACACACGATGAGTGCATCAATCATGAGTTCCTCCTTCCTGTGCCATTTTCAACAGTGCTTCATTGTAGGGGGAGAAAAAAAAAAAAAAAAAAAAAAAAAAAAACACTACAAAATACAGAAAACCTAACTAGACACTAAAACACCTATCGCTCTGGAAGAGGATAAATCTGGACTCATCAGATCTGTTTCCATTCTTCCAGAGTCCCATCTTTATTCTTCCTTACAAAGCCCTGTTTTTCAGATTAGCTTCACTGTTAAGTGGTTTTCTTAAAGCCTGAGTTCTCTTTAGGTTTGCTTGTCAAAACTTTACTTTCTGTTCAAAAAGCCACAATCATCTGTGTTGATTGTTTACAGTTTGATTTCACCAGACAATTTGGTGAGCCCTGACCACAATCATTTAAGATATTCTTTCTAACCAATTATCATCTTCGTCAAAGATGATAACTGGTGAAGCTGTGGGTGCATGAGCGGGGAGGACTAATGTGCCTTTCAAAGAAATAGTTTTACACTTTAAAAAACAGTTTATAGAAACAGCAGTACAGTGCCAACAAAAGAGCTGGTACTATACTATAAAGCCTATATTATGCACACTACACTATACACTAAGATTTACTGAAGACAGCACTTGGAAACTATAATGCAATATCTCAGATCTGGTAAATTTAATAGTACTTTGTTACGTTCCCCTGAGGGGTCTAGGCGGTGAGGGGGAAGTAACAAAAAGTGTCCGGGTCAGAAAAAGGAGTCAAGGAGGCAAAAGGGTTAAATTAAAGAGTTTTATTGAAGTAGCTCAACTAAAAGAGACGGACAAGCCGCTATCACCATTTAAGAAAACAAACAAAACTCAGGCGTTGGTTAATAAAGTAAAATGTAAGCCAAAAAGAGAGAGAGAGCAGCTCACTAGCTGCAAACACGGACATGCAGCTCACTAGCTGAAAACCACAAAACACAGCTCACTAGCTGCAAACACAACAAACACTCAGCTCACAAGCTGTAACCACACTAATGGCACTCTGGCCCAGAGCTCACCTTTGCCTGGGCTTAAATCCCTTTAATTACTGATACGAGTCAGGTGTGTAGAGGAGAAAAGGTGGCACCTCAGGCAAAAGAGGTGGTGGGACACGCCCACACAGGCACCTTCAGGAGGAGGCCCTGCTAGGGCCGTAACACCCCCTCCCATAAATACAAACCCATGGTTTGTCAAATTATTACGATAACCAACATGATTACGATAACCAAAACGAAACAAGTCCATAACCATTTTGTCACCAAATTGCAGGCTTTCCACCTACCCCATAGCAACGGTTAGGCATTTCCTGTGGAAGCTGCCAATCCCATCTCAGTGGGTTCACAACATTGACAGAGAGTGGCCGCAGACCCTCAAAACAATGTCTCATGTGATAGCCAGGGCTTTTTTGAGCCATCACATGTGGAGAACACAGCAGGCAGTCAGAAGACCTTACTGCAACAGTTTTCAGATGATTGCTCAGGTCACGGGTACAGGCATGTTTGTTAGTCAGGGGTGCAGGTCTGAGTGGTGGTGTGATCTGTCCACCTGCAGGTCATTTTGAGGAACTGGGACATTGTCAACCAGCAGCAGCTCAGGGCTAGTTGACCTCTTACACTGACTACAGGGCGCTACTGAGCAATTGTGCTCCAGGTTTAGCCTTTTAGTAGGCCTGGCAACCTTGTCGGTTTGAGAACCTTGACTGACTTTTCTCAAAGCAGGCCCTTTTTGCTTTGAGTGGGCTTTCTGTTTGAGTATCAACTTCAAACAGTTAGCAACGAGGTGTCCAGGTTTGTGGCAGAAGAAACAAAGCTTCGTTTTGGGTCTCGAAACCACAACTTTTTCAGCCTTGTTAGCTGGCCCACTCTTACCTCTCCAAGTGGTGCTATGGCACAGAGGGATATCATGTCCTACAGCTTTTGTTTTATGAGTTAGCTTAAACTCATCTGCCAGTATGGCAGCTTGCTGTAAAGTGGAAACCCTCTGTTCACTCAAATAAAGAGCAATACACTCAGGCACTGCATTCTTAAAGTCCTCCACCAGCACAAGCTCACGTAACAACCCCAAATTGTTAACCTGGCTCGCAGAGCACCACCTATCAAAAAGCTTTGCCTTCTCCCTAGCGAAGTCAAGGTAGGACTGACCATGTGCCAACTCCAAGCCTCGAAAATGCTGCCTATAGGCCTCAGGTACCAGTTCATAGGCTTTGAGGACAGCACTTTTAATCTTTTCATAAGCTAGGCAGTCATCCCTAGACAGACTGGAACAAGCTTCCTGAGCCTTACCTGTGAATTTACACAGCAACATCACCCCCCACACGTCTTGAGGCCACTGCAGTGCAGTTGCTATGCGTTCGAATACACTGAAGAAGCTCTCAACACTGGCTTCACAGAAAACTGGAACCAGGTGGATGTTATTACTTACAAACGAGCCTCTAGACACCTGTGCATTAATAGCTGTGTCATCCATTTTGGGGGCGGAGAAGGCTCAGCAAACACACCCTAATTAGGACACTACCACACCCCTCTGCCAACTCAGAGACAACTGAACAATTAACAGAGAACTACACAACTTACTTTAACTGACCAACTTACCTCTTACTGCATACACGTTAAACAAACACAACTTACCCAGTTCCTAAGCACACCAAACTATACCTACCTATCTTCTGGAGCGTGCTGGGCTCGAGGCGACTTGAAAGGCAGAACTTCAGCGACCGGAGCCCTGAATTGCCTACCCCCAACAGGGAACTTATCCCCGCCCAGGATTACTCCGAAAATAAGAAAGGCAAAACAACAAAAGAGTGCCCGAAGGAAGAACTTAATAAGCTCAGCTGGACACTCACCTAACTTAACTGGGTAGTTGGGGAAGTTGTGAATCTCTAAAGGTGAAAAAAACAAGATAATCAAAAACCAATTCCAACTCCAAACTCCCTTTTCAAATATCCCGGACGAGCCCCCACTTGTTACGTTCACAGCTCACTAGCTGCAAACACGGCAAAGACACACAGCTCACAAGCTGTAACCACACTAATGGCACTCTGGCCCAGAGCTCACCTTTGCCTGGGCTTAAATCCCTTTAATTACTGATACGAGTCAGGTGTGTAGAGGAGAAAAGGTGGCACCTCAGGCAGAAGAGGTGGTGGGACACGCCCACACAGACACCTTCAGGAGGAGGCCCTGCTAGGGCCGTAACAACTTTAACAGGGAAATTTGTTACAGTGCCTCCTTAACGATTATTAGTGTAAATAAATTTAGCTAATACTCACTATGCTTGACTAAATATACCAAAATGGTACTAAATGTACCAAAGGCAGACTCGGATGAGAGGGCAAACATTACTTAAATAAAATGCTACACCCAGCAGCCATTTTTTCTTGTTTCAGAAAGAGCAACAAAAAATTCTTGCAGGCAGAATCACCTAGTCAAGAAACAGAAAAGATAAGTCACTTCATTTTATCCTTTTTTTTTTTTTGCAGTCGACAAATGTGACACAGCTAGTTAGTTATTGAGCTTCAGAAGTGCTGGCTGGTAGCTGATGAATTGTATTTGCTTTGGGCAGAGTCGTGCTAGCTGTTTCTCAATTTTTCTAGTATCTGCATTATAATAAACAAACAGAGTTGCATCAGTGTTCTCATCTTTGCAAAAAAGAAAAGGAACAGGAACAAAAAAACAAGTTTATTTCAAGGGTGTGAAGACACTTATATCCACACCTAACAAACCTCAGGAAAAGGATGAGCCCTGTTTGTTTTCATTCCTTTCCTTTCAGTCCTGTAGCAAAAATAAAACACCATTCAAAAGGGAGATATATTGTACATCACCAGCATCTTCCATATGCCTACCTGCCTCCCACAAGGCAAGGCGTGATCTATCTTTTCAAGGTAAGGACCTCACTTGATGTGATGGAGCACCTTGAGGAAGCCTATGAATGCAAAAATTGCATGAAAACGGTTATATACTTACAGATGACAATGAGGTCCATAGCAGTGAGGTCCATAACAGCCTCCGTGCTTTCCTTTACGTCTGAACGCTTCTGAATAAAATGTGAAGAAAGCTGAAATGCTTCTAAAGAGGTTACAGCGGGAGCAAGGTTTTGACTCCTTTAAGGACCTTGTGTAGAGATGGCTTACTCTTTTCAAAAAAATATCATCAGCGCAAGAGTGATCCCACTTTTCCAACTTCAATGTCAAAGTCAGTGTGAAGGGTGTTGCTTAGAGCCGAGAAGCCATTATTAGACATACTGTTGAAACGGCAACATTTTAATAGCATCCGTTCACAAGGTTGCTGTGAGGACAATATAGAATAGAAAAAGAATTGCTATCAATGGTGTCAGAAATGATTTCAGATCTATACAGTAACACCAATCACTGACAGACTTCTCCATACATGAAGTGACCTTGAAATAGCAAAATGTCAAGGCGACCTTAGACAGTCCCTACACACAAGCTTTTTGTTATCTCCAGCAGCGTCTACCTCAGAATATCAGTTTTAAAGGCATGACACATGACACGTTTTCAACAAATACATATTACATCACTCTTCCATTTTCCTGTCACAGGGTATATTATGCCCTTTCCATTTGATTACTAAACTTTTTATTAGTCTCTCACCTGTTAAATTATTCAAGTCAAAATGATAGTGTCTCTGTGCCTCACACAGTCTTCAGTAATTTGTTTTGGTAGTAAAAGGGAAGCCGATTGGTTGTAGATGTGCTCAAAATACCTACAAAGCAGGACTATAAAGGCTAGAATCAGTTGCTAAGCTGATCTAATCAAGTTTATTTATAGAGCATATTTCAAAATACAGAGTCTTAGCGCTTTACTGCTATTGAAAGACACTCAGCAGCCAAATGTAAAGTAGACAACCTGGCAATCTGAACAGTAAGCATAAAATAATTATTCAGTCATTTCTTCCTAATTATTAAGATAAAAGATTAAATGTCTCTTAAGATATAATTTGAAAATGAAGAGCAGACCTAATAGGAAATGGTAACTAGTTCCAAAGTTGGAATTGATAAGGCACAATTACTTTCATTTGTAACTAGAATTTGAAGATCACCAGATACAGGTTTAATGATGTGGCCGAGATGTGGAAGTGTTAAGCTATGAAGGATAAAAAATCAAACAAAGCCTTAAAATATATGTTTTTTAAAATGTAGTCATTAAATGAGATTAAAAGGCACCACACAGATTTTGGAAGTGGAAATGACTTGCAGTCGTCTAGCTGATATAAAAGCATGCATGGCTACTTGTAAGTCTCTAATAGAAGTGATTTGATCTTAGAAATCATTTTAAATTGGAAAAAAAACTGCCTTGATGACTGATTTGATATTTGTCATATTATGAAGATCTTACCAAGTTTCTTTTTAATAATAAAAAAAAGGTCCCCACGGGGAAATTCCTCTCTGCATTGAACCCATTCACTCAGTGAAGCAGTGGGCTGCCATTGGGCGCAGTGTGCAGGGACAGTACCTGGATCAGGAGTACCTCAGGGTAGCTGTTCAGGGGAATCGAACCCCTGACCTTACGATCATGGGGCCACCACTCTATCTACTGAGCTATCCCTGCCCTGAAACCAAGATGAAGATCAGGAACAGTGAGTATGTGGATAGACAAATAACATAGCTATGATGGCATCAAGGGTGCTGCTTTTTTATCTTTGCTGTTTTGTTTTATTTTTCCCACAGGGCATAGCTGAATTGCTGAAGAAAAAAAAAACAGGAGGGATTTCTTTAAAGTGATTATGACCACTCCAGCGCTTGTCTGCATTTTGTCACTGGTAGTTCCTGCAACAGTGAAAAAAACTTCCCTTAATGGGATTGCCTGTCATTCTTTCACCTTTTTTGTACAAACTATCTGTTCTGGCCTTGGCTTTACTTATTTTCTGCACTCATCCTGCTTTGATTGTCTATGTATGCAGTGCGACAACAACCTGAGCAGGTCAGGAGGTTTCCACCTCTCCTTTATAAAAGACATTTTCACACATGAACTCCTGACAATGTCGTCAGAATCAGCTTGGGGTTTTCGCACATCTAGCACACAGGTGGGAGATAATTTAATTCAGACATGTTGCTAGTACTAGAAAAGTAATTCCTTTTATTTAAGCTGGGGCAATGCATGGGTAGAGGGTGCAAAAACATGACACCTATTAACCCAACAACCTGTGATATTCTCTGTGCTATAATCAATTATTGTCAGATTTGAGTACATCAGAAAAATTTATTTGCACATCCACCTTTGTTGGGTAATGTATAGACATATTGAGAGCCATATAGCACGTGTGCTGTAACAGCAATGTGAAAAAATCTTTTGAACTAGCCGCTTTAATGTCAGAAGAAAACATTCAGAAAAATGTTAGATTAAGTTAAAAACAAAAAAAATTATATCTCTTCAGAATGTGCCTAATGAATCCAACTACTCTACTGAAATAAATTAGCAATATCCATCATTGATCCATCTTCTTCCACTTATCCGGGGCCGGGTTGCAGGAGCAGCAGCCTAAGCAGAGAAGCCCAGACCTCCCTCTCCCCAGCCACCACATCCAGTTTGTCCTGGGGAACAGGCCACCCGAGAGATATAATCTCTCCAGCGTGTCCTGGGTCTGCCCCGGGGCCTCCTCCCAGTGGGACATGCCCGGAAAACCTCACCAAGGAGGTGCCCAGAAGGCATCCTTGTCAAATGCCCGAATCACCTCAACTGGCTACATTCAATGTGGAGGCGCAGCGACTCTACTCCAAGCCCCACCCAGATGGCTGAAGTTCTTACCCTATCTCTAAGGTAGAGGCCAGCAACCTTTTGGAGGAAGCTCATTGCTACCGCTTGTATCCGCGATCTCGTTCTTTCGGTCACTACCCACAGCTCGTGACCATAGGTGAGGGTAGGGACTTGGACTGACCAGTAAATTGAGCGCTTCGCTTTTACACTCAGCTCTCTCTTCACCAAGACGGACCGGTACAGTGCCTGCATCACTGCAGGTGCAGCACCAATCCGTCTGTTGATCTCCCGCTCCCTTCTCCCATCACTCGTGAACAAGACCCCGAGATACTTAAACTCCTCCACTCCACTCCTCCAATTCCAATCCATTAAAAGTAAAAGTCTTGCATTCAAATTTTGACATAAAAAGAAAAATTCCTGATGGGTATCAATAATGTGCTTAAATCATAATCACTCAAATGTGAGTTTCATAAAGTTGTACTAAACTGGTGAAATTGTACTATTAAATACATTAGTTGCTACACTGAACTTTTCAGTTTGGTAATTTCCCTTGCAGTGTTAGCAAATATCTTATCTCAACCTCTAACAGTAAATCCACTATCAAAATTAAAGAAAAGGCTGCAAGACACAAGTGATAGGCATAAAAGGCGATAATGAAACTATCATTGCTAATAGAAGGCCGTGAGGGAAAAGAATATAGAGAAAAGTTTAATCTTATATAAGCTTAAATTTTCCTGACTCTGATAAGTAGAAGAAACAGGCAACATCCAACAGTAATACCGGCAAAAGATTAATGAACCTCTCAATACATAAACTTCTTATCTAACATGGAGAATACCCTGTCCAAAGCTCACACACTAACCTTGGAGAAAGGTGTTTTTCAGCACTTCCTTACATACTTTGTTTTTTGTCTAATATCAAAAGAGCAGCTAAACACAACTGTGTGTAAAAACAGCCGATCACCTGATTTTCAAATGAGCAATAGCCGCTTAGTGTTTAAAACGAATAATGTTGCGAAATGCAGTGAGGCTTCAGTAAGGCTCCAACTCTGTCCCATAACCTGGAGTCAAATATCAACAGTCAAATGAGAAGCTTGTACTGTAAATGAATTTTGCTCCCACTGCAGACCTGCAGGAGAGTGATAAACTGGGGGAACAGACATAGACGCGCACTCACATATACACACATATACAGGGTTGTTGAGGACCTACCGTCCTCTCCTCTGAACACCGGAGGCAAATCTAAGTCTGCCTGGATCCTACTCAGTTCCCACCAGATAGTGCAGAGCGAGATGAAGCTCTCCTCCCTGTAGTCATGTATCTCAATGCTAACATGTAGTGGAGCAAATGCTCAAATTAGGAGGAAGAGGATAAAAGTGGGAATTCGGTGCTGAAGCTGGGGCTGGCGGGAGATTGCGTGGAGGATTTTGTATTGATGCCCTAGGTGAATTTTCATGCATAGGTACAAGCAATAACAACCAAAGAGTATTACAGCTCCAGTGAGACTTACCAACAAACCCTAACCACAGTTAGTGTTGTAATGGCTTCTGGACATGGAAAGCTGGAGATATTCCTTTTGTTTTGTGCATGGTGAGTGTGAGCAGGTGTTTTACACACTCTGGTGAATAGATGGGGTACATGAGGAAAATTGATCCATCACCGGAGAACTGTCTACGTGCTTAAGTGCACCCACTCGTTCCCTTGCTTACTCAGCATATTGATTTAAAACAGAATAAACAGCCACCTGCAGTGAAAGCTTGCGACTGATACATTCCCAGAAAGCAAGAGATGAGCAATTTGAAAGTCATAAATGTGGACAAGAAGGGGTAAGAGCTGCTCCTTGGTTAAATATGAAGATTATAAGGTAGATGAATGGATCATCAACTCATCACTTAAGTGTGAAATCTATTTAACATGGAATATGTGCAAAAAAAGAAAAACAAAACACTGGAGTAAACTATTCTGATCAGTTAAGAAAAGCAGTTCAGGCAGACACAGAGTAATAATCACATTTTAAATATGATAAATTGGAAACTGGCATTTTAGGTCATAATTGTTTATGTGGTGATTTCATTACATTATAGTTATTTTGTTCTGTTTTATCTTCTTATGGTTTTTCTTCAGTATGTTACTGTTTTAGAAATTTTAGTCAAAATGGTTACAAAATATCTATGATGTGATCTACAAGTGTACAATAAAATGTAACACTGATTTTATGTGGACCCTTTGAGGGCTCACATGCATACTCCAATCCACACACAAATACAAAGCAATTTGATCACATGTGAAACTATTTTACAAATGCGTTCATCCAAACCTGAATAAATAGCAGTCATTTATGCACTTGAACATTTTAAGTTCAACTTCAAAAATTTGATCATTTTGTCACCCCTTCACCAAAAAACATAGATTTACCAATAACAAACACTACAGAGTAGCCCATTAAGGTTAATACATTGTTTAAATAAGCTGCTGCTACAAGTTCTGCTTTGAAAAGTCAGTCAGTGCGTAGCTTACCATGGTTGTACTTGTAAATGACCTTTAAATTTGGTAAATATTTTTACGTTTGTTTGAAAGGTACTTCGGTTTTATTTTGAAATCCATGCTTTTATTTTGAAACAGGAAACTGGCGCAAAACCGTTAAAGGGCTTGTTAGTAACGTTTCTTTTAGGATATGGTAAATAGTGTGCCTTAAAGTGAAAAATATGTACGTTTCCTTTGCCAATTAGTACCTGGCTGACAGTGGCACAAGGTTTGTTAATGTTTCCTTTAACGAAATAAGTTATTTGCAATCAAAATGTCGTTTAATAGTTTATGTGTTGTTGACCTTGACCTTGACCTTTATGTGTAGTTGTAAGTTAGTGAGGTGATATAATGAATTGAGTGATGTAAATTTGATGTATATGCTATATGTGAGCAGGAGAAATTTGTTTCCTTTGATGTTATGGTATTAATATTGCTGGTTTTGTTTTGTTCCTAGCTCTTACGGTGTCTTCACTGAATGTTTCAATAAAAACTTTAACATTAAAACCTCTGTGAAGCATCAGTATAAGAGACCATCATTCAGCCAGGGATGCTACAGTAAGAGCTTCAGCCTCACAAGTTTCACCTGACTGCCAAAGTCTATGATGAGAGAAGAGGGATTCATTGTGATGATCTAAATGTGACACTCGCTCAAAATGGAAGCATCTCAGATATTAACTGCAGAAGCAGAAGGCTCAGATCAGATAAAGGACATCTGTCAAGCAAGCAAGGATGAGGAACTTCGCAGATCTGATCGCCCAAGAAATCCCACAGAGAAGATGCTTGCATTTCAGAGAGAGGAGGCGCACAAAAAGGAGAAGCGGCTCATGCACCTTTATGATCAATGGAAGATCCAGGCACGTAAGGCAAGAAATCAGCTAAAGCTAGACATTCCAGAGACTGAAATTGCAGCTCTCATTGATATCTTAGAGAAATGCATGAATGATGTTACGGACATTTATGTACAAATCAGAGATCACCTCACACCATCCAGTGAAACGAGACGTCGTGTTGATGCATGTGAGGCCGTAACAAAGGACATTATTAAAATTGCATATGAAAGAATATCAGGCATAGACGAAGACTATGACAGTGAAGTAGTCAAAGAACGCCTTCGCGAGCTCCTTAACAGAGACTATGCTCATTCCATATATGGATCCACAGTTTCACCTCCAAGTCAACACACTATAGACTCCATTGTCGCAGTAAAAAGAGCAGATGCTGCAGCAGAATTAGCAGCAAAGGAAGCGGAATATTGTTGTTATTGTTGTTATTGGCGGAAGGAAAACAAAAAGAAAGGATCCAGCTCTTAGTAGAGCAACAGAAAAGGGATCTTGAAGCTCAAAAACATGAACTAGAAAGACTAAGAGCTGAAAAGGATATAAGAGCAGCATGAGCAAGATTGTCAATTTACAACCAAGAAGTAATGCAGGAGGGCAGCTTGTGCTCTGCTAACAGCAAACTAAGGAACCAGGAACATATGCACCCACATCAAGCTGTGTCTCCGGCCCCAGTTCAGTATCTCACAAGATTTCCAGCTTCACCTCCACAGACAGATGTGTCCCACTTAGCTCAAGCAGTACAAGACAGCATAGCCATGAACAGACTTCCAATGCCAGAGCCACCTGTATTCACCGGCGACCCAATCCAGTTCATTGAATGGAAATCTTCATTCATATCCCTCATAGATAAAAGGAACATATGTTCAGCTGACAAACTGCATTATTTGAAAAGATATGTGGGAGGCCCTGCACGAAAGACACTTGATGGTATCTTTTACAGGGAGGATGATGAAGCGTATAAGGATGCATGGGATCGCCTTAATAGCAGGTACGGTCAACCATTCGTCTTGCAGAGAGCTTTCAGAGAAAAACTAGCTAGCTGGCCAAAGATCCACTCAAAGGATGCAGAACAACTCAGAGCATTCGCCGACTTCCTACATGCGTGTCAGCAAGCCATGCCTCATATTAAAGGGCTGGACATTCTGAATGACTGTGAAGAGAACCAAAAGCTGGTCCAAAAGTTACCTGAGTGGGCAGCTTCAAGGTGGAACCGCAAGGTGACCCAGTTTATGAAGGACAGACAGGAATTTCCAGCCTTTCAGGACTTTGTCAACTTCATGTCATTAGAAGCAGAGATTGCCTGTAACCCAGTAACTTCCCTCCATGCATTACGTTCATCAGACTTACCTGCAGAGAAACATCATCTGAAAGAAAGGAAAAATAAATCTACTGTTCTCCATACACAGACACTTACAGAGAATGAGAAGAATGTACCATCCAAGACAAGCTTAAAGCCCCCTTGTACGTTCTGTCATGATAACAAACACCGCCTACATAGTTGTCCAGAGTTTAAAGGAACGCCTCTGGAAGAGAAAAGAAAGTATGTAAGGGAAAACAAACTCTGCTACGGTTGTCTGAAACCAGGCCATAATGTTAAAGACTGCCGCCACAGACACTTATGTGATATCTGTAAGGGACGACACCCAACTTGCCTTCATGACGACAGATATTCCAACATGAATCCTGTGTTAGCCCCTAATCAGAACACAGACGAAGCAGCTACCACATTGTCTCTCAATACAGAGACTGAGCACACATCTACGACTACATCCATGATTTTGCCAGTCTGGGTTTCCTCTTCCAACAACTCAGGAATAGAAAGGCTTGTCTATGCTCTGCTTGACACCCAGAGTGACACTGTGTTTATTGATGAAGATGTTAGTCGTAGCTTGACAACCAAGACCTATCCTGTAAGGCTAAAGCTAACCACCATGATCGGAAAGGACACAGTAACACACATTGAAAGAGTCCCAGGTCTCAGAGTGTGTGGTTATACCTCCACAAATCTCATTGATCTCCCTCCTGCCTATACTAAAGACTGCATACCAGTGAATCGAAGGCACATTCCTACCAGTGAAACAGCGAGGCATTGGAATCATCTCAAAGCAATAGCAGATGACATTCCGCCACATTTAGACTGTGAAGTTGGTCTTCTAATAGGCTATAACTGCTCACAGGCACTAGCACCAAGACAGGTCATCCTAGGAAGAGATAATGAACCTTATGCAGTCTGCACAGACCTAGGATGGAGCATCATAGGCTGCTCACCACCTCACCTTGAATCTCCTCCTGTTGCCAACATATGCCATAGAGTAACTGTCAAAGAGCTTCCTCCAGTGACGCCATCCGATGCCATTAAAGTACTTGAGTCTGACTTTAAGGACATCAGCAAGGACAGCAGAACAGTGTCTCAAGATGACATCCTCTTCCTGAATATGCTAAAGGAAAGCATTTACATGAACGCCCATGGTCACTATGAGATGCCTCTCCCTTTTAAAGAGAGACCCTACCTTCCGAACAACAAGCAGTTAGCTATCATCCGGCTCAACCATCTCAAACGAAAGCTGCTGAACAACAAGAACTACAAGACTCACTATGTAACATTTTTGAATGAGGTAATTAAAAACAATGATGCTGAAGAAGTTCTCTGTGAAGAGAAGGAAGGTGAAACATGGTATATTCCACACCACGGAGTTTATCATTCCAAAAAACCAGAGAAGCTCAGAGTGGTTTTTGATTGCTCGGCTAAGTACAAGGGAACTTGCCTAAATGATCATTTCCTGTCAGGCCCAGATTTGACAAATACTCTAACTGGTGTTCTTATCAGATTTCGACAGAACCATGTTGCTCTGATGTGCGACATCGAAAGGATGTTTCATCAGTTTCATGTGCGCGAAGCGGCTAGAGACTACCTACGTTTCCTGTGGTGGAAGGATGGAAACTTCAGTGTGTTGCCGCAGGAATTCCGTATGAAAGTTCACCTTTTCGGTGCTGCATCTTCACCGGGATGTGCCAACTATGGGTTGAAACATCTCGCTAAGGAGAATGAGAGCCTGTTTCCTCTGGGCTCTCAATTCATTATGAGGGACTTCTATGTGGATGATGGTGTCACAAGCATAGCAGATGTAGATGAGGCTATTCAGCTTGCAAAAGAAGCCCAAAGGCTCTGTGTTATGGGTGGTCTGCGACTACACAAATTTGTGTGTAACAATGCAAAGGTGCTTGAGAGTATAGCACCATCTGAGCGTGCCACTGAAGTAAAGGCTCTTGATCTTGCCTTTAGTGATTCATCGCTGGAAAGAGCCTTAGGAATCCACTGGCACATTGAGTCAGACAGTTTCAGGTTCCATACCCGTTTGAAGGACCAACCAGAAACCAGGCGTGGTATACTATCCACTGTTGCCTCTCTTTATGACCCACTTGGGCTTATTGCTCCTTTCCTGCTAACTGGGAAAAAGGTGCTTCAAGAAATGTGTAGGCATGGTACAGGTTGGGATGACCCACTCATCAGTAAACTGCAACCAGTCTGGAGATCCTGGAAGAGTGATCTGGCAAATTTGGATAAAATCACCATACCCCGATGCTATGTACCAGCTGACTTTGGAAAGGTCACAAAGAGGGAGCTACATCACTTCTCTGATGCAAGCACGTATGGTTATGGCCAGTGCTCATATTTGAGACATGTGAATGAAAATGGAACTGTTCATTGTGCTCTGATTATGGCAAAGTCCAGAGTTGCTCCAATCAAAGCTGTGACCATCCCCAGGTTAGAACTGACTGCTGCTGTTGTATCAGTTGCAGCAACCAATACTCTAAAGGAAGAACTGGGAATTTCAGGGATTGATGAGTACTTCTACACAGACTCCAAGGTTGTACTGGGGTACATTAACAACGAGGCACGTCGCTTCCACACATTTGTATCAAATAGGATTCAGAAAATACATCTCAGTACAACTCCTCAGCAGTGGCGATATGTTTCTACTGACAAGAATCCTGCAGACTTTGCATCGAGAGGTTCTAGTGCAAGCAAGCTTCTGACATCGAACTGGTTTACTGGACCCAAGTTCTTATGGGAGAAAGAGGTATCATCAGAGGTAGAGGTAATCCCAGAAATCCCAGTTGGGGACCCTGAGGTTAAAAGGGTTCAAGCACTAAATTTGGAGTCTGCAGAACAAGTGACTCTTTCAGACCGCTTGTCAAAGTTTTCTTCGTGGTGTAAGGTCAAACAAGCTGTTGCGCGACTTCTTCGCCGAGCCAAGAGTGACAAGTCATCAAGTCACAGCACAGTTCAGGAGCGAGAGGATGCACAGCGCATCATTATAAGAGATTTACAGAGACGAGTGTATCCAGATGAGATCCAGCTACTTAGTAATGGCTTACAACTTTCACGCCAGAGTAAACTGTTTCGATTGGATGCCTTTCTTGACAAAGATGGAATCCTCAAGGTGGGAGGAAGACTGAAAAATGCATCTCTCCCTGCCTCTCAGAAACATCCAATGATCATTCCAAAGGACCACCACATAACGAGGATGATAATAGCTCATCATCATGAACAGGTTAAACACCAAGGAAGGGGTATAACCATCAACGAGATCAGATCAAATGGATACTGGATCCCAGGAATGAACAGAGCTGTTGCATCTTATGTGCATCAGTGTGTCAAATGCAGGAAACTCAGGGGATCAGTGGAGGAGCAGCGAATGGCAGACCTGCCATCTGAGCGGGTGGATCCATCTCCACCTTTCACTTATTGCGGAATGGACTGTTTTGGGCCATTTTTTACAAAGCAAGGGCGTAAGGTGAATAAACGTTATGGTCTGCTTTTCACATGCCTTTGTTGTAGAGCAATTCACATTGAAATGGTGAATGATATGTCAGCAGATGCCTTCATTAATGGCCTCCGATGTTTTGTTTCCATAAGAGGAGCAGTGCGACAAATAAGATGTGACCAAGGAAGCAATTTTGTTGGAGCTAAGAATGAAATGTATAATGCTCTGAAACAGATGGATGTCAATCGTCTGACTGCATTCTTGGCTGAGAGGCAGTGCGACTTCATTATGAATGCTCCCCATTCAAGCCATGTTGGAGGTGTCTGGGAGAGACAGATCAGAACAGTAAGAAATGTACTTCGGTCCACTCTTTCACTCTCACCTGGAAGATTAGATGATGCCTGTTTGAGGACATTGTTTTACGAGGCAATGTCTATTGTGAACAGCCGTCCACTCACTGTGGATAACCTGAATGATCCAAATGGTCCAGAACCGCTGACTCCTAATCACCTACTCACTATGAAACCCACTGGAGCCTTACCACCTCCTGGGACGTTCATCAGAGAAGACATGTATGCTCGTAAGAGCTGGCGTCATATCCAGTATCTAGCAGAGCAATTCTGGAACCGCTGGAGAAGAGAGTATCTCTCTAATATTGCCACTAGACAACGTTGGCATATTTCTAGAAGGAATCTGAAAGTTGGTGACATAGTCATCGAAAGGATGGATGATCTGCCACGGAACAAGTGGAGATTAGCCAGAGTTGAAGAAACAGTCGCTGATAAAGATGGACTTGTGAGGAAAGTTAAGATTCGTCTTGGAGACCAGAAAATGAAAAGGGAGGGTCAATGTTCTGGAAAGCCATCTATTGTTGAACGGCCCATTCAGAAGCTGATCTTGCTTTTAGAGGCTGTCTAAGACAATGACTATATCCTTTATTGTATGAAGACTTGTGGACATTTCCTGCGGGCTCATGCATGGATAATTCTTTTGTTTTCTTTATGTAAAAGGCCTTGTGGTTAAGGTCATTTGTTTTAAAAAATCATTCGTGTTATGGTTCTCCCTTTTGTTAAAACACTCATGATTTGGTGGGAGTGTAAATGACCTTTAAATTTGGTAAATATTTTTACGTTTGTTTGAAAGGTACTTCGGTTTTATTTTGAAATCCATGCTTTTATTTTGAAACAGGAAACTGGCGCAAAACCGTTAAAGGGCTTGTTAGTAACGTTTCTTTTAGGATATGGTAAATAGTGTGCCTTAAAGTGAAAAATATGTACGTTTCCTTTGCCAATTAGTACCTGGCTGACAGTGGCACAAGGTTTGTTAATGTTTCCTTTAACGAAATAAGTTATTTGCAATCAAAATGTCGTTTAATAGTTTATGTGTTGTTGACCTTGACCTTGACCTTTATGTGTAGTTGTAAGTTAGTGAGGTGATATAATGAATTGAGTGATGTAAATTTGATGTATATGCTATATGTGAGCAGGAGAAATTTGTTTCCTTTGATGTTATGGTATTAATATTGCTGGTTTTGTTTTGTTCCTAGCTTCACTGAATGTTTCAATAAAAACTTTTCCATTAAAACCTCTGTGAAGCATCAGTATAAGAGACCATCATTCAGCCAGGGATGCTACAGTACTGTACATCCTCTGAAGTAAGTATATGCTAACTAATGTGTGCCCCAGTGAGGCACGGTATTTAAGTTACTTTAACCTTGCCACAAGATTGAAGTGCAGTCTATTTATTTAGAAGAAAGAAACGTCCACTTTATTTGAAAAAACACTGTAGTACAGTGGAAGCCCAGATGTCCCAATTTCCACTGGGACTTCAACATAGCATGCATTTGTGGACCTCTTGAAGGTCTTTTTCATTTCAATATAAATGGATATAAATTCCTCACTAGACAACAAGCATCCACGCACTCATGCCCCTAACTCTAAAGGAGTCAATCAGAGAGAAGGGTTTTGGGCTACAAATGCTGGATTTGACCTGATTGTGACCCTAGAATTACACTTTGTGATCAGAGTACACAGATTTCTCACACCACTCCTGAAATACCCTGCACTTATTTTCATACAGTAAACTAGTGGAATAGTTATGGAATAATTCTTTATAGTAGCTATGACATTTTTTTACTGTGACCAAACTGAAAAACAAAACCCTGAAATTTTGATAGCAGATGAAAAAACAGGAGCACTTCTGTCATTTAATTGTTTACCTATTCCTTAATTACTTTGATGTAGTATGAATACCCATGGGGAAGGTCTTTATCAGTAGGAAAACTTTAAAAAACACTTATAAAACTTAGTATACAACTTATGCCCTCCTTCGCATTTTCCAGTGAGCTGGATGGTAGTCTTTACTGGGCCGATTTTTGCCCCCGGGCCTGTATTTAACACCCCCGCACTACAGTAATGGCTGTTTTTAGGGGCGTGTCTATAGAAGAAATATGTGCAGCAGGACTTCACTTTTGACCTTTGCAAGGTTTTATAATTTGGTTGACCCTGCACCATTTCTTGCTGACCTTTTCCTGAGTGTGGGGCCACATGGGACTTCATAGTGTAACAGATGGTTGTTCAGATGAGGTTATTTGGCAATACAGGAGTCCGCATGTACCCACAGTGAGACACCAAAATGAATATTTGAAAAAGAACTACAGGAAATTTCAAATACACCAAAAAGGCTATGTACTCTGCCCCTGATTGCTGGTCACTTTAAATGAGCTGTATGCGATGCCACGCTTAAAATAAACCCAAGCCCTGTAAATCTCACATTAAGTGCCTGAGTGTATGTTATTGTGGCTTTAACCAAAAGTCAGACATGCAGTGCAATAAAGGGAGCAGACAGGCATCACATTCACTATCAGCTCCTTTCATGTCCCCGCAAGAGACTGAGCAATCACACCTGACGGGTTTGTGGACAACAAGCCCTTTCAGATGAGCCTTGTATTTTGTGCAGCATGGCAAAACTGTAATTGCCCTCCTTGTCAGGCAGTGTCATTAAGTCAGGCAAAGTGAAACATGCCATCCGGTTAAAGTGAGAGGACACACAAGAGAGAAGAGGCAGACTGGTCGGCTAGCAGAGATCTGTGCTGAATGCCAAATAATTCAGCTGTTTACAAAGTGTAAGGATGGCTGAGAGTCGCTCTGTGAGAGGACTGGAACCGGGAGGTGACACGGTCACGTTGATTATTTGGATACACCGGCAAGTTGATGTGAAAAAATATCCAGGAAAAAAAATAGACAGATGATTTGGACACAGAACGCAGACTCGGCTGACTTGGAAAAATAAACAGCAATTGAAATGCTTGTCTTTACTTTACCATGTTGCTTAATGAATAACGTATTATTAAACATGTTAAAACATTAAATGGTCCAGGGATCCCCTGGGGGTCTTGTCTGCAGTCAGTAGAGCGTTTAAAGCAGCTATGATCAACGGATCAAAAAACGACTTACATGTGACAGAGGCCACTCCTAATAACCAGCAGAAAAATAGCATATGCCTCTGCAGCTCTTGACAGCTTCTCTTTTCCACACTCAAGAAAGTCCTTTGCGTTTAAGTTATTTAGACAACCAAAAAGTCAGCAAACAGAATCAGTATGTCAGAACTGAAATAAAATGACACTAATGTCCTTTCATTTTTCCTTGCACTGTATTAAGGCATGCTAACTGCATAGTTGAGTATTTAAAGCTGGAAATGGTAACTACAGGAGAGGTTGAAAGTGAAGTAAAATCAGAACAGAAATGTACTTGTGTAAAGGAAGCATCTGGTGGTGTTTCTTGACAGTGACAGCTATTAGGTGTCTCTTACTAGAAACTCTCTGCTGGTGCTGCTTATTTCATGCGTGAAATCAAAATGGTGGATTCTGTTAAGTGGCTTGTGGCTGTGATGTCCCTAACACTAAGGAAGGAATCTTACTACAGATATAGGACTCCATTCAATCTATACAGCTTCATGTGTTCAGTGCAATGGAAAGGCTCCCAAAATTTCAAGACACCCCTACTGGAGTTAGAAAGACTAAGCTTTTATATTGACTAAGAACTCTCATCCTAGATGCATGAAGGAGCGTTTCCGCAGGTCCTTCCTCCCTGCAGCTGTCAGACTGTACAATCAGAACTGCTCCCAACAAACATAGATGTTTACATCTGCGCTGTAACTGCAATAAGTTAATCAACCGATTCGCACGACAACCTGGTTGGCCTCTTATTTGTAGTTATTTTTATTTAATTTAATAACTGTACAATACTCTGTATATAGTAACCATTGTCCTTAATGTAAATATTTAAGAAAAATTGTGGATGTTTCTGTTCTGTGTCCTGTGTACTGTTTGTTTGTATATGTGTCTTTTTGCTGCTGTTACAACCAAATTTCCCCTTGTGGGACAATTAAAGGATTATTCTATTCTATTCTATTCTATTCATTTATGAAATGGATTTTTGTATAGAAATATGTTACTGACCAATTTTGTGGAACTTCATGGAATTTCATAATAGAAGTTTACCATTTTGAATTAAATTATGAAAAATCAGGATCAGAATATTTTGTTAATTCCAGAAGAAATTATGTCTTTACAGTTGCTCCAAGACAGTAAAAACAGTAACTAACTAACCAAAGTTAAATTAATTCATTTAATTTCATTAATGTACTGAACTATTTCACAATATTCCCATTTTTTGTGATGCACTCGTATAATGTTAATTTTATGTTCTACAGGCATCACACACCACAGCAAACGCAACTAGTCTTTAAGTCAAATTTATCTAATTTATGTATTATTATTAAGGTCATTTTTTAAAACAAAATGAAAGGTCAACAGAACTTTTTGAACTGTTGGAGCATATCAACACATCACCTTTTTCGTGCTGTAAATTAAAATTGGTGTCAAGTGAATGTGTGCCAAGGAGGTGGTGCCAGGGTTCTGTGACTGTGTATGATTCTTCCACATGCTAATGAGGCCTTTGTTTGTTTAATTAATTAATTGTTAAATTACCAATATGTCATGTTTCTTAGACTTCAATCCAAAATTGACACCAACCCAGAGTCAATAGCCGAACAAGCTGTTTGACATCGGCAGTGAAGGTTTGACAAGTTTTTTATGAGCACAACCCACGCACTCAACTCCTCGCTACTGGGACACCATTTATAGGGAAACAAACAGGCTTTCCAAGAGTGCAAGATTTTATTTTATTTTTTTACCCACAAGAATTATTGTAACAAAGAAATAATCAAATACAAATGTTTCACTTTTTGTGCCAAGTTTGATGAAGTTTAATATTTAATTAATGCATCAAGATATTCACATTGGGTTTTATTTTGTTGTTGTTGTTGTTTGGTTTTTTTAGGCATGTAAAGGTTTTATAACTGAAGGAGTGTTCCAGAACAAATATCAATTTAACCACTTTTGCAGTAAAATATTTTTATACACTTAATTTCATAAATTTTCATTGCACTGTTCCCCTTTGAAAGTGTAAGTTCAGAGTTCTTTGAGGGAAATCCAATCAGAAGTAAGGGGACTTTTGGGGACTGGAGACATTTTTCAGACAAAATAAATTTAAGGATTCCATAAAGGGCCTATAAAGGACCAGTATAAGACATGTGCTACTATGGTGAGGGGTGCCTATGGCGGTAAAGCAGGTCATCTACTAGTCAGAAGGCTGGAAGTCTACTAAGTCTCTCAAAGTATCCCTGGGGAAAATACTGATGCTTTTTTACAATGTGAATGCTTGTGAATGTTAGAAAGCACTTAAGACGTAGGAAAAATTGCTTCTCTGAATGTATGTGTGAAAGAGACATGCTACATTAGAAAAGTACTATATAAGAACTAGTCTCTGCATAAATAACAGCAATGAGGTCCCTGTACAAAATAATCGCCTGAACATTTCTCTCAAAATAAATATAGCCCAAAAGCCAGAGGCTCCCAGTTCATGATGAGGGCCAGTACTCAAATCATACCAAGAACCGCTACTTTCAGTTGTTTGAAGCGACACCAAACTAACAAGTCATTAATTTATATGCCAGCAGTAAATACAGGCCTATGTGTTATTCAAGTGTCTTAAATACCCATAAATAATGTTTTTGTGTTGTGAATTGTTTTTTCTAGATTGTCAACTGTGGTTTGGTGCTTTTCATATTCAAGTTTAAAAAAAACAAAACAAAAATAAAACTGAAGCTTGAAATTAAGCAGAAAACATTTTTAATAGAATGGAATACAGTACAAATCACAACATAATGCTCCACATGCAAATACTGGTAAACTAATCCAGGAGTTTCACATATGGAGAAGGTCATGTCACAAAAAACATTTCTCAAATAACAAATTACAAAAAAATGAAAAAAAAAAAAATCATCGGATCAGCATAGGAAGAAACTTTTACTTCATAATGATACTGAAAAAAGGCATATTCTTGAAAATGGCATTGCTTCCTGTATAAAGTAACTGTAATTTTAGTTGAGGGATTTCTATATTCAGTTCAACCTGAAGCAGTTCCTCAGTTGTATAGTTTTTTTCTTTCCCTCCAGTACTTGATCGGTCACACATCGCTAGTTTTTCTGTTATTCAAATCAGGCTGTTTGAGAACTACTTCATAACTTAATGATAAATGTAAATAAGATTGCTTTGGAAAGATTTGTAATCAAAACAAGTCATCTTTGTGACCACAAACCAGTTTTACATGCATGCCACATAGTGACAAATATAAGGCTGGAAAACAGTTGGATATCTGGCCATGTTCACTGCAGTAGCATTTGGTTAATGAGGGGAAAAAACTGGATGAGATATTCACAGCCACAGAAGACCTTGTCTGTGTATATTTGTGTTTTAGGGGGTAGTGTATATAAGATAATGAAATATGAATGTGAGGCCACATGTTAGACTCCAAAACTGGATGAATGAGCCACTGGCTGGATGGATGGGTAAACGCACAGATGGGATTGGGTGTGGTAATGTTTCACGCAGCTGACCGCCGACGAATGACAAACGCTCCTCTCTGCAGCTGCCCCAGGTAGATCCTCATCTTTGTGCTGTCGCTTGTTTTTCTCACCCAAATCTGGAAATCACACACAGAAGAAACCCTCAATACAGCCAAACTGCTTTCTTCTGCATGTGCACGTTAAAAGGAAGCTGGAAAAGTTCCTCATAAATAAATTCACATTAAACATAAAAAATGAACAGTTTTCCTTCCATTTTAATAAATTTTGTTTTGCAAATCAAAAAAATGAGTCAAATCTCTGCAATGAAACAGTTGATGATATCCGTTTCCATTCAACTACTCAAGCGAAACTTTAATGTTGCACTTCATTAATGTAATGGTATTCACCCATCATAATGCATAATGTATGGCACAAACAGAAAAAGGGAGCTGCACAAAGACATCAAGCATGACAACAAATAATGTAGGCTATACCAGAGGGAGAAGTTAACCTCATTCAAAAATCAGTCATGAATAACTTTGTCTACCGTTATTAATGAACATAAGGGAAAGGTTAGTTGAAAAGGTAAAACCGTAGTGAGTTGTAACATTTGCCTGAGTTAAAAGGCCATTTCCAAACAAAATGAAGTCCATTATTCTACAATGAGAAAGATTATTCACAAGTACAAAGCAGTTACCAGTTTTTCCAATGTAGATGTTCCAGCAAATTCACCCTGAGGCCACCATACAGTGCTCAGACAAACTGCCAAAACCCCAAGAACTACAGACAGGCTTGATTTGGGTTTGTTTTTAACCTACAGGACTTGAGCACCTTACAGGCATTGTGTCAACCATAAACTCCTCTGAGCACGACTGAATGGCCATTGCAACACCTTGATTCTTTTTAAAACTCCAAGTTGATTAAATGCTGTGGCGGGACCTTAACAGAGCTGTCTAACCACTTGATGTCAGTAGATTTCATTCAACTGAATTCTGGTTTTAAAGTCTGATTTATACTTAGCCTGATTTATTCTGCTGGAAATCTATGGCGTGACCATCCACGCACCTGAGAAAAGAAACTACACATTGAGTTGATGGTGTGGAAGGGTGGAGTGTAGAGTTAAAAGGGGTTTCCTGTTTCGTTACAATGTAGATTTCCCACTGAAGAATAATACAGGCATTACCTCTCCTAATTCAGGTGCATAATCCGAGCTACGGCGTTCGCAGTAGGACAAACAACTCTGGTCACCCTCCATGTGTACTGAAGTATAGGCAGTCAGCTTGCTGTTTACCTTAGCTCTCAATAATGTGTCCATGTCTATTTACTCTGGAAGAGGCTATAAAACTTTAAAGAAGTTTGATACAAACTGATTAGTCAGTGAGTCTCACTTGTTTCTGATCACAGCATTTCTGAGGTGAGTTGTTGAGCATATCTGGCACATTTCTATTGGTAAGTGCTGTTGTCACTACTGATGTTAGCTGTTGTTACCCGGCATTAGTAAAAAAAATTTCCCTGAATCTAATATTTTTGGACTCTGAAACTTGGAAAATAAACCTTCATACAATGTGAGAACATAATCAAACTTTTTACCAGAGTGAAAGTGCGATTTTATTTTTGTTATTTTTTTAAAGTACACTCAAGCCTGACATTAGCTGTCAAAATGTTAGGTTACGACCAGCTGTTGTTGTTTAGCCAGCTCATAGTCAGCTGTCCAGAGGGTCGCATATGTAATCTGCTGACAATAAGAAACTGCGACAATAAGCTAATTTATGCACATTTTAGTGTGTTAGCCCCCTGCCTTCAGTTCAGGAGATGAGGGCTGAGTTGTGGAGGAAGAGGATTAGGTGGAAATGAGGGAGGAGAAAGGCATAATGAGAAAGAGATGACGAAAGAATGCATGTAGAAATTTTAATGCCCATGTACAGTTTGGAAGAGTTGTTTGTGATCTTTAATTTATAAGGAATTTATAAGACAAACTATGTATGTAGCTGGTCTCAACCCACACACATAAAAATGGAACTGCCCATATGGAAAAGATATATATAAATCTTATAAAGTTTGTATCTGTCTTGTGTGAAACTTGTATGAAAAGCATACAAGAGTGAAAACAGATATAAGATCCCTTGAAGAATTATATAAATGAAACTTGTATGTTTTGGATACTTACTAAAACAATCTATGAAAGTAATGAGAAAGTGGCCACTTTCATGAGTAAATCATATAAGTCTTATATGATTCACTATATGAAGTAGGCCACATCTTATGCAAGTCTTTTATAAGTTTTTACTATTTCTTTTCCATATGGGTGGGAAGTAACTTCCATGGTGACTTTCACAAACCAGGGTATGCCCCTATGTATTTTGTGAGATTATTAATTTCTTGAAAAGTGCAATTACACACTCATCAATGGACATTTATTATTACAACATTGTTTTTTCTCTTAATTAATCGCAAAAAATTACTTACTATACCTTTAAAGTCACTGCTGCTAAAAGACGGTAAATCATGGTGTGTGCGTTTTTATTTTTGTTAAATAAATAATGAAATTGTTCAATATTCCTGCTTTGTTCATCTAATTTTTAAAACCTGGAAAGGGAGTCATAAGTTTTATAATGTCTCTGTATTTAAAAAGCTTAGAATTAATAGAGGGTGTACCATTTTTCTTATGTGAGGATATGTTATTGTTGTTTTAGTAAATTGTAAAAGCTATCAGAAGTCCTATCAGATATCAATACAATATATTAACTTTAAAAAAACAAAAAAAAAAAAAACAGAAAAAAAACAAGGCATTTTCAAGCTTGTAATGTGCTTGTGGAAACCCAGAAGTACAACTGCTGCACAATTGGTCTCAAATGTCATTTTGATTTTTCCTTTGTTTTTTTCCCCTCCCAAATTGTTTTGTAATATCCTAAAACAGCTGGGCACCATACTTTTTAGCAGATGTTCCTCAAACAGAATTGTATACTCAGAGACTATTTTCAGCTGTTTATCAATAAACATTCAGTGCTCTGGTGACTATTCACAGCAGCAGGATAGTACATGTGGCATAGAGTCTGGTAATGATGGAATATGTTGCCCCGCGCAACAGTGTGTCTTGCTGATGTCTTTATAATGTTTTTTTGGAAAAAAATTGAGCGCTATGCCACGGAGAAACATACGATGTCGAGCTTTAACTAGAGAGACTATCTTATTGGATAGGACAATGCTTAATGTCTTCTTGTCTGGTCATCTTATAGGAATGACAATTTTTTTTAAAGACTATATACACAGAATACTTCAATCTTAATTAATGATACAGTTCTGTATGCAATTGGATGAGATGCTGATGCTTGGAATGAGAACTAAAACCCACCTCATTGGTTCCTACTGTGCTGATGACACAGCTGATCTTTGTGTTGTCTTTTGACTCCAGGTAGATGGCCTGACTCTTGTGGTACCTGTCAGCATAAACACACACAGACTAAACATCAAACAAACAAGTGCAGACTGGAGGGGAGTTCATTATAAATAATTTTACCCAGCTGAATAAACCACATTACTCCTGAGAAGGCACTAAGTAGATAATTGGAATGAAAAATCAAAACAAAAAGTCTGTTATTTTTTAATAGCTCCAACCTTATAGAGGACAGAACAAACCTAGAGGAAGAGACTGACAGAAGGTACTTCATTATTAAGGGCCCACTGAAGAATAATGACGCATTTGCCTCCCTGTGGCTTTTTGAGAAGGCTTTCCAGTGGTGGCATCTTCTTTAGCCATCAATAAATGAGAGTTTGCCTTGAAAGAAAAGTGCACATAGCTCTGTCTTCTCAAATTACTTTGTCTATATGAGCGGCTAATAGGACAGAATTCTATTATTTTTACCCATCTTCAAATGACCTTATGCTCTGGCATGTCTGATTCACAACTCAGCTCTGAAATAGAAGGGCAAGGGAGGGCTGTGTCTATTCAGGGAATTTCACTCTTATTTTGGCATAACAGCAGGGAGTGCGTTGCTGGTTCTTGTGCAGACATATTCTACAAATATGCATTTTTAACAGTGCCTTTAAGCATAGTATTCAGTAGCTCCTAAGCAATCTCTCTTTCTGTAGCGCAGAAAAAAATGAGGCTGCTATCCCAGTGGTTGTAAAATATCTTTACAGGCTCAAGCTAACATCCAACGCATAACAATGTGGCCATCTAGTGGCGACACTGTGTATAAATTGCTATCGTGTCAGAGTTGCACAGATTAAAACTTGAAATTCACCATCTTTTATCATAGTAAAGTTTCCCATCCTCGATGCGGGCCTCATAACGCTGGGTGGGGCTCTCCATGGGAGCAGAGGGGACATGTTCTGGAGATGAGGGAGACACTAGGGAGGGAGAAACACCTGATTAATATCCCCCTGCTAATATACATGTAAGAAACAAAATATTACTGTGATGCATTTTATTGACCCTTTCTCCTAGCAGAAGACCAATGCTACTCTCTTCGTCTGAGAGGTATTAATTTTGTACTGTAACTCAGTACACACATAAATGTTCATTATAAAAATCCGTAGTAGAAGGCACGTGCAATCATACCTGGTCGCTTTGGTGATTTCAGCTGTAAAAAGCAGGGTTGACAAGATTTATTACAAGGAATTGCTGAGTTATATTGCTTTCCAAAAACACATCACATCTAGAAATTTAGAAGTACTCACCTTATTAAGTGTTCTTAAATCTTCCATTATCTGCTCATCTGTTAGCAAATAATTTAGCTGAGGTTTGAAGAGTTAAAGAAGGTTTTTTGTTTTTTTTAAGACACAAAATCTATTTTTAACTTATTTTAAGGTATCTCAAGAACAAATTCTACAAGTATAAATAATCTGGAATATTTTACAGTCACAAGTTTATTCAAAGGATATCTGGTGCAGGTTTTCGCCGCTTGTCTGGTATTGGGACTGGATCGTTGGGCCGTCTCCTCAGCTTCCGGGTCATGATTGGCTTTACCTCCATGGAGTCTATGAATAGAAGAAATATGAGTGTGACCTCCAGATGCATAGATGAATAGAGATCAGCATCTTAACAGTATCTGAAAATTCAGATTTCATTTGATGACTTAATATTAAAATATGTAGAAAGAAGTAAAATACAGCCACCCACATACTTTTTTTTTTTTACCCCATCTCTCTTTTGCTGAGCAAGTCCCTGATTAATAATCCTGTTCTGGCTCCCTTACCGCCTGTCAGCTCCATTGTTAATTTCTCATTCTCAATCATCTTCTTTTTCTCCTCCAGCTCTGCAATTAGGTTTTCCTTTAGCTCAACCTTTTTATCATCGAACTCCTTCACTGCTGCCTTTTTCTCCTTGATGTAGTTCCTCTCCACCTGCTCTGTCTGCAGAAGGTACAAAACCAGAAAGCAAGAAGAAATTTATGCTTGTATGTCCAAAAAGTACAAAAAAAAAAAATGGCTGATTTTGATTTTACATTAGCGTCAGACCGTCTGAGATACTGTTGTACTTACCTCAAGCTGGAGAAATAGATCTGTAAATGGGAAAAATAAAGCATAACTGGTCACATGAAGCAAACTGTTGTTCAGTGTCATTAAATTCAATTTATTTACCCTCAAAAATCATAAAAGAAAATGCTTATAGCACAGGAGCACAAAGTACCAGAAGCTTATAGTAAAATACTGAAGTTCAAGTAAAACTCTGAGAATAATAAGGCACTGACTGTTTATCTTTTAGTCATTTTAGCATTAGAAATTAACTGATCATTGGTAATTACATACTTACTACTCTCCACTGCAGTGATTATGAGTGTACTACCAGAGCCTTTTGGCACTGCATTCCTAACTAAATAAACAGTCATTTTGATCAGCAAAAAACTGAGTACATTCAATTCTGGCACACAGCAAGCAAAGGAGAAAGCTGATCACAAACAAGACAAGCTACTGAGTCAACAAAAGCAGAGTATCCAATATAGTTAAAGCAGCCAAATGGTTAGAGGACAGGTTGACAGAGGACAGAGGACAGAGAAGAAGCTCAGTCTTTTACAAAACAGCATCCTGTAAGTTTAAATGAGTAGACAGTATGCGCTTTCATTCCACCCAATACAGTTAAGTGCATCGCATGGATTTATGTGTTTGGGACATGTGGGTGTGAGCAGGAGCCCTGCGGAAGAAGGCACACATGTTGTGTGAAGTCAACCACCAAATAACTTAAATATATGCATATATAGCTTTTATAACAAGTAACTGAGCAATATCGTCAGCTGTCTCTTCAGTGAGTCTCTGATAATGTGGCTAAAACTCCCAACTCCACCACCTGGAACTATATCTTGTCATCTTTTTAAGCCTAGTGTAGGATCAGTTTTCAGTAGATGCAGGTTTATATTATCCAGCTCACAGCAGATCTCCAGAGCAGAACAAGGACTACTATTATTCTTACGAAGCAGCTTAATGATACTGAAGACCACCTCAAAAGAAGGCTGTATATGGGAAGGTCAATTTAAGTGTGTGGGAAAAATTGCTGTTTAAAAAGTCCAACCAAGACATTGGCTTGATTCTTTCATTACCCATACTTCTCTTCTTAAATCCATGGTAGCGGCTATTTTTATTTTCAGGTACACACAGTCGTCTGTAGCCCTGTGCTTTTCCCTGAATAAACAAGCCAAACTACAGCAGAAAGCTTCCTTAAATCTAAACAGCGTGCCCAACATTGGTTAGCATGGATGCATCAGAAGTAAAGCACTTCATGTTCTTGCCTGCATTCCGAAGTCTCTCTTTGTACTGTTGGTCCAACTTCTTCATCCTCTTCTGATACTCCTGCAGTGTGCCTGAAAAGACACAAATGTGTTTTAGATATTAATGCTGGGCGTTGTTCACTCATAAAAACACACCATCCAGTATTGTAGACTACCCACTACTATTTTTTTTTTTTTGCCACACCTTTTACACTGAACCACAGGGTAGACTAGAATACACTGACACTGTAATTACTTTTGGATTTGCAAAACACAACTTATCACTCTGCAGTTTCTACAATCATCAGCATGAGCAGTAAAAGCCTTTTGGGATAGCTGACAGTACTTTCAAACAGCTCACTCAGCAGTTTAGAAGCAGTTTGCATCAGTAAACAACAGACCGTCTTAACAATAAAAATGAGCTGGTCATGGCAGAGGGCCGTTTGTCATCACTGTTTTATCTTTTTAGCCAATGACAAGCAAGCACTTTTAAACTGCTCTTCTGCCTGATGATGTAATTCCTAACCACTAAGCACCATGACTAATAAGTAAGGTTTTGGCTATGCCCTTGACAAATATTTAGTCAAAATTAATCCTCATGCTCACACACAGTACCACACAATAAAAGGCAGCAGTCCTTCAAATATGGACAATTCCTGACACCTCCATTCATGTGAAAATAAGCCAAAATGATTACCTTCTTGTAACTGCTGCAGCTGCCTTTTCAGAGAGGCCAGTTTGTCTTGATACATTCTGCAATGAAAGAAAAGCTAAAGTCCCAATCCCCTTACAATAGCACAGTAACTTAAAACTTTCATCACCAAAAATGATTTTCAGTGAAAGGTTAGAGCTGCTGATCCACAGTTGGCAAGAAACTTACTGCTCCTTAATTTCCACATAGTCATCTTCGTCATGTTTGGCAAGATCAGTTTCACTGGCATCCTCAGTGTCTGGAAAATCAAGAAGAAAAAAGAAAGGATTTTCTCAGCTAAAATTTGAAAACATTTTTTCCCCAAATACTTCACATGTGATCATATCAGGAATGTTTACAGGCATAAGTTTTCAAAAACAACCTTGATGCACAGATGGCAGAGATATCTGCAGATGAAAGTACGTGCGTGGCACAGATGAAGTAATGGTCTACACCCTGCTTGGGAATGCCCTGGGGTTGAGAATGTAGACAGTGGGAAATCCACGTATGCCAGGATAACAGCTGATACCTCTACGTATTCTTGAATCGACCGCAGAAAACGCTCAGCTAAACCAAACTAAAGTGGGTACATCTGCTTAACTGCCCTTGGGCTTTTTTTTTCTCGATGACATTTATAGAAAGAGTGATGATCTATATTTTAAGCACTTTTCGCAAGGTGTAATTACCAGTACAGATCCCAGCTAACTTGGTAGTGCTGTCAATCCAACAGCAACTCTCTCGAAACAACGCCAGCATGTTTCACCAAACCTGGTTTGAGGTCAGAAGCTCGGGAACCAAGTTATAACCACATATGTCTGACGAAAAAAATTCACCGGCTTTACGTTGAAACGTCAAGACGAGCAAAGACTAAGGCCCCTCTCTGTATTCAAGCTGACACAGCACCTTTCATTTTCGGCTAGCATTAACGTGCTAGCATAAGTTAGCCGCGCCTGCTGATAAAGAGTCTAGCTTAGAGTCTACCCGACTCTAGCTTACGTAGTTAGGCTTAGAAGAACATATCCGGAGAGGAGAAGAAAAATAAGTCTAGCTGTTCGCTTTGGAGGTCAATGTCAGGGAATTGGCTAACCTTGCAGTGTTGTCATCGCCTTCCTCTGATCCGGTCTTTCTTCCCCTTTCCCTGCAATCCGTTCTGTCTCAGTGAAGTGTGTGAAAAGGGCAGAGCAGTGGACACAGCACGCAGGATTTCGCTTGCCTTCCTGCCGACCTGTCAATGCCCGGAGCTAACGTTACGTAGCAAGTTGGCTAATTAACGTTTGGACTGTCATAATTTTTTTTTTTAAGAAAAAAAAACCCCGAATTGTTGAAATTTATAGCTGTGCTTCGGGAGCACTGTTTTAAGCGCACATGTACGTCAAGGCACTGTGGTCAGTGGTGTTTTCGTTGCGGTTTTCATGCTCTTGTGTATAACGCTAAAAATTAATGCTAGCAATCTTAGCGTGTTTATCACTGATTATTTCTTTCGCTCGACTTGCTGCCAACTCTGAAAAAACCGAACGGTTTGCTTTGCTTACTGAGCTTAAATCACATACTTCTGAGACAGTTCCACACCAGGCAGACTCTTTGCTCGTGGTACTGTGTACCTAAACGTAGCTAGAAAGCTAACTAAGTAACGTGTGGCTGCATTGAAGTAGCTTTCCAGTTTTGGGAGCGAGAAATACATTTTAACTTGGTTTGTACTTGCGCATACTACGCTACATGGACAAACGGTTTCCACTGGAAGGGGGAAACGACTTAAATGCTGCATTTTAAGAAAACACATCCAAATTCATACAATAAAGCGCGCATTTCCGTTTTTTCCAACAACTAGACAGAGCCCGACAATCGAGGAAGATATTGTTGAAAACGTTACCTTCTTCCGAGTCTCTCCCCCTGAAACTCCGATCGTCGTCGTCATCCACGCTATCGAGTTCTTCTTCATCATTGTAATAATCCACCATTGGCGACAGCAAAGTCGAAGCCATTTATGCGCTCCGAAAAATGTAAACAAACACAAAATAAACAATCGATTTGTGTTTTGCAGCTTGCCTGGAAGAGCGCCTACAACTGGTAGGACCCCCGGGTGTCAAGCTGTCCAAGAATATGCCTGGGTAGAATTTCGATAATAAACGAATCATATAAAACATTTAATCGCAATTTTTAATAGAACTAGCACAAAAACTTTGAAACAGTCACCGCTAATTAATTGAGGCCAAGTTTTCTATGAGTGATTTGAAATATATGGTAAAAAAAATCTAAACAGGCACATTTCCTATCATATTTGGATAGTTAATAAGTTTCTTTTTTTTCACTACTCTAAGGATTAGCATCGGAAGGTGATTGGTGAACGCCAGTTTTTTTCATTGATGCCACTGCTGATCCCTGCCAGCTGCCTCTTCCCCGCCCCAGTGTTCACACATAAACAGTAGTGACCAAAAGAACTACAAAATGTGTTTGTGTTTCTATAGTAATTTTACAGAAAATCTACGGCAGCTGAAAAAAAACAAAACAATCTCGAATTTTTAATTAAAAAAAAAATAAACAGACAAAACAAAACAAAAAAAACACAAAAGCATTCAAAGAAACAAAAACGTATGGTTTGCTATTAACCTTTTTTGGTGTATTTAGTGTATTATGTTGAAAACCTAAACTTTAGGAAAATGCAGTTTACTTTATATGAACAGAATATGCTCAGTAACGATCTCTCATTGAGAGTCTATGGAAATTTGGTATGTTTTTTTTTTTTTTTTTTTTTTGGTTAACGTTGACATTTACATCCTTAATTTTGGTATAATTTTGGCATTATTTTGGTCATTAGATATGAATTTGACTAAATTAGTGAAATAATTCTGTCAAATAATTGGTGAAATGTTAGCATTTTAACAGCAAATTTATCAGGTGGTGTCTTCAGTGTTGTACTTGGACAGACATTAAAAGTGATAGTTTGACCCCAGTGATGCCAGTGGACGAGAATACTGTTAATCATATAATGCCCAGTTCTACTCGAAGACAGCTTGCACTTCAGTAATGCACTTTGGTACTTAACTTTATCAAAGCATGAGACATTCTACTCCAGTATATTTTGAATGCAAATATTATACATTTTATGGACAAAAATACTGGGCCACCTGCACCTGCAGGAGGTAAGCGGCCATGGAAATCCATACCACGAAACTCCTGATGCACAGTTTTGATTTTAATACTAAGGGAGAGTTGCAACTCTGTGCCTCAGCACTTTGTGACCCCACTTTGTAACCTTTACATGGTGTACCACTGTATGGCTGAGTTACTTTGGCTAGTGTGGCTTTGCAACAAGACCATTTAGTGGTATAAATGAATGGAAGAAAATTCACAAATGGACTTCCCACAGAGGCATGCTCAAATTTACTGAATGACCCATTCTTTCACAAATATATGTAAAGGCAGGCTGTGCCATTGTGTGTACTCAGCGTGGCTGCTTGAGTTTTGTGCACCTGTGGCTATGGGACTGAGAACATCTGAATTAGGAACAATTAGGAAGTGTGCCCGAATACTTTTATACATATAGTGTATTTTTTACTCCATAAAATGTATTTTAAAGCTTGAGTTAGTTATTATTTTTTCAGATTTCTAAACATAAATCTACTGTAGATAAAGTTACCCAGCAGAATATGATAAATTAATCAACACCAAAGTGACACAATAATAAATCATTAATTGTGAATGAGTGTTACAAAGCATATGATTCTGCAAGCACTTTTGCTTGCACTAATAGGCAGTAATGCTAAATACATTTACATTAATTAAATTAATTCTGCCTTAAAATGAATTTATTAACAAAGAATTGATGTTGGGAGTGTTACTAGGCCCACCTCTAGAAGAGAAAGGCACTTCACATTTATAGAAGAGAAAAGAGAAATAAATGTTTAAATAGTTTACCAGTTACAATAAAGAGACACTGTAAAGATCCTATGTTTAGGGCATAACTCAAGCAATGGCTGATGGCAAACCACATTTAACTTAACATGATGTATTGTTTGTCAATCTGTGTTTTCAGGTCTGTTTGTATTTTTACTATATTTTTAATAGTTTCATGTTACCTGCCCAAGTAGTAATGATGTAAATTAGTAGTTTTGGGTAAAAAATCTGGCATGTCTACATTTTATATGTCTATATGATGTCCATTAACATGCACTGTTCCTTTTAAACAATCAAAAGTAAAACTTTTGATTTATTGGGGGAAATAAGTAAGAATACAACTTTTTTATTGATGGTCTGAATACCTGTTTCTCCACATTACAAAACAGCTATTCAGTAGAATGGAATTAGTTTAAACAGATCTAGATTTTTATACTCTTAAGTGCCACTTCTGGCATAATGTCTGTATTAGGAAACAGGTCTGGATAAGCCTGAAAATTATAATACTTGAGTTCATTTATATTAAGGAGTGAAACTACAATCCACACATTCTCCTCACCTTACATCTATGCCTACACATGTCCTTATTTCCATGCCGCACCCTCCCTTCCCATTTTTCCTCTGTTTGTCATCCAAAAGGTATCAGTGGAATCTGTTAGGCCAGGAGCCAGTAATCATTATCAGCAAATATTCTTCATTTGCATCTGAGGTTGAGGTCCTTGCTAGTGAATACGCGGAATTCGTTTCGGATCAAATATTGTGGTTTCCTGTGCCCCATCCTACTCCCCCACTGGTTTTCATTGGTCTCCCCGCTCCCCCGGCCATCCTATTGCAAAAACTCCTGGAAACGGCCCTGATGCAGAATAAACTCAATAATTTTACAGTTAAACTTCCAAAGTACAACAGCAGGTGGCATCATCGTACTGAGCATATTTAGCAGACTAGCTGGCTTGCCATCTCTGAAGTTGCAACAGAATCGGGATGACTCAGTCCATGCATCTTTAATGATTTGCAAAGGAAATTGGGTAAAGGATTGTTGGTCGTTCACTTTTAATAATAGCTTTATTAATATCTTTATTTTTGAATGCTGCGCCACTGTAAGAATGATTCATACTTTAAAAATTTGTATTGAATTCGGACAAAACAACTGAGCATAAAGTACACGCAAAACAATCAGTCAGATATATATTCTGTGGAAAATACCAAGCGAGCAGATCGCACATCCTCCAGCGGTCGGTTCCCAACACGAGACAACTTTATTTCCGCCTGTCTGTCAGAGTGCCTGTCAAACACGGGCTAGGGGTTGTGCTCCTGCTGCTCCGTCATTCAGGAAGTCTAGACCAACTGACAGCACTTCGAGAAGTCACAGCGAAATCTCTAGAGTCGGACAAAATAACCCTGAAGTGCGTACGCTTTTCACCAAGGACGAATTTTACAAAAGGTGAGTAGTTTTTTCACTCTGCTGTTGCGCTGCTGTCAACGTTTGTCCCCATCCACTGTAACGGTTAACAGCTCGTGCTAAAAGCCTCGCGCGCTGAGAACTGAAAATGACACTTCCTCCTGGCTCAACGGCTGAGCTTCTGTAGCTAAATGTCAAAGCGGTAAAAGTGGATACAAAGGAGTAGTAGTGTCGATTAGGTTGCACCTGAAGTTGGTAATGACTACCATCGCCTGTTTTCGACGTTGTTCGGCTTGTTGTTTGAACGCAACTCAGAGGTGGTGAGTACGGAGACAAGCATCAGCTCGCTGGGGTTAAGTGCGTAGGTTTGCTTTTTAACGGCTTTAACGAAGTGTGCACGTTTGCTCGTTATTGCACCTTTTTTTAAGCCTAGGCTGAATTGTGGGTATTTTTTTTACGTTGTGAACTGACGAAGAAGAAGCTTTGCTGTTTGGTTTGTTCCTCGGGGGGTGAGTATGCTGAGCAAACGAATGACAGCTTGTAGTGAAGTGAACGTTTGGGGTTTTTTTTTGCAACAGACAAGGTGGCTGGGTGGTGTATAAACTTGTCCCTGGTGTTATTTTAGCAGTCTCACCCAGTGTGAGTGTCAGTCCGTTTGAATCCGTCACGTCCAAAATGACTGTGGTACCTTCCATTGCACATTGTTGTGAGTGAGCTTTTACTATCAACGCACGGTTACAATGGCTTTCGGTTGAGACAGTGTAACGTCCACTATGCATGACACTACGCATACTTTTACTACGTCTGTCTGAAGCCTTTTTACACAGGCGATCATGATCTGCACACCCTGTTTTGTTCTGTTTTTGTGGGGGTTTTTAGGATTTAGATTGTAGGATTAGACTGCACTAATTTAATGCAAAGACAACAACGGTACGTCATTCATTGTTTTATTATATAAGTCATTCATGGCTTGAATTGTACCGGACATCTTCACCTGCACACGAGACGGTGCTCCATTAAATGGGCAGTAGTTAAAAGTAAATGTAGGCTAATACGACGCGCTCGAAATGGCAGATGTAGATAGCAAGCTGAGCACTAAAACCCAAGCTGACCCAATATGATGTCATCTCTTGTGTGTAGAGCGCATGAGTGAGAGGAAGCAGACCCGTGTTTGACTGCTAAACTGTGTCATTTGTAAAGATTTATTTTAAGAAGCCTGCCCACTCAATTTCAGGCATGGATCGCGGGAATTTAATCCCGTATTATGACATTGCACCTGCATGCCATTCACATCGATTTGTAGTATTTTTTTTCTTTTTTTCTGTTATGTCATTTAGCTTAGGAATGATGCACTGTAGATGAAAACCCTGTGTGAATCAATTTTGCACACTGTAGTTTTACACAGTGGTTTAGTCATCTTGAGATAATGTTAAGTGAGTATTGTAAAACTGATGTCAGTTCCCCTTTATAACATGTGTCAAGTTTGTCTTTCTGTGCTATGTCCGAGTTTCTGTGCCCTACTTCGGTTTTGTTCAAAGGGCAAATACGTCACTGTTGTGCAAGTGTGTTGTGTCCGTTTTTCACATCATTCATATCTAATCGGTTCATCGACCACCCAATCGCAGTTCCACTGAGATAGGGAACAGAAAGTGTCACACTTCCTTATTGGTATCTCCTTTTATGATTTTGATTGTGCCATTTTCTCTGAATGTTTCAACCCCAGTCCCAACATAGACTAGATGTTAAAGGTACATGTAGCTTAGTGGTGCACAGATAATGATGGACATAGTATTTTAGTTCACATTTCAGATCAAACCACAAAGTGAAAAGGGATCTATGCACTAAAAGAGGCTCAAGAAGTGCTTTTACTGTGACAGTGCAGAAAGATTAAAACATTTTTGGAATGGGTCGGAGTGATATATGCTAAAATGATTTCAAAAGAAATTCCACTAAACCTCAAGCTATTTCTTTTCTGTTTGTAGCCAGGAGGACACGACTACAATTAAAATGAAGAACAATTAATGAACCTCAGTTGTTTGAATGCCAAAGAGCTAATTGTGACGTGTTTGTTGGGTGGGAGAAACACTCAGAGGCCAAATATTACCCACAGGATAAGATAAATAATGTCAATTCTTCCACTAGATAGAATAACACATATATTAAAAGACACAAAGTATAATTGAAATGGTTTGGGTAACATTTTGATTTTTGTGGATGATTTGGATCTAATAGGAAATCAGTGTGAAGTGAACAACAGCCATCCTATACCCATTTTTACAATGTTCACAGAATGTTTTGTCTTTAATGTAAAAAAAATAATAATAATAATTGTTGTTTGGGTATTAATTACCTTGTATATTAACAAAACGAGTGTTTTCCTGTTTTTTTTGTTTGCATGTTTATTTGTTTTTATCTTGTTTATTTTTTTTAATTGTTGATAAAAAATCTAAACTATTTAAACAAATACTCAGTGCACAGATGTAGAGGAGACAGAGGTGTGTGTGTGCGTGTGTGTGTGTCTGTATTCTCATGAATTCAGGAAATCAGTTAGTGCTTTCAAGAAGGCAAGGCATCATGAAATAGAACAGTGGGGAAGGACAGCCTCAAAATTAGTAATCTAATTCAAACCTGCAAGGATTCAACATGCTGGAGAGAGAGAGTGAGAGACATGATAGCTTAGTGTGCTCTGACTCTGTTGTTCTACTCCATAGCCAAATCCCTTATCCTAATGAGAGAATTTATTCTGTTGGGATCTTCAAATTATTGCATTAATGCCACAAAGAGGAAATGGACTCAGCAGAATGGAAACCACAGTTCCCAGTCTTTTATGACAGATGTGGCTTGCTTCTTCTGGGTCTGTCCACATGTCATTGGGATGTACAATGGGCTGCAGCAGATTATCTGTACAACAAATACTGATATCTTATAAAAAAGGCTACATTAGTTATAATAGTTGTCCTGACCTCTATGTGCCCTTTATAGGTCTTGTAATATGCTGCAGCGTCTAATGCAATCTCTGTCTGTCTCAGTGAAATCCTGATTTGTTTTATTTCAGAGAAACTAGAAGCCACTGAAGCCCTCTACTAGCTTTACAGAAGCTGGGATTTTAAAAAAAACCCAAAAAACTTATCACTGGGAAGAGTTTAACTGTATCAGCTATAATCGAGAAATTAAACTCCCAGTCCCCCTATGTGAATGTTAAAGTTATCGAGTTGACCTGTTCTTTTGAAAAACCTAGACAAGCCTACTAGTAGGCCTCTTACAGTTTGGAAACAATTATGTAATAAGGTTATTGGCATTGTCATATCCACATATTTGAAACAGCAATCGTGATATTTTACAACAATTTAACCCCTCAATGAGAAAGAGCTGAATTTGCTTCTAGGGGAAACCTGTTGAAGTGAAAAGCTTTTTTCTTTCACATGATGAAAGGCTGACTTTTGAAACATATATTACAGAATTGTCAGTTATCCAGTGCCACAGCAGTTTGGTGGTTTATGCTACAGTGGCAGGGCACATCAATATTAAAGGGCTTCTGTCAGGCTTAATGTTGTGCAGTGATCTGGTTTAGGATGTCTGATACAGGAATGTTGTCTCAGATGGTAAGGAGAATTATGCCGTTTCTACCCCCACCACTGATGTGTTCATGCGTACTGCTTTTAATGATGATTTCAGTCGACAGCAAAACTCTGCACTGCTGCAAGATCATGGTCTTGTGAAGCCAGCAAGAGAGAGTACCAGCACAAATATGTGTTAGCAGGATTAATCTATAGAAGCACTTTGTTTGATTAGCCAGTCAGAACTACCTACGGTAACATGTGCATGTTCACAGTGGGTGCGTTCCTAAATCTTCTTTTGGTGTGCATTAAAACAGTGTTTGTGTCCAACTAAGAGTGTCTATTTAATTAAATGTGAAGATGGTTAGTTCCTCAAAGCAAATGCCCTTTTTATAAAGCATCTGCTGGTTCATGTCCAGCTCATAGTTTCTTTTATCGGCATCACTTCTGGATTTTTATGGCAATGGTGTATTTGCACCACTGACCATCATGGGGAAAAATGTGAAATGGATCTAGTCAAGGCCCAGCAGCTGGTGCAGACCTGAGTCATGGCCTTGGTCTACTGAAAGCTGTCTCAGAGGGGGGAAGCCACGGCCCAGCAGATGTCTCATCAACAAATGCCTCCCCAGTGAGTGTGCCACTTCTGCTGTTTACTTGCCACCTTGCACAGCTGAAAACTGTATTAGTCGGATCAGCCACTTTAGATCTTGAGCAGAAGTATTCAGATGTCGCCCACTGAAGTTTTCACAATGAAAATATTGCACACCTAAAAAGGTATTTATTGCAGCAGTTCTGATTTAAGTATGTGCGTGCTTATTCATCTGGAAATTCCAATTGGATTTTATAGGCTTTTCACTAGTGTAGCATCTGGCTCAATTTCTTCACTGAGCACAATAATGTATGTGCTGCATACTATTATGCACCACATATTGGTTGTTAAATACGTCATTCTTCCTAATGTGCTACATGTCCATTGTTTCCTTCATTGTTTTTTTTTTTTTCTTTTCAAAATTGTGTCACAAGATAGGCATTTTTTGCAAGTTAGCCTCTGTGGGTGTGGGAGGTTAGCACGAGTGACTTGATTACAGAGCTTTATTAGAAGTGCGCATCCAATCCCCTGGCGAGGTTGCAGCTGTGACCATGAGTAGGCCCCTCCACCCACCCTCTTTTCAACCCCTATTATGTCCAACTACATCTGTCTCCCCCTTTTTTTTTTTTTTTTTTTTTTTTTTTCGTGAAATGTGCAAGCCTATCTCTGCTCTTCTATGACTAGGCCAAGTTGAAGTGCTGAGGAATTATGAGGAGCCATCACCATCACCCAAAGAGACATTACCAATGCTGATGGCTGACTTGTCTTATCTCTGCCCACCACTACCCCTCCTGGGCCTAAGGCTTAATTTAGCCTGGCAGAATGGCGGAAAAGACTCAGACTGGACTATTTTTAGAACTACATGGTTCACTGTAATATGGGTCTTTAAAAAATTGAAAGTGTCATGTCATAGGCCTACCATTTGCCTCTGTTCTGCTGACTCTCCCCTGCATGCAAGCCAACTGGGAAAACTCTAGTATGCACTGTGAGCTTCATAGAGTGGGGCATGTCAGCAGGGCTTAGGATGCATGAATGTGATGGACACATTTACTGATGTGAGTGGGGGTGAGGTAATACACCGCACCACATCTATTTTGGGAGCTTCCTTTGGCTGCTCAAAGCGCTTTTGTGTCACACAGTTATTCACCATAATTTTTCACTCAGCACTTTTGCTAACATGTCTCCAAACTTCATTCATTTATTTCAGAGCACTTTTCATTGGTGTGAAGGTTCAGAACCTTCATGTTGGCAAAATTGTGGATGCTGTGGTCAACAGTGACCAGCAGTGACCATTATAATAGCTTTTATTCCATAGCACTTCTGAAAGATCTATAGGGCATCTAGAATCAGTAGTGCTACCTAACATGATGTGAATGTTTGATAACTTCTCATCATGTGAGCTACCAAAGTGCATGCCAAAAACGCCCTAGTCCCAAGGGAATCTAGGCCTCTGCCCAAGCTCTGTGCAGCTCTAATACTGTGACTGGACAGCCTCCATTGGGTCAAGTGGAGATTTGTTTCTGATGAAGCTGGGGGAGATTGTGCCGTGCTGTCACCAGCCAGCAGTGTATCAAGATAAATGTGAGTTTTATTTTTCATTTTTAGCTAACTCTGTATTTCAGCCTGGCTTCTTTCACAGGCACTTCTTTAAAAGGCAAGAAAACATTAGGACAAACAAGGTTTGGAGGTTGGACTAAGAAGCAACACAGAATTTCTCTTGCAATTCTCTTCCCATAGTTGCTACTTTCCAGCCAAGCTTTTTGTGTTATCTCTGTATTCATCAACCGGACTGTTGTGTGTCATAATGAATGAGGAACACAGGAGTTTCTCATGGAAAAAAAATGTAAGGCCAGCCAAAGTAAGTACTTCAGCCACCCCTTTCTTGCTTCATAGTGTTTACCAGGAGAGCTTTTGATGCCTTTATGAACCCTGAGAGCCTGGGGTTAAACTGAACAATTGTCCAATTACACTGCGACTTACCAGTCAACACCCAGCCCCACTGCTTCCCTCAGTCGTTATAGTTTACTCACTCACTCTCTCACACACAGGCTCTCATCATGACCCAGAAGGCTGCAAACCTTAGCATAATTGCAAGGATGATATCGTCCCAGATGGCTAGATAGGAAGTACTTGCATTGTTAGGCCAAGAGGGTATCAAAGAAGCCGACATGCACACACCCTCACTGGGTTGTAATAGACGGTAGCCAGCCTGACCCACGTCCAGCTATTGTTTCCTGGTATGATACAGGAGCCATATCAGATAGGAAAGCCTATTGTGCTTTCATAAACAATTTAGAATGAAGTATCAAGACAATATTACTGCTGGATTAGATGCCAAGCTTCAAGCTGCTTGTTTAAGTTGTGATTATTATAATACACAGTATAATTAAGAAGTTATTCATTGATTAGCTTTCAAACTGTTCATTGTATAGAGAAATTAAATGAGCTGTGCTGAGCATTGGTACTCCATTACACATGACTGCTCTGATAATAAATGAAACAGAGGACCAGCTGCAGGCACTGCATTGGTCAGTACTTGATATTCATCAAGTCTAAAAGCTTCTGTTGGTCTGCCACTCCTTTTTATTCCTCTTCAAACATGAAAACATCCTTTCTCTGACTGTGATATATTTGGCTATTTGTTACAAAATGTTCCTGTTATTTATTTATGCCACTTCCCTGTATCAAAAAAATATTTGCAATACAAAAATGCACATTATTAATTATTGATTTGGCAACACACAAAGAACTGTAGAGTTTTGTTGACCACATGGTTCATGACCTCCTATCAGTGTGTACCAGTGATATCACAGTGCACAATTAAAGCAGAGATCCAGGGATAGTAAGACTTTACCAATTCCAAAGTGACATGGTGCCAGAGGCGTTGAAGAACTTAATAGGTCCCACTAGGAGCAGCAAGCCTGGACTACCAGTTAAAGCTAGAAATGATGGGAAAACACCAGGATAATTACTAAAAAAAAGCTCAGGGTGATTTACTGATTAATGACACTGTTCTTAAAATCTGTCTAGCACTGCTATTTCTCTACATGTGTCCTGGAGCAGGAAATGAGGCTGAATACCTTCAAAATTGTGATAGGAAAGAAAGTTGCATACAGCTTGGCTGCACACAATGGTTTTTAGCATTTTTCATTTGGTTCTATTAATGGATCACATAAAAAGTACAATGAAATTGAGATTGTTAGTATTACAGATCTTGCTGCTAGAACTACCTGATTGTCAGTTAACAGCTAATTAAAACTAAATCTGTGGGCATAAAATTAAATGATAAAAACATTTTAATAATACATTAGTTGTTAAAATAGTTCATCACTCAAAGAAGAATTTCCTTTTTTATTCTAGATATAACTTCGGAAAATAGAAGTTTAGAAGTGCTATATACAAAATTCAGGACCACTGAGTACTGCTCTAGAGCATGACCATCTCAGACCGGAATATATAGCCACACCTTTCCCCCTTTCACATTTCATTTCCAACCTTACTGTTTGAACATGAAACACAAGCGTGAAAAGATCGTTAACACTTTTAGCCCTCAACACTCACGAGCCTTTTTAAAAGAAAAACAACAAAAAAAACAAACAAAAAACTCAGCAGTCCATCTGCATCTTAAGGATAAAGGACACTCTTTCGAGGATGCCAATGTTCACATTTTGGACAGAGAGGACAGATGGTTTGAAAGAGGAGTGAAAGAGGCCATCTATGTCCACTGTGAGCGACCATCTTTGAACAGAGGCGGTGGTTTACGACACCAACTGTCTGCCATCTATAATCCAGTTTTGAGTTCCCTCCCCAGACGCCTTAATGCCCACTCACATCCTGGGCCATCTGACCTCAGGAATTCACATGACAATGTGGGGCCAGGTTTCACAATGGGCACACCCGAAACCCTGGCTGATTAGGTCCCACACCCGCTTTCACACCTTGGCTCATGTGAATAGAGGATCACCAGGGGGTCCTTTGTCCCTCTTTGGGGGGATACTCCCACTGGGTTTAAATCTGGGACTCTCGGCCATTTGACCTTAGAACTGAAGAAGCTTCTCGGATGAGAGGTGAAACGTCTTCAAGCAACTTAAAGAAGTCCAGACGCTTTTCTTTCCAAGCTCCTTAGACTACGATGACCTGGATGACTGAGAACCTTCACAGACAAACAAAAAAAAACCACTGGGTAGCTTTTACAGGCTATGAGTCACCTGATGCCCCCTATTGTGATGAGTATCTGACTGCTTTTTTGTTTCTCTCCTCTGCACTCTGTTACACTATAGCTGTGTCCCAAAACGTCGGCTGCATCCTTCGGAGGACCCGGCCTTCGCGGTCTACGTGGGCCGGGTCCTTCGAAGACCGAGAAGGCCGGAAGTGCGAGGCTGTGAAATGGGACGGTCTAGCCTTCAGATTTGCGTCACCGCTGTCTCGGTGGAGTTTATTAAACTTGGCCGTCTGCTCCTTGCTATGTAAAATATAACAGGACACTGGCGAAAATTCTCGACTGTCTCACACTTCTGTTTAATCAGTTTTCTGTTTGACGTTTATTCAGCTGTGTGAAAATCCCGGAGGAACTCACCCGATGGATTAATAAAGCTTTATTTAATCTAATAATCTAATAACTTTGATCTCAGCCAAACTGATTTACTCCGGAACAAATAAAACACAGAAAAAAGGCAAACAATTAAAATTTTAAGTTATCCGAGTGACTTATATATCATGTTTAACCTGGGTAGCGAAAGAGCGGGGGTCTGAAAACGATGAAGCCGGGAGTCAGCTGCTCTCGCCGGCTGGAGTGACCATTGAACCCCCCGGCTTGCTATCAAGCGGGTGGGTAACAGACGTCTCCGAAAACGTCGGCACACTTTTGCAAATATACGATGTCTTGATAAACCGAGCAGATATTTGAAGTTTACACAGCTACTTTCTCGCCTGAAAATATGTTAAAAGTTTATTTTGTGACCGGGAAAGATTAATAAGACTAATTTTAAAACTTAGTAGCGGCCGCCATTGTTGGCAGCTGAAATTTGGCTGGGCCGCGCTATGAATTCTGGGATATGGTGGGCCATGAAGGACACACCCGACCCATCCTTCGAATTCGGGGAAATGAAGGACGCATTTGTCGGCCGCATTTGAAGGAGTCGAGGAATTGGGACAGCCTTCGTCGCCTGGCTGTGACGTAATCGGCCTTCAAATGCGGCCTCCGGAGGATGCAGCCGACGTTTTGGGACACGGCTTATGTGTGTTTGTGTGTGCCTGCACCTCCAAGAAGAGGAGATACAAACTGAAACTGAGAACAGCAAAATGGCAGTCGTTTCATCTCTGAGAGACAGCTGAAAAGAAATAAGTGGACATGATTTATGTGAAAATCAGAACAAATATACTTGGAGTCAATTCTGACATGTAGGGCAAATTAGGAGTCATAATTTTGCTAGTGTGGCCAAAAAATATCCACATGGAAATAGCTTGGAGTGGGCATGCACTGGCACAATAATACATACAACAGATTAGGACTTTTGCAATGAATCTCCTCCCTCGGATGGCTTAGGACATTATAGTTAAACTTAGCACTGTCATTCTGGCCCTGGGGAACAGAATCAAAGTGCAGAACCGTGTGAATGTTGATGAAACTGTTGAGCATGGTTCTGGTTGTACTCCTGGTCTCATCTACCTTGTTGAGTCTTGAATACTGCGAGGCACTTCATGAAATCTCGACTTAGAATATTATTTACTGGTAGCACTTGTTGCAGCTGGATCACTGAACCATGCTTTTAAATAAAATTCTCTATAACATTGGTGCTACCTTTAAGTTATTTGTATGGGTAAAATCTGGCCTCCATGGGGAAGATATCACATTTACTCCCCATGTTTTTTTTTTTTTATTATTATTTATTTATTTTTTGAGTGTGAGTAAAAGAGGCTTGGATGAATCAGTAAAGATCTAAAAGAGGAAAGGGGGGAGGCTAAGTTCTGAGCCTGAATTAATTCCCAGACTAATTGCGGGCAGACTTTACAGGGGATAAAAGCTGAAATCCTAAAGCTTAAAGCCCATGGGCCCTCTCCCACTCTGTGTAAACTCCAATGATGATGTACATAATTTATACTGTCAGTGTATATTTGAAAAAAGAAGAGGGGAAAAAGCAAAACACACGGGAAATGACTCAGTGGCCTAGATGCATGTTTCCTTTTTGGGGTTTCCTCTGCTTAATTTCCTCCCTCCATCTTTCTCTTTCGTTTTACTTTAGCATGCTGTCTTTTCTTTTTAAAAGGCCGAGTAAAGAAAAAGGGTTATAGGTTGTGTTTCTCCTGATGTGTTGTATGCACTGAGACATACTTTTGACAGATTATCAATCAAGAAAAATGTTCCCTTTGATTCTCATTAACATAAAACTAAATCAGTTGAGGCACTGTGCCATGAGCAAGCAAAGTTTGTTGTGTTTGTCTAGAACAACATACAGGCTTTGACACACACCTCTTCTGGCCCTACTCCTTATAATTTTTTTTTTAAATCATTATTTTGGTCTTTTCACGGTTAACTGAAAGATACAGGCTTCATTAGAAAACGGCAGTGGTACACTAGCGCTTGCAGGACAGCTTTATTCAGTCTATTATAAAGCTGACATCTTTGGGAGACCTACCCATAAATGTATAACTGTGATATGCAACATCCCATGAGGCCTCGACAAAAGACTGCATGACATCATCGCTATTCCTCCAAGAACACGGCCTTCAAGAAAGTCAGAAAGGGTGTCTCATCTGTCCCACATAGGAGTCTTAAATGGAATCCATTCACTGAGCTGTGAGATTTAGTGTAGACTCATGTTCATTGCTTTGACTTTGTCTGAAGAGAAGGCAGTATTGCTCTGAATTCGACAAACCTTGCTCGGCAGATTAAGAAAAGAAGGCCACTGAAAAGATTAAGATACTTCTCCAGGCAAGGAATCTGAATCTTTGTTCTAAGTCTCTTGCACCAGATTACAGAATTTAGGGAAATCTGATTCACTCACCCTGTTGGAGGCAAATGCTCATATGCAAAGACCGTAGTAGTTTGAGTTCCAATGATGGCACTGGAGCTCCAGTCATTCCCAGCTAATGGCAGCTCAACCTGCCTATTAAATTTTGCTCTTATTAAAATTTCATTATGAACAAAACTCAGCAAGTAGCGGCTACATGTCCTACTCAGTGTAATGACTTCTCTTTTGCACGGCTTTCACCATAAAGCATGCAGTAGGCCTCTATTAATCTTTCTGCTGCTTGATTGGAAAATCCTGTTGGGCTTTAGAGTAGCACTTCACTCATCTCAGCCCTTCACTATACATGTGCATGCGCGCACATTTGAAACTAGATCAGCTGATGTGTACTTCCACAAGTTAAAATCCCTGTCTGTGTGTTTTCGTGCACCTTCCTCAGTGACTATACTTTCATGTAGTGACTAGTGTATTCTTGTGTGATTGTGTTCATGTACAAAGTGTTTGTGTGTGAGCATTTTCTCATACGTTCAAGCTCATGCATTTTGCATGGCCTTTTGGGAAAGCAGAATGGGGCTACAGCAGTTGGATGATTCACTGTCTGGTGTGGGCATCTGACCACTACTACTTGTCACTGTGGTCTCAAGGACATGCCTAGTGAAGGCTATTGCTAAAAGACTCAAAGAGCAAAGAGTGTTCAAGTCTCTGAAGACCTTAAAATTGATGAGTACAGTAGTGTGTAAAATTCCTCAGTTATCAGTACTTGCCATGTCATGTTTTAAGTAAAGAATTCTAATCATATTCCTTTAAATATTATTGGCGTCTGTAAGGCCTTATCGCCTAAGTGAACTGGATATCTCCTTTGTGTTTGTGATGTGGGTGTGTTTTTTTTCTTAGCTTTTTTTTTTTTATTGGAATTATGCAACAATACAGCCCATCTGAAAAACTTGATTTGATGGGGGGTGTTTTATTCAACAGAAGGTAAATTATGTATTTCATTTTAGCCTTAGTAGTGCTGGAAAGTACTTTATTGACTGCTCATTGAAACACTGAAACACATTACTGACAACAGAGAAAGGTTCTGGTTTGCTATTTGGAGCAATCTTGAGTTCAGTGTCTTGCCCATTGGCATGTAAAGGAGCTGGGTATCAAATAATTAGTGGACAATCCACTCTACCACCTGAGCAACTATCCACAGCTCTTGTGTGTTTATGTGTGGAACTGGAGAATATTTTTTCAACCACAATGAAGATCAATACAGTTGAGAATTGATAGTGTCATAAACAGTTCCATGGTTATTGCCTAGTCGATATGGCCTATCTAGTCATCCAGCCCCAGCTGAGCCTGCATAGATATGGCCAATGGCAGTGGATGTTACACACGTTTATACCAGTTTACAACCAAAGCAGTCCAGTGTGTCACAGAGTGTCAGTAACAGCTCGGTACCTGAATGCTGAGACCTCTTTGACCAAAAGGCATTTACGCCTAATTGTTTTCCTTTTTTTGTGAATCAAAAAAGGGATTTTTCCCCTAATGATGTAAAGACACACGAGGCCCTGGTTTTACTTCAAAGTAAATTTGTTACTTTCCTATTTTCTTACCTAAACTTAGCACCAGAAATGGCTTTTAAAATGAACATTTTAAGCATTTCACACAGTAACTGTAATATCATTTTCGACTTGTGTAAATTGAAAACTATGGGTCTTGGTTCAGTTGATTTCTTTAGGTGTGAAAACATGGTGGAAAAATATCAACGTGCTGTGCCCCATGATTTGCCTTTCACCCACCCATTATCGTAGGCAAACTATGGGTATATATTTAGTCATGACATCATTACAGTAAATGTCCTTCATACTATACTCTGAGAGAATAATTTGCTCTGCTCATGTGACTGTAGTTTTTTGGTTATGCCACTTTTGTTTAAGCATTCAAAAGCAGTAGAGGCCTAGTGAAGTGGAAATCGTCTGAAATACATGCTTTTTTTTTGTTTCAAGGTGAGATACAGGGCAGATATATGTATGCAGTTATGTGTTTGTCAATCTATTTGTATGAGCAAGAATACATTAAAAGATTACAATAAAAACAAATTTTTTGAAACTAGGGAGAGGAATGGAGCATGTGCAGAAGAAGAACCAGTTAAAATTTTGATTCAGTGTGGTTCAAAACCAAATGCCATCATCCTTGGCATAGCATGCAATCATTCCATACCCTTTTTTATGGTTGTCTTTGGGCTTTTTGCTTGGACTTGTCTTAGGTGAATCAAAACCGCAAAAATTACAGGTTGCACATGTGGAAGGATTTTTTTTCTTAAATTATGCTTGCCCTCACTTACCACATTATACATGTATTTTGCCTGTGAAAATCTATAAATCAATTTAGTGTTTAAATTTCAAAACATAAATGATGTAAAAGTTTTGATGACTTATTTAGAAGCTGCTAAAAATGTTGTAGCTTCTGTTTTACTGTAGAAAATTTAATGTTTGCAATATTCAGATTTAGAATATTCCAGCCAGGTAATTATAGCTATTAATATGGCCGTAGATGTTTTTTTTTTTCCATTGTAAAACTGTAAAAGATGCAAAGACACTAATACCTTAATAATTTTAAAAAGTAATTTGCCGGGGTTAGAGAGCTATGATTGTGCTTGTTAGTTGAAAGTAGGTGTCATCACCTGACAGTATGTAGACAGAGTCTGACAAATACTCTAAACTTGGTGACACACAATTGAGTTTTATGGATTAAATTAGGCTTGTCTGTGGGATGATGATTGCAGGTTACACCTTGTTGCTCTGATTGACTGGCCTCAGTCACCCAACCCTGTCATTAATATCTATAGTGCAGGCCCATTAGCTAGCTGGACTATCACCTGAGCAGGTCATAACAAATTTGAAGATGAAGCAAAATGTTTTGCAAAATGCTGGTATCTTGATATGTAATTGAGTGGGAGATCATTTCAGGATACAGAAATCCATTAAACATTAAAGAAAACAAAACAATGAAAGGATAGCATTCTTGATTTAAGACCTATGACAGAGTTTTGACTTCTGCTGTTTGTAAACTGTCTAACAACATGAATCAAATATGGCTCAGTGAAGGAAAAAGAACTTAAATCATAAATCTTATTAAGCAGGAATCCACATCTCTTGCAACAACAAGTAGGCTGACATAAGTGTTATTTGTTTTTGTTTTCTTTTGTATGAATTCCCATCCCTTTCTTCTTACCAAGCCATTGTTAGTCCATGCCCTTTTGGGCTACATAGTGAACTGTTTTCTGATCTGATGCCCCCAGCAGGATGCGATCATCTGTCTATGCCTTGACCTTTTATGGTCATGGTGACATGTGGTTGCTGTTATGGAACTTAAACATGCTTTGAACTTGAACAATTATTGCCAGGATTGAAAGAAGACTCATGTTACAGTCAAATGTTTTGCCCGAGCCATTGGTTCACCTTAAGCACCACTCCCACTCCACACTTTGTCACTTTGTAATGATGTCACCTTACTTTATCCTTTGCTCCCATTATAGTTACAAGAGCTGCTGGAGGACTTTGTCAGTTGATCGATGCAGCTCTCCACCCTCAGGAGTTTCATACAGAAATATAAATGCTTCTGAGGCAAACCAAATAATCTTTTCAGTTCACATAATTGTAAAGTTAATTATATAAGACAACTGACAAAACATATTAAAAGAGATAAAAGTGTCTAAGTAAAAGATCAAATGAAAGGATTTGCAAATGATAAAGGGCTTCATCAACAATCTACTAATGGTAATTTTGTGGAGAAACTGTTTTGGACTACAGCTGTTGTGTGTTTATTATCTGTTCCTGGACATCCTAACACTTCACAGCAAGAAAAACACAGGTGTAACTAATCCCATCAGTGACAAGTTGTTTATTTCAGTTTTAAAGTGATGCAGTCATTTTAATACCATCTGTGCTTTCACTCTTGTGATGTTTTTGAAACTTCCCTAAAAGGCAATGGTGTTTTAAAGGAATTTGATCTGTGTTGTTTAGTGTCTGGAAAGTGCCAATTAAAAAAGGAAAACAAATACTTTTGAGAGGTACATTTTTCTAATTACTCTGGGCCATAAATTAAGTCACTTGTGACTTCAGACCACAAAGGTACAGTTATCAAGTCATAGAGTTCTTGAATTAATCATAATTTGGAGACATTTTTAAAATGTGTTTTGTTTGAAGGGGTCTCAAGCCAAAATGCTGTGTAAAAACATAGATGAATACAGTCCATCAAATAAAGATGCAATTAGTCTTAAGAGCTTTACAAAAGAAGCCAAATGGACTTTAGGTTTGCAAAAATGGTTTCACCTCTCATCCAAGAGGCTTCTTCATTTCTGAAGAAGGATGCAATTACTTTCATTTCACCAGTTACTTCACTAAGACTAAACATTATTATGAGCTCTAGAGACAGAGACCTCTTTTATCCTCTCTTAATATCTGCCATGAATCTTTCTCTCATTTTAATCAAAAGACCCATTATTAGCACATATTACCTCTGTCTGTATACACATACAGGAAAGTGTACTTTTACTGACTCATACTGTACATACTCATACTGACACACAGCCCAAAGCCAGCGTACAAATTTTGTCCAAGCTAAAAAGAGAATATCTAGGTTAGTGTGAGCCCTGGGGCTAATTCAAGTGTTATTTTATGGGTGTATTTATATATATTTATTTATTAACATCACGTTCTCCTGGGGACCATGAGTAAGTCATTGTTGCTAAGGTGCGCGCAAACCCTGCAAACCGCTTCAGATTAATTGAATGTTTTGGATATAATTTGCATAAATCCAACATGTGCATGTTGGTGTTTGTTCAGTGAGTCAGCTTAGAGGAGGTGGCGCTGGTGGAGTCGTGCTTTTAAAATAATGAACTGATCCTGTGCAGGGCCTACGAGGGTTTTCAAAAAATAGAGTTTGACCAAAATGATTGCCCAGGAGAAAAGGAATTACATAAACATGGAACTCCCACATTTAGACATGTTTTAATTGCAGGCACGTCATAGAAGATAAAATATACAACAGAAAGCTGCCATGACGCAGCTGTAAGGGTCATAAAATAGCACACTGGAGCTTAACTGTTTCTGAGATTAGGTAAGATTCAAAATATTTTTATACTGGTTATGGTAATACCAGTTCCTAAACGGTTATATTTTGACATATGTCTGTGTTAATACTGAATCTTAACAGTTAAAGAAACAGATTTATTCTCTTTAGTTAAAATTTTAGAGCCTATACTTTATTAAACACCAAAATCAATATTAAATTACAACAAAGTTGAAAGTGCTGAAGATTTTTACTTCAAAAAACATAAATATCAAAACACAGTCTTCATTCTCTGGCACTGTCTGTATGTGTAGAAAAGAGTCATAAAAATCCTGTTATGTTTTCATCCACCTTAAAGTGGAACAAAGGTGTGTCTGTGTTTGATTTCAAAGTTCAATAACTCTATTGTCTCGTGCTTTGTTGGCCTTGTTGACTGCATGCTTCCCTGTCCTTCTTTTTTTGTTCTCAGTTCTTTTAATAGCCCATCTTTAACCTCTTTAATCCCTTTGCTTTTTTCATATCAGTTTTGTTTATTTGAACTGTAGAGTAAATAGAAACCTTTACTTAAACTGTTGCAAAGGAAGATGCAATTTGTTCTTGCAAAAAACAAACAAACAAACAAACAAAAAAACGTGCTATAGCTTCCTGCCTGTTCAGTTTTTTAAAGCCAGTGTGAGGTGAGTAGTTGTCAGATGTTCTGATTTAGAGTTTATAGATAAATATTTACATGGAAATATTTGATGTGGGATCCTCAGACAAACTGAATGTCTGACAAACATAAAAGTGCCATAAAGAAGTCAAGTACACTGATTTGCTGTGTGCCTACACCGGCCAAAAAGCACCACAACTATGAAATGAATGTCTGTCTAGGTGTAAAATATTTACAAGGCCATTACATTATAGGAGCGGTCACCCTACCCTCATAGCAGTCACAAATTTTGGTCCTAATTTTCCATTCCTCTGAATGTTATATTATCCACTTGTAGAAATGTGCATATACTACCTGCGCTCTCACACATATTTTCTGATACTTTAATAAGTTTTTATTACCATATTGAGATCAGATTTTCTGTGTATATTTTTCCTCATTAAGGGGAAAATTAACTATTGAACTCTAGATTATCTATGCAGATATTTCACAGTATGACATAGTTATCGTTTAAAACTATCAAGATAACAGTGGTGACTGCAGCTGTCAGATAAAAAAAGCAACTAAAAATCCTGTGCTGCAGTTTACATTTAGAAATATGTTTTATTCTGTTGGGAATTAAAAAAACAGAGAACTTCTAACTCTTGCTTGGATTTTTTTAAAGCAGCTGTGATGGTTCTTTACTTTTTTGGTGCAAACTTTAGAATTGTTCAGTTAGGATTGAATAAGTTTAAAACCAGAAATCTGTTCAGAACAAAACCTATTCCAATGAAAATGGTGGTCTCACCACCTTCCATATATTTCTGAGAGAGAGGCAACATTTTAAATTGCCAATTAAATGCATTAAATTGCTGTTCTTGTTTTCATTAATACAGCTTCAATACTGTGCTGCCCACCAAACCGGTAATATGTCCAGAACAAATTGCATCTTCCTTTGCAACATAGGATGGCCATTTTTCTAGGGATGTGCGCATGTAGAGTTGTGGTCACAAGTCTACACACACACCATATAGATGAATGTCATGGTAATTTGGCCGTTCAGGGCTGGGCGTTCAGGTATGTACCAGCTCACTCCCGGTGGCTACTTGGCAGGGCCTGGCGCCTGTTGCTCGGTCAGGCCTCTTCCGGGGCGCGGGGGGCCCTTGGCCCTCGGGCCTCTGGGCCTGCGGCTCGGTTCACTCTGGCACAGCTGGCTGCCGGCAGAGCCGGCGGGCACGCCAGTGCAGCCCCCTCTGGCTTCTGCTCTGTGGCTACTGGGTGACCCCTCGTCTGGGGACGGATGCCCCTCCGGTGGTACTCCTTGGGCTCTCGCACTCTGGGGCCTCTGGATGTCTGGAGCCTGGATCTCCTCCATGCCTGCTTCATGCCCTGGGGGACGGGGCTATGGCCCTCTACACCCTCTAGCAGACCATTACATGGGGAAACCTTCTGAATACAAGCGCGCTGATCCACACAGGTGTGCACACAGGTGTTCACTGTTCATAGACATAAACTACACCTTTCTTGGCTGCTATTTCAAAGCACATTGTGCGCTGTCGGTCCTGCGTGCTGCACAACAACATTCAATATTTAGTATTTACTGCTGTTTACACTTAGCTAGATTAATGCGATGGTGTTGTGTTTAGTATGTTGCTTTGGTTTTTTTTTTTGCTTGTTTTCTCTTCTTTTTCTCTCAACAGGTGATCCAGGAGATTTTTTCTTTCTTTCTCTTTTTAAGTGCCCTTTCTCACTGTCCCTCTTCCCCTCTGTTTTTCTTTTCCTTCATCTTTCTTTCTCCCTTTCCTATCCCCCAGTCATGTCTGTCCCGTCTGTAACAACTGAAAATAAAATAAAATAAATAATAACAACAAAGGTCGATCAAATGGACCAATACGGCAAGGCCGTGATGATCCATTTGGCAAAGTTAATCCATTAGGTATCCTTGTTGGTCTTCAGACAACAATTCTGACGGCTAAAGAACCAAATGGGACAGGCAAAAAAAGAATAAAAATTTGGCCGTTCAGTGATTTTTTTTATTTTTTATTTTTATTGAACTGCTCTCTTTCTTGTTCTTTTTGCAATTGATATATAACCAAATATTAGTGGGGGGTATGTGTTTGAGGCTGTATATATTCAAAATTGTTTATTAAATTATTTTATTTAAAGGCATTAAAGATGTATGCTGAACAATCATTCCATCATGGAAAAAGGAGCAGTTCAATAAAATAATTACAAACCAAAATTATCATGTATGTTAACTTCTGACCACTGCTATAGGTTACAGGGAACTGCACATCATGTGAAATTCTTTGTTGTGCTTGAATGTTTGTTGTGACAAACCAAAACTAACCAGATCAATTGTATGCACTGTAACAAAAACAACCACTAAACATTTAAAGAATTTGCTTCAGAGACTCTGCTACTTAAGGCTGATATGCATTGTTGACAGTTGTTGTTCTAAGTGTATAGTGGACTGCAGAAGGCTCAAAGTAAAGGGAGACTTGGCCTACTCTACTCACAAGTGGAACAGCATCTCATTCTCTGTTTTGAATAATTTGGAGCTTTTGTAGTTAAATGCTTTCTTCTCCTGCTCGCCATCTCTACTTCTTTCTTTGTTGTGTGTGTGGTTGTAACCTGTTGATCCTACAGCTCCCGGCCAGACGTGCCCACAGATAAACCTCCTGCTCTTCACCTTTTACTTTCTCTTATGTGCAAAATTGGCTGTGAGGGACTGTTGAATAATTTAGCAGCCTGGTGATGGGGCTCTGTGACACTGCTCTTAGTGTGTTTACTTGTTTCATTGTGTGTGCGTGTGTGTGCGTGTGTGTGTGTGTGTGTGTGTGTGTGTGTGTGTGTGTTTGTATTTATTTAGGGAGGAGGGGTTTGGAAAAAGACAGTGTGTGAGAGAGACTGTGAGTTTGGGAAAAAAACAAGACAGTAGACCACACACACTATTGACAGGGTTGGAAGAAAATGTTCAGCTGAAAAGGCACAAGCACAGATAGTTGCCAGAGAGGATGAATGGCTTTAATGAGAAAACTCCAGGCTTTGCTCTAGAGGGACAGACACACAGACCGACCCCTCTGTATTCATGGGATTTCTCTGAAAAAGCTTTCACAGTGAATGAAGGATGGTCTTTGTGCAGCAGAATGAGTGTGACCAGTGCTGTGCGTATGTTTGTGTGCCTGCATATGTGTGAGTATGCCTAGCTTTCATTACCATTTTCAGACAAGTGCACATGTGTCCAGCGCACAAGGTATGCTGGCGATGCATTAATTGGGGGATGTTTTAGATACCACACAGGTTGGCTACTTCATTACCTCAGTACAAATGAAAATCACTCGTATAGAGAGGCTTGGGTACTGTGAATTTGCTTTACAAGACTCCAAATTAGGATAAAATACTTTTGTAGCTTCTTGGATGGAAAAATGTTTCAAAGCAACTCAGAATAATCTCCTCTGAACTTTTAGGTCTTGGAAAGAACATTTCAAAGATGATCCTTGTATATGCTGAGACTTATGTTAGATTATCTGTGTGATTTGATTTTGCTGGCATTATCTTTCACTGTGCCGAGATGGATAGAAGCAGTTTTTCCAGTGCAAACAATCAGAAGTAATGACTTTATTTTTTAGCAAACCAACATTTCTATCTTCACAGAAATCTTTTTGTCTTGCATTTAATTTTTTATTCCAATACACATTGTCAAACAGAAATTAAACTTTTTTTAAATTTAAGATTTAAATTTACATGGCATTAAATGCAAAATGTTTCTATCTGAAAATCTTTTTATTTTTCATTCAGTTACTTTATAAATGAATTAATTGTTTGTTTATTGAAATTTTCAATACATTTTCATCACTACTCTCTCCACGTCTTAGATTAGATTACGTTTTTAGGCCTCTCAAGTCTAAGAGGCCTAAAGCCAAAGATATAATAGGCCTCCAAATCATTCTCATGTGTGAAGGCTTTTATGTGTCTTGGTTGTGCTTGTTCCATTCTCATTACATAACACTCTGTAGGTCTACATAATTGAAAATGGCTTTTCTACATCCATGTGGAGATTAAAATTGCCATTGACCTAAAAGCTGTAAGACACAAAAGGGCCGTCCTCCTCTGCTTTGTCACAAGTGTGAATTGTGTAACTTGGGACTATTGAGAGCCGTTCTACTGTAATAGACATTGCGAGTAACATTAGGGCCATTGTTGCTAGAGGTGCCCCTGAATCCGAATTTTTAAAATTATTGAAATTGCAATAATTGCAGGCTTACATAAAGTACAATATGCCTCTTTCAGAGGCAGGATTTCAACTTCAGTATTGTGTAAGAGCATAAACATAAATGAAGCAATGGAATAAATTTCATAGCATTCGTTGCTAATAGATAACTAAAGTCTTAGGTTCTGTTCTGACCAATTCTGCTTAAACAGAGGGACTGGGTAACACTATGGTAATATTGGATGAACCAGGACCTTATTTTGGTTACAGTGAATTGGCATGTCTTGGCACTTTATGGTTGATTACAGTAACTTAATCACCCCTTTCGGCATGTACTTCACAGTAGCTGCAGCAATGTGCTGGTAACATTATCTCTTATGCACTAGACTCACTCAAAACACTGGACCCACGTCACACACAATTTACACATACTTACGCTTTGACCTTTTGGAAGATACGGGTATCAGCCTTCAATTTCACTTCACTAAGAGTACAGCACAGAGTCTGACACTTTGAAGCATTGTCTTTCAGGGACTTTCATGGCTGTTTTGAAAATGCATTTTAACAGTGAATATTTTTAAAGGCTGAAAGAATTTAAGATTATCAACATGTGTTAATGACAGTAGTGACCAGGAACATTTGGGTGGCATTATTTTACAATTAGAGATTTATTCAAAGTTTTTCTGTCTTGAATGATCAAAAAAGCTGTCTGGAGACACAGTATAGCGCACTTTATACACCACCATCAGTGACCCAGTGACATTATCTTCTGTCTAAATGCTGGTTCTTAAACCTGTTTTTGCTATGTATTCTGGCAGTGCATTTGCAAGAAAAAAAGGTTTTGAATCCTTTACCATTTGAAATAACCAGTTTTTGGCATTGATTACTAACAAAATATTGTGGACCCAAGCTGTTTTGATGAGAAATCATCTTTGTAAAATATGGGTTTGGCTTACTTATTGGATGACTTGATTGACAAGCTCTCTTCAGGTCATGGCACAGCGGCCATTGGTAAACAAGACATTTGTCTCTCTTGTGCTCTCTTTTTCTTTAAATCATCGTGTTGTTCATTTGCTTTTGAGTTTTGGGTAATTGTCTTGCATCACTCACCCTCTCTGACGTTTTAGGTCATGGACTGCTCCCCTGACATTTTTTTTGTAAAATTTCTTGATTCAGATTTGAATTCAAAGTTTCTTCAGTTATTGCAAAGCATCCAGGCCCTGGGGTAGCAAGCCATGATATTGGCCTCCACTATGTTTCACAGCTGGAATACAGTTTTGTTGTTGAGCGTAGAGCTGGGCGATAGAACGATAACGATATGTATTGCGAAATAACTTTTTCTCGATAGAAAAATTAAACTATTACGATAGGCCTCATCTCTCTTGTCCTCAAAAGAAAAAAAAGAACAGCCAATCCAAATTAAGTAGCGCAGAGCCGAACCAATCACAGCCGCAGCGTCACGTCACGTGACTTGTTACGTACAGCACAAGTGCCAAGGCGCACATGTGTATTTGTTTTTGCAGCCGGGCTGCCCAGGTAATGAAGGAAATGAGTTTGCCGACTAGAGAAAAATCAACCGAGAGCGTGAGCGAAGGTTACCGAAGAAAAAAACGATGATGGTTCCAATGCCGGAGAGATTGTCGAACGGAAGGGCCATAGACGTTCCGTAGTGTGAAGGTATTTCGGCTATTTCAAGTCTGACAAAAAACAGAGTAGCGCGCACTGTAAATTGTGCCGAAAGCAAGTCTGGAAATACAATAAACCGGTGCATGCTCAATCTCTGACTGAAAGCGTCATTCGGCTTTTGTCAGACTAAAGTAACTGTTAAAACTGTTTGAAAAGCTAAGCTATACAACAAGCAGAGATTGAGAATTTCCTTTTAGTTCTGTTTATTTGATATTGACAAAAGTTAGTCAATTTTGTCTGTTCTTCTGTAAAACAAACTAAGATTTATTTTTAGAATTAATATTTTGTTTCTAAGTGGAATTGACAATTTAGTAGTCTGTTTTGTTTGTTCTATTTTGAAACTTAAACGCTTTAGCGGCTGCCTTTTGTGTAGTTTGCAATATTTGCCTTTATTTATCTGAAACTGAAGTCTCATGTTCCTTAAGTACATCTACCCTGTTGAACTTATTATGGGAAATAAATATTTAAATCAAAACAAGCTGCTGATTATTTCACATTTTACTTGTGAGCAACGGCACATTTAAATCTTACAAATATATTTATTTGGCTTATATCGTGATATATATCGTTATCGCCTGAAATGAAAAAAACATATCGTGATATGAAAAAATCTTATATCGCCCAGCTCTAGTTGAGCGGTGCCTTTTTGCCCCCCTCTAAATAGTTTAAATCATCTGACTGCAGAATATCATCCACAAGTGTTGTGGAACATCCAGCTGATATTATTTGGAGTATACTTTAAAAATGTTTTCGTCTTGCGCTTCTGTTAACACCATTCTTATTTAGTGTTTGTGTTACAGAGAACATGAATCCTTTGTTTTTTGTTGGGTTTTTTTGTGAGGGTTTTTGGCCAGTCAAGTCAAGACTTCTGCAGATGTTTTTCCCCTATCCTTGCATCCTTATTTTACATTATTTGAATTTTCAGGGTAATCAGTGGTAGGAAGCGTAACAACACTTCTTCTTCTTCTTCTTTTTTTTTTCCCCTCCCCCTCACACAGTAGTAAACAGACACTCTTACCTAGAGCTGACAAATGCCACGGAGCCTTTTCTAGCTCTATGCATGATTTTTAAAATGCTTCCTGTGAAAGTTATGGCGATCCAGACATAGTTTTTTTTTATAGAGTGGGGACTTATTTTTTTCCCTTTTTTCTTTAAGGATGTGATTACTGATTACTTTTTCCATTCACACAATGGAAACCCCCCCAAAAACAAAAAAAAACATTCTGCTGATAAAGCTGCCGATTACATTTGTTGTCTCTGCATTAGTTTAAGTCACGATCGTAGGCACACTAGCTCATCTCTAATCTGTACTTCATCCCCACGGTGCTTAAGCGAGATAGAAATGTAGAGGTCCATCAAAGTAATCTGTGCAGAGTTCATCATAAGTCATCTAAAGCACAAATAAGTACCCACTGTGAGGTTCTGAGCTGTTGTTGCTTTAAGGCAACAAGAGCGAATCACTTCAAATAAACTAATGAGTAAGAATTGGCCCAGGGTTTAGGTCGGTGGATGGGCCACTTATTTGTCTAGTATTTGTCCCTCAATCCACCAACGCCTACATTTATGTTGGCATTAGGCTTAAAACTAATCTGAGAAGGTAACAGTCTTGTGTGCGTGTGTGCGTTTGTATGCATGCATGTCTCAGTAGTGCCACTAAGCTCTTGAGATGAGAGCTGCCCTGAAGTCTCCAAATCCTGCTTTACAGCATAAACTATGTATGTGTATGTGTGTATTCTTCACTGTGTGAAAATGAGTCACTGCTATAAAAATCCACACCATGCCACCCTGGCAGAATAATCAGAACATAATGTTTAGTTTCTTTCTATCTCGCTGGATTAGTTTATTTTCATCCGGGAAGAATTTTTCGTGTTGTTGAAATAGCCTCGTATTTTGGTTGCCTCGGCTTTATTTAAAGCGGTGTGTCACTACGGGACATGATTTTAAGCACAACTCCAAAATGACTCATCAAAAACCCACCTCAGCCATCCTCAGCCACACTGGGAGTCATTGATTACATTTGTAAACTTTGAGTCTTAGTATCATTCATTTAAATTTAGGAAAATCAACATTCAAAAAAGAAGGATGAACTATTAAACTAGCCTAACTGGTTTTTAGTGCTCCAATTATGCACATAATTCAAAAGTTGGCTACTGAGACCATTTCTCGTGCTTTCAGTTCTTAGATTGCACAAAATTCCCCAGGTTTCCATGAAGGAAGTGATGTCATTGTTTATAACGTCTACAATCAGTTTTGTGACATTTTGTTTTTACATGTAAAAACTGAAACCAAAAGGGGATTAAAGTTGGACAAAGTCCATGTTTGACACCCTAACATCTCACTTGATGAATTGTTTGGCCAATCCCCTTGAAAGCCGTTTCTGAAATTTTTATTTTATTTTTTTTTTTGTTTTATTTTTTATTTTTTTTTTATACCAAAAACAAGAAATGCAATATTAGGCGATTGAAGCAGTTTTGTTGGCCAAGTTGTGTCTTGGAAATTGACAACATGTGACTCAAGATTTCTGATTCATATCACAGTGTGTCATAACAGGAGGAACAGAAAGTAAGAGATGGATTTCAGGATTTTGATTTCTAGGCAATACACTAATGAAGTTTATGAAAGAATGTTAACATAGAATGTCAGAGATGGTGTTATGCATGTTTTTCAGAGCATACATTACCTTAATTCTTCTGAACTTGGAATAAGAAGTAATTTGATTAGTATTTCACTCAATTATGTTTGTACATGGTGAGCATGGACTAGTTAAGAGCCTTAAAATCAGAAACTTTTCACATGGGCTGTCACACTCTTTAACTTATATTCTACAAACCCACAATATCCCTAACCCTGTGTTTTTTTTTTTTTTTTTTTAACTTTACTGTTTAAGGCATGACCACATGCTCTGTGCCTTAGTCTCAGCCATTTTTCTGTGATTTTTTTTTTTCTTTGTTAAAGCACATTTCATCATGTCATGCTGCAGCTGGCCCACTAACCTTTATAACCTTCTCTTTTCCTCCAACACCACGACTCACATGCATGCACACCCACTGAATGCTCTGAAACATTTGGTTGGCATTGCAGCAGTATGCCTCTAAGCCACCAGGCCAGGAGACATTCCAGTTTAACTTTCATTTTTTTAATTTAATATGACCTCTTTTCTGTTTCATTCACATAAAATGTGTAAAGGACCGGTATTTACAAAATTGCCTGATGAAGCAAAATATAAGGAAAGACACAGTAATTAAGACTTGATTATGTTCCCTTGTGACAACATGGTTTATCTATTGTAACTCATTCTGCTGATTTATTCTTCATTTTTGTACTGTACATAAAATATTCATGTTTTTTATTCAAATTAAGTATCTTTACAGTCTGCATGCATTTTCTGTGTTTATACCTCTAACCCTTATCCATTAACTAATTGCTCAGTTAACAGATAATTAATCAGCAATCCAATTTGATAAAAGATTGTTGCAATGAAGTTATGACAATTTGTACAGCCATGTCACATAATTAACTGAACAAGATTTTGACTCATTTCAAATTAGTGTATTTTAAAAGCCCTTATATAGCTCACACAGTACAGTACATCGGTGTAAAATGCATTATTTTATTTCAAAGTGAAGACAATCGAAACATCTTTAAAACACTCACAATGCTGCCTTTATGTTCTTATCAGTCCATCAAATAAAATTGACCTCGTCAAAAACTCGAAGACTCAAATAAAAGATGCAAATAAACCTGCACTGTTATACTTATTCCCACTACATAGACTGTACATCTTTTTCTTTTCATTGTTGCTTGGTCATAAATGCCAGGCAGGGTGGAGTAAGCGAGGAGGAGGAGAAGTGCAGCCACAACTTTCCCAGAGGCTCATGCAAGCGTCAGTTGTGTTATAAATCATTCAGGGACACTCAGAAGGGGCACAATACATTTTTATCTCTCTTCTCTCATCTCTGAATCCCCTCTCCCTGTTTTATTATTGAATGTGGTTCCTTTGAGCGTCCAATCTGCCACTCGGCACCATCAAAAAGAGAGAGGAGGAAGTAGTGGGGGTTAACCAATAAGACACAGAGAGAGAGAAGGGTAAAAATGGCTGTAATGTGGGAGGCGGAGGAGATGAGGAAAGGACTCATTCCAGTTTGATTAGACACAGGAATTCTGTTGCTCAAACAAAAAGGTCACAGTGTCATTTGTGTCCTAAATAACAGATCTACTGTAAATCTTGATTGTCCGAGACAACAATTGATTTTTATTGTGTGCCCGTCTCAAAACGACTATGTAGTTGTGGGTGAGGTTGTATTCACTGGTAGTTGATGCTGTTCCACCTGCTTGTCAGAACGAAATAAAGGCCAGTAGCTGACAGCGCTCTGCTGTCAGAACAACTCTCTCAGATTTGATGTGTATGTGTGAATCGACTATATGTGTAATACTGTGTGTGTACGTGGATGAAAACAAAATATGCTTGCTTGTGGGTGTGCTTGCAAAAGCTTGTGTCCATAAGCACTGTATGTAGTGTCCTTGAACTCATGTATTTGAAAGAAGACGCATTTGTCTGCAAAATAGGAAGCACTTCTTCATATAAAATGCTCGGACATCTAGCCTGAGATGTTGTCAGCTGACTGTAGTCTAGCATAGACCTCGAGCTCCCTGTGAAAATGGCCAAGTGGGTGTAGAAAATCAGTCAACATGAACATGGTTTTTGTATCTGTCATTCTGCATAAAGGTAGACTGTGGATACATGAAGATGGTGCCTGTATTTTACTGCTGCACTGAATAAAGTTATACCAATGAGCATTTTAAGGCAAAAAACATCTTACGCCCGCCTTTTAGAGAAAATGTACACAGATTACATTTCCGCTAAATTTTCTGTTTTTGTTATGGAAATTACATTGCCATCTTTCCCGAAACTGAGAACATAATAAGTATCTATCACTAAAAAGATTTTCATTGGCTGTTGAGTCATTTCACCATCTGCTGTTATCAGATGTGTCATGCTATTTGTTTCAGTTCCAGAGTGCACCTATGACATGGTTACAGTTATAATTTAGTGTATCTCATATATATGCTGTTGACCTGATGAATCAGTCAATGGAACTTAAATTTTTACATGACACTTTTGATTATTTACGCTCAGTGATGATTTAGTGACCTTTGTTACCGTACACTCTGTGAGCACTACACCTATGGCTGTAAAGAATTCCTTATGGTTCTTACTGGTAAATATACCTTTCCTCCTTTTTTGTTTTATGAGCCAATGAACAACCCTTTGGTACTCTAGGTAAGGAAGATGATATAAAATGTAGTTCAGATGCTTGTTGAGACTGTAAAATGTTGTGAAATGGGGAAAAAAATACTAAATGGTTGACGAAGTAGTCACTTTCAGAGTGAAGCTAATGATATGAGATCAAATTGATAATCATAGTGTCTAAAATATCCCCCCCAAAATTTTATTTGTTTATTTTTGCTTTTTTTTTTTTTTTTAAACCCCAGGAGCAGTATTCCACCAGTCATGAGGGCATCTGAAAAAATGCAACACTGGATTTAAACCGAGAAGAGAGAGGGAAGACAGGCTAGTCCTACACACCCCTCAACACATTTCTACAGGTAGGTTATGAATTTGACTCTCTGAAGCTGTTTGATGTATTGTTTTTGCATATTATGACGATCTGTCTATGAGCAGTTTTTTATTTTTTGTTTTATTTTATTTTTAATACAATGAATTCATCCCCTTCATGTTACAGTTAAGACAGACGACACAGGGATCAGCCAAATGCAAACTGGGTCAATATTGAAAGCTTCTGCCCTGCTGGCTCTCTGATGTACTTAACAGCCAATCACCTCTCTTTCACACTGATTTGCAGGAATTTTTCCTCAGGTTGTGACATGCAAAAAAACTTTCTTGCCTGGACCAGTTTTGAAGTTAACAGCAGTTTAAATTAAAATGAAAGTTCATGTTATGTCACAGCTACATCACTGTTCTTTTTTTCTATAGTCATTGTGATTGTGTTTTTGAAATGACTCGGACTAAGTACTGCAGTTGAATTTGGTGGACAAGGGCTGCATTAAAAGGAACGTTTTTATTTGGTTTACTTTGTTATACCATAGTTGTTTTCAGTTTTCCATAGAAAGTCATTTTGCTCGGGGACCACTAAGCTGTAGCGATTGAAGAACTTGAGGTTTGTCTGTGGTTTGCAGTCTTTTATGAATTAGGCAAAAATGTAAATCCTTCTGCCAACTTGTCATCATTACACAGAGAGCCCACAGCCATCATTGGAATCAGTGAAAAGGAAAGCGCGCGTGTGTGAGTGAGTGTACATTCTGTGCCGTAGGCAAAGCTTGCTGCTGAGTCACACCCTGATTGGGGAGGAAAAAAGCTTGTGGGGATTGGGTGTGGTAGAGAGGAATGATTTTGGTTACAGAACGCCTCTCTAGGCAAGGATAAAGACTTACTTGAAATGTCTCGACTTCCCCTCACTGTCAGTCTTGTGAGCTCGAGGGCAAAGAATCTGTTAAGTTCACACTTTAGAGAGCTGCTTCACAATCAGGTCCATAAGACAGGTCACAAATACTGCTTAAGAATGTAACTGGCAAGGTGTCGAGGATGAAACTGAGTGAACTTTTGACTTTAGCTTTTTGACTTTAGTGAAGACAAATGTTTCATGTCTTCACTTTCTTCATAGGAAAACAGGGGCTCACATGGCCTGAAGTGATTCTCCCACCTGATTAAATGTTAATGCCCTTAGCAGCTTTGTGTCATGGCTTCATATGAGAATGGAAATCTATCTGTCAAAGAAATGAAAGGTTTTTTTGTTTATTTTAAAAAATATGCCTAACTCTTCATGCTTCCTGCATACGTCCTCATGAGTGTGGCTACCATTTGAAAGAAGATGAATTAACTGTGAACAGAGACAGACTGCAACAATAACTTAGGCCTCGAATTTCACTCCATTCCAGGCCACTCTGTTCACCAAACCAACAGACTGCTAATCTTGCATGATAACCCCATGTGTCAGAATATTAGATTCTGTTTGACTGAATATCATGCCCATAATAAATTTAATTTGATGGGTTATTTGTAGTACACGGATAAGAGCTACAAACTGCAAAAGCTGTCCTTAAAAAAACAAACAAAAAAATAACCCTTGGGCTTAAACTGAAAGCTCCAATAATACTGATATACCTGTTTTTGACAGTCCTGACACCTATTTCTTCAAATACGTTATCTATCCTTTTTATTATTGCTCTCTCCACCAATCCTTTATTAATTGATTGTTCTGTTATGGTGGGTGATTTGTCTAATATTATGCATATAGAAGCAGGTAGACTTTGCTTCCTTTGATGAGAGAAGGGTGCAGGTTGCATGTGTGCATCTTTGTGGAGTCTACCCGTGCACCATGGAAATTGCAGAAAGATAATGCACTTAATAGTTGATGGTGGCAGTTTGCTTGATGCTTGCATTTGGAGTTTTATCTACTTGTTCCTGATTTTAATATCATTGCTCAACCTCAGGACAGGTCAAAATGACCCTCAGGCTTGTGCTTCAGTGGGGACTCCACCACTGCCTGTGAGTGCTTTAGAGTCATCACTTCACTACATCTGTCAGTGGCCAGGCAGCAGTCTGGAGAATTACCATTCAAATTAAGCTATTGTGCTATTGAGGTTGTGCCAAATATATGTAGTCTATCCTTAAATGGCCATTTGTGTTGATTCAGAGCATACACTTAGATTGTGCATTTAAGTAGGCTTTTATATTATTCATACAATAACAAGGTTGACCCATTTTATGCCATGCAAAAGCATAAACACACACATGCATGCACATGTCACACACACAAATGCCGTATCCTCCAAGGACCTTCTCCTACTCCGGTGAGATGTGAGGCTCTATCTGCGCACATTACTACACTAATACACACTACTAAGGCTCTAAGCCCGCTTTCTATAATGTCATGATAGGAGTTGAGAGAACTGGATTATTACGTAATTCTTATTCTTTCACTCTCACACACATACCCACCATAGGACTAGCCTCAGCGTACAGTTTGGTGGATTTTCTGCTTCTTTTTTTTCCGTTTCTGATTAGAGCTGGTGATTTGAATCCCAGTAAGAATTCCCACAGTCTGTCTAATTCCTGTTCCTGTCTAAAGCTGGGAGGAGGGCCAGTAAGCTGCTAAACCCCCCTGGCTATACACACACATATGGGCAATTGTGTGCTCTCATTGATGTATTGGTGCAGATACATGCTTGTGTACAGTACCCTGTTTATCCATGTGTAAACATAAACATACATACATTAGTGCATACCTGCATTTGTGATGTAAATGTACACAAACAACCTCAGAAGCATGTACTTCATTTGTGCACACATGACTTTAGATAGACGTGAACCTACTGTAAATGACTGCATGCAAAGAAAATTTTCTTTTTTCTCCAAGCTTGTCTTTTTCAGGCAATTATTGATACTGTCATTTATTGATTATTATTGATACGGTCTTAGAAACTTTTTTAATAACTCCTGTACAATACAATGGGTTTCAGAATTAGTTTACTCACCTTTTGCACAGAAGAAACTCAATATTTCTGTGAAGCTGTCGTCTGTTTTCATTTATCAATAATATCAATTATACAAAACAATTCTGTTTCCTCTTTTCTCTCTTATCTGTCTATGTGGTAGCCCAGTTAATTCTTATGCCCTTGCACAGTCTATTATTCAGGTATTGTTTAAAAGAATATAATCATTAAAAAAATAATGAATACAAATCCTGTATTGAAAACCTTTCTAAATGCTCATTTTGAACAATATTGGTATGATTGGCTTTCTGGACCATTTTATGGTATGTTATGTTTATGGTAGGTTATTTTCATATAACTGGCCAAGAATTTACATTGCGGTGTCCCATTTAAATACTTGCAGTGCCGCAGATGGTATAGAGCCATATCTGTTAGCTTGAGTGGTCCTTAAGAACACGTTGGCACATCAATTAGTGATAGCAATGCTAAGAGGGGGCCTAAGGGTATTATGGATATGCTTTGTTTCTGCATGTATGTTTCTTGTATATGCCTAATGTTAAACTCCCATAAATATTTTTTGATTGTGTTTACTGACATTAGAATAAATGTGTTGTTGGTGTAGTGTATCAAGATGCAAGCACTGTTGTTGTTTTAAACTTTTTTCTTTTTTTTTCTTTTTTTTACAAGTATGTGCACTAGAAAGATAATACATTACATTTTTAAATATCATGACAGGATTTTTTTTACTGGTAATACCTGATAAAAGCTTGTCAATGTTAACCCCTGCCTGGAAACGGTATGTTTTGAATTTTTTGGGACCAAACACTGCCAATTCATGTATGAACTCACTATCAAGAATTTTAGTGGAAAATCCTTCTCATTGCTCTTCAAAACATATTAAATTCTCCAGTGAGAATTTAATATGTGTTTGTGTTTGTGTAAGTACTAGTCAGATTAGCATAAATCACATAATCTCTTTTGCACATAATTTGTATTTATGATGTATAGCTTATTGTATATAGCAAATCCTGTAGCCTAATTACCCACCTGCGCCTCACACACATCCCATTTACACACTAGGTGTACATTATCTCTGCACATGCAAAAAGATTCACACCTACGCATATGTATAGTGTCATTCTTTGAAAATGTGGCTATGAGTATGTTGTAAAAAAATTTACACACACAAGCATTTAATCTGTCTAAGCCATTTGCCTAATCAGCTCTCTCAGAACAATGCCATTCATAGATCCTTATCTCCCCCCCCCCCCCCCCCCCCCCCCCCCCCCCACACACACACACACACACACACACACACACACACACACACACACACACACACACACACACACACACACACACACACACAGCAACTGTCCAAACACTGGGCTTTGTTGGGCTAGTAACAGCTTTACGAAGCCCCCTGAGTTACAACCTGTTGTTGCCACATTGCATCACTTCACACATTTCAGGAGACTGGAGGAGGAAGAATGGAAAAGAACGAGAGAAGGAGGTGTTCAGTCTCTGGAGTGATCACATGAATTCGGTGTTCATTTGCTTCATTTTTGTCTCTTAGAACCATCTCCTGACTGTTTCCATCTTTGTGGCTTAGATCAGCTGTCAGAGTTCGGGTAAAGCCCACTTACTCTGTTGGACTTTTTTTTTTCTCCCCCCTCTCGTTTTTGTTACCCTGTACCAAGTAATGAATGCATCATAGTGAGGGTATGTACATGTATATCTGTACTTATGTGCACTATATGCTGTGGGTGTGGGGAGAAAGGTGAGATGGAGGTTGTGTCAGGCTTTTTTTTTTTTTTTTTTTTTTTTTAGTAGTTATGTTAGAGAGCTTAAGCAGGAGAGATGAGAGAAAGACGGGGCTGATGCAACCAGGAGACACACAGACAAATGTTTCAGAGTCACTAACACAGACATGGACACACACAGGTTCATATTGTAGGTGCACTTAGGAAAAAACAAATTAAATACTTACTGCTGTATATATGTGTTTATGTAAGAATAAACATTGCACACACATGCATCCAGATATAAGGTGATGTATGCAAGTTTCTTAAACTGATTTATATTCTTTTATTGCACTTTTATGTTGGAATAAATATAACATACACATTAATAAAATAGTACTAATGTTTAATTTACAACCCACATTATTGAAAAAGTTCATTGATTGGATATTTGATGAGATCACAAAGAGCTTCGAGCTGTTTAACCAAGTTTTTACTGAACCATTATGCACCAGTAACTGTGCACAGTATAAGTTTGTGTACAAACTGCTACACTGCTATATTGTACACACTTCATCAACTGTAAGATTTTTATTATAGTCATGAAGAAGCCATATTAGGGTTTTATGTTTCTGAGAAAAAAACCTCTATGACCAATAGATGCCTTAAACTAATTTGTAAACCTGCATGTATGATCTATCACCTTATACAGGCTGATAAACTGGAACCATGGCCGTTGTTTATGTGTAAATCTGTGGCTACTTACAAGAATGTTGTGGAGCATTCTTCAAGAAAAGCCAGAGCTAAATGCCATGAAATTGATTTTAGTCAGGCTACAGCACAACTGATTTACCCAAAGCTGAGATGTTACGGCAGCTTTTTAAATGGCAGCAGGCTGTCACAGTGCTCCAGGAGACCTTTCTATGTGCAGAAGTTCATAAGAAGCAGCATGTGTGTCATTGTGGTTTTCTTCATCATTATTTCTAGCATTCACTGAAATAGACTGTGGGCAGTGTCACTGTATATTTTGATTTATATTTAGATTTTGGAATATGAAGCACAGCAACAAGTCTTTTTGCTGCAAACCACTCACTTTACTTACTTTTGATATTTCAAAAGTCTTTAAAACTTACTTATGTCCAAGCTCATATCCTTTAAATTGAATTGGGTAGTGTCATCAGCCCAGTATATCTGTGGAAAAACTTATCAAGAGTAGCACAAGAAGCTGACAGTAGCTTCCTGGTTACATCAAGTGGACAGTTTAAAGTACAATAAAAGCTGTTATTTAGCTTTTTGGGGCCATGTGTTGTAAAAAAAATCCATGTTTCTCAATTGAAATTCCAATAACCAAAACATACACGAAGCCTAGTGACACATATTTCTGTCCATACTCAAAACCCCAAGGCTGGAATCACTATGCGTCTGGTGCTATGGAACAGAGGGCTCAGGACTTTGCCTTTAAGACTGATATTTTTGGAGTGGGTGCAATGGCTTAGATCCCTTTAAGAGCAGAGGATTAGGATGATGCTGATGCTTAGTGTCTTGGCCTGGGTGCCTGTGTGTCTTGCTGCCTCTGCCTGTATGTCAGCTTTCTCTGTGTGGGGCTGGCCTTTGGAGCCAAATTTACTTGCTGCATCTGGCTGATGTGCACACAGATTTCATGGTAGAAAGAAAGAGAGAGGGAGAGAATGAGAGACACTGGTATCAGAGAGATGCTGTGCGACTGCGTGCATGCGTGTGAATGTGTGTTGCATGTTCAACGAAGCTAACTGGAGCAGGGTGTCCAGGATGCATACACGCTTGATGGCCTGGCTGCAGCCTTGTGATACAAAACTGTCAGCATTAGTGTGTGTGTGTGTGTGTGTGTGTGTGTGTGTGTGTGCGTGCGCGCGCACACAATGTCCAAGTGTGGAAATGATGCATCAGTGACTCAACTTCTGCTGTCAAACATGTGCGTGTGACTGTGTATGTAAGTGTGACTGTGTGTGATGAGCAGCAGGACTAGACGGCTATCATCGTCATTATTAGCAAATTTTTTTATTATTTTTTTTCCTGTCTTATCACCTATCAGCTGTCAATGAGAAGCACTAATGAAAATACTCAAAGAAGCCCTGCAATACTGCACATGAAATAAGGATATTCTGTGAAGTGACATTAAATCAAACAGTGTCTGGATGTTCAGAAGTATCAACAACCATCCTTGGGTGTAAATGCATCTAATTTTAGCATATATGCTAGGAAACAAATGTGTTGTTATCCAGTGCACGGCAATAATTATCAGCCTAATAGTCTATTCTCTTGACCTTTCTTTTTCCCAGGTCTAGCTGGCCAATGCCGGACCCGTCGTGGATATTTGGTGGTGGTAGTAGCAGAAGTAGCGTGTATGTGAGTGCGGTCCCTGGTGCCTAGCCCATGTCCAGCACATAATGCCGTCGTCCACACGGAAAGGAGTACCGAAGGACCCCGAGTTGGCTGACCTCTTCTTCAAAGATGACCCAGAGGACGTTTTCTGTGACCTGCATGAGATCGGCCATGGCAGCTTTGGGGCCGTCTACTTTGTAAGTATCAGTTCACAATTATGGTAACTCTGGCTTTCAAAGGCCTTGAAGTAAATTAGAAATTGTTCTTTTTAAGATAGATTTAAAGTACTTAATTTGGGTTTTGCAGCTTTAGCGATACAGATCTGAAAGAACAGCAAAAGTGGTTGGAACATTTAAGAAGTTGCATAAACACTTCTAACATTATATATTGCAGTTTATCATTGTTATTAGCTAGTTACATATACACATACTTACACATCCTGCTGAATAAAGGAATATGTATGCTGTAAATGTAGTGCACCACATTATGGCTCTTTGAAAGCAGTTAAGTGGAGACAGATCCTCTCTCAGCACTTTTTCTGTTTCTTATTAATCTCATCATCAGTAATTACTCATCAAGCTTTGATATTAAAGCTGCATGGAGGAGGGAATGAAAAGCATCCTGTATTCTCCTTTTTCTCCTCCTTTCTCCCTTTTCCTCCAGATGCAGGACTAGGGGCGATAAGCCTCCTCCCTGCCTTGCAAGACAGCTGTTCTGTTGATATATAAGATAAGATAAGATAAGATAAGATGACCTTTATTAGTCCCACACGTGGGAAATTTGTTTTGTCACAGCAGGAAGTGGACAGTGCAAAAGTTATGAAGGACAATTAGAATAAAATAAAATAAGAATAAATACAGTACACAACTGTACAGAATAGAACTACTTTGAATAAATACAAAGTAGTAGTCAATGAAGGGGGAGGATTTTCTTGACTGCCAGGGCTTTACTATCCCATGCCATGTACACGTACACACAACCAGTACATCAGTAGTAGTCCTAGTACCCATGTCTGTCTGGCTAACAATCTCCAGTGTGTGTCTAAATCCTGCCCTGATGTCAGTCCTGTGCTCACTGACACACTTGCACTATCCCTATTACAACAGTGCTTGCTGTCAGCAAGGGCAGTTTTTGTAAATGTTATTAATAGCTTTATTTTTTCAGTGATTGAACTAAGGATACATTATGATAAAAAAAGAAGTTTTTATTGTGTTATACAAAATCGATACATACGATACTCTAAAATCATTGTCAATAGCAACTCATGTTTACAGCTTTATAAAAACTACTACTACTTACTCCCTTATGTTTTATTTATGCTAATTTATTATATCTTTTAAGAACAGTATTTATTTAAACATCACAATATTTTCTATTCAAAGCAGGTAAGGGTTTTTTGGGGGGTTTTTTGTTTGTTTGTTTTCTGATACATTCCAACCTGAAGACAGGTTAGTATGAATTTTTGCCTGAGAGATGAATCAGTACAAATCACTTGCTGTTATCTATTACTAGTGGCTAATTTCTCAACTGAATTTTAGAAAGTGGATACTCAAAGGACACCTTTTGTTTGTTTGTTTTCTTTTTGAAGTTAGTCTGAATCTGTAAAAGTAATGACTATAGGAGGAAAAAAATACAGTAGTTACCACAGTAAATGTGTATTGTCAAATACATAAATTCCCTAACTATAACTGTGACTGCTTTTCTACTTGTGTAAAGACAAACGAGTAACTCCCATTACAGAAGGAAACAAGGGGAAATTACCTCCTGAGAACACAGACCCAACACCAACAAGGGGTTCACACACACCCTGATAATGGTTGCTGAATGAAATCATTGTAATTAGTAATACATTCCCTTCTAATGCAATTAGCAATACAATTAGCCTATTTAAATTTCTTAGTTTTGATTGATTTTTGTTTCCTCATATCTAATGCCATCTAGCTGTATCCTGTCATAAGAGGAATGCATGCTCTTATGCATAGACTGACAGGCAATCATTGGGATCAAATTAATCTGAAAAAAAGTCAAATGGGAATACTCTCTTGCCTCCTGTTACTGTAATTCCATTTGAATCTCAACATGAATTTCCCATTCAATTGTAAGTGGAATGAAGCTCAGATAAGGGCTTAGGCTGAGCCACAGCCTAGCTGTCCCTGAGGCAAAGTGCCTCAGAGGTTAACACCATGGGTTTAACATGCACATGTAAATGTGGACAGATAACTCAAACATTTAAAGTGGCTGTAGATAAACCTCACCTGATTTACGTTGTTCAGGTGGATATTTTTTTTAGATTAAAGTAAGTATTTAGTTTTACTTGCACTTGGATGTTTTACATTAGATTGGTCCCTGAACTAATATGTACCACTGTCCAATAACAGGCTGCTATAGCTCGTGCTTTTTAGGTACAGTACATGTTATGTTTTATTTTTTCTATAATTATAATATTTATGTAGTGACCTTTTGCTGTTAACTTTCACATTTTAATAGAAGACCAAAAGTTACCCTGTGGGCATTAAGATCACTTTTGAATCTGTATGTATGTTTATGTTGTGGAATGCCAATATAACTTTGTGGCTAGGGGACCAAAAAGGTACCCTAAAGGTACCGAAAACAAACAAAAAAATGACAAAAACAAACATGAGGCCTTGTTATATCCTGTGGGAGGTTTACTGTATTTGTCTTCGTGTGAGCTGTCTTTTCCTAAGCATTTAGACCTCGTGTTTAAAGACCTTAATAGAGTGTGATCTTTTCTATTTTCTCTCTCAGGCTCGGAACTCCTACTCCAACGAGGTGGTGGCCATCAAAAAGATGTCCTATAATGGCAAGCAGACTACTGAAGTAAGAAACTATACATGCTGGAAAATTTAGACATGGCACATACAATGTGAATGCACCAGTTTTAGATGATTTTGTCTGTGGAACCATATCAGAAGGACCAAAAAAAGAAAAACCTCAAGTGAGCATTTGGTTAGGTTTGGTCAGATAACCTTTTTTTTTTTTTCTATGATGTGGGAGGTATAGCTCAGAATGCAAAAAGCAGCATTACATCATTTTCTGCTACTTCACACAGCTTGATGCTATGCTTGTGAAGTTGTGAGATGTCTCATGTGGTGGTTAGTTACTCTGAAGGAACAAAAATAATGTGAAAATAATGGAAGATAATTGCCCACACCAGATGCAAAGCTTGGAACAAACATGTGTCTACCTCAAGAAAACTGCTGGAAATGTTTAGGCAGAAGCATATTTCAGAAGGCATCCTATGGGATCACAGCTTGTACTTCGGCTGAACTCAAGCCCACATCTCAGTGGTTTAGTCAACTTGTATCTTTTTATAAAACAATGAGTGATGGTTTTGTGTGAGGGCACTTGCAAGCTATTGTCAAACTTTTCCATACTAGTTGAAGTGGAGCCAGCTTTCAGTTTGTTTATTATTTATATTGGTGCAGTGCCTTTAAAGAAAACCTTTCTGTCAATAGACAATAGCGAGAGAGATACAGATGTAAAATATCTGTCACTGGTTAATGCATTGTATTTAAAGTCTTAGTTAAGTGATAGTTTGATAGTACCTAAAGGCTGGAATCATTCTTTCCTTTTGCAGAAGTGGCAGGACATCATTAAGGAAGTCAAGTTTTTGGGACAACTGCGACACCCAAACACAATTGAGTACAAAGGCTGCTACTTGAAAGACAACACTGCCTGGGTTTGTAGATCCTTTTCTACATCCTCTTTTTTTTGTTCAAGTTCCTCATTTTTTTTAGTCTGGCAGGATACTTGATTTATCTTTCTCTTTTCTGCTCTCTCTCATTCTTTACTTAAATTCTTTTGTTTTCATGTCCTGCTCGGTATGTTTTCCTAGTGTGTACTTATGTTTCTTTGTGTACACTGATCAGCCACAACATTAAAACCGCCTACAGTGCACTGCCAAATCAACTCTGTCCCATTGGGGCTTCTGGTGTCTGTCATAAGAAATTTGGCTGCAGATTGCTGGGTGGTGCTTCTGCGGATTGTGCCTGCTCTGGTAGATCCCACTGATGTTTGACCAGTTTTGAATCTGCGGAGTTTAGAGGCTAGGGCTTGAGCTATTTCTACACACTGTCCTGTTACGCGAGACCTCTGCCATCAAGATAATAAGTGTTAGTCACTTCACTTTTCTGTTTGATTTTAATGTTGTGGTTAACTGTTGTACTCCCACTTCCTCTACATTCTTTAGACTAGGACTTTTCACAAACTTGGCTTTAATTAAAATTTATGACGGTGCTCATTCCATGTGAGTGATTAGTTTCCATTTTATTTGAGGTTTAACTATTTTCTCTTTCAGCTGGTGATGGAGTACTGTCTGGGCTCTGCATCAGATTTACTGGAGGGTATGTTTATCAGTGTTTGATATGTCAATACATTCAGATATTTCATAATTTTATAATGGCTTTTTTGTCAGTAACAGGGTGGAAGTGTTAACATTTGTTTTCCAGGAAGTCACTCCTGAAACTTTTGTAAACCCCAAACTTGTCAAAACAAAACTAATGAAAAGTAACTTTGGTCTTTTAGCTTGGTTGTGCACTGTAAAGTATGCCCTTTAGCTAATTTAAGCTGTTTTAGGAGCAGAAGTAGACTATGACTGCTTGACCTTATTGAGGATTTTTTTGGACTACCAAAAAATAAGGAACTGCCTGCTATCAGATAACTGCAATTATCTTTAAAAACTTGTAAAACCTCATGTTCTCCAATTTTCTGTGATTATTTGGTTCATTTTGTGGGCCTTACTAAATATTTGCTGTGATTGTATGCTTAGGGGCACTCTCCCCATTTGCGTCCTTGGATACTGGAGCAAGATAATGTAATGTAAATGTGTAATCTGCTTTAATAGTACTACATTTTAAACCACTGTTTATCGCAGATGGAAAACATATTTGTTTCTTAGATTTCAGCGCCTGGCAAAAAATATCTATATCACTTTTAAGAGCTTGAATTCCCTGAACTCCCCATCCTCTAACCACTCCTGAAGCTACTGACTTATTTTAAACACCCATGCGAGTACTCACTACTGACAGAGTACACAGTTGTGACAGTCGTTCCCAGACTGTTTTGGGGAGTTTAGCCTTTTATAAAAAAATTCTCAGTCGTAGTTCTGCAGTGACCTTTTGCCTTGGCACAATTTTTAGAACAGCAGGACTCAGGGTGCCAGCTTAGGAAACTCAACTGTTTACTGGGATTACTTTATTACTGCAGTGTGTGGACAGATCAGTACAGTTGGTCTTAATTATTAAAGCCATGATACTGTGCTTTCCAGAGCTGAGCACATGAAGTCTGCACTTCCACAATCTTGGATAGAAATAACTATTTGAATCATTCATGTTATTTCCGCTCAATCCATTCGTTGTACTTATTTCTTCCATAGTTCATAAAAAACCACTCCAAGAAATGGAAATTGCTGCCATTACCCACGGTGCCTTGCTAGGACTGGCTTACCTACATTCCCATAATATGATTCACAGGTGAGTCTATTTCTTTCCTTGCTTCCAGGCAACATAGAGTGAAAACATGGAACATGATAACATAAGACAGTTATGTTCTTCATTTATTGCAGTGTTTACTAATTAAGTTGTAAAACATCATGTCTATACTTACTCACTCTTGGACATCACCTTCCCACCTTATTGCTGTACACAGTTGTATCTTTTATGGTGGGAAGATATGATTGGCATCCAACAACCACATCAAATAAATCCTTTTTACTGTTCTGTATCATTTTAAGTTTCAAAGGGCATAGATTTAAAATGTCAAATCAAACATGACATCTTTAAATACCCAACTGTGTTGTGTTGGTCAAAAGTGAATAAAAACTGGACTGCCTCATTGGAGGTAGGACTAACTTGGCACATATCAGTCACCTGGCACATATGCATAATGTATAAGTGGAGCTAATGTGACTTTTTCTCTTTTCTGTCTTTGCTGTCTTCATGCTCTTTTCCCCTATCCAGAGATGTGAAAGCTGGTAATATCCTGCTGACTGAGCTGGGTCAAGTCAAACTGGCTGACTTTGGCTCCGCCTCCATTGCCTCACCTGCCAACTCCTTTGTGGGCACACCTTACTGGTCAGTACACACAAGACAAACATGGAACTTCATCTTCAGAGAAGAGAAGATTAAGTTTCTTCTTTATCTTGCACATGTTCAGTACAAATGAGCTATTTTATGTCTTTTTTTTTCTGTTTTTCTGCCAATTTTATTTAGACATTGTTGTTGGCAGATGTTTGTTGTTCTAGAGTCATGCGCCTAGATAGACACATAAATGTGAAAGCAGTTTAATATGTGGGTTATATATCTAAACAAGCAAATAGCAGTTCTCATAAAATCCATGAGAAAGTTTATTCATTACATTGGAAGCAGTGACTAACGTGACTAACATGACTAACATGCTGCATGTGCAACATGTTAGTCATTATTAATTCAGTTTGAGAAAGAACTGACAAGATTTTTTTTAATTCATATTGATAGTTTTCCGCAATTGGCTTTCAATTGCATATGTACCAAAATATTCACTCACATATTCACAGCAGCTTTAATGGTAAACAAAGGCATCCCATATACTGGTGGGCTAGTAGTCATGCATACGAAAAATTGTCACACAAGTATAGAAACATATATTCCAAAAACTAAGCTGCTATCACAGCATACCAGAGTCTTTAAAAACTCTGAGAAGCTTAGAAGATTATAACATTTTCATGGATTTTTTCCATACTTGATAAAGTGTGTGCATACGCGTGTGTGCGTGTGTCTGCCTTTGTATTCAGGATGGCCCCAGAAGTGATCCTAGCCATGGACGAGGGCCAGTATGAAGGAAAAGTGGACATCTGGTCACTGGGGATCACTTGTATTGAACTGGGTGAGCAAACACCTACCCACTGGTCAAATAATACATTTATTGGCTCAGACTGAAATTCAGCAGACTTAAGCCGATTAAAAGTTATTTGTTTGTACTACTTATTTTTTAGACTTCAGCTTCTCCCTCATTCAAGGAGAAGCTGATGCGAAAATGTGCACACTGTATATGTTATTCTCACATCCTTTCTCATTTTAGCGGAACGTAAACCACCCTTGTTCAACATGAATGCCATGAGTGCCTTATATCACATTGCCCAGAACGACTCTCCCACACTGCAGTCCAATGAGTGGTAAGTTTTAGCACCTTGATGTTACAAAATTACCATACACCCAAAAAAATTCAGTATAACCACTGATATAATGCATCCAGTCAACCGTGAACATTAAAGTCCAATCCAGTCAGGGTTCAGCCAGAGTAAGACATCCCTGTGTTAATCTGCATGACCTGTGATCCCTGCGACAGGCCATGTGCAAGGGCACACTCTAAGTCTCTTATGTAATTACCTGGGAAACAGCTACCAAAGAAACACACTGCAGCTACCCACACCATTTCTGCTGAGCTGTAAGGCAGCGTCTAAACAAAACAGCACGATTATTCTCCTGTTATTCCAAGTAATTTAAATCACACTTTAAGCTTTTCATACTAACATACAAATATATTCCTCCATGTACGTATGAGGTGTTCTAAATATGGGAAAACAGCTTGCTTTATGCATTATTTTATGCAGCTTTCAGCCTCACAGCTCATGACTGCGGAAGCTAATAGATTCTCTAGGGACTGTCCTTCCAGACATCAAAAAAAATTTAGCAATTTAATTTAGGCCAGCAGGTTTTAAACAGCTCTTTGCTGTCTCTTTGCATCACCAATATATCCCACATTGTCAGACAAGACCAGCGGAGCTGCTAGATATTGCCATGAAATGTTTAGGTCATCTAAAAAACTGAGAAACAGCATTTAAAACTGATATGCTTTTTTGTAAATTCAAGAAAAAAGCTTAAATGAATTACTGTTTAAAAACAAATCTCATCATAAAAGGTATACATTTTTTTTTATCTGGAGGACTATAAGAAGTAAAATCATTTATTCAATATACAGTTGGCTTAGTTAGTAGAATAATCCAAGCACTCTACATAAGCCACCATAGCTTAGCTTTTTATGTTTTTTATTCACAGTTAATGAATAAATGCTATATAAGCTGTATAATATTTTTATATCTTTATATTTATAGTATGAACAATGGGCTCAGTATTAGCTAGCACAATCTTGGTAGTAAAGGAATAATTTGGGAACAGAAGAAAAGGGGATACATATTCAGCAGCATGTATGAACTGAGAACTAGGTGATCTCAATTAGCAAAAAATGCAAGACACTGGCAGGAATTTAGCAAAGGAACAAATATGTTACTGCTCCTCTGAGTTGCTGTAACCACAGCATGTGTGGTATGATTGTCATTGGGGAAACGGCACTCATCAAATATTAACCCTGTGCTTGATGTTCTCCCTGTAATTTACTCCTGTGTACTTCTGCCATGCTGTGACTGCCATGGTATGCATGTGATGTCCTAGGTATGCAGTGTCGTGCAGGAGTTCCTTGTAATATGTTGTAAAAATTTGTCTCTGTCACACAGCTCCTCAGGAGTAGCTGAATGCAACCGTTTACCTGCCTGATACTGTAGGAGAACATGTGCATCAGTTCCACACAAGCGTTCATTAAATAACAATGTTTCTTTTGAAACCTTTAAGTAGGCACGAGTATTGTGAGCAGGTCATGAGAAACGTGAGGCAAGGCAGTTCTTTAAAGTTAAAACTTGCTGCCTATGACATCTGTTGTAAAATTAGTGTTGATTTCTAGTATCGTGCTTTAGGTGAGCGATTGTGTGGGGCAGCACAGGGTTGTGGTATTTTTGGAGGAGCTCCAGGGGCCCGAGGTATTAGCAACATCCAGATGAGACAAGTAGAGACATTGGCTTCATACACAAACACAAGGCCAGACTGTGAACACATTCACATGACCTACAAGACTAGGCGTGGATCTATGCTAGCAACTGAGAGAAAAGTAGAGGTTGAGGGAGATCTCATTCGTATACCCTCAGTGTGTATTTTAATAAACCTAAAGAGCATTCCAGTCTATTTTATCTCAACAACTCATAACAGCAAACGAAACATATGGTGGTATATCTACCGTACTAGATTACCATGATTAGATATTTAGATCACAGCTCCACTGGCCTATATTTTTATTGCTCCACATATTTACATAATCCATATATAGTTCCCATTCGGGGCTACACTAAGAGATTATGCAAGATTGTTCTACTTAAGTCACTGATATATTAAACACCAAAGAGCTGTGGATTGCTCCTCCTTGTACATTAGTCATTAATTGCCAAAAAGGACAGATGGTATGGCTTTTTAGCTTGTCACTGTCATTTCTACTTAAGATTTTTCTAATTTTAAAAATATTAGTCCAAGAAGGACTATGACTGACTTCTTTCTCACTGTCCTCTTTACCTAGGTCTGACCTCTTTCGCAGCTTTGTTGACTATTGCCTGCTGAAAATTCCTCAGGACAGACCCTCGTCGGGGGAGCTGCTACGAGTGAGTGGGTTTCCTCAGTAATCTTTCCAGCTGTGACCTCACTTCCTGTCTCAGTCAGTCATGAGGATGAGTCACTCCCATCCACCCACGGCTCCCTAATACGCAAGCATATATACACTGTCTTCTTCAAGCACAGGAATCAAGCATCCTACTGAGATTTTTTATTTATTTTTATTCCCCCCGTTGCCTTACAGCCAAGGGATAAGACATAGGAAGACAATTGAGCTCCACAGAGCTGCATCTCATTATTTTTATTGTTGCGACATTTTATACGGTGTGATAAAATGAGTAGAAAGACAAAGAAAAAAAAATTATTGTTGGACATAAATAATTGCATTTGAGCACTGATGTTGACAAACACTGATGTGCCAGTCGTGTTGGCACAATCCTCCATGCTCTTCAGAGGGTATGAATGTGGAACCGCAACGGTTATTTTACCTTAAAACTCATATATAATATAACTCATCTAACCCCTTAAAACGCAAAATGTTACTGTTGTCAAACACAGATTAAAATAATCTCGTAAAACTAAACGCTTAAAGCTGCAAATTGGGTTTTTTTTGTTTGTTTTTTTAAATCCATCCTGCCAGTGACAGCCCATATGTATCTCCAAAACCACAATGAGCATACACGCTGATAATCCATGCATGTCCATTGTGTTTCCCTGTGATTGAGGAGATGATCTTTTTGTTTGTGTGACCAACAGGTAATCCTATTGGTGCACTAAGAGTTTTAAGTTCTTGGTGATCACGCTCAGTGGTGTTGAAGCCCAAGCAGGACTTTTCACACCTGTCTCACTTTATGGAGGAAGGTGTGAGGTTAGGAAGTGGTTAACTAAAGGGATCTGGACTGTTGTCTGGATAGGATGGGGCTTTTGACTGGAATGCACTCTTCCAAGCACCCCTGACCCAAATCCTTACTGAAAAAACCATTAAAGAGGGATAAGTACCAAACAGACTTTGGATCAGTGTCCAAGGGCCTGCTTTATAGTGAAGGGCTTGGGGGTTGGGGTGTTAGTTTATGATTAATACCCCACTTTCTCTTCTGAGACGCACACAAATTTGCTCTTCATTTTAGTACAGGCACACACACACACAGGCACACGCCCCTCCAAGCGCTTTAAAGGGAAAATCAGGTCACTAATCTGTGGGCCTTGAGCTACCAGTGTACTGGCTTCAGGTTAAATTCACTCTCTGTCCTTTAAAACCTCATTCAGAATAATGGTAATTACGAAAAATAAAAGAGTAACCATTCAGTGACCTCAACCCCCCTGTAAGTACACTTCGTTTAAACGAACATACTCATTTGAATAGTTGAAACTAACTCTGAGTTTCTCAGCTGTATAAATTTACTTGCTAACCACAGATATTTACAGCACAACAGCAACTTCCCAGAGCATGAAAGGAAGTGTTCAAATGTAATTTTGTGTTTGACTAATCATCTAAAAGTAATAGCATAATTCAATTGCCCTAGTTTACAAGAAAAATCAGTTCCTTATATTTGAATGGATGGAATCATCTAAATGTTTGCTTTTTTAAATTCGTGATTTCAATAACCGATTTATGAATGAGTATTTTGTGATTGTTTTCAATGCAATATGTAGCTTAGACTAAGCAGGAAATGATAAGGTTTGCAAAGATGTGTTGTGAGTAGCTGGTTAGACTACTTAGTCTACTAGTTCTCACTTTGCCCAACTTGCAAAATTCCACAAACCTCAACCTGTTTTATCTTTTGTATGTGAAACAACATACAGTATGATGTGTTCATGAAGTGTTTAATATTTTCATAATTCCCTTTGTTTCCTGTTATTATGCTAAAAGTTTAACTAAATGACTGCTTGCTTCATCCATATACTTTCCTGCAAATATGAGATTTTTACTAGTGTGCTCATCTAATTATTTTCAAGAAAGCCAAAAAAATCTAATCTCCCCCAAAATGTTGAACTATTATTTTAATACATCAAACATATTAGCCTTTTCCTTTAGTGGCTATTATTGCTATCAGTGTAGTAGATGTGGACTGGTCTAAAGTAGTAACGGTAGCCTGAAAAGTTAGTAATAGTATGTGTCAAAAACAAATTTATACTAAAAGAACAGGCTGAAACTGAGTATGGATGAGTACTTCTGGTAGAAGGCAATAGTGATGCCACAATACATATACCAGACAAGACTCCAGGTGCTGTAGATTTGCTGTCACTTCTTCTTTACACTAACCTCATAATGAGGAGGAATCCTGGAGATAACTTCACTGGATGATGGGATGGGGGTGGCCAACCACCCACATTCTGCTGTAGGTCAATCAGAAAATGGGACAAATCACTTTCATCTCTATTTTCAGTGTGTGATGTCATTCCTCTGTGTCCTGACTAACCCATTACACCGGCATCTGTCACATGGAGAGGAAGGTGTGCAGAGAGTGATGGCTAAAAATAGACTTAAATATATGTATTTTTTTCATGCAGAATATAATATTTTAGTCAAGTACCTTTAGGTTGAATACATTTTAGCCTTTTATGCAGCCAATATTTTATGAATGAGAGTGACTAAGAGGAGGTGTGAACATGTTTGTGTGTTGTAGTGGGAGGAAGTGCTGGGCAGAAATATCTGTTCTGTTTTTATTTGTTTTGCTTTTTTTATTCTTTTTTTGACACCCCTAAATTGTTTGAAAAAACAAACAAAACACAAATTAAAAATAGCCATCCACTATCACTTGACCCCCACCTTCTCACCCACAACCCACCAATCCCACTCTGACCCGTTGGTTATTCATTGAATAATTACATAAATGCACAATGTCCCAACCTCCACCAAATTGCACCTACATTAGATTACAGAGGTTCATCTCACTAGCACTGGACAGACTCAGCAATGATAATCACCTAAATGATCTCCATAAAAGTGTGAAACCATTATATCATTCACTAATCATATTTTTAAAAGGAAGCCTGACCTTTCACATATTTTCTTTCTTCTGGAAGGATTTTGCGTTCTTTTAGTAAATAACAAGGTCCAATTTGCTTTGCTATCCCTTGATAGAAGAAACTCCTAAGTATGGTTTTTTTTTTTCCTCCACAGAGGTTAATGTGTGTAGCTCATTCTAAAAAAAAAAAAAGAAGCACAAAAGCAAAGGATACAGATTAAATGACTAAAATCTCTCAATTATCAATGCTCAGTGGGATTTTTTTTTGTTATATGACATGATTTAATTAAAGTTCTCATTAACTTGGTGCAAGGCCAAATGCATTTCAAACAGTATTTATTGAAATGAGAAGGATTAGGAGTATTTATAAAAATCGATTATATGGACCTTCTCAAAGACTGTAGTAGAGCGTATTGAGTGCTGGGACCAGAATGGGTTGAACAACCTACAGGCGCCCTCTAGTGATTGCCAGAGTTGTGGTGCTCATTGAAATAAAATTTTAGACGTGTTTAAATGACTTCCAAATATTTACGAACAACTTAAAAGATCTGTAAATGGTGCCAATATTTAAGATAATGCAAAAGAAAGTAGTTATTATATAAAATTTTCATCTTCATTCTGGTTCAGCTTATTTTATTTCCCTCATAAATGTTTACTGCCAATATTGTAAGTAGTCTGAGGCAATACTTTCTGAATTTCTATTGAAAAACTGGGAAAAAAACATCCATAATGTTCAGTTTAAATTAAACTGTATGACATGAAGACAGCAATTGAAATGCAAATTAAAAAAAGATAACCCTAATAGAAAGATTAGCTTTAGTTTCTAAACCCAGTATTTTCCTCCTTGTATCGTAATAAAGTCGAAGTAACTGACTATCTGTCTTTTTCTCTTCAGCATGATTTTGTACGTCGGGAACGCTCGCCACGCATTCTCATTGACCTCATCCAGAGGACCAAGGATGCAGTGCGTGAGCTCGACAATCTGCAGTACCGCAAGATGAAAAAGATCCTATACCAGGAGAAACACAACGGGCCCATGGGAGAGAGCCAGGAGGAGGAGGAGGTGGGTGGAAGAAAAAAAAAAAAGGGAGAAGGGAGGTTAATGGGGAAACAGTTTATGAATCAAACTTAAATATTAAACAGACAAATTAATGTTAAAAAAAAAATACTCTGCAGAGTGCATGATCACAGGGAGTGGCACCAGAAACAGTTCTTCAATTCTTAACAATAGTTAATATGAAGATGAAAAATTGCATATATGTAGCCACAGTCTTTAAGTAGCAGAGTTGCACTAAAATAAGGTTTGGATTCAGTTAATCTGCAGAGTATTTTCACAAAGTAATTGAAATAATTATTACATTTAAAATTTCCATCACCACTACATAAAATAAGTGCTTGTACTTGACACCAATGACAGAGCTCATTATTTCACACAGTTCTCTATCTGTAGGCCAACAGATGATTTCAGACAAAAGGTTCAGGGACAGCATAGTTTATCTGCATCCTCAGGATGACACTTGAGTCTCAGAGATGGTGACTCCACACTAGTCAGTACTGCTTCATCTCTTTGAAATCACAACAAATGGGAGTCTTTCTCATGCAGTCTTGGTAGCCTGACATTGAGATGAAATGTCCCTTAGCTGACCTGGCCTGAAGTAAAGTGAACAGTTATGGACAGCTCGTAGCGACAGTAATGTCATCCTACACCATGTGACACAATTCACAGCAGCCACCAGACCTTAGTGCAACAAGACACTGCTGAAAGCCTTACCCTGAAAAACCTGATGTACCAATCCTTGTTTTATGTGGAAAGACTGAGTAAATATCCTGTCCTGTTGCTTTAGACCTAAGTGAATTGGCTTTTGCTTCTAAAAGCTACACAGTTTCATCCCGTATCTGTCTTGTACACCTTCAAGTTGACTTGTAATCTGAAGACCTCTGTCTGACCACTGTCCATTAACATAAGCTCAGATGCTACTGAATGACTCAGACACACACATCTTAACAATTAGAGGTTAAAAGGCAATTTAGCATGACTTTGACTCTAATGCAATCTAGAGGGCATCAGTGATTTTTTCCCCCCCTTTTGTATTGAGGCAACTCCATTTAATGGTACAGTTTGAAGAAAGCCTGGGTATAATTGGGCGAAGGTCACGGGTGACTTTTGTATATTTCAGTAGTATGTTCCTTGAGTTTTTGTGTACATTTGTGTTTCTGAACACGTGTATATGTTGTGCGCACTTGCAGGACAGCGAGGCAGCCAGCTGTAAGATGAACAGCCTGGGCAGCAACCACTCTATTCCCAGCACCTCGGTCAGCACGGGTAGCCAGAGCAGCAGTGTGAACAGCATGCAGGAGGTGTTGGATGACAGCTGCTCTGATATGACCATGATGCATCCCCAAGACTACAGCAGCACCCTGGACTCCTCCCCACACACCAAGAAGGTAAAAATTAAGGGTGAAGACGGGATGGTGATTAAGGCTGAAAGTTTGAAACCACTATTGGGAGTTCTTATTGTTCCCAAAGCCTTTTAACGGAGCATCAGCCATCATACTCAAACAGTGTTAATCTGATTTTTTTTTTTTTTAACTAAATACAATTTAAAATATTAATTAATTAAAAAATATATAAAACTGGAGACAGTTTTGTGACAGCCAGAGACTATGAAATAATTAAAGAATAATTTCAACAACTACTAGCAACAACCGTCCAAACAATCACTGAAATACTGAGTTCATCTAAGACCAGCTACTGCAGTGACTACCAGAGGGTGTGAAGGATACCCGATTCATATATAACCAAGTGGGAAATATGTAGTGCAAGTTGGTGCCGTGTACAAACAGACCCTGAAATGTGCCATGGCAACCAGTTGTCGGCTACAAAGTGTTCATCACTTTAAATCTAAATGGAGAAATAAATTCCTTCTAGAAATAAGTGTTACAACTTGACATCCATCTTGGAATTGATTAGGGGGTTATCTTGAAGCCCCTAATTAAATGAATGGAAAGAGAGCCATGGCTTTCATTTCAGTGGTCACCGAGACATAAAAAAGAAAATCTATAGCATCACCATCAATTTAAAAAAAAAAAAAAAAAAAAAGTTAAAACTTTTGGAAACTTGCCATCATTTTAGCTAAAGTTGTCTTTAATCTACAAGTTACTTCAGCTGTGTATGCACATATGTCACAACATTACAGCTCCATTAATTGCTCAATCCAGAGTACTGACATAAACATCATCCTAGTGCACTCTTCCAATGGGAGGAACGAATAAATATGAACTCAGCAAGCCAAGTTTATAAATTACACATAGCCACACCTTTGCTATGGGTATTGATTAGAGAGCTATTCCTGCCACCACACCGCTTTAACTTGATGAGTATGTTTTTTTTTATTTCAGGCATTTTGGGGGCAAGGGTAACAAAACTGCAACATTTAGTTTTAGAGACATGTCTCTTCCTTCTACAATATCTCTTGCGTAAGTCATTGATACCTGTACAGTACTTCAGAGTTATCGTTTTACTGCTACAAAATAAAGAAGATTATAAAGTCTGAGAAATCCAAGTCACAACAAAGGTCAAATCAGATTTGTTGTCTGTTTTCTGAGATGCCCCACTGAAAGAGAGACAAAAAAGTCAAGCCAAGTGGAATTAAGCACAAGGACAACTTTGTACCCAACATTTTTCCTGTCTTTTGAAATGGTATTAGTAAACAGTCTTAAACACTTTTCCCAGAGTTCAGTGCATGGAAGAAGAAACAAAGACGGCAATCATAATCAACAAATGCCATGTTACTGGTTGACTCACTTCTTTTCTGGGTTGATAACTGTCTCACTTAACAAATGAAAAGGAAACATGGCTCTGTGCAAACATCCTTTGGTGTCTCGCACCGTTCAAGAGTATGCATAAACCCCTCCCCCCAAAACCATGGAAACCATTGACACAGTCCTCACTGTTTGCAGATTGCTTCAAGTTCATCACTGACACCGTTCACACTTTGAGAACAAAGGCTGTGTATACATGTCAACTAGCAGAACTAGCAGCAGCGCAAATTCCCCTTGCACGTGTGGCATCCTGTGCGCACACGCATACACACACACACACACAAACAGGTCAATACAGTGCTTTACATTCTCATTGGAAATCTCATTAGAGTTAAACTCTATGAAGAGAGGGCTGTCACTTCTGTCATTCTCTTTCTTCATTTGCTCTTTGTATTTTGACAGAGCTTGAATAAGGTTGTCACTTTATGAACAGACAACCAGTGTGCTGTTTCAAGTTCAGGGGCTGTGATGAGAACAATTAAAAATGACACACATTGTTTTCTGATGGCAGTGAATTTCCCTCCACGCATAAAAGCACTCGTTGGTCCCTGGGCCTCCCTGCATGTTTGTCAGTCAGATTTTATTGGGGGTGCTGGGTGTTTATGTTTCATCATGACATGCAAGCTTACAGTTGACACAGTTTTATCAAATGATGAAGAATCTTTGTGAAGTGTAGAAGTTGTATGGGTTAAATCAGTGGGGAGTATTTCTTTTGTAAGTCACAGAATTATGGTGACGAATTTCAATACTGGCACAGTTTTAATAAGTAAAAAAAATAAATAAATAAATAAAGTTGAGAGCCCTGCAGTGCAGCATAGTTTACACTATCATTTTTTTTTAACTTTGGTCACTTGGTTGTTATTTATTCTGTTTTCTTTTAGTATTTACCAGTCCTAAATTTCTCTCCTTTGTTTTCAAACAGGACCATCAATACAACTGGGACGACGGGATCCACAGGGACCATCGGCCAGAGCCGACGCCAGCTTCCTTTGATAAGAGCAGCCAGGCTCAAAACTACAAAAACCAGGGCCGCTTTGCCACAATAAAGTCTGCCTCACTGGTAAGAACCTGAAACTTTCTTCTTTCCTTTGGTGTTTTCTTTTCAAGGTCCTAAAGCATGTTTTCTGCATGCTGTAAATGTTTCAGTGTCATTAATTTGTTCTACTTATTCGACTTAAAAGTTGCGTTTGGAAGGCCAAACAAATTTTAAAAATTACTTCTTGAAGAAGCCCAAATCTCTCAGTTTCATGTTCACACCACAGCAGTATGAGGGCATTAAAGGGCATTTTTTTGTTTGTCTTTGTTAAAAAGCTTACTGTGAATGTGGTGCGTGAATGACCTCAGTCTCAGTGGGTGTAATGTTATTGTATGTCTCCATGTTTAGATGTTTTTGAAATATTTATTTCCCATCTTTTGGTCTTCACTTTGTTTGGATCGTTGTCTACTATATTATTTCTCTGCTGTTTTTTCCATTCATTCACCTCACTCCTTTTGTTTTCTCCTCTTGTACTACGCCTCGCATTACCACTCCCCTCCTCCCACCCTCTCCTTTATTTCTTCCTGGCCTCCATTTGATAATACATCATTCTCAGATCTGACTCAATATTCTGAGTTGAAGGGGGTGGAATACTCTCTCTCTCCATCTCTCTCTCTTTTTCTCTCTCTTGCGCTTTCTTTCTTTCTATGACTCGCTTTCTCTCTCCCTCCCTGTCTGTTGTCATGGAAACCGGCTCTAGTAACTAGAAAGTAGTTGTGGTGGTTTGTGTGTGTGTGTGTTTACCCAACCATGACCCACTGGTTTTAATTGTGAGTTCCCCTCTGCTGCCAGGTCTTAAACCAGAAATCTGTCACATACAAGAGAATGTAAGCAAAGAAGTGTGTGTGTTTGTGTTTGTGTGCACAAGCAACTGTGTGTCCTCATATTGTCCTTGAAGAGAGCATGAACCAGTGACCGTCCGATGCTGTGTGTGTTTTCTGTTGACCGCAACCGTAGTTCCACGGCACTGAAGGTTACATGATTTTTGTTTTTGATTTTTTTTTCTATGTCATATGTTTATGGGCTCTGTTGATTTGCAGATGATTAACAGATGATAATGATACATGGTATATGTAAGACTGCAGTTGGGAACTGTAGTTTGAAAACCCTCTCGCATAACTGTGAACTGATGTAGTCTTCCGACTGCTGCTGACCATGGATCGCAATATGTGGGTGACGTTTCAGCCTAGGAAAAATGCATCATCAAATGTTTAGCTCTGCTGTTTTTACCTTTTTTAAAACCAAAGAGAGTTGCTTGGAAAGACTTATTGTCATTTTCACAGCATTGGAAAGTAGTTTCTTGCAAAACCGTAGGTCAATCTATTCTTGTTGAGGTTTTTTGTTTTGTTTTTTTAGTACACACATTATGCAGAAAATTAGGAGCAAGTAATATTTTGATTTGTAACTAATGTGATTTCTGAATTTAGGAAACCCCTACAGTACTGCATTAGAAGGAAATATAACAATGTGATTTACAAACTGATCATGACTTACTTAATATCATTTAATCACATATAATTTAAAAAAAACAATAAAAAAAACAACACTTTTTTACAGTCCTCCCTTTATGGCGCTTAGGGAAAGAAGTTGATGAAGTTGATGTAAGCCTGCTGTTTTTTACCTCCTTACAAGATGGTGAGATGCCTTTTTCATCAGAAAACAGGGATTGTAGAGTTTATAGATATTTGTTCTTAGCCACAAAAGATGGAAAATTGTATCCTGGATCATTTTCTAACTTAAATTTACCATAAAAGTATTCCTTCCTCACCTTAACTCTTTGTTAATTGTTTTTCTCCCATTTATCCTTTAAAGAAACACTTCTAATCATACTTGAAAATACTTTTGATCCATTGCATATTGCAGTGGATTAAACTTTTAGATAATGGCAGCTGAGATTACACATTGTGTAACTGAAAAAAGGCAGCCTCTCTGTAGTGTAACAGTGCCGGTCCTGCCCACCGGCACTGGAAGAGATTACATCATCTTTTTCTTCCAAGTGCAGACATCCTCACATTGGCCTCGACTCACTGAGACTGGAAGCAGGTAGACAAAGAGGGAGAGGTAGGAAAGTATGGGGGGTCCAGATGGCGAGGGGTGATTGATAGCCAGAGAGGAAGATGGAGAGCAACACAAGTGAGAAAACATAAACAATTAAGAATGGTTTAAATAGGGGGGAATTATTAGCTAAAATGAAAATAATTATAAACTATTATTTCGAAAAGAAAAATCATGGTGATTTGAGGGAAAAGGCAAGAGATTAAAGATTTAGTGAACTGAAAGAGAAAGTAAAGGCATCTTAGAGGACACTGATGGCAGATATTGGGGAGATAAGAAGGGCAGAGAAAAGGATAGAAAAACAAAGGTGAGACTTAAGAGCAGTGCTGATTGAAATCTTAACTGAGAAAAAAAAACAAAGAACATCACATTTACTGGTGAAATGAAGTGTGGAGTCTGAACAAATGTAGCAGTCGGGAAACAAGAGAAGAAAGGGGTAAAACCGAAGACATGAGAGGTATTGTGGAAAAAGCATGAAAAGAAGGTGAAGGAGAGCAGGATGTGAAATTATCCAGGGACATGTGTGGAAAAGGAAAAATGATGAGGAGACAGGAAAACTGGAAAGACATGGATACAAAGTGAGAAGGTGAATGAATGTGAGACAGTGAGTGAGAGCGAGGGCAGGGGTTATTATAGGTTAGATGAAGCCACTGACTGAAGTGTAAGCTTGTGTGAGAGACAACATTGTTGTAAAATATTTCACTTCATCTATTCTTTAGCTGCTGGTTGCAGTTTGTAACCTGACAGCATAAACGCTGATGGGAAATTAAAGTGTAGTGTAAGGCATATCAAAATGTGCTCCTCCCCCATCAGTTTTCTTGCAGCGCTTAAACACGCAACTTGCAGAATTAAGGTTGTACTTGTTAACTTTCATGTTATGCAGTTATATATATTAAAATGTTTGTTCTTTACAGGTCAGTGTCAGAATTTAATAAGCTAGATAGACATCTTTTGCATTTGAGTCCTATTTTTGTGATCAGACATGAGAAGGGAGATCTCCTCACATTTGACAGGAAAAAGGCATGCTATACAAAGGTCTGAGGCCTTTTGCTTCCTCCTGTAAACCAGATGTCTTTGCTACATGCTACTATACATCTGCAGTAACATTCAAACTACAACCATGCTTTTTCTATGTGGTACCTACCAGGGTTGAAATGTGTTTTCCTTAATGTAATAAGGAAGCGATAAAGAAGAATCATGGAGGTTTGACAAGGGGATAGTCTTCTTCTGTTACCTACCAGGAGCATAAATATTTACTTGGATTTCGGCGTTTTGAGGCTCTTGATATCGATGCAGGTCTGGCTCTTGCCCTTGATGTTGTGTTATCATAAAGTCACAATTGTGATATTGCATATTCACTGACACTAAATGCCTTGCGAACACAGATCAAACTAAGTGGACTGTTGTAGTTAATTTATTGCAAACAAAAATGCATCAGTCACCACCAGCAATAATTCTATTTAAGTAGGCTTGCACGTTCACACAAGTTAAACTCTGTGAAGACGGATCATCTTGAACTGCAAAATAAGCAAAAGTTTGGGCGCTTAATTCCCACTCACTCGAACATTCACCTTTAGCCTGCATGCCTTCCCTCCCTCCTCTCCCTGAATATGATCTCCTTTCCAGTCCCAAAGCCTTGTGTGAAAGAAGCCGTCACATGACTTGACTTGGCCCTTTGTGGCTGTATGCATGGTGGCAGCGAAGCAAGTGACTAGGATTGGGAGGTTCTATTACAGTAGAGGTATTGATTCAGAGCAGATTAAGGAGAAGGGGAGCTCAGCCTCCACATATTTCCACCCCATTTCCCCCCACCCTGTTTTTTTTTTTTTTTCTCCATGTAGATGCTCTTATTTTACTGCTAATTATTTCTATTTTTCCTGTTTAACTCTCTCCCAGCCACTCTCCATCTGCTGTTTCTCCTTTGCAATCACCCTCCCTCCCCTCATCTCTCGGCCTGCTCCTCTCTAACACCCCCCTCCAACTTCTCTCAGTCTTTCTCAATGAGGTATTCATGTGACCCACCTGCTGTCTGCCGCTTAGCGTTAGCCTGACTAAAGAGCCGCTCTGTGCTCTTGTTGGCCCGCGGTGTCCAACTGCCTCATTCACAGTTCACACGTCTGCCTTGGCCGCTGCGTGCCCAGGGCGCGAACCAAGGAGAGGGAGGGGGCTCAACGTCCAGTAAAGTGTGTCGGGGGGGGGGGGGGATCTCAGGGTGGCATCGGAGCTCAGGCAGGGTTCTGTCGGGCATAGGATGCTGCACAAGGTTCCTGGATGCTGGTGCACTTGGCTAAAGTTGCCATCATGTTTGGCCTGAGGAGTTCAGGTGGAAGTTATGAGAAGATGCGGAGCGAGTACTACCTAGATGTGGAGAACCCTTTTTGTCCTCAGGTTGGTGGGTCAGGTCAAGGTTTGGGTTAAAAGCAAGAATAAGTGAAAGTGTTAAGAAATACCAGTAAGGTCATTGCCTCAGGTTAAATTTAGTCATACAGCAGATGTTTATTATTGTCTTTACAGCATTTTTGTTTTCTTTCCCACGCTCTGACTTAAATACATTTGAGGAACTTTGAAGTCGGCTATTCTGTGCAGTGTCTGCGAATCTGAGATTGTCAGATGAAAGAGCTTTTGTTCAGCTGAAGTGGTGGATTTCAAATTATTTGCTTCTTAATGTCATTATTTTCATATCACATGTTGAAGATTCTTTCTAGTACATGTAAAACTAGCAAGTAATGTAGTCTGATTACAACAGGTGAACTGTTTTGTTTTGTAACGTTTTTATTTGAGGTTCTTCTCGTAAATGAACCGAGATACTTTGATCATATCGAATTAATCAGTTAGGCATTACTGTTTGGGTTCACCCCATACATTTTTTTTTTTTTTGTGAAGTAATTTGATTTGCATCTTCTAACTTTTCTCTCACCACAGGTGACCAAACAGATTCATGAGCATGAGCAGGAAAGTGAGCTGCGAGAACAGATGTCCGGCTACAAGCGCATGCGGCGGCAGCACCAGAAGCAGCTGATCGCCCTGGAGAACAAGCTAAAGGCCGAGATGGACGAGCATCGGCTCAAGCTGCAGAAAGAGGTGGAGACGCAGGCCAACAACGCCTACATTGAACTGGAGAAGCTGGCAAAACGGCATGCTGTGCATTCTGAGAAAGAGGTGGGACTTTTGATGGGGTTACAGGACATTATGAATAAGTGCAGTAACTGTTAGGTTATTTCACAAATGATCACACTGACTTACATGTACGATGCAACAGTTGGCTGGTGGACCTGGTCAGCTTTGAAAAAATGGGAATAATATTGAAGCTGTGACGTTTCTAATGCTGCTGAAGAAAAACACGTCAAAAAGTTCTATTCTTTTCTGAAGTGTTGCTATTTTAAAGCTGTTCAGTGTTGCAATGAGTAATGAGGAAGTTTTTGTTAGAACTTAACCCACTGCTGCCACCCAATGATACATGTGATGAAACACAGGGGCAGAACTGGGTCACAGAGTGTCACGCTCTGAAAAACACGTTGTATATCTTTGTGATTAGCACGCAGCGTGCGTGCTGCAACAGTCAAGGAGATAGTTTATCTGTTTATGTAGACGAGTCTGTACATCTAAACAGTGTCATGAATAGGTGACATGTGGCTGTCACAAACCAACATGTTGCTAGATATTTACATAGAATTCTATAACTCAACTGCAATGTCTCTTTTCTTTTAAAAAAAAAAGAAGAAAAAAGGTTGTTTTATCATCTAGAAGAACAAATGTTATGGTAATTTTATCTGAAGTATAACATCTGATTTAGAATTGAAGTGCAGACTAGAATTTTTAACTGGTCATATTATAATTAAGCAGGACATTGTTTGTGTTAGAATTTTAATCAACCAACTTATTGTCTTCAAATATACTTTAGTTAATATATGTTAATATACTTTAATGTTCTTATATAGGTTTGTGCATGAATGTATTTGTCCACAGTTTGGTGGTGTGTTGTCTGTTGCTGGTCAGGGGCATCTAACCATGCTCTTGTCCCTGTCTATACTGTCCAGATGAAGACGGCGCTGGCAGACGAGAAGAAGTTCCAGCAGCAGATCGTGACCCAGCAGAAGAAGGAGCTAACCACGTTTCTGGATAATCAGAAAAAGCAGTACAAACTCTGCAAGGAGAAGATTAAGGAGGTATGCTGGGCTCGTTGGTTTCCTCTTTTCTTCTCAGGCGCGCTCCTTCGCACGCCTTCTCATGGGTGACACGTGACCTTCTGCGCTCTGTGCTGAAGAATCAGGCTCCCACACACAAACATACACTTCCACTTCAGCATGGTCTTTTGGAAGTTGTGTTGAGTCACTCAGCCTACTAACTGTGTACCTACACATGTATGTACACACAAACAGGAAAAGTCAGAAATCCATACGCTCACCGGAGCACTTGTGAACCACCACAACCTTGTAAAAGAATCCAGAGAATACTCTTGTGGGCTGGCAGTGTGATACACTTTGTTTTCAGTTACATGATAAGTGACCAAAATTAGGTCAGCACAGTTAGGAGAAAGCATCGCTGGCAGAGAGAGATATTTCCCACCAACTGAGGGCTATAACGGAATTAGACACCACAGAGAGCAGGGATCAGGCTCATGTGTTAAGTGCATTAGCGCGAGTTGTAGATTGCCCATGAAAGAGAAAGAAAATTCCTTTATTTAGAAGAAAAAGATTTTCTTTTCTTCCTTTGGCTTTAAAAGTAAGCTGTTGTTCAAAATAAAAGGTCACCTTGAGTTGACCAAATGGTCTTACTAAAAATATTTGATAAAGTTGATTTGAATAGAAGTTTTATTTTATTCCCCAGCAAAAAATGGCTTACAAATAGCTTGTTTAGGCAACATTTGTTTTTCACATATCCATTAACATCCCAAACTACACAGTTCACCACTGACTGCTTATAATGAAGGCTTTACTAGTAATACTTCTATCTTCTGTCTTGTGTATGTTAACACAATCTCCTTTCTCCATTCCCCCTTCTACTTGGAATTTCTACCTCTCATCAGGAGATGAACGAAGACCACAGCACACCCAAGAAGGAGAAACAGGAGCGTCTGTCCAAGCACAAGGAGAACATGCAACATTCCCAGGCCGAGGAGGAGGCCCATCTGCTCTCCCAGCAGAGGGTCTTTTACGACAGGAACTGCCGCGCCTTCAAGCGCAAAGTCATGATCAAGAGGCACGATTTGGAGCAAGAACAGATCAGAGAGGTGTGGAGGACATACAAGTTTCTAAAACTCGTGTGCAAGTTGTAAATCTATAAATGTTTTGCTTTTGGATCATTTTACTACTGTAAACTTCTGACTGAATTGATCAAACCATATATGCCCACATCATGAGTTTGAATCCTAAACCCTCGTTTAGTGTTTATGATCTTGGTGTACAAAAGTCCCACAAATGTTTTCACAGCAAACAGTAGTGTGTTATTTAGATCTGTCAGGTGTTTTATATTAACTGTAAGCAGGATTAATCCACAGCAAAACAAGCCAACAATGCCATAATCTGAAAAGCTGTTGTATAAATCTTGAGTGAGTTTAAGGAAATCCAAAAGCTTTCTGTGGGAAAATGTTCCAAAATCAATGTGATTAAACTAGAAGCAAGAGGGGGGGAAAGTAAATATGTGATGTTTATTGATTTTTTTCTTCCTTTTTCCTCTCAGCTGTTACTAGTTGCAATCAATGCTGTAAGCACAAAACAGTAAAATTGATTTCTGCAAGTGAATATGTTGATGTCAAATTGATGCTTATCAATAGTACTTGCTGAGATTCATCCTTCTATTCCCTTGCTGTAACCTCCATGTCTCCTCGTGGCCCGCCTAGGAGCTGAACAAGAAGAAGACCCAGAAAGAGATGGAGCATGCCATGCTGATCCGCCACGATGAGTCCACACAGGAACTGGAGCAGAGGCAGCTGAAGACCCTGCAGAAGCTGCGTATGGACCTCATCCGCCTGCAGCACCAGACGGAGCTGGAGAACCAGATTGAGTACAACAACAGACGTGAGCGTGAACTTCATCGCAAGCATGTGTTGGAGCTCCGGCAGCAACCCAAGAACCTCAAAGTGAGTCAGCGCAGAGACCAGTCGATCTAATATTTTAAATATTGTTTGATGGATTGATATATAAGTGCTTGAAATATTTCAAATCCCTTTTCCCATCATCCTTAAAAGGAAAAAAAATCCCTTGCCTTTGGGATCCACTTCTACGATGGCGCAAGTGATGAGCAACATCTAGTTTTTGATAAAACTGTGATGCAATATGAATGTAACAAATTAATTAATTTGGGAAAAATGGTGTAAGAATATCCAAAATATGTCACCTATGAATTTCATTTTAATTTGCCTTTAAGGTATCAAAGCCTCGAACTGTGCCTTTTGATTGGGACATTAGACCTCTAACCTTTCAAAAATGTGCTCTATTTAACTCTTGATTTCATTCTCACTGTCACCGTTTTTCTGGCCCATCCTTCAGGTTTTGGAGCTGCAGATCAAGAAGCAGTTTCAGGACACATGTAAGGTGCAGACCAAACAGTACAAGGCCCTACGCCACCACCAGATGGAAGTTACCCCTAAGGCCGAGCACAAGACTGTGCTCAAGGCCCTGAAGGATGAGCAGACACGCAAGCTGGCCATTCTGGCTGAGCAGTATGAGCAGAGCATCAACGAAATGATGGCTTCGCAGGCGGTGAGCAGAGAGAAGTTCATTTCATATTTCATCATATTTGCTAAACAAGAATTTCTCTTTACTAAAGTGCAGGCGGTCACGTTGAATGAATGAAGTATATGAAGCCTTTCTTTCCACCTGTTGCTTATGTTCTTGTATTTTTCTCCTGTTTGTTTGTCTCGTGTTTTGTCTTTCTCCGTCGTATCACACCCTTTTTTACTCCTTCACTATCTCCCTTCATGTCTTACTCCAACCTTCCCTCCTCCCGCCCCTTTCCACTGGCTTTCCTTGCCCTGTCTGTCCCCATTGCCCTTCTACTTTCTTCCATCCCTCCGTCACCGCCTCCCTGCCTTCATTTCATCTCCGTGTCTTCTTTCCCCTCTCTCTCTCTCTCCACTCTCTCCTTATGTGTTCCTTGTCCTTGTAACCCCCGCCCCCAACTTCTCTCTCTCTCTGTCTTTGTACCTCTCTCTCCCGTGTTGCCGCCCATGGTCGGCTGTGTCAGCTGCGTCTGGATGAGGCCCAGGAAGCGGAGTGCCAGGCCCTGAGGCAGCAGCTGCAGCAGGAGATGGAGCTGCTCAATGCCTACCAGAGCAAGATCAAGATGCAGACCGAGGCACAGCATGAGCGTGAGCAGCAGAAGCTGGAGCAGAAGGTGTCGCTGCGCCGAGCACACCTGGAACAAAAGGTGTTGTGAAATAAACACTTTATTTTAAATGAGAGCTATACATTTGGGGTTTTTCAAGCCTTTATAGAGCATGCTTTTTAATCCTGCTCATTCATAATTGGTCAGTTTAGTTACCATAAATGAAACGCACAAGGAGAACATCTTTTTTACTGTCTTTAAAACAGAGAATGAATTCTTCAAACACTTCAAGACAAACTCTAATAAATAAAACACCATTACTGACATGGCAATAGGGATGTGCTATTTCCCCTCACATTTAGAACAAATTATCTTTTGGCCTCAGTCTATTGATCAACTTAAAGTATCCCCACTGATTTAACAAATAGAGAATATTTGCATCAATTTAATTAAATCTGTGACTTTCATCATCAAAGAAAATACAGCTTACCTAATGTGCTTTTTCAGTACAGAGCTGGAACATAAGCAAGAATAGAACAAAAGAAAAGTTGTATTACTGTGACAGCCTGTAAGACAACAACTGCTCCAGAGCAACATAAGGCTTCAGAACAAAAGAATTAAAAATACAGTTGGGTTAAGGCAGAATAAAAGTATGATGTTGCAAGTTAGTTGGAGCCCGCCATAGTTCAAATGTTTTGCACTGTATTAAGTGCCTTTTGAGTTGAAAAAAAAAAAAGTTTTTGCTCTTATCGCTATTTCTCCTGTAAGATCTTTTAAAGACCTAAATAGTGATGATTGTCCAGACATCATCTAACTTTTCCCTAGACATTATATAAAAGATTCCAGGTCTGAAAATTGAAGCCGGTGCAGAATCGCTTTAAATCGTTATTCTTTCTCATTGCCAATAGGGGGCAACTACTCATACTGGCAAAAATCAGTTTGATGCTATAGAAGTCTGAAAAAATGACACTAGCTCTAACTTGATCTGTGACTTCACTAAACCATTTCCTGGTGGGCGTAGTATCTCAATCAGTAGTTTTAAATGTTGTTTAATAAAATATAAGGTTCATTTTTCTAATTATGATCCAAGTTGGTATTAGCAGTTTTTCTAATGCATCACACCTAGTTTCAAACATGAGAAAACAACAAAAAATCTCAGCTTCAGACTTCAAAGACCTGACTTTGCAAATCAAGAAACTCTGTGTCCATTTTTTATATACAGCCTAACCTGATATGCAGCGTAGCATGCCTTCTTTTACTAGAAGGAACAAAACATGAAAAAATAAAATAGAAAGCAAACAGAAGTCCATTCCTTTAACTGATACTGCATTGCTTTTCAGTTTTAAATACATTTTTTCTGCATCCTTCTTTGACGTCACTCCAATTAATCCATGAAGGAAGGAGACTTTTTAAAGCTTCGTCTAGAGGCGATAATCTGCTGAAAAGCAACTGGTTCACCTGAAGCTTAAGCAAACAGATCGGGGTATTCATTTGCATCCACATCAGCAAGCAGCGTGGGCATTAAAGGTGACCCCGACAGACATACACAAGTTCACACAGACATACAGATTTCCCTCACCATAGGTGGTGATGACAGTGGCATGGCTTCCTGCGGGGCGCAGACAACCATTTCTTTCCCACACACTCGTAATGATGGTGAAATCTCTAGACAACAGTATTGAGCCCTTATTACAGCATCATCCTCTATTTTTAACAGCTAACAGTTTATGTGGTGTAGCTTATTATTAAGCTTGTTCATAATAGGTTGCTGTATACGTTCAGTCTAAAGTGCCTAAAACGTGTGCAACCTGCTCTCAGCTGTGATATCAGCAGCTGTCGTGGGGCTTTATCACCTTTGTTATAATTTTCCAAACATTTGATAGTTTTATCAGTCTTTGTCCCGTAATGTGATGCAAGACACTCCTGATAGACATCTGCTGTCTTTAACGTGAGTCTTTATACAACCTGTATGGTATAGCAATGACATGTAATAAGATGAGAGTATGCCTCCTTCGAAAGTGGCCTACGTCATCGATACAGTCTAGTAGACAGCACTCCGACAACAAAGGAAGGGACCTTCTAAATGCCGCCTGCCGTCCAGTGTAGCCGGTGCAGGCTGTGGTGGTCTGTTGCCATCTCCTGGCAGCATCCAGATCTGCACACCGAGACGGATGATGTCATGGTTTTAGAAGCACTATTGTCCTCCGGTTCGGCTCATGGTCAGAGTCTGGAGTTTTCTGTGCATGCTCAGTAGTTGGCAAGATTGCCGTATTGCGCCACACACTGCTTTGTCCTCACCTGTGGACGTGTGTGCTGAGTTGTGTTTGTGGTGAATACAACTTGACAGACTTGCACCTTTGAGGTAACAAAAGCAGTTCATGAAGTGTGCCTGCAGTTAAACTCATCGTAATGTTGTGAGGATATTTTTAAAAAATGCCCAGCATGAACAGCTCTGCAGTTGTCATTCTCACTTAAGACACATTTGATCAAGGAAGCAAAGTACCTCATGCTCACTGTCTAGACTTAAAAAAAAGAATCTTGGGTATGCATATTAAAAATATCAACTGAAAACAAAAAAGTCTGTCCCAGTGACCGAGTAGTGAACAATCTAACAATAAAAAATAATAATGTTGAAAAATATTGTTGCAAATCTCTGCTATTCTTGCATAAATTAACTGGTTTCACCAGTCCTGCATTACATCACCAGAAAACTATTCTCAGCTCTACGAACAGGCATTATTGATGTCATTAATGCTTCCATGCCATTTCTGCTTTTACAAGTCGAGCTATGACAAAACTCAAATACACTATGCTTAAAGAAAAATGTATTTTTTAATGAATAACTAAGGTGCATAGGTCACGTTTTAGAGCGTCACCCAGTTTAGGTTTTTCCTTGCCTGAAAATAATCACTGGAGTATGTTTATTATATTTATATTTTAATTGTATATGTTGGTAAATTAAGCACTCAAAGAGATTTTTACTACAAGCATTACCCCCTCAGTCACACACATCCATGCAATGTGTCATATATCGCTTCAACTCTCACACTGATGGATGCATCGGGCGCCTGATACGCCGTTTGGAGTATCAGTCGAGCATTTTGCCCAAGGACACTTGCTGATATGTGGGTTGGATTGAACCCATCACCCTTCTGATTAGTAGTTGACCCCATCTACCTCCTCACCCATGGCCATCCCACATTGCCCTCTATTATTATTTTCTAAAGCACTGAACATTCAAAATTGTATTTGTTTTTGTTTTTTGTTGTTTTTTTTAAAGTGCAGTGTTGAAGATGCTTTATATCTGTTTCAGGCTTACAAAAAGTTTTTAATATTTAAACTGGAGGGAAAATCAAAACCTAATGATCATCAAAAACAGACAAATGTATCTTAGAAATGAGTAAACTACATTTAACTTTGAGTACTTCTTGTTCCCATGTCACCTGCAGATTGAAGAGGAGCTGGTTTCCCTTCAGAAGGAGCGAACCGACCGCATCAAACACCTGCTGGAACGCCAGGAGCGGGAGATCGACACTTTTGACATGGAAAGCATGCGTCTGGGCTTCAACAACCTGGGCACCTTGGACTTTCCCAAGGACGACTACAGATGAGGGGCCGTTGTTTCTGCCGCCGCCATCTTCATGTAGTCCCCCTGGGGCAACTGTCTGCCTCAGAACACCCCACCTCTCCTTTGACCTGACCTGACAGTGCAGGTGTTCACAGCTGCTGATGCCCTCCCTCAAACACACTTTAAAAAATGAAAAGAGAAAAAAAAAGAGAAAGAAACGGCTTCGGGATCAGCTCTGGTGTGTTTTCTGGGCCGGTCAGTCAGGGTCGATGGCAGGTTTGTGTCCCCCACCCCTCCCTGACAAACCAACCTATACTTCCTCCCCCTCCTTGCCTCTGTGGTGTCACAAGATGACAAAAAAATATGCTGGATAACTTCCTGTGGTTGTCATGTTTTTGTAAGAATAACATAGTCACAGTGTTTCTTGTTTCTTGTGCAATGATGACACTTTTGGTGTGACTAAAAGTGGAAATTGAGAAAAAGGAGGGAGACAAAATTGAAGGTCATAGGATGAGCAAAAATCGCTTCAAAACCATGCTTTTTCAGAGGCGATAAGTATATTTGTTACTTTGTTTTTTGGTCTCGATCAGCGCAAAAAATAATCTCTCAAAGCGAAAAATCAAACAGATCCTTCCGCAGCTGTTCGTCTGGGCTGCTTCTTTGGTATTTATTCACGCAGACATTTTTAGGACCAATTTAAATAATTTGATACTTTGACAGAAAACTCACAATGTACATACAGGTACACTTATAGTATATGTGATTCCTTCATGTGATTACTGCAGGGTGGGTGAATCATGGTACTCAACATGTGTATTGTACTGATTTCTCTGCACTGGCAGCCAATGTGAAATATAATACACGTGAGATGTGAACTCCCAGCTAGCACAAAGGGCTTCATGGGGAGGGCAGGGGGACTTGTACTTTGTGTATAGAAGGATTTATGGAGAGCTTTTACTTATTTTCGTATTGTATTTTAACTGTCACTTAAATCAGAAAAAGAATTTTTAAAAGCGCTTTTTCCCCCTCCCCCTCTCTTCAGATAGTATTCCAAATCCAGTCATCTATCAATGGATTTTTCAGTTCATTTTTTCCCCCACTTCTTGCTTTACACAACTCTAGAGCTGTGTAGTTTCTTATAAACCAGACCAGTATGATGCTTTATTATTGCATGCACTTTAATTTTTTTTTCCAGGTTAAAATAAAGGCATGAATCTGTCAGAGCTTTTAATTATATTTGTAAATAAAGTGCTCATCACACAAACTGAAAAGGTGTTTTACATGTCTAAAAGTCTGTAAAAAAAAAAAGTCGGTAAAGTCTGGGTATTTACTGTGGAAAAACGATTAGATGAGGAAAAAAACTCAGTTTAATCATATTGTTTAATTTTGCAACCATCTGGACGTTTGGCGTTTTACCTGAGAAGTGCACTGAAGATTTGAACTCAAATCTCAGGCCTTAAAAAACCAAGTTGGGCTGAATTAAACCAACCATGCCTACAACTCTAATATTCTACCTTAAGCTTCATCTGCATGGTCCAGTGGGAACTACTACTGTAGTTGTTTACATGGACAAAGGTCACTAAAAGCCCGGTGATCTTTTTTGTTTTTTCAAAGTTCATGGTAATCACTTTCTCCTTGCTGTAAATAAATTACTAAATACAGCTTACCTCCCAAAATTAAACTTTTATAGAACACTTTAGGTCTCAAAGGACAAATTCCTAAAATGATTTATTACATTTTAAAAAATGTTTGAACAGAAATGCATCCTTTACCTAAGCCTTACATTCCTGGCACAACCCAGAATTGCACCAAAGACGCCCTATGTACTCTGTTTCTGGACTTCCTGTGTCATATATATATCCTTTTTCTTTTTTTAGTAATGGGTGGCATCAGAGGAGGATGTCCTTTTTGTAAATCCTTAACTGACCAATCAGAACTTATTAGTAGAGGCATTTTGTGGGCATGGTCAAAATATTTTATTTCAGCTTAGAAATATCAATATTGTATTTTCAAAATCTAAAGAGGTCTTTTTTTGTTTTTGTTTAGAAGCAGGAATGAATTTATCAATTCATTCCTTTTCTTGGTGGCGCCCTCTGCTGCCCCTTCAGCTAAAAAATGGCTCCCTTAAATCAGCTGTAAAGATTTGAGAGCTTCCTCTGAAATTTGTCCTGGTAGTTTTGGCATAATCTTGCTGACTGACAGACAGCAAGGTGTTCTAGATCTCACAGGAAACATTTCTCCAAGGAACACAACCATTTTATTGTCCATCAGATTTATTGCAGCTGAGTACAGGTCAGGTTTATGCCAAAGAGTTGTTTATTTTTGTCACAGCATGAGTAGGCAACAGTGGGAAAATAATAGTTTTTATTAATGCTGCTGGGGTGATTCTGTTGAGTCCTTTTTGTTTTTTTATTTTCCAGACAGCTGCTCGTACAGTTTAGGGACATAGTCATCCCACTCAGCCTGGTAGCAAGTTCCCGCCACTGGTGCTCCCAGGCTGTATTTCTCCCTGAAGCTCTGGATCTTGAATTTGCCGCGGTTGTCTCCGCAGCGGTTGGTGAGGTCAGGCTCGCTGCAGGACAGGGTGCCTGACTGCTCATACACCAGCCACACATACCTGTGGAGACCTGAGTCGGACAAGCACACAGGATTTTAAACGTTGAATTACACACTAAGAAAGAAAAAATATTAGAGTTTATTTTAAACTCCAAAGAGCATGAACAGCAGATGCCATGAAAAGAAAATTGCATATTTAAACCTTTTCCCCACATTTCACACTAGAGAACATTAACTTTGTATTGTGTGCCCCCCTCTAAGCCCTCTCCTGTCTGGCAGCTTTTACCAGTAAGAATTGTGATCTGAATGCAAAATTGTGCCAAACACGTTTTACTTATACAAGACGAGCTCTACAAATTACCGATAGACTCAACTTGTTCGTGTGTTACATTTACTTATTTATTAATTTCCATTTGTGTCATTTCTGTTATCACAGTGCATGTGCATCAGGGCATCATTGGTGTTTTGAAATCTAATTTCACACATGCACCACAGCCATGAGCCTTCAGCTAAAATTTAAGAGCGACTCAGATTGAATAATAATGGACGTTTTTGTGGCAGTTGCCACCTGGGAAACTTGGATTCTCCCAGCACTGTCCAAAGGTTTATTTTGGTAAAGCTTCATTCATTCATTCATTCTTACCTGTGCCATTAGGAGGACCAGAGCCCACATAGTCAGACTTGACGCAGCCAGAGGACACATCGTTTCCTTTCATGTTGACTACCAGAAAGTGGTGCCACTCCCTTTAGTTAAAGAAAAGATAATCAGTTTGATATTGAAAATCTGAACTGTACAGAAACTGTTCGAGCTGTCATTGCCCTCGTGCAAAAAATTTTTTAGCTATGAAACTGTGTTTTTGAACATGATCAAGAGTCAAATATAAGCGGCACAAGTGAAAAGCCTAGGCCCACTGCAGTCACCTCCCAGTACGTCCTGTCTGTGCTCCATTAACATGCTCCTCTCACCTGAATTTGGGGTTCTTCCTGCTGGGAGCGTCAGGGTCGGTCAAGGCCAAAGTGTACAGTTTACTGGAGTCACATCCTTCCCATTCAATGCAGGTGGGTCGATTCTGCACCTGCAGCAACACGCGGACAAAAGTGCGTCAACTTTCACTTTTACGCCGGACTTTGAGGCCGTTTGGGGGCGCTAAATGCCATCGACTAAACTACCAGGGAGCATTATGTAACCCAATTCATTTGTGGTAGACGGTTACAATACTTACTAATCTTACCAATCCCACATAATCATTTATAATGCAGTTTTAGTTTAGAGATATGCGTGTTAACACAGTACTTTAAACAGCATTTAAACGCAACACCAAGAAGCGACGCTAGTAGCTACACTTGCTAACAGACAGTGGTTAGCGGACAAACCTGTGTTGGAGTAAGCACTTTTCCCAGCTCATCTATTTCCACAGATCCGTATTTTACAGTCAGGGGCTTTGCAGGCTTTTCCTCAACCTCCTGTAGGGCAAGAGACCCGGTCCACTGGCTCAAATCTACAGGCATTTTGAGGCGTTTGCTTTGCAGACGATTCAAACTGAAACGCTACTTGCAGATGTACGAGAACTGCCAACGGTGCTGCATTCAAGGACCAGCAGAAGATGTGCGACATGGAATGACTCCGCGTGTTTAAGAGTTAGAAAAAAAACACTTAAACACTTTAAAAACGGAATATTTTTCTTTTTGAAATTTTGAAATGACCCTTAACAAACAAAATTTTCAAAAACTATAATCACTGTACTCTTTTGTCAATCATCCTTTTCTATTAGCTCCTGGCATTGCTACTTTAATATTATGAAAAATGTTGCCCATTTGCACATACTATTGATAAATACATGGTGCTCAATGCCGGCATTTCTCCAGCATATGGCCTTAATTTGAGGCGTGAATTAACATATTATTATTATTTTCCATATTTGGCTCTTCATGGTGAATCATGGTTTTCCCAGTAATCTGATTCCAATTTGAAGGGCACAAACAAAAACCTACAGGAAACGCCGCCAGAGGGCGCAGTCCCCGTTACTCTTTTGTGATTTGCTAAAGTTTCCGTCAATCACATCACCCGTCCTGAGCTCCTCCCTTCTCCACCTTACATGCTCCATTAACAAACTTAATGTTTCCAGACTTTTCCATCTTTAAAACGTTAACATTATACACTGTTTTAAGCAATGGGCGATAACGTTTTCTCAAGACACTTGAGCAATTGAGCAAAAGGAATAAATGATTATTATTATTAAAGTTATGGGTAGTGGGGTATGTTTTGTTTTTGGTTTTTTGTTGTTTTTGTTTTTGTTTTTTGTTTTTTTGTTTTTTGTCTTTTCAGGAATAAGCACATCCTACAGTCAGCCCTCCTTAAAGTTTTAGCAGCCTGCAGAAAATGACAAAAAACAGGGCATGTTTTGACTTTAACCACAGTCTGGCAGTCCAGTATAGTATTTGTAAAAGGTAGGAAAGTGCATTTCAGATTAAATGAGTTTAATAAATGAAAAGAAAAAAAAATGAAAATTAAACACACTGAAACAATGAGTAAGCATATGTTAAATGCTTAGCCTTCTGACTCCAGACAATTTTAAATTAGGTTAGAGTATGGTTGTAGCTTAGGCTGTGTTGATTTGTGATGTGTAAGACTCCCGTGAAAGCTCTCTCTCCCTTTCTTCACAGGCAATACTCCTATTCCTACAGGCCATACTTTTTTTAGTATCCTTATGCAAGCTCATGATTGTAATTAGGTTGTTATTTTAGTCTGTGTGACATTACAGCTGCACCAGATAGTAGTCCTACTGAGAACCACAATCTGCCTAGAATAAAAAATCTGGGACTGTAATCACATAAAGTAGTTACAGTGAGCCCAGGACTGAGAATTGCAACCATACTGTAACATCTGATGTTAGCTAAAGGTACTTTTTAAGATCGATAAATAAATAAAACCTTCTAAATTTATCAAAAGTAAATGAAGGGGAGGGGGGGGGGGGGGGGGGGGCTCCTTTTGCCTTGTGTCCAAACATCTGTGTATTGTACTGAAGAGATATCAACTGAAATCCAACTATGGCTGTACTTTCAAATAATAGCCACTGTGAACCACAAGCTGGAGCAGTCTGTCAAGATAATATAAAGGCAAGAGCAAAACTAAAAAGAAATAATGAAAGTTACTTCCTCTTGGTGGATTGAACAAAGGAACATTTTGCAGAGATTTATTCAAAATACACTTTCATTAAAGTTTGCTTGTTTTAATACAGATGTGCTTTTATTTAGAAAAATTTGCCTTTGACCACTAAGAAGATCTCGACCGTAAACCAATATTTAAGGCTGTGTAGTGTTTTCACGAATCCAACAAATTTTGCTTATCCATAAAGTCATTAGGAGAATGAACTCTGCCCCATATTATTAATATTATTAATATTGGAAAAAGGCACAACATGGGCAGGTCACCCCCTTCAGATGATTCATGCAGAGAGAAGCATACTTTGTTGTGTATTTGTGGAGTTTGAGGCATCAGTTTGGTTGCTCGTGGAGTTACTCGGGGAATTGAATGAAAATAAAATCAAAGGCCATCATAAATGCAAAGGCTTGGCTTATGAAAAACATTTCATGAAAACAGATGTATTTTTAAAATAGTAATTACCTAATAAGATTATAAAAACAACTGAAAACTGAATTTTTAAGAGAAAGAAGTAGAAATAGATACATTGTTGTTTCCTAAAAATACAGAATTTTAACCAAATAAACGGTTGACAACTGATATCTATGATATCTATCAGTGATATCTATGTTTTTAGTATTATCTTAGCCCTATTTAAAATGTCAGTTTGTTACAACAACAGCCTGACATCCATCTTTTCTGACTACAATCTCTTTTACTACCTTTAAAAAGGTAAGAAAAGGAGCTAATTTATTACCTGTGATAAGAAAAAAGAAAAGTAAAACAAATGGCTGTGGTGTTACTGCACCTTTAAGAAGGTGAGCTCAGGGTGTGGTTTCTGTCCTGGCAAAGTTTCCGGCTTGGCATGCTCATGTAAACAGAGCACCTCTACCAAATCTTGGTGAAGGCTAAGAGAAGGACAGAAGTCGGATCATGTCAGACCGCTGCCATCTGCCGACACTGGGTTCCGTGTGCTGTGGTGTATAATGGGCAGACCGGTGCCCGGTGTGTTGCTGCGTGTCACCGAGGTGCTCCCGCAGGTGGACTAGTCAGACAGGTTTGACCTAGAAGTCGCAACTGTTCACTCATTTCTGAAGGCAATGTAGGAAAGTTATCATGAAGGTAGTAGCAACTTTAGCGCTTCTGCAGTTGTATATTTCTGCAACAGGTGAGTTTGGATCGACTCGGAAAACACAGGTGAGTGTTATAACCCCGCTTCAATCTTTTTTTCTTTTCCTTTCAGCTGATCTCGTTACAGCGAAAGTTTCGGGTAATGTCTCAACCGAAACGGCCCTGTCAGCTTCACCGGGTGACATCGTTGTACTTCCGTGTTACACAGCAGGTAAAGTAACACCGGTAGTAACGACATGGACCAAAAATGGACGGGAAATCGTTACAGGCGGAGATCCCACTCGGCGCCTCATTGTGAACCCTAATGGGAGTTTGAACATCAACGGGACGATGCCTGGAGATGAGGGGAATTACCTGTGCAACTCCACACTACCTGACAACAGCTCCTTCCTGGCACGTGTGCTGCTTCAAGTAACAAGTAAGTGTATGCGCACATTTTGAATAATGAGCTCTTCGTGGTGAGGTAATGTAGGTGTTGCTTGCCTGAATTCTTTGGAACATTTCTAGCAAATGCAAACTGGTTCATCTACATAACATGTGGGCCAGTTCTCGACAGCGGCTGACTTTTGTAGATGGGTCTAAATGTGCTGTGTGTAGTTTGCCAGGCCTTCACTTTGCTGCATGCTTCTCTCAGAGTACTTCCACAGTCCAAAGACATACATACTGTTTACTTGGTGTGTCTAAATTAGCCATAGGTGTGAATGTAAGTGAACATGAATGGTTGTGTGTCTCCATGTGTTTGCCCTGTCATGGACTGCTGACGTGTCAAGGGTGTACCTGGCCTTATGGTCAGTGACAAATGAGACTGGCTCCCGTGCCCCTGTGACCCTGAATTGAGGTTAAGAAGATGGATGGGTCTATTTGTAAAGCGCTTATAGCTACACTTTGTGCACATTTATTAGGGCAGGTGTAGTTTTCAGGATGAATTTTATTATTGAATAGCTACAGTGCTCTTTATCAATCATATCTGTTAAAGTCAAACTTAAATATATTTTCCTAATTCTCTTGTTTGTTTTCATCTGTTAACATCAGAATGATAAACAAAGAACTCAAGTAAAACATTTATTATATTTAAAAAAAAAATCATTTGCCAATATATCCATCCTTGTTTTTAACAACAGTTATAAGACTTCCAAACAGGAAGTCTGTCAGTTTCTTGATCTGTTGACGATCAGCTTTTGTGCCACAGCCTCCAGACACTGTTCAGTGAGGTCTACTATTTTCCTGATCATAAATCACTTGTTTAAGAAAGGGTCACAAGTTCACAATAGGGTTTAGATCAGGTGAGAAGGCGGCAATGGTCATCATTCTTTGATCTTTAAGGTCTTTATCAGCTAACCACTCAGTGGAGTACTGCAATACCTGATCACAGTCTTCTTGAAAAATGCAGACTTTTTCCTCTATCGCTGCTTGAAGAAAGCTTCTAAAAACTGTCAGTAGGCTTGGGTGCTCATTTCGAGTCCATTTTTATCCAAAAAAAAAAAAAGATCCAACTAGGTCACCTTTAAAACATCAGCCCACACCAGTACCCTACCTGCAGGTTCCTGGTGCCTGATTCGAAGTGGAGCTCTGTGTCTATTGCTGGTCCAGCTGTGGCCCGCTCATCTAGTCCATCAAGAGTCACACACATCTCATTGGTCCATAAAAACCTCTAAAAGTCTGTCTTGAGATATTTCTGGGTACTTCTGGGTTCTTTATGTAGGTTGCAGTTATGGACAGCAGTGGTGGATGATTGGTTTCTGGCAGGTCAGCGTTTGATTTGCAGTTAATTAGCAATTAGTTTTTCTCAGCAGGTTTCTTTTGACACTGTTGGCTATTGGCAACAAAACATTTGATGGTTCTATGATCACGCGTCGATGTATTAGAAATTTCAAGAGTGCGACATCATTCAGAAAAGAGAGTAACAGCTGAAGTGTTAAGTAGTAATGGGAGCCAGTTAACATCTGTGCTCTGAAGCTTACTAGATAGAATCATGGTTGGACATCAGGCTACTTGATTATGGTAGAGAATCATCATCATGCTGAGTTTGGCAAATGTAGTTTATTTAATATGATTACTTGTTGAGTTGTTTGGTTTTCCATATCTTTCTGACAAAACACTCCTTCCACAGCCTTATGAGGAGTGAGTTTGGACTTTAAGGAATGGGTGTGTACAAATGTTAAAGACGAGGGGTGTGGTGGAGTTGTAACACAAAGTACAAGAGATTCTCTGTGAAACAGACTGTAACAGTCATTGTTTTATCTTGATTTTCTGGTTTTCATAATTGATTGCAAACCTAAAATCCATATTTAAACTGTACTGCTCTAGGCTAAAATTGAAACTAAGAGTAGAAGGTTTTCTTTCTAATACCAAATGAAACCACTGCAGGACAAGTTTGCTAAAGAGAACCTTGACACTCCACTCTTCTGCCGGGAAGATGTTTTGTGAACAAAGTGAAGCTCAATTATTCAGAAATAACATCCACTTTGTGTGTCTTGGGCACCAGCATGAAAACATCATCCAAAAGGTGAAGTGTGATTGGTTGCTGTTTTTGCTGCTTCTCTCCTGAATAGTTTTGGCGGGCAAAATGTGTTTATCAAGGAATCTTGCAGGATAATTTCAAGGTGTCTGCACCTTTCTACAGCGGGACGTTAAACTGAAATGTGCTACAGAATGACTCGGATCAAAATCTGAAATTAGCTTAAGAGTATTTTTGTTTTATATGCCAAAGACAACCTATGGGCTATATTTTGGTGACTATCAGAACACATTGTATAATAAGACAGACAGATCCACTGAATGTGTTTTTCTTGCTTTTATTGGTTCATAATGACACTTGTTATATTTTCCTCTACAAACATATCTTTAAAGTTTCTTACAGTATTTACTGATCAATAATAAGTTCTTAAAGTTATCTCATAAATTCAGAAGTTACTCTGAGTGAGGTTATACTAAGTTTTAATGCACTGTATGCATTTCTCTCAGGTGGACCAGAAAATGTGTCTACATTCATCAGTCCTGCCACTGCACTGTCCAATGGGACACTTTACACATATCGGGGTTCATCCGTTACTTTAAGGTGCTCCGGCTCCTCTTACCCATCTCAGCACCTGACCTGGGCCTTCAGAGGTGACTCGTCAAGCAACGACTCGCTGGTTTCGGGCTCTGGATCGTCCCTGGAATTCACCATACAAAACATTCAGCCCAGCGCTCAAGGAGTTTACAGCTGCAGGGCCCACAACCCTGTTTCAAATGTGACAGTAAACAGTAGCACGGAGCTGCTAGTGTACTGTAAGTATCATGAACAGGATAATCTGCTGTGACTGTAAGCTTGACAGTGTAAAGTGGGATTCTATGTATGTTTATGTATGTTTGAATCAAAGACTGAGCTTTGGTTTAATGGCAAAGACAATGCAGCAGGGCTGAATACTGTATAACTTTAAGTTTGTTGACATGCAGGCCTGAGTTTTAGTGCTGATATTAATGTGATAATTTTCATATAAACACACCCACTGTTTATGCATTCTCCCCTTTTCATTTAAAAAACACATCCTTCACTTTAGCATGCCTACCTATAAAGTGGTGTCATTATTTAGCAGAGGAAACAAAAGGAAAATCTTGAAGATTGCATGTGACAATTTAGCCAGAGAGTGGAGCTGAAACACTCCTCGGTGCTGTAAGCTCCACCAAAACCTGTTTTCTTATACATTAATGGGTTATATTGCTTAAAAGCAGAAAACATTTCATAATTTAAGTTTTGAATATGTGTTTTAGATACATTTTGGTTATAATTCACTCAGTGGGAATAAAAAAAACTAAATGGCTCTTCAAGTACAACTTGAGGTCAAATCCACAAAAAGAAACTTAGTACAGTGTTTTAGGTTTATAATGAATGTTAGTCAGTAAGCTACAAAACTGTAGACATGTTGAAATGTTTGCACGGAGACATTCCTGGACAGAAAAGCTGAATAAAATATTTAGTTATTCACAGTTTTATCAGTAAAACTGCTAGCTGAGCATTAAAAGATAATCCAGTCCAGTTCAGAGTGGCGTGGGGACTACTTTTTCCCTCTTAACCTCTTGCTGTACTACAAGAGAGAATATGATAGAGGGCAAGCAAGGCTGTGGCGGGAACAAAAAATGCATACTGAGAGATGTTTTGATGGGCTGGAAAAAAGCTGAGTCAGTACCCACCAGCAGCTGAGATGAGGGAAAATGAATGCCAGGAAAGGTCAAAACATGCTATCCAGGCCTCACTGAAAATATTACACTCAAACACTGAATGTAATGATTAATCGTGGCGTAACTGTGGAATGATTTTATCTATGTGGCTTCTGTTACGAGGAAAAAAAATACTATATTATGTGCAGGGTAAGGAGGCTGCGGCGGTTTATTGAGTCACAATACATTGAATTGACTTCCTGAAATGTTTGCACGCAGCTTGTTCCCTGTTTTCGCTGACTTCCTGTAGCTCGCTTTTCAACACGGAAAAATCAAATCCATTTTTACTGAATGTTTGGAAATAATAGGCTTGTTTTATATGTCAGGTAACACTTTGTTTTACAGGTCCAGTATTTTCTTAAAATTTGTTTGAGCACAATTGTTATGTAAATGTGTGGACAGCAGAGACAGAGGTTAACTAATATACGTCCATTTAAGCAAATTATTTCAGCCTTTGCTCGACAGTATGCAAATGTTTACAGGTTTTTATGCTGTGTTTGAAAGAAGAAATTTTCATTAATGAAATCATAATAAATGATTAATTACTCTGCTTTATATGAAGGTTACATAGGATAACTAAACTCACACAGCTTTCTCTCTTCTTCCTACTTATAATTAATACTGAATGAAACAACTGAAGTTTCAGTTCACTTCAGTTCAATTCATTATATAGTGTCAAATCACAACAAAGGTTGCCTCAAGGTGCTTTATATTGTAAGGTAATGTCCCTACAAAAATACAGAGAAAACCCCAACAATCATGTGACCACCTATGAGCAAGCACTTTGGTCACAGTGGGAAGGAAAAACTCCCTTGTGACAGGAAGAAACCTCCTGCAGAAGCAGGCTCAGGGAGGAACGGCCACTCAGATGCTTGAAGTTTCACCAGAACATTTAGTAATTAGTGGAAAATATGGCATCAGAGATGGGTTTCTTCTTTATTCAGCTGCTCCCTTTAGGCGTCTACTTCCATCTTATCCCATCTCTATCATTCTCCTCTGTCACAGCAACCCTCTGCATGTCCTCCTTCACTACTTGCATGAATCTCCTCTGTTTTCTTCCTCTTATCCTCCTGTCTGGCAGCTCCATCTTAAACATCCTTTATCCAGTATATCTGTTCTCATTCTTTGGCAGATATCTAAACTGTCTCAGCCTTGCCTCTCTAACGCTGTGTGCAAACTGCTCAACCTGGGTTAGGGTTAGGGTTAGAGTGTCTGATGTACTCCTTTCTTATCCTGTTCCTCCTGGTCACTCTCAACAACTCTGCCACCTCCAGCTCGACGTCCAGTCTTTTTGTTAGAGCCACTATCTCCATACCATACATCTCATCGGGTCTTACTATTATCTTGTAAATCTTCCCTTTCACTCCTTCTATCACATTCCCCCCCGACACTCGTTTGTACCCACTCCACCCTGCCTACTCTCTCTATTCCCTATCTCGCGCACTGTCCGTTGTTTCGGTTGACCCTAGATCAACCCCAGACATAAGAGTGAAGTATCAAAAGTTAAATTGTTATTCTAAGAAAAGATAAGCTCTCTTAGTACAAAATCATGGATAGATTGAATGTGCAATGGCACTCTAAACACTTTACAGAATTCGTAACAGGATCAGACAGACCAAAAGTGAGCCCATGATCAAATGATCGATACATAAAAACGTGTTAACTGAATGATAGAAGAGCATCACAAGTGCAGAACTTGATAGCTTGTAGTCTCTGAAGCAGCTTTTCAGAACAGAAACAAGCCAACACTTTGTGCTAACACCTCAAAGCTTTTCAAAAACGATTTGAACATCAAAGAACGCTAACTGGCATAGACGTACCACGCAGTGACCTGTGATTAACCCTTTATGGGGGATCTTGAGGCCTGATTAAGCCAAGCATTCCTGGCATAACATTCCCGACATCTTTGGACTTTGATAATGTGGGTTAACACATTCCACAAGTTGCTTCCAACTTGTGGAGCTCATGAAGCTCAAGTGCAGCTTTTGTTAAGGAAAACAAGGCAAACCTAATGCGAGCGGATTCTTAAGCGATGTATGTAATATTGTCATGTGTAACAAAATATTTTTAGTAAATAAAACATTAAAAAACACTTAGGTAAAGGTCTAACAGAAAAATCTCAATTAAAATTTGCTCTTAATTTGAGTTTTGCTTTAAGCAGCTTGAGGTGACTGTTATTGTGATTTGGCTCTATATAAATAAAATGGAACTGAAATGATCTGAATATCCTTTCCTGAACATACAGGAGTGAAGGCGAAATATTTAAATGACAGCATTCATACTGCACAGTTGATTTCTTGCTTTTTTTTCTTGTTTGTTAAGCTCATTACTGATGCTTTTTATTTTTATTTATTTTTCTCCTAATTAGATGTCTCAGACAGACACCCTGAGTGTAAATGGACACTGACACAGAACATCTCTCTAGTCCAGTTCACCTGCACTTGGTTGGAAGTTTATCCCACCCCAAAGCTACGCTGGGATACGGGACCATTCCAGGTGGCGGACAGCCTCAATGTTACGATGAGCCGCTCCACGCTGTCAGACGGGCAGACCGTGAACTGCACAGCCCAGCCCCAGCACCTCGGCCCAGAAAAAGAGAAGTCGTGTTCGTTTATCCTCAGTAAGCTTGTTGTAGGCAAATGAGCCTCTTAACGATCCTGAGATGTGCAACTGCTGAATGTACTTTTGACTTAAGAAGCCACAGTGACACTCGGTGCTGTCAATCACTGTTTATAGTTCTGACATCACATTTATGTCATGGTTGAGCTTCTGTGCAGGTAGTGTATTTGATTACTCAGAATCACAATAGTTTATTATTCTCAGGGAGGAAGTTACTTTGTGACAATAAAAAAAGGCCACTCAGAGAGCGCAAAAAGTGTGACCTTGACTCAATTTACACCAAAATCAAATCAGCTCAAGCTGTTACTGGTATCTACCATCACACAAAATTTCAACATGATAGCTTGAAAGCTGTGGACACTATAATGCTAACAAACAAACAAACAAATAGAATCAATTACATACTCTCTCCCTTTGGAGGAAGAACAAAAACTATGAAAAAGAATAGTGCATGAAGTACAAATAAAAATAAATAAACACTGTAATATTTAAAAATATACACTCAAAGCAAAATAAAAGTTAAACAATATCACGTGCAACATTTACTAGATGATGACAAGTGAAAATAATTCAGGCATCAGTCTGTAATCACTGATTAGTCATAGGATTCGTCCATAACTTGAACACCATCCTCCTTTCTCACACTGACTTCACAGAGTGAAGCTCCACACCCACAACGTCACCAGGCTTCCAGATCAGTGTGAGCCTGTTGGTGTACACCACCCTCTGCTGCCCCAGCACACCAGTGGATGGCACTGGCCACCACAGACTCCTCAAATTAAAAACAAAAAACAAATTAGTGCAGGTCTACACCCAGATTATTTTGTCTCAAGTTTTTTAAAATTGTAAAATGCAAAATGCATTGTGGGTATTTTGTCAGATGATCTTTCAGTTTAAAAATCCAATTAAATCTGATGAAACAGCTATATGGTACAGCCCTATAAAATTACATGGTTCTTAACAGGAACGTTACCTATAATTTAATAATATTTTCAAAATAAGAGTGTGTGAAAAAAGTCTTAGAAGATATCGCACACAATGTCACTTTTGTCTAACATACAGTTTTTCCTTCAGGGACAGAGTTTCTGTAAAAACGTCACAGTAAACTGAAACCATCCACATGATCAGATATCATGTGACGTATGTGAGAAAAATATGTGCTGCAGGAGTAGGAACTATGTGAGCAATGCATATTTGACTTAGAGAATGATGGCGCCCTCCCTTGAAGCCAACAGGTCAAAAATTTCTGGTCATAATGTGAGAGAGTCACAACCCAGGAAAACTGATTATGTTTAGCATTACTCCGGAAATATGGCTAACATTGCCATACTCGTCATAAATGTAAAAGTCACTTGATTAGGACTAATCCTAATTATTGGGTATTGTTTTTAATATTCATATGAAGTACCATAATATTTATTCGATTAAGCTTTCCAGCCCTGACAAGAATAACACTTAGCAGTGTGCTCATGAGAACACAACGCAGGGCATGTGGGCAGTTAGTGAGTCACCCAGTTGTGTAAAGGTTATCATCACATGAATGCCTTATTCAAACAATGAGTTGATGCAGCAGGATGTGAGTTGCTGTTCTCTTATCAGCCTTTTTCTGTGAATCAGAAACACTGAACAAAAATGACATTTTGTCAAACAAAATGAGTAAAATTCCAAAATATTCTTATTTATTTACAAATTGCAATTGATATTTACTGAACAAACAAAGCAATAGTCCAACCAGTTTGGAGGTCAAGAAAAAGTATGAACAGTGTCAGCTTTAGAGCTGGAGTGATTGGTTGATATATCAAATAGCGCATTTTAGTGTTTTTAAAATGTAAAAAACTAAAATTTAAAAACAAAAAAAGGTGTGGAAAAGTGTCAAAATACTGAAAACACATTTATTTTGAAGTTGGAATTCATCCAAAATACAAACCTTGAGCTTTTGCATGAAAACAACACAGTGATATTATTGCAGTACCAAAACTGTCACCAGAGGGGAAGAAGAAGCTATAAAATTCCACTTCTGAGCTTAGCCATGTAGCAAGTTATTTTGGTGTATTTTTGTCCTCATCAGCCAGCATGACTCATAGAAAGGGACTGTTTGGTCTTAATAACAGACCAAAAACCCCCAAACATATTGTGTTAATTTATCAAATTTTTTTTTTAAAGCAGCATTTTTGTTTTTACTGAAAACATATGATCAGTATGATCATATGCTCTTTTGCTCTCTTGGTAAGAGTTAGATAAGAAGACGAGAAGATCAACAGCTTTCATGTCTGTACAGTATATTTAAGGTTTTTGCAAGTAGACCGCTTATTTCCAGTGTTTATTTATCGATCTTGGCTCAAACCTCAGTAAACCACAAAATGCTAGTTTTGAAAGTAAGGGTTAATTAGAGAGCTGAAATATGCATTTTGTTTTTAAGTGTGGTCAGGCCTGGTTTTTGGTCTTCATTTTCATTTACAGTGTTAATGTTGTGCTGAAATGTTTCCTGGCCACAGCTTGGCGTTTTCTGCTCAGAAATATTTGTCCCCTCTTGATTGTTATTCTTCTTTTTTTGCATATTTGTCACACTTACATGTTTCAGATCAGAAACCCAGGTAAATACAAAGTGCAGCTTTCACTCCTCGGCCGTAAAACGTGGGTGATGTGGACACCCAAGTTTGTGAATGTGATAACTCAAGGATGAAGCTAAAAAGCTATCCAAACTACCTGGCTATTGTGAAAAAGTTGTTAAATCACAAATTAACTTTGATTAACCACTTTTTTTTTTTTTTTTTTTTTTTTTTTTTTGGGAAAGCTGAGTTCAATTTCATTACACAGCCATTCCTCATTGCTGCCAAACCTAAATCACCAAACAGAGCCTGTCTGACATAGTGAAGTAGACTAAAAGATCTTAAAGAGCAACACATCATGTCATGATCCAAAGAAACTCAAGAACAGATGAACCAGTGAACCACAGTTACAGCTATTAAGTGGAAATGGAGAAAACTTGGAAGAGTGGTGAACCTTTCCCAGGAGTGGCTGGCATACCAAAATTACTCAAAGAACACACTGATGACTCAACAGGAAGTTACAAAATAACACAGAACAACATCTAAAGAACTACAAGCCTCACTCGCCTCACTTAGGTTCAGCAGAGGTGTTCATGATTCAACAATAAGAAAGAGAAAGAAATATTCTGTGGACTGATGAGACAAAAGTTTAACTTTCTGCAAGGCTTGTGTCCCATTACATCTTGCATTCATATAAAGGACATCGTACCTGCAGTCAAACATATTGATGGTAGTGCGATGGTGCTTCAGCGGCTAGACAACTTGCTGTAATTAATGGAAGCATGAATTCTGCTACCAGAAAATCGTGAAGAAGAATGTCCAGCCTTGGGTCATACACTGAAGTTCAAGCGTACTCTGATTATGCAGCAGGACAATGATCTGAAACACACCAGCAAGTCCATCTCTGAATGGTTCAGTAAAGGCAAAACTAAGGTTTTTAGACTTAAATCAGATTGAGATGCTTTGGCAAGACCTTAACAAGGCCGTTCATGCTCGATGTGGCTCAATTAAAACTATTGTGGAAAGGAGAGCGGGCCAAAATTCCTCCACAGCAATGCAATCAGTTACAGTTCTTGCATCCAAGGGTAGTACAAACAGTTAGGTTTGGGGAGCGATTACTTTTTCCACATAGGCCAGGTCGGCTTGGAAATTTTTTCTTCCTCTTAATATATGAAATCATTATTTAACAACTGCACTTTTTATTTATTTGGGTTATCTTTGTCTAATATCAAAACTTGTTTGATGATCTGAATTATTTAAGTGTGTCAAATGTGCAAAAAATAGGAATTTGGGAGTAGGGCAAATACTTTTCAAGTAAGATTCCTCATATGCTTTATATCCCACATAAATCAAGTTTTGTAAATGTAGGTACAGTTGACTTTTTAAAAAATATCTGACTGAAATGATAAAGTATCTGATTTTTTTTTTTTTTTTTCCCTCCTCTCTCACTCTGTCAGAGCTTCCCTTCCCCGAAGGCGAACCAATGGTCTCTGCTCTGGAGGCAAGCAACGTAACACTTACATGCACTGAGACCACGTCCAAGCCCCCTGCAATCACCACATGGAGAAAGGGATTACAGCTGGACTACATTGAATCTGGATCAAAATACATCCTGTCTTTGGAAGGCCCGGTCTTCAAGCTGACCATAGTAAACGTCACTAAGGAGGACGAAGGCTTCTATTTCTGCCACAGTGAGAACCCGCTCGGACTACGCGAGCTGGAAGTGGAGCTCACTGTGAAGAGTTGAGTTTTGATTAAGAGGAATATCCTGGCATTAGTGATTTTACAGAATAGTTCATTTGCATGTCTTTACATTTTTTTCAATGTCTGCATGAGATAACGACTAGACATTAAGCAGAGGCGTAAACAGCATGCTAGTCACTACAGGTGTTGACTCCGCCTCTGGAATCCAGATAAACCTGCTGCTCCACCCTTTTTTGTACTTCATGAGCTTCTCCTGTTGCCTTTTTTGGTTTCAGCAGCCTCTTCCGCGTACACAGGAGCGGTCATCGGCATATTTATAGCAGCACTGATTGTGGGGTCAGCTGTCATCATAGCCAAAATTGTCTACAACAGCAGAGACCGGATTTGCCTGGGTAATTTTTTTTTCTTTTCACAAATAAATTTTGCATCAATAATAGCGTCAGCCTCTGATCACATAACAATCCACATGCTGTATCTGCATTTTAAATTCATAGGAACTGTATAAAACATGAAAATCCACTAATACTGATGCCATTCTTTGTGTTTGTGTTTTTGTGTCAATAGGTGGGTTTGGGTGAGTATTTCATATTTGCTTATGTCATATATACTAAATGCTTACTTTAGTTGCTCAGTCCATATAGATTGAGTTAAAGTACTTTATGCACATCTGTGTTGCATTTGAAATGCGTTGTTTTTTTTCCATTTAAAAGCAAGCCACGCATTTTCATAGCCCTTTGAAACTTTTTTCATACTGTATGCTAATTTATCAAGTAGTACCATTATTTTCTAGTAGTTCTTTTTACCCCTCGGCTGTAAAAGGCAGATGGGGTGTTGTGGTCAGACTGCCTGATGGGAAGGTGAGCAGGTCATTTGTACACCCAAGTTTATGAATGTGATAACTCGAGAACGACGCAAAATAGGAGTATCGAGTTCATACCATAGGTGTATCTACTAAAAATTTCAGACAAGTTCCAATCTCAGTGACCTCATTCTCAGGTCAAGGTCAGAGGTCAATCTTGTGATTGTAATAACTCGAGCACGAGGTGATGTAGGATTTTGAAGTTAATACCATAGATGTATCTATTAAAAATCTTGCCATTATTTTCTTTTTAAGTTAGAATACAAGAAATCTAAAATTATGAGCATTTGTGCTTTTACAAATATGGAAGAATCTCAGAGAAAGCACAAAAAGTAAATCCTACCATCTATACATCTTCGGCACCCTTAAGAGTAATTCCACCTCTGAGCAGTAGACAATATCTTGATAGCATGCTCAGCCTGCACACACTTGCTGCTGCTTTTACAAGCTGCTTTGCAACTCACCTCTACTGCAGCTGCTCCATTTCATAGAGCTTCTAACTGATTTTTGCTGTCACTGATGTCTGCCCACACATTTTAGCTTGCACAGAGGGGGTCAAACTCCAGTTTTGTGATTGAAAGTGTGCTCTGCTTCTGGCGCCTCAATCTTGTTTAAAAACAAAATGCTTCTTTAAAACTCTTCACCTTACATGGCAGAACTGCGTAAAACAAGTTCTTCAGCTAAATTATCACAGTTTAGTTGGAGGACTAGCGCATATAAAACTTAATTTGCTAAACTGAAGAATTTTAGCTTGTGGTCTTTATGATGATCATTCACATTAAACACATTTCTCCAAAGGACATTTAGTGGCCAAAAACTCCAAAATGGTGACTTTGGTTTTGGTCAAAGCCATCTCTGGAATGTGGACTGAACAAAACTGTCTAACAAATACTTGGCGAAGATCAGTTTTAAAGATTTAGGCTGCACGTGTGCGCCCCTGTGTCATACTATTCTCACCTCTGCAGGCAAGTGGATGACGACGGTGGAGACGTTCTGAGTCTGGTGGAGTCGGATGACGAACAAGTCTTCCAAGATGCAGTTCCCCGGCTGCCTCCAATAACCAACGGACATCACACAACACTTGTGCAGATACATCGAATCCCATCGAGTAGGACTTCATCACAGCAATTTATACGTTTTCTCATTTCAGTGTAAAAATATTTTGTAATATAAAAACGTCCCTCTTTCATTCAGGTGATCACGAGGATGCAGAAACTGCTGACACAAGTCCACAGCAGCAGGAGGATACCGTACAGACGGAAGAGCCAGCGGAACTTGTAGAATTTTAGGTATTGGGGATTTTTTTTAGAGCAATGTTTAGTTTTAGGTAAATTTACTCCTGAAGAGAATGTGAACCGAATCGGTGGCAGAAACCTTTTTGTCCTTCCTTTCTATTTTTTTTTTTTTTTTAAGATTCTATATTTTTTGTAAATTTATTTTATGATTGATTTTTGTTTATACAGTATGTAAAAATAAATAAATGTAATACAGTAAATGTGTTTGAACAAATATTCTTTGCATGTTTTTATGAGTTTTGTATTTTTAAAGGTGTTCACTATGTACACTATGCAGACCAATATATGTGACTATCTCGATCTAGAATGCAACTCTGCTGCAGAACTTTTTTTTTTTTTTTAAAAATGCAGCAGAGTCAGTTTGTCACTCATCTGGGATTTATGCTACGTGTGAAACAAACTTGACTCACTCACTTAAAAATATTTACACGAGATCTACGTGAGAGGAAAAACTGAAATTAAAAACTCTAAAGGGTTTGACAAAAAATTTGTTGATTTACACAAAATTATTCAATATTATTAGAATGTATTATTAGTGTCCTTTTAATGCAAAAGTACAATTGAGTCTCTCATCCACCTTCTCAGTTTTTATAAAGAAGATTTTACTGGATAATTAATAGTAAAAATAATTCACTGTGTAAAACCATCAAAATCATATAAAAAATGTAATGCTGTTGTGTTTCTTTTAAAGGAGACAGATGGATCATTTGAATGGCACTTTAAATCCAAACGGTCTGCAGGCTTTAATAATGCATTAGGCTGTTAAAGGGAGATCCAGCCTCACACGTAACTGTCTGGAAATAGGTGCTCTGATATATTAATAATTCATGGTACATATTTAAAATGATGTGTACACAGTACAGAGACTTTTTCACTGCTTTTGAGGCAGCTATAATGTTATTCTATGGCTATGATCACATCAAGTTTGTATATTTTTCTTTTACATTAAAACAAACCTTAATAGTCACACATGGACACCAACTGAAGAAGAATTTACCGGTTAGAAAAACAATAGGAGACAACGCGACATGAAATAAACATGTATAAAAAAAAAAGATTAACATTATTGAAAGTTATGGATCATCAGGTATTTAAACTGTTTTCATGCACTTTGTATAGAAAGTTGTTCTGAAAGGGTTTTTTTTTTGTTATTGTACAGATATTTGATACTTGATTTGCAGGACAGAACCAAAAGGGGAAATAAAGGATAAAAATATAAACAAATATTTTGTGAATATTTGTGTACGTCTACAGAAATATTACATTACTGTACTCCTCTATATCAGCGAGAAACATTTTACTCCAGTATAAAATTTGGGTGCAAAATTCTTTCTTTAAAGATTTTTGCACCCAAACACCCAAAAGCGATCACTGTATGCTAAAGAGACTCATTTTCAAAAAGGAATAGTTATTTACAGCCTCCCATTTCTTCCATATTATAATAAATATTGATATATAAAACACAATCTACATGAACAAGAAATAACCCACAAATTGTATTTCTCAATGGCACAAATTAATTCACAAATTTAGTAGAAGTCCCTGATGTTACTAGATCAATACTCATTCCCTGTAATTCAGTTTGAACAATTTTATGTCCTTAAAAAGTCAAAATTATTCAGAGTGATCTCAACTAATAATGATAATATTCTTCAATACAGCGAGAAAAAAACAAGCAAGTAAAGTACAGTAGGCCAAAGTACAGTAGGCCAAAAATAATAATGCATGATGCAAGAGAGCAAAGCTTGCAAATAAACTTCACATGAAGGCTTAGTTTTCACAGCTTTTTCACTTTGTAGTTTTGCACATTTTCTGTTGCTCTGAGTCAGATAAAAAACTAAACATTGTTTATGAATATTTTAGTGAGAAATTTTCATATTAAATGTGAACTTCAACCCAAACAGTTGACCAAAGGTACCAGGGTATTTTCCACTATCATAATAGGGGCGTGTCAGTGTGTGTGTGTGTGTGTGTGTAAGAGAGAGATCCCACTAACAAAAAAAAGTCCCTCCACGTCCCTGAATCACTGACTTTGGGTATAATAAAGCAAACTCTCGTTATAACGAGTGGATACGGTGTAAGGAACAAGCTGGATTGTTGTTTAATCTCATGGGGGGGTGTGGTTTAAGGGTTATAATAAGGTTACGTAATAAAAGGAGACGTGATCACGTTGGGCAATGGTACAAATGAGTCAGATAACAGGAACTCACTGAACATTTCGTTTCTTCTTCTCACGTTATCTCTGACAGACAGCACTCTGTCGCCGAGCCTCTGCTCTCTGGGGACGTACAAAGTGTGAGCTCCTTTAGTTTAAATGCTGCGGTCAACCGGGGAGGACACGTTCAGGAAGTCGGTCACAAAGCGAAGAATGTGAAAAGCGAAAGGATGTGCTCCACGGAAAACAACCCAGAGCTGCAGCCGACATGTAAGTGAATATTTGCGACTGTCGTCCGAGCTCGGTGAGTACGTTGTCATCGCAACGATCAGGAACTAGGCAGCGGTTACTTGGAGATGGCCTTAAACCTCCAGAGGCACCGTATACAACCGAGCAGGGGACGCTGGTGGGTTAAGAGTTGCAAGCGCTGTCAGAGGATGAATGTGCCAAACGTTGATTATGTGGTGTCTTTCTATCCTCCTTCAGCGTCCGACCCGGCTCTTCTCCTGGAGCTGAAGACCAGGCGACCTCCGTCCTTGGTGGAGAGAGCTGGATGTGAAACCTGGAGTGTTGACTTCTCTCCGGATGGAGCTTGGTTCGCCTGGTCCATGGGACACGGGATCGTCTGGGTCGTCGCCTGGCCTCTCGACTCCGAGTAGGTTTTACTGTATATTTAATCCGCACGTGATGCATTCAGGTCGCCCTCGAAGATTCTGGTTTCCGTGTCAGGTGGAAGGTGGTGGTGGCAGGTCCTGCACGGGCTTTTCGAATGATTGATTGATTTTTTTTTTTAATTTGATTAATTGTTGCACAAAGGCGCCCGCAGGCAACAAGAACACTTGATTCGAAATGAATACAGTGACGAAAACACCGGGGACACTCGAGCTCAAGTGCAGCCCTGTTCCTTCTACAGAGGCTACTACACAAAAAGTGTAAACATCTTTTTATATGTGCAGTAACTGTTATGCAAAGTGACGGAATCTTTACTTAGTCTAAAATATATCGGCAAGTCTAATAGTATTAAAAATATATGTAGTAAAACCGAACAATATGTGTCAGTTACTCTACAAAATCTACAAAATAAATAACTGAAGCGTTAAAATAAGTACTATACTCGCATCAAAAAGACGAATAACATAGGTACATTAAAAGTGTACTCGAGTAAAAAGTCCAAACTGCTCTTATACAATGACGCTGGGCTTTGTAAGATTAACAGTGGCATGGGTGGGGTGGGGATGGTGGTGGACAATCAGATTTAACCCCTTGTTTTCTCTTTTAATACACGCCTGTATTTATGTAAGAAATCAAGCCACCTGGGAAAAAGTATTACTTCATGTTCGGCTAGACCGAGTAAACAGTTAAAATGTAACCTTATGATAATAACCTTTGGCTTCTATAACCCGTCTCTCTCTTGCACAACTCCACAATAATTATCACAGTCCATTTCTGCACTGGCTTTTGTATTATAAAGATCCAGTGTTTAGTGTTATGTGTGGTTATGAAAGTTAATCCCAGTATGTCAAAATATCCTCATGCAACTGAGCAGTATTTTGGAAATAAGGCATGAATGCGATTAAAAACTCCAGAAAATAAGCATTAAAAGCAGCTATTGTTTAAAGTAAGACCAGATATAGATTTTAAAAATAGCTTTGAGTAATGTCATTTATTCCTTTTTTCATTTATTTATTTATTAAAAACTAAATTTTTTCTGTATTTAATTTTAAACTTTTGGGTCTTGCTGTTATGCCCTACACCCCCACCCCAACCCCCTACCTCTAAATTAGGCCCCTGAAATTATAGTATTTTTCTGTCTAGTGCCCACAAAGAATTTCCCTTCGGCTCAGCAGTGTTCATTAGTGCCAATTTGTTTGAAAAATGCTCAGCACTGCTGCCAATACCACACAAAATAACAAAACAGTACCGTCTTTTTTTCTTTATATTTTTGCTGCAGTAAAGAATTGTTGCTCCATGACCAATGTTTGAATTTGCCTAAATAATTAAATAAGGCAAAAAATGTGACTTACAACTTTAAATACTCAGTAGATTTTGTTGGTACATTTTATAAAACATATGGAAGGAGGCAGAAGAATGCAAGTGGATGTATTCATTCCAACTATTTTTTTTAGATTAACGTGAAAGAAAAAACGCAAAACATGACTCAAATTTCAGCTCTCAGTTTGCCGTTTAGTTGTTTAGATCTGCTGTGACCAGCAACACTTGAAAGCTGCATCATTAAATCACCAACTCTAGCTTCACACCGCCTACACTGGAGTTTTTTATGGCATCTGCACTCTTGGTGCTCCTCTCACCCACAGAGAAAGTCAAAATGGAGAGACTGACAGAGGAGACAAAAGCTTCAGTTGTGGTCACCCAGTGTGGGGGCTTGCCTTCGGGCCCAGACCTCCGAAATCAAATGCAACAGCGTGTCCAGCTAAAGCACGATCAAAAGGGAAAAACAGCTTGCTTCTGGCCACGGGCTTGGAGAACGGGGTGATCAAAATCTGGAACGTTTTAACAGGTGAGATTTTTCTTTTTCTGTGACTGTTAGTTTTGCTTGGCTGAATTAAATGGATTTTCAAATCGCTCGTTTTTTCTTTTCCTTTCCTTTAGGCAGTGCTGTTTTTGATCTCCACGGCCACGAAGGGGTTGTAAGGGACCTGGTGTTTCCTCAGAATGGGACGCTCACACTCATATCATCCTCTCGGGACAAAACTTTGAGGATATGGGACCTGGCTCATAAAGGTATTTTTCAGATATTTATGAAAAATACCTGTGAGTGGCAGTCACAACTGTCTTATTTTTAAAAAAAATGTTTTGGACAAAATATAATCTATATATTTGGTGCGTCCTTTTTACTTGGGCTTAAATTGTTTTCTTGCAGATAACCTTAGAACTGCAAGACTTTTCAGCTGAATTTTCAAATGTCAAAGTACACCTCGAGCTTGCCTGATCACGCATTTAAAAAACCGTTAAATATTAACTGTCACGTGTCACCAAACAACTCTGGAGGCTTTGCAGACAAGGTCTTAATGACTGAAGCTCTGTCTATTCATTACTTCACCCCTGTTTAATCTTGTGAAACTCGGCTGAAATAAACCTTCTGTTCTAATGTAAGAGGTTAAAGCCAGCAGATGGCTGTGCTTACACATTCAGGAATCAGTCTCCACCACTCCAGGAGCTGAGATGTATTGTCATTTTAGAAAAATAAAGTAAAAATAATGAGGCTTTGTAGTCTCTCGTCTACATTTACGTCCATGTTTTTCCTGTCTGTTTTAGGGAAAAAGGTGCAGGTGCTTTATGGCCATAAAGACTGGATCAGTTCCTGCTGCGTATCATCTGACTGCAGCATGATTGCGTCTGTCGGGAGATTTGACAGGGTGAGGTGTTTCATTGCAAAAGTACCATATTAGGTCATATTATTCAAGTACTGAGCACTGTAAAAGACAACTTAAGTAATTTGTTTGTGCATTTCTGTACTTTTTATGTTTGTGTAAGTAAAACTCAAACACTTGTAAATGCTTAATGTCTCTAAGCTTGCTGAATGTGTCCTTTTGTCCTTCTTTTTATCAGTTTTTAATGAACATTATCTACATGGATTTGTGCGACCCTGTTCATTCAGCTCTGTGTCAAATTTCATGTTGTTTGTCCACAAGTCTAATCAGGAGAATGGCTCAAAGTGTGTGATACAAATTGTCTAAAAGGGCAGCTTTAAATGCAATCCTGCATCACGTTAATTTTTCTAGGACAATGAAATTAGTTTGAAGGTGTATTCAAGTATTTTCCTATTTGAATTCTTGCTCCTAACAAGTTTGTTGATATTAGCTTATGTAAAGTATTTAATCTTCTACAAACTTCAGTTATTTTAGTGGTGTTTTCTTTTGACAGCTACCAGTATTGATGGATATGAGTTGCATACGTCATAGACAAATTATAGGAACCTGAATTAAAGCCTGAATGCTTGGTCTCTCCACTGAGGGTTGCTCTGTTATGCTGTGGGGGTATTTTAGGACATGTTTTGAGTAATCATCTTTATCTGGTGATGAAACAGTTCTGTCCTCATGGGGGTGGTCTCTCACAGGATGGCAATATCACTATCTAAAGGCACTGGTTGGTTTGAGTATGAAAATACATAGACTTATATTTTATGTCTTTAGTCAGCTGACACCAACCCAGTTAAACACCTATAGGAGATATCCATTTTCAGTGAAGTTTATCTGCTAGTGGGTGCTTCTGAATATCTAGTGCAGTGGTGTGACTGTTTTACCTGCTTCTGCTATTAAAATGTTTTTAGGCCATTTAGCATCTTCTAGAAACTTCTGGAGCACCAGGAAGTCTTAACACTCCAGTCAAACTGCCAATTTCACATATTCTCATTTTCAAAGGAAAGCAGACAGCATAACGTTGTGTAATATTAGACTTTAAGAGCATAGTCACTCACTGCTGCGTGGTTCAGGGTTTCCTGCTGACACCAAGCAAGTACATCACTGACAAATTACTAGCTTTTGTAAAAACATTTTTAAGGCATTTCATCGTCTGCAGCAATTAATTACCCCAGGGACAAGCTACTTTGAGCGTCGACTAAACCTACATTAATTTTCCAAATTAAAAACAGCCCTTCCAGCAAGGTATAAAGTCTCATTAACCCTGCATGATTATACTTTGATCAGATGGTGTGTCTGTGGAGTCTACGTTCATATACATTCATCAGGAACCTGACAGGAGGGGCCCACAAGACCGTGTACCTCCTGTCTTCTTGTGACTTCTCTCCTGACGGGGCAATTCTCGCCACTGCAGCCTTCAGCGGCTCCAGTTGGTGGATCGACCTCTGGGACCCATACACAGCAGAGAAGCTGGCCACTCTGGCGTGAGTTTGTACAACTTTGAGGGTTAAAATTGTGCACAAAGACTCCATTTTATGGGTTACATAAGAAGACCACAAATTACTCAAATAAACGGGTTGTTACCACTGAGTTTAAGTACAGAAGCTTAAATCTGCGAACCAAACACAGCCCACACTGTCATTATCTCTGTTTGCGTATGACACGGCCTGTGAAAGTATGTCCTAGTGTCCTTGTCTTTTGCAGTCTGTTTTATATGTATACTATGTGAAACGTCTGACTTTGACTTGGTGCAGTTCAAAGTCATCACTCTTTCTCTTCTGCACAGTGACTACTTTGAAGATTATGGGCAAAACCAAATATCAGCAATACAGTTCTCTCCAAACGGTCTGCACTTGACACTTGTGACAGACGACAGGTCAGTTATCTGAAAATGCTATATTATATAACTTAAATGTTTTACACACTGGACAGATGCTTTCAGACAGATGTGTTGCGTTTGCAGAGCTCTTAGGATTTGGGAGCTGGGGGAGAAAGGGATGGTGATGGAGACGAAAAGAGACAGAGATTCTAATGGACTGTGCTGCAAGTACCATCCACAAGGGGGAGTTGTTGCTACGGGGTAAGGATGCTCTCATTTCAGCATAGATTCACAATATTACAGAGGGTGGTCGATAGACATTATATGCCAAAATTCAGTTTACCCCCCTTCCTAGCTTTATTTTATTTTTTTATAAAGTATATTTATACAGCTAAACTTATCCATGAAATCAGGTTCTCATACCATTCATTTTAGTCAAGAACCCCCCCCCCAGTTATTAAGCTGTTAAATATAATATATTGGTGGGGGGATCAGATATGCAGATCCATCTAGTGCAGTGGCTCCTTTGAAAATACAAAAGCGGCTGAAAGCAATGCAGTGTCTAAAAACTCTGTTCTAATACATAATGTTGGTAAATTACAAGCAACAATTTTGTCTTTTTGAGTACTAATAGTCAAAGCTACATGTCGGTACCATGGTAACATCAATCTTAGGCTTGAGTTAGTACGGAAGTTTGATTCATTTAAAGGTGAAATAGAGACCTGTCTTTACATTATTGACACCGTCTGATTTGCATTAGACGGATTAAATCTACAAGCAAAATTAGGACCATTCCTGAACACACCAGTCTAAAGTATCTTTGTAAAAACTGGCCCCTGAATAAACATGCAAGTGTCTCTCTTCTGGCAGAACCAGAGATGGCCACGTGAGGTTCTGGAGGGCACCCAGTGCGGTGCCCAGCTTGTGCCACCTGTGTCGATCTATCCTGCGCCACTCTATCTCCACGCACCAGATTGAGGCGCTGCCCCTCCCCAAGAGGATCCTCGAGTACCTCACCTACAAAAACATCCCCGAACGCCTCAAGTCCTGCTGCTCCTCAGATGAAGAGGAGTGGGAAAGTTAAATAGGAACTTTAAAAACAAATAACTGACATTTTCAGCGACTAACTATGATCCTAAAAACGCCTTGTATTTTCTGATAACAAATGCTTTGAAAGCTTGATGAAGCAGATTAAGCATATTTTAAGATACTTTAGATGCAACATTCCTGCACTAAGATTTCATTTATTGCACTACTGCGGTACTACAAAGCATACATTCAGTGTTCACATTGTTGACTTGAATAACAGTTTTATACTATTAATTTATTGTGTAAATATCAGATATATATAATTTCTAATTCCTGTGTTTACCATTATATGCACTGCTAATGTACTGGCACATTAATATTACAGCAACTGGACTTATAAGAAAGGGTTTTATTAAACTGATTAAAACATACACATGTTCAATGACTTTTTTTGGACAAGAATGAACTGATTACCTGGTTGCAGTGAACAGATACTAAACTGAAAATAGGATTTTCCAAGTCCGCCTTTTAACCAAAAGTGCCAAAAGGATCTTTTGTTTTTTTTTTTGTTCACTTTGCTGATCGCCTTCCATCTTGGTTCTGTATGCAAATGTGAGTGAGTCAGATAGCTGCTAGCATTGTTCCAGACATCTTTTACACTGTACAGCAGGTTCAGTGTGGTGGGCAATTATGCACTGGACACAGTTTTCTTCCCAAATAAACAAATAACTGGTTATCCTTTTTACCCTGATGCCCACTCCCCCCCCCCTCCACTGTGGAAAAAGACCATCGCTGCATTACTGTATCTAAGGTGCTTCGCTGACCACGAGCTCTCTCACTGCCTGGAAAGCTGCAACCATGGAGCTCAGCTGGATCTTCTCGCTGGTTCCCGATGCAAGCCGATGTCTGAAGAGATGAAACATGAGCAATAACGGAAATAAAAAATTTGCCACGACGTGTGGAAATCAACATGTTGGCGTCTTTATTATATTAACATGACTTGTTACATTGTAAATATTTTTTAAAAAGCATCACACTTACTCTACGTCGGCCAACTTGATGAGCAGACTAATCCGAATAGCGGGAGGAAAATCCACTTTAAAGAAAAAACATTTTTAAAAATTAGATACTTCGCTTTTGATCGTAAAAATAGAAAACCTTTCATTAATGCACAAACTTGGGAGCTTAAAACTTTGACAACACTGAACATGTCACTAACCGCTAACCTTTCAGTGGGTTTTAAAGTGGCCCCATTACATGTTTTCTGTAACATGTGCTGTTACTATGGTTGACACTCATGTTACACGTGGCCAAAGACTGCTCCAAATACTTTATGGTTAGGGCTGGTCTGTGAGCACAGCAACCCCATCCACCTGTTCAAACCTTATGTTTGCGAGAGGCAGCCAATCAAATGTTGGCATAAAAGGAGGATGGCTTTTGTGCTGGGGTGCTTGAATTAAAGAAAGAAATAAAAACGTGTGATTTTTTCCCCCTTGCATGTTCCTTACCTCTGTGTACAAGCAGATGAACCTCAGTGAGAATATCATGCAAAGCCAAACCTTTCAAAGTCTTCAGCTCAAGGATTTCTTTCATCCATGTGTCAAAGAAATGCAAGATCATAAACTGTACTACTAATATGAGTTTTTGTTTGTTAACCCACCATTCAAAAAAGGTCACTGAATCCTTAAAAACATTTGCAAAGCATTTAGGTACAGCTAGCTTCTATTAACCTGAAGTTTTATTTGCAAGAAAGAAAATGTTCTTTCTTGGAATATGGAATATGCTAAACTTCATAAGAAATGTACAAAGTATCAAAAGGCATAGTCAAAAACAAGAAATGTGCAGCTTTCATAGAACTTAAATATAGGATACGGTTGTACGCTGAAGTAAAGTCTTTGTTGAGGCACCAGTCGAGGATGTTGGCTATATCTGAGCGGAGGGGGTGCCCTGTGCAGGTGTACACTGTGTCTTCTGTGACATTCCCATAGGCCATACTGGTGCTCTAAAATCACAGAGATGGATGACATGCAGTACAGTTTACCCATCTGCAGTTTGGATATATAACATATACTACTCATTGGCCACTTCATTAGATATGCCTGTTTGAATTCTTGTTAATGTAAATACAATCACATGCTAGCAACTCAATGCATTACGGCATGTAGACATGGTCAAGACAACCTGAAGAAGTTCAAACGGCGCATCAGAATGGGGAAGAAAGGTAACCAGAAACTGCTGATCTACTGGGACTTTCCCACACAATTGTCTCTAGGGTTTACAGAGAATGGTGCAAAAAAAAAAGGAGGAAATATCCAGTATGTGGTTATTCTCTGGGAGAAAATGCGCTGTTGGATGTTAGAGGAGAACGTGCAGCTTAACGGAAGGCAATTTGTGCTGTAACACTGATGACAGGGTCAGAATCTGGCTTGAACAAATCGAAAGCATGGATTTATTCTGCTTTGTATCAACAGTTCAGGCTGGCGATGGTGTGGGAGATATTTTCTTGGTACACGCAGTGTCACAAAGCTCAAATCATCTCAGACTGGTTTCTTGAACATGACAATACATTTATTGTACGTAAGTGGCCTCCACACTCACCAAATCTCAATCCAATAGAGCACCTTTGGGATACATTGGATGCGAAATGTAGTGGAGATTTACATCCTGAATGTGGAGCAGAAAAATCTGAAGCAACTGTGTGATTCAATCATCTCAATATGGATCAACATCTCGAAGGAATGGTACAAAGAAATAAGGCAGCTCTGAAGGCAAAAGGGGGGTCCACCCCAGCACTAGACGGCGCAACTAATGAAGTGGCCAGTGGCTATATTTTCGCTGTTTAAAAACGGCCACACTGAATATGACATCCACATCTTAAACAACGCTGATGATGAACTTCTGGCCATACCTGCAGTATGTTGAGCGATCTTCTCATGTCACCCGCTGATAAGGTCACGATAGCCTTCATTCCATCAGGCGTGATGTCAATACTGTCACAAAAAGTAATGACATAATCAGCTGTTTTTAAATCATATCAACGTTAAATTAAAACTTGCGACATGAGCACATAACTGATGACATTTAATAAACAGAGCAATCAAAAATAATTCCAAGTCCATTCATTAATTTCTTCCATCTCAAGTTGCATGTAGCAATAAATGTGAAACAATGAGAAAATTCATTTCCTATTGTGGTATTTGTTGGTTTTTCAGGGCTTGGTACAGTTGAGAGGACATGGTTGATGTTGCCCCCTGATTTAAACGGTTTTCAAACACACACAGAAGCCCTAAACTTCTAAACATTACCCAACAGAAACGTAACATAAGAACAAAGACTCTGGATTTTAAACAATCTTTAATGTGGTTGGTATTATATTTGTCTCTATTAAAATTAAACTACCATAAAAATCAGAGAATGCTCACTTACAAGGAAATGAACAAACTTATAAATTCAGCAGGGGATCAAATAATTATTTCTCTCACTATACGCAGATTAGCGGAGCCCAGGGAGGCCAACAGGTACAAATACATTTGGCAAGTTCATTAGCAATTCTGGGAATAATTCAATGAGATGTAAAAAAAACAAAAAAAAAAAACAACAGTAAGTGGAGAGAAAGCATTCACACATTAACTCACTTCTCCTGCTGGATAACGTGCTCCAACCGAGGGATCATCTGGTCTGGCGAAAGCGGACCAAAGCGGAACCTGGTGCAGCGAGATTGCAGGGCGGGGATGATCTTGGAAAGGTAGTTGCAAATGAGACAGAATCGAGTGTTTTCTGTGAACTTCTCAATGACTGAGACAGAGAGCAAGGGTGGGATGAAAGCAGGGAAACAAGTTTAAAATGTAAATTCTGGCAACCTCTTAGTCAATAAAAAAAAACTCCACTTTTTTGAGTAATCTATCCTAAGGACTTGCTTAATGTTGCTAAGATTGTGCAGGACACTCGTAAACCACCTCACTGAGAATTTAGAATTGACAGTAATATACTCTTCCTTCACCATGCATCTATTTAGAAATATAAAACTGCACTGAGCAGCAATAGATGCTTTATAAATGAAATATGGAAACATTATTAGAAAAACACAGGTTGGACTAAATTTACAAAATATCTCACAGTTAAATTCAATAATTATTTCCACTCTTCTGCAAAGTAAAGCTTTTTAAATAAATATCCAGGTTTAAAAGTAGATACACTGTAAGTCAGCAGCAGCCAAATTGCCTGCTCACTGAGCCGTGTGCCTCACAGTGGGTAATGCCTGAATGAACAGATGGCTTACCTCGACGCAATGCATTTTGGGCATCCTGGGTCATGGCATCGGCCTCGTCCAGTATCACCAACTTGAAGCCCTTCCTGAAGGACAAGATATATAAAAAAACAAAGGCAGCAGCTTACATTTCCATTGCACTTCTTAACTGCACATGAAAGTATTGAGAACACTTATTTCTGGTCAAAATCTCTACAAGTATAAGTGTTTTAGTCTTACTTGAAGATGGTCCTGGTGCTGGCAAAACTCAGAATGGGACCTCGTACTACATCAATACCTCTGTCATCAGATGCATTGAGCTATAAACCAAAATTAGTTATATTTTAATGTAAAATTGCAGAGTTACAAGTTAAAAAACCTTTACAATTCAGCAAACCCAAATCTTCTAATGAGGAGTTGTAACATACCTCCAACACCATAGAGTTGAACTCCTTCTCTTTGTACAGCTGCCTGGCACAAGCGAGTATGGTTGAGGTTTTTCCTGTTCCAGGTGGGCCGTAGAACAAAAGGTGTGGAAGCTTGTCCTCACTGATAAACCTTTGGACTGGAAATAAAAAGAACAAATGAAAATCAGTTTAAATACAAGTGACCAACGTTTCTTTAACAATCCACATATGCACCCCCCCTTGAATAGTTCTATAAATTTGAAACATAAAAGTTTTAAGCCAGCTGACTCAGTACCATGACTTATTAATGACAGTGATGGTATAACCACAGTAAACAAGCTCAAGAGTCAAAAATACTGGCAGATAGCATTGAGTTTATCAGTTTAAGTTTTAAAAGTAGTTTGATTATCCATAAGTGTCATGTTACACAGTTTTATTGTATTGTTATTGTGGCAGTCCACATACTTACTAGTGCTCAGAATATCTTTGTGTGAAATCAGATCATCAAGTGTCTGTGGTCTGTATTTTTCAACCCTGAAACAGGAAAACACACACACACACACACGCATTCATACTTGCAAAAACTGCTGCGTTTACAGCATGGCAAATAAGCAACCTCGAAAGAATTTTAAAGCAAATTATTGAAACGTCTACGGACACATATAATAAGCGCTGACAAACGTTGACATATCACATTACATATGGCCACTTTTTAGTTCCGCATCCATATTTTTTTTTTCGTAATATCACCCTTTATTATAAACAAAACGTCAACCTTACACTACTTTCACCGCAGTCAGAAGCTGCAGGTTTTCGGTTAACCTGTTGCTTAAGTGGAACCATATTAATGCTTGATGGACTGATAAGGTTTACGTAAGCCGAACTGAAGATAAGCTAATTTCCTTCCATGTTACAACTATGCGTAATAACTAACGTCACTCCTAAATGTATATAAAGCTAGCAGTTCACAGAATGCATCAGTCTACTCAGTGTAGCGAGCAGCTAGCTTGACAGTAGGCATGTTAGCTAGCTAGCAATAACTTTTTGAACCATTCTGTGATAAACAGCGACTTTCAGCTCACCATGGTAAATTTCTGGTCTGTAGCGGCGCTTTACTTGTAGAAGCCATGTATCCTACCAAGCGTGAATTTTGCGCCAAGCTGAGCAAAAAGGTTCCAGAGTTTAAGCCACTGCGATTACTACTGTTGATGGCCCTGTTTGGCGCGCTCCGCAAACAAAACGTACGTCACACGTCACCACGTACAACCAATGGAATCACATTGTCATTTTCATGGGCGGAGTATCGGTGACTTGTTCTCTGCTGTAAAAAATAATAACGGGATTTAGAAATTGTAACAATAAAAGATACACAATATCAAACATCATAACAACGAAGGTATATATCTCCTCTTTCATTATTAAATATTGTCTCTCCCATTTTGAACAATTCCTTTCCCTAATCAGTGAAAATGAAAATCAAACTCAGCAGTAGGTTTTTTTCCCAACAGCAAGAACTAGAAGTCTTTAAAGATGGCATATGGTACTGAGGTCTAAATCACAAATTTAAACAAAAGAACAAAATGTGTTCTGGCTATCTTGATTTTTTAAATAAAAGTCACGTGCCACTAAACGTCTTGTTTAATTTTAAAAAAAGAATGTCTACTCCTTTCCTTCTTAGATGTAGTTTGTTCACTTTTATACGGCACTGACATCTTAATCTCATTATAGTTTATCTTTGTAAGCTTTAATATTTAACCATCTTAAAACATGACAAAGAGTGTCACAAATGTTTTCTACATTTTTTTGCATTTATTTTCTGTTAGATGTGGAATATTTTCTTCTGGTAATGGTGCTGACAGTAAAATACAGATATCTGTCCATATGTCAAAAAGTGCAGTGTGCCCATATATTTATCTAGAGCCTGAATTTGAAATATTACCTAACCTTATACTTTACACGACAGGCTTCTCTGAAACATTTTCTTGATCATCATAGGTTAGTGAAAAAAAGTTGTGAGTACACAAGATTTTGTTTACCATCTCCTATCTCTTTAATCATCTTGACTTCTCAGATTTGTTGCTGGAAACCTCCAAAGCATCCTGATTCCCAGGCTGCATTATACTGCATCAGTCAAGGATAACGATTTAATATCACAGCCTGCATTTTGACAGCATTCAATCCTTAATGTTTGGTTTATATTTTTTTTTCTGCAATTGCTGTTTTTGAACAATCCAGTTTCTATTTGTAATGTCTGCGTTATAACCTATATTCTAACTGAGGAGCCTCACTGTGATCAAGATCTCTTCTGCAAATTAAACCTGAGCACAGAGGAAGAAGAAATGAGATAAGGCACATAATAAAAAACAGAAGATTCCACTCACATACAAACAGGCATAGTACAGAGTTGTCTCACTAGGCCAAAAATTAAATGTCTCACATGAATCAATGGAAAAGAATATTTGTTTTTCCATTTAACTTTAAAGCATATTTAAATCATTCTCTAGAAATATTTTGAAGGGGTGTGTGTGGCTGTAGGCTATATAAGTGTGCACACAGCATGAGCCTGTAGTAAACTAATAGATATCATACATATTCAGTAAAAGGACATCTTTGTTTCAAACATGTAAAAAGGGATAGTTTTGTCCCTAACTCTAGCCTGGCGTTTCAAGCATAGTAAGCTCTCTGCTCTGCTCTGTAATCTCGCGAGAACGGCCCCTCACGGTGGTGCCTGGGCGATGCGATGCTGTTGCTGTGGGTTTGATTGACAGGAAACATGTCGGTGTGGTGGGAGAGAACCGGGATGCAGCTGCTGCCTAGGGAGACAGGGAGTACCTGCATCCAGTCCGCACATCAGCACCTTTAAAACCAGCAGGCTTTATCCCGATGCGTCTACTTATGGTGCGCTGAACAGCTTCTTCTTGTTCTTTTATTTTTTTTCCCCAAACATACATTTGAAAGAAGTGGAACCCAATGGATGCAGACCGCGTAGTCCCGCTTGGTATCTTCATACTGTGTTTGATTTAGCCCACAACCAGAGACACCTTGATGAAACAGCAGGAACTACGAGGACTGTTGTTGCAATGGAGTCGACTCTCTCACGGCTCAAAGCCCGTCTCTAAACCTTCAACATCTCGTTTCATGGCGTTTTGCAGGTTGCTTCACCACGCTCTTTTCCTGAATAATCATCAGTATTTTTCCCCTTGTTTTTGAATTAATTCATTCCTTTTTTGTTAAGTGCAACGGGAAAATAACGTCCACTGTTCACAAAACTATGAACGAGGAGATGACAAAAAGCGAGGAGCAGCATCTTAGTTTGCAGAAAGCCTTGCAGCAGTGCGAGTTGGTGCAAAATATGATAGACATAAGCATTTCTAGTTTGGAGGGTTTACGGACCAAATGTGCCACATCCAACGACTTGACACAAAAAGAGATACGAACGCTGGAGGTAAGCACCCTTTGAGCGGAATCATCGGATTTCTGCTGTGCATCTACATCCAAATCAATACGGGGGGGTGGGGGGCTGCCGCCGTTTGTTATTTATTTCAAGGCCACTATGCATAATTTTTATGTGTCTTTTCTACGGCAGACTGCTTTTCTGCTGCCACTGCATAAATATGCAACGATTTCAGCTAAAGCCCACTGCTATCTGTTTTGTGCAGTGCAATAAATCAAGAGGCCACGGGGCTGCAGTGGGCTGTTATAGACTTGCGCATTCTGCAGGTGGCGGGGAGAGAAGGTGGCTCTTCTCCACCAGAATAATATCTGAGGCAGCCGAGGCCTATAGGCAGCCCGTGTTTACAATCCATTAGCAATATGCCAGCCTGCGCATCTGTTCTCGCAGCCAGGCCCTGCCGTTATGCAAGGCTGGCAGATTACTGAAATTGTTACAAAATATCGTTATCCGTTAATTGCCCCGTGGGGTATTCCGTAAATTGCGTTACGTAATGGTCATGTTGTGTGTTGAGATATCAGGCTGCCCTTTTTGAGACTACTTAGACCAGTCGATCAAACCCCTTACCACTGACAGGCTGTTACAGGACATAAAGATGCAATAAAGTGCGATAAGCTCACTGAAAACTCACTATAGCCTATTGAGCACTGCAGACACAGCACGGCATTTAGGGCCTGTAAGAATGTTATTGTGATGTCTCATGAGATTGAAACAAATACCATTAAGTGATAAGGTCTCCATAAACTCACCACTGAGTCTTTGTGTGCGCCATCAACAGACTTTAAGTCCTAGTGGGAAAATAATTAAGATACTATGTTAACAAAATACCAAGAAATCACTTGTGAGTGGCACATACTTAATCTCATCCCCACAGGAATATGAGACTGTGCATAACACATAAACATATTGCAAAGTATTCATGTCTGAGCTGTTAAACGGAGTTTGCAAGTGCTGGACAGGGGACAGGAATGTAATCCAAGTGAAGAGATAACTAAATATATAAAGTGCAAATGCTCTGCCAGCAATGAGCAGGCTACACTGTGAAGATAAATGTTCACTATGTTCCCTGCATGCTTTGCAAAGCGTTTTGGATTACTAGTTATAAGCATTATGGGGGTATTATTTTTATTTCACCAGTAAAATTAGCCTGACAAATTTTTGTGAATGGATTTATCAGAAAGGTTTTATTGATTGTGTCATAGTTTGACCTATTTCTCCAAACTTAAGAAGGGTAGGGATATCCTTTTAATTTGCCTAAACCAGAAGTTAGGATATACCCAAGCTATTTGTTCAGTTCTTTCAGAAATTTTTGGCATACATTATTAGCATGTTTGTAGCAACTGTGCTGCATGGCTAATACCTGTATAAAATGGACACGTTAGTTGAAGGAAAAATAATCTTCTCTCAGTAGCTGAGTTAAAGGATTGTATTTGGAGTGCAAGGAGCACTGCTTTCTCTGTCATTTTAAAATTATGCTTAACTCCAGTCTTCCACAGGTTGTTAGACAGGTTGTTACATTACAAAGACAGAGATTTTTCATATTGACACTGAATTTGAGAGACATTATCCTTTAAAAAAAGAGTTTTCAAAGTGCAGCTTGCTGTAAAGTATGCACAAAATTACTCAGCAGAGTTATAGGGAAATTATTATTAATTAAAGTAACATTGATAGTAGGGCTGCCACAAACGATTATTTTGATAGTCGACTAGTCACCGATTATTTTTGCGATTAGTCGACTAATCAGGTCATGCATCCATTGGACGTAAAACGTACAGCTTATTGCACCAGCATGCATCTGCTCTTATATAACTATCATTAGCTTACAGCTTTAAGTGTTTAAAGTATGTGCTAACTAAAAATAAAGACAAGATGATAGTTTATTAAATTTTAATGAAATTTGCAGATTGTTTCGGTGAAGTTTAATAAACTCCTTGCTATCTAAAATATAACGGGACACCGGAGTATATTCTCGAGCATCTCACACTTCTGATAACCAGTTGTCTGCTTGACGTTTATTCAGCTGTGTGAAAACTATAACTTTAATCTCAGGCAAACCGATTTACTCAGGAACAAATAAAATACTAAAAAAAAGCCAAACAATAACATTTTTAAGTTATCTAAGTGACTTATGCATGTTTAACCTGAGTAGCGAAAGACGGCGGTGGGTTTGAAAACGATTTGCCGGGAGTCCGGTGTTCTCAGCGGCTCTAGTGAGCCTTGCCCCCGGCTAGCTATCGAGCTAGTGGGTAACAGACGTCTCCGAAAACTTCGGAGCGCTTTTGAAAATATGTGGTGTCTTGATAAAGTGAGCAGATATTTGAGGTTTACACAGCTACATTCTCGCCTGAAAATATGTTAAACGTTTATTTTGTGACCCAGAAAGAATAATAAGAGTAATATTAAAACTAACTAGCTGCCGCCATTGTTGACAACTGAGCTGGGCTGCGTTATGAATTCTGGGACAGAGCTACTTCTTCTTCTTCGGGGTTTAACGGCAGCTGGCATCCTTGTACATGCAGTGCTGCCATCTTCTGTTTCAGTCCATTATTACACTCTTAAATCCTGCTACTTATTCCTGCGTCTTTTGGGATCTTACAAAGCTTCAAACGACGCGTCGACTATTAAATCAGTCGTCGACGATTTTGATAGTCGACGTAATCGTGACTAGTCGACTAATCGTGGCAGCCCTAATTGATAGCCTTTTCAGTCCATTAAAGCTCTGTCTGTATACATCAACTTCGGAGAAAGAATTTCTACTTCTTTAACTCATTACACTCAACTATCAGTGGTTGTTGTCACTCCCTTGTTTGCTACAGCCAGAATGTCACACATACATCTTTGGTTAATATACAGTATGATTATGGATCAAGTTTTCCTGTTGTCCAGCAATAAAAAGTTAGTCTCGTAGATGGTTCATCAATTACTGATGGAGGTAACACATTACAAACTAATGCTTTTCTGCAATCACATGATAGTCATTACTGTTCCTAAATTCACCAATTTTGATATAGTTAACAAACAATTATGTCACTGACTTTAATCAGGATAAGTGGATAATAAAAAGTAACCAAAAGTATTTTTTCATAAGTTCTTGTACAACAGCCTTGTTGTATGTAGGAGATAGAAGAAAAATGTCAATGTGACCTGTGGCTTTTGATAGGCAAAGATTAGTGCGAATGGGCATTTTACGTCAAATGTGTTGTACAAAGGGCAAAATATGCCTATAAATTAGAGATCATGTGTATGTCCTCTTTATTAGGACAAAGATTTGGGTTGTTATTTGGCTGTGTTTTCAAAAGTTTAACATTATACTGTGACCTGTAGTACATAACTGATTTTTAAGTAAGAGCTCTGATGCCAGTTTCAATCTAGTCTTAGTTTAGGGTTGTTTTCTCTTTTTCCATTTTAAGTCATAGAACTCGATAGTGGTGATGTCTGGAAGCTTTAAATGAATCGGTTAAAGTAAGTAGTATAGTACAAATTCAGCAGTTTGACAGCCACGAGTTGTAAGTCTGTGTAGATATTTTGGTTTAATGTTGTTGTTTTTTTTAACAGAAATTGAATGAATTAGAAAGAAAGACTTTATCATCAGTAAGAAATGATTGCGAATAAAGGGAAACACACTTTTTGTTGTGTTATTTCAGAAAGTTAGTGAAGTGAAGTTAGTGAAGTTAGTGAAGTGAGAACTGTGTGAGCTTCCTGAGATATTCTGAGAATAAATCTATTTCAGTCATATGAAACTAAGTTTGGTCTGTACATAGGTGAGAATCTTCAAAAACGTTTTGATTTTCCATCACATCGTTAGAAACATAAAGCTTTAACCCTGTATACCATCACTTGTTGAAACTCACTTATTGTAGTGCAAACTATGTGATGACGCCATTTCTCAAATACACTGATCATATATTCTTGCTTCATATTCTCAAAAATGTTGTTTTTTTATACCTTGGGACATGGTCATTATGTATAATATTAATTATATATATATTATTATTAATATAATATACATAACCCAACATATGACAATACTGACTAATAATATCAGCCAAGTAAATTTTCAGCAAGGCTCTATTTTCTACTTTTTAAAATGAAGGGTCTATAGAGATGCACGCTTGTTAGCATGCCACACAATTACATTTTGCATTTCAACTAGTAGAAATTAGGTCACTAGTGTTATCCATCAATGTTCAAATGTACCAGATGAAAAAAACCTTTTAACTTGTTTGTCTGAACATGAAATGTAGCATCAGCTGTTTATTTTTTTTCCTTCAGAGGTGGAACCATGGTGTTTTTATAGAGTCAGATGATTAAATAATATGAAGAACAGTTCAAGCACTGTAGCTTAGAAGGATAAAGACGTCATTATGCTTGAAGCAAACTGTGTCACACCAAGTGTTGACCAGGCGCAACAGAATGAGTATTTATACCTGTTCCAAATGACCACAGAAGACTCTTTTTACCGTGTCAAACTGTATTCCCACTTAATGCTGCCAAACAAAAGGAAAAGGAGGACAGTCTGTCAGAGATGTTATTATCTTTTAAGGTGATAATTCAAACTTGTATGTCCACAGTTGCAAAAAGATGCTTGTATACATTTTTTCCATTTGGAGAAATCTTTCTTTCCACCTGCATCTACCACGTAGACGTCTGCAGTTTAAGCACACTGTTACAGCCCGCATGTTGTGTGGGTGTGTCCTGTTTGCCCCACACATTCAACTGCCACCCATTTCTCTTGAGGTGCCAGTGCACAGCTGTCTCTACTCAGGAATTAGCCTCTCCACAGTATAAAAGCAGGTGTAGCACTACTCAGTCTCAGTCTAGGCCAGTTTCAGTGTTGTGGTGAGGACAGGTCAGAACTGCTAGTGAATAGCTGTGTTTCTTGGATGGCGGAGGATTGTGTGCTTTAACAGTATTTGTCAATTTAGTGGTGTGCTTGACCTACTGGTAAGTAGCTAGTGTCATCTTTCAATGACTTTCTTTCTTTTCTTTAAAAAACCCCCCAAAAACAAAAAACTCATTATGTTTGAAATTCTTTTGTTTATTTTTTGGAGGGCTTGTCTTTTACCTGGACATTTATTGTTACTCAACTCATCCCCTAGCCTCTTTTTAGGGATGCAACACTCCCTTTTTGGTGTGCAACCCCCCCCCCCCCCCCCCCCAAAAAAAAAAAATCACTATAGTCTGTTTTAATATCCTTCATTTGTGTTCCTGTTTTTTCACTGTGTCTGTTAATACAACAAGAATAGCTCTATTCATATAATTTATTTTTTTATGTATATATATTTTTTCCTTAGACATAGAATGGTTGAAAATGTACTACAGTTTGCCAGTGGGCTAAATTCAGCATTACAAGTTCAGCAATTGTGCATTTAAAAAAAATAAAAAAAAAATAAAATAAAAAATAAAAGTCTGAAATTTCACCACTCTTTCTTATGCAGTTGAATATGCTTAAATTATAGTGCTTGGCATTTATAATGCTGGAAAGTACTGGACTCTAGTTAAGGAGATTAGATAAAGCTGGTGTGGAAGTTACACTCTGCTGTAACTTCATCAAGTGTTCTAGTTCATCTGGATTAACGGTATAGCAGTTGTGAAGAGATCAGTGCAGCTCATGTCTCTAATGGGAATAGCATGATATAGGCTCATCTGATTAAAGAGCACTTCATTTTAGCAGCTATATTGGTTTAGTCATTTTAGCCAAAATTATATTGCTTTTGAAAAATTCTGTTTTACCACAGCTGATGGTTATAGTTTAGAGGCCTCCGCTGTGCAGCTATCTAGTGCTATCATATATCAGCTAGTGTTTAAAAAAGAAAAGAAAACAAAAAACCCCACCAGCTTTATGAAGCTTAAAGAATGTTAGTTTATGCTAATGCGAGCAGCTTGCTTCACTTCAGAAACTAATTCAGTAAAGCTGATGGTAGCTATTGTAAACCTTATGACCTTTCCAATCTGAGCCTTAGCGATGCACCGATGTCCAGGCACTTTGAAAATATAAGCAGCACTAACAGAAGATTTAAACGTGTTTAGCAATATGTGCAGAAAGCAGACAGAAGGGGGAAAAAAAGAGAAGTGTTAAAATCCAAGATAATTTTGAGTTTGTGGCGTGCTATTGTTAGTCCGCTAGACCAAGCAGCTTATGCTTGTGCACCTGCGGTACAGTATGCTGTCCATTCTTGTTATTAGTTTAGTTTGCCAAATGTGCTCAAACTGTGGCTTTATGATAGTTATGCGTCTTTGTAATATTTTAAATAAGCCAGAAACATTAAAGAGATGTAACAAGGTGTATTGAGGGTCCTGCTTGAATGCACAAACTAAACAAAACTCTTCGTTTTGAACAATAAATCTTACACTGTAGAGTTAAATAGTTATATTTTCTCTTACTGTTTTGTTACCTAGCTGTATGTGGATTCACTAACCACCAGTACCCCTCACCAAAATCAAACTGAGTATTTTTAGTGGTGATAATGCATTTGACAGCATTTGTGTGACAACACAAGGTTATGAAATAGTTTAATTAGTGCTTTGGCCCTTAAACTCACTATTCCCACTGTAGTTAGGGCAGCCAAAAGTTGTCACCAACACCACCTTGGGATTTTCACCCAAGGAAATGAGTAAAAACACCAGTGAGGTACACGGGTTCATTCCACTAAAGATGAGACAGGAGACGTGGTTCCACAATTCAAAACTTTCCATTCCTTTTTTTTCTTTAAAAAGGAAAAAAGAAAATTTTAAAACTCTACACATTCAACCATACAGGGAATCGGGGTTAGGAGTGTTCAGGAATGAGGCTCACCAGCAGAGGAGAATAGTCAACATGAAGGGGAGACAGACTCAACAAATAAATAAAAATGAATATAAGCGGATCACCTCAGGCACTTGTGAACATGCAGTCGATCGTGAAGAGAACCCGGCACCAACCACACAACACAGGAACAGGCCCTTCCATCACCTTCAGCTCTCAGCCTGGACACAAAGGGAATGAAATCAGCAGAGTTATTAAAAATAAAAACAGAATGCCTTAACCTCTTCCACGACATGCATATTGGGGCCCGATGAATGTAAAAACAAAGAATTACCTTTTTTTTTTTTTTTTTTTTTTTACTACTTTATTTTTGTTTTTAAGAAAAGTAAGAGCCACATATGAGGATATTTGTTTAAAATTTTCATAGAACAGTAGCAGTATGTCTTCGTAAGTGGATATCAGGCCCATGTAGAGTAAAATTGAGCTAACCCTACCTTAGACATGTACACACACATTAAAATTATTAAGGCCCCAATTAAGGAGTTGCAAAGCGGTGCGCAAAGCAACGCTGAATGCAGCTGACCCAAACGATGCCAATGAACAAAACAGAGAAACAAAATAGCAGGGCATCCCGCAGAGCGGCACCAGCTTTAATATCTCAAAAATGACAAATTGTTTTTAATAAATCGGCAATTTAAATTCAAAGCCAAATGCAGAGGAAAGGGCAGCTTATATACCAGACCTGCTGAACTACTCCACCTTGACAGGAGAGAAGCACTTCCTGACCCAGTGGCAACAGATGGCACAACATCCCAGTAACTTCTACCGTGCAAACAGTACTTTGAAATGTTGGTAGTTTTTGGACCAAAAAACTGCCAACACTATATTATGCTTGCCTGGGGAGGAGTGGTAAACTTCACACCACAAACAGGAGATGCCGCAAGCAAGAGGCTTTTAAGTCCACAGCTTCTGTGGAACAGGCAGAATGTACATGCTGCATCAGTGGACCTGTACACATGCAGCCGATCAGGCAGCGGGCGGACAAAGACGCCAGGTAATGTGACCATCGATGGACCATAAACAAGCAGGTGACAGAGCTTCCTTATATACAGCAGCACTGCTGGCAATAAATCAGCAGATTCAAAACGGACATGATTAATCATCGAGAGCAGGCTTAAATCATCCTGCTACACTTGCGAGAAAGGGTAATTTCATGCAATGCTCTGACTTGATTTTCCTGACATTGCCTAGAGTTTGTGTACATTACCTAAAAGAAGTCACGTTACATTATACTTCCAGTCCATCTGATATACTTGTTTCTAGTCTCAGACTGCACAAAATTAGGGATAAATATATCAGAGAGACAGCCCAGCTTGAATGTTTTGGAGACAAAGTTAGAGGCAAGGCTGAGATGATTTTGACATGTGCAGAGGAGAGACAGCTGATATGTTGGACAAAGGATGTTGAAGATGACACTCCCAGGCAGGAGGAAAAGAGGAAGACCACAGAAGATTTGTGGATTATGTGAAGTCGAACACGCACAGGTTGGCGTGACAGAGGAGGATGCTAGAGATAGGAGAAGATGGAGGCAAATGATCGGGTGTGGCGGCCCTAAAGGGAGCAGTCAAAAGAAGAAGAAAATTCAAGTCAAATCTTAATTTTAGACTAATAACGGCATATATCAGTGTTGAGTATTAATATCTGTTTAAAGAGATTATTTAATGCTAAAAAGCAAAGTTCGGGTAAAGCTGATGGGATGTTATTAGATTAGCATGTGTTTACAACCAAAATATTGATCACAGCAGACTATAGCCTATACTGCATCCCAAGGGGAACAGTAATAAATAAATAATACATCTATTATTTACAGAAATTTCTCAGCCTAGGCCAAAGTGGAAATGAATGACAGCTCAACAAACTCTCATTCAAGATTCCAACACATGGGATAATGTTTTCAATGATATGCACTTTGATCTCAGTTTTATTGATTCTGTCTGTCCTATGTGATTCTCTGGCACACCTAGACCTGTTTGCCCCCTTTTTTTAAATTGTGCTGGTTCATTGGTTACTTAACGCTGCTGTATGTTGTTCCAAAAATAAGCTTACCAACTTATTGATATATTTTCTGACATACAGTAAACTATTAACTGATTTAGCCAGGGTACATGTGTGTTTCTCTGTAAGTGTGGACTGTTCAGTTTCTTTATCAGGCAGTGTTAGCAGCCGTGGGCAGCTGCTGTAGGGTTTTCTGCATTCAGAGGTGACTTGCTGGTCCCTCCTCCACTGGTTTCTACTTTGGTATGCACTGATGTAGGACAGAACTCTCTAATTTCTAGCAGTCATTTTGTAGGTGTACTTTTGGAATGGGGCCATCTACATGCATCATCCTGAAGTCTTCAAGCATCACGTCACCCACTGTTTCAGCTCGAAACTGCGTAGTAACAAAGATGCTTGTATGTCCCGCTTTCAGTGGTGTGAGGCTTTATGCAGCCCGATAGAGTCAGAACAAAGTGTCTCACAGCAGAGTCTGGAATGAGAGAAAATATCTCATTCCAGAGATGTTTGCATCTAAATGATTATCCTTTTCTTTATTTTGCACTTTCCTTTAACCCTCAAGTGACCAAGTAGGGTGATTTATATCCCCGAGTCTTATGTTTCTGTATGTGACACTGTCATATTTTTTTTAATCATAAAAATGTTGAATATAATGAATGCATTGCTCTACTTCTTCTGCAACTTTTAGCATCTTGGGTAATGGAAAAATCACATCTTGCTAGTACGAGGTTGGACTCTTTTGCCCTCAGAACTGCACTAACACTTGAGGCACAGATACAACAAGGTGGAAGAAATATTCCTCAGAGATTTGGTCCATATTGACATGATAGTTTAACGTCTTACTAACATCTTTCTCCTGATAAGAGTGGTACCCAGTGTGGTCTTCTGCTGTTGTAGCTCATCTGCTTCAATGTTCTTGTGGATTCACAGATGCTCTTCTGCCTAATTTGGGTGTTTATTAGAGTTTCTATTGCTTTGCTGTCAACGTGAAGCAGTCTGACCATTCTCCTCTGGCCTCTGTCACTTTAAGCATTTTCACCTAAAGAACTGACACTCACATGATATTTCCTCTTCTTCAGATCTATCTCTGTAAGCCCTAGAGATGATTGTGTGGGAATATCTCAGTAGAACAGCATTTTTTGAAATACTCATACCAGCCCATCTGGCATCAACATCATGCCACATTCAAGAACATTTAAATCAGCTTTCTTGCCCATTCTGATGGTCAGTTTGAATTTCAAGTATTCATGGCCATGTCTGCTTGGCTACATGCATTGCTGTCATGTAATTGGCTGAATAAATATGTGTTAATGATCAACTCAATGGGTGTACTTAATAAGGTGGCTGGTGAGTGCATATCACACTGGAAATATATTTTTCAGAGGTATTACTTTTATTGTAATTTGTTGGTAATTAGTCCAAATGTAAACATTCTGATGGGAACCATTTTCAGATATTTCATTAATCTGCAAAGGTGTTTTGAATATTTTAAATATTACACATCTAAAAATAAGATGTTTGTTTAGGTTTTGTTTTAAACAGAAACATGGAAGTAGCAAACGATGGACATATACCCAATACCATGACTTCACTGTAACTTGCTGATATGTAGTATTTTTGGAGTCACTAGCACAGCTACATCTTAGTGATAAGATGATCCCAGTATATTATACATAACTTTAGTTTTAAGTAAGGATTATCTAAATGAATGTTGTTTTGTTCATTTTTTTTAATGTAAAAATGATTGAAAACCAGAAATAATATTAGAGCATTTGAACATATCTGTCATATATGAAGAAAATGCATGTATTTGACAAATGCAAATAGTTCATCAAATATGTATTCCGATTTTTTACAAGAATTATGCAACGCTTCCTTCGACTGTGCTTTTATACTGTTACATTTGAAAAAATGTATTTATATTTTTGCTGGTTTTAAAAAAACAAAAAACAAAAACAGACAGCAAAAAAATGAGTAAACCACAAAACTAGAGAGTCAGCTTTTTAGCTTTTTGAATAGTTGCCTGTATATCTTAGAGATTTGTGTGCACAGCTAAAATAAAAGTGTAGTGATCTAACTGTGATAAATCACACAACTTTCAAAATGACAGACGGAACTCACTATGGATGCAAATTTCTTGCTGTTGCTAAATAACATGCTTGCATCTGACCCATGAGTGAACTTGTGTTAAATAATATTTTTAGTGTAGAGTTCCCTGCAGGGATAGGGCACTCTGTATACATGACTGTAAACTGCTTTAATTTGGAAAAGCACTCAACTTAGCAGTGTAGTTTAGTTAATAATAAGTAAGTAAGTAAATAAGGATGTTTTAAAGTGAATACTGTCACCAATGTATTGAATAAATGTTATGCTTACTTGCAAATACATAGGCTCTTCTAAAATATAAAACTGCTTCTTGATTGCAGTTTAGAAAAATAGAATAGTTCAGTCAAAATTTTGCTTTTTAGCATTATTTATTGTAAGTTGGATTAATGAGACCACAGACAAGTAGCTGCATTTATTACCCCCCCCCAAAGTTTGCTTGGAGTCTGCTTGGAGCCTATATACGTGGTTAGCATGTTATAGTGTTTTATGTGTGCGAATGGTTGCACAGAGCCTTTTGGCTCACCGTTTGATGACAAAATGTAGGTCACTCGGACCCAAGTGGATTGTGGTATACTGGCAGACATGGCAAATATAACACTGGCACTGCTGTTTTTTACATTGCCACAACTTCTTTGTTGGCTGTTTGGTGTTGACCACTGGTTTTGAGTGTAGTAATATGGAGCAAGGTGTGAATAGAGCTACCTGTTTGTCATCAGGTGCATTTGATATGTTAGGTGAACAGGGCCCCACCTGTAAAAATGGCTAAAAACTACACAGCTAAAAATGTAACAATTAAAAATCAACCAGTATAATATTTACTTATTTATAGCTATTTTAGATTTGTGTAGATATTAATATAAATTTATGGTGTGAGAGTGAGCTACAGAATTCACTTGGAATCAAACTGTAAATAAATTTGATAAACATCCATCCATCCTCTTCCGCTTATCCTTTTCGGGGTTGCGGGGGGCTGGAGCCCATCCCAGATACCATAAGGCAAGAGGTGGGGCACACCCCGGACAGGTCGCCAGCCTGACACAGAGAGGCAGACAACCACTCACATTCACATTCACACCTATGGGCAATGTAGATTCTCCAATTAACCTAACCCCACCAATTACATATCTTTGGTCTGTGGGAGGAAGTGGGAGTACCCGGAGAGATCCCACACAAACACGGGGAGAAAATGCAGACTTCTATTTTGATAAACAGTCAATTTAAATTATACAATTTTAAAAAAACGAACTGTATTATTTATTTTATTTTTTTATTTTTATTTTTTGCTGTATGTTGTCTTGCAAAAATATACAACATCACATGCAAAGTTATTACAATTTATTGCAGAGCTATCGCCAATTGCTGATTTATTATTTTTGCTAATGAGATCCTCCTTCACTAACAAGCCACGTGTCTGTGGCAGGAAGAATGACTTCTAACAAAGGAAAAGCTTGCATGCATCTGCCCACTTGTATGTGTGTCTTTGTATTAGCACCATTTTTCAGTTTAGAGGAGGTTTCTGATATAATCACAGCTTTCAACCAATAATCACTCAGCAGCGAGTTGAAGAGGGGTTAAATGATGAAACAGTGTTTCATTTGCTTTGCCTGAGCTGATTAACCAGGCTGTCCTGGAATTTCTGTGACACCAGAGGCTCTTCCTCGTTCATCATAAACTGACTGATAGGATATTACCATGACTATGGTACTGGCATGACCTTATGTGGCTGCTTTGATTTCTGGGATTTTTCAACAACAGGCTAAAAATATAATTGAAATCTTTTTTTCCTGCACATTTAAACATATTAGGATTCTTTAATAGGATTAAAAACACATGATTTGTGTTTTTAAAATGTAAAGTTTGCTTTTGTTTTATAAAGCACTACACCGGGCAGGATTTTTGCACACAAACTGTTGACCTGTTCAGGATATACCTTGCCTTTAACCCCATTACAGCTGAGGTAGTTTCCACTCTTCCAGTGGTTTCAGAGTAATATTAAAACAATTTCCATTGTTTTATTTGTGCTTCAGTTTTAAAGGAATTTTATAGAAAACAAAGGAAAGAGAAACCGAGAGGTGAAACTTACCTTTTCAGCTCAGAGAATTACTTTTGTATGTAGATATGTTAAAAATGTGAAAGGAGTTTGGTCAGGAGAAGCATCGTCTCACTGTTTTTGTCTTTCTTCCTCCTAGGGGAAGTTGGTAAAGTACTTCAGCCGCCAGCTGTCCTGTAAGTGCAAAGTGGCCTTAGAGGAACGCAGTGCCGAGCTGGAGGACTTTCCTCGCCTCGGCCACTGGTTCCGCATTGTCAACTTGAGGAAAGAGGTCACACAGGTGAGCCATGATACCACGTAGTAACCATTTTTTACACTCAAAATGCATCTCATGATCATTGCTTCAAAGTCAAAATTTCAGATGATATTTTTCTGATTAGTATATTTGACAAACTGTTCCAAGAACTTTTTCACACATTGCCTTTTTTCTGCTTTCTCTCTTTTTTGTTAATATGTTTTGTCCAGATTTGAATAAAGTTTTTATACTTACCATTTAAACATTTCACTGTCACTATCAGATTGTAGCTTTTAGCAGTTGAGGTTTCCATACTGGTGACTGAGAGTGAAATCTGACAGCTCATATCACCCTCTGGCTAAAAGCTTACTAAAATGCTGTAAATGCCATAGAACTGCCATAGCACTGAGTTTCGAAGTTTTCATGTACTAGTGGAGTCTCTATGCATCTCATACTGGGCCTTTGTGTATCACCTCAGTTCATCCACTGGCAGAAAGGAGCTATTTTAGCCCCTTTCTTTATTGCTTTAAGCAGGAGGTTTTAGCAGTATGTGCTGTGTCGGAGATGTCCATATAAACATATGCACTCTGACATCGTGGAGAGTCATGAGTGGAAACAACTGATATTGAGCTGATATAGATCAGTTGTTTCATGAGCATTTGGTTTACAGGAATTACTTGTAAGTTTCATCTCCTCATTATAGGAAATTCTGATCATCCTTAATGTTGTTACACTGTATAATAAAGAAAATTATCTATCACTGTAACTTATTCCATTAAATGTATATCTAAATATGATCGGTCTAGGTTTTTGAGCTAGATGTGTATTTGTGGTGGTCTTTAAGCTGCATGCATGTTGCATGTGTATATTTGATAGGAAATGAGTCCAGGTGAGGTGACCCTGGAGGGCTTGCTGGAGATGAGCGAGGAGCAGGTGTGTGAGCTGCTGCAAAAGTTTGGTGCCAGTGAAGAGGAGTGTGCCCGTCTCAACGCTTCCCTCTCCTGCCTCAGAAAGGCCCACCAGCTCGGTGAGAGTCCACTCAAAACACTCACAGATGAGCTCATACGCTCACACACATGGAAAATACTAATCTTTATATAACGTTATCACTGTTTGTGTTCACTAGAAATTAGGATATTTGTGTCTAACCAATGAAATAATGAATTATTTTCTGCGCACACTAAGAAAGTTCACCTACAGTACGTTGAGACTGTATGGGTGCATACTGAATTTATGGTATTTTTAAAAATTTCAATTTCTTTTATAGCTTTTATAACTACACCCAGATTAAATATTCTTTTTATATACTCCCAAAGCATATATTTCTGTTTACAGTTTTCCAGACAAAAGGAGTTGTCTGGAGAACTTGATTTGTGATTTGCTTGAATTGGATGATACATCTTGGGGAGCAAATGTTCACCTTTAGTTATGTTGAATTGCTTGTTGATTGGTTTGTTGGGAACTCGTGCATTATAGAGGGCGTTAGGCACATAGAGAGGGGGTGACATACATAATAATACTTGTCCACATTCACAATAGACTGTTGATTTGTCAGTAAATTCATGACTTTTCTCAGACACATAACAGATCAATAAAAACTGCTTTTAATGTGCTCTCACTACAAAAATTACGACATATCACTTACAATACTGAATTGCTGACTTCTAAAATTATTGATATTGATCTATAAACCTATGCTGGTGTTATTAGGTCAATCTGTTCCACCCTGGAGGTCCCATTGTTTTTAAGGTTATCAAGGATGGGGGCAATGCCTGAAGTGGCAAACCAGAGCTTTTGTGCACAATTTTTAGAGCAATGTTATTAAAATCAGCATTTGCTGACTAAATGGCTGCAATTTACGCTTTTATTTGCAGTGTAGATTAGGACTTTTTTTTTTTTTTTCAAACCTCACTTTGGACTGATAATGATGAGGATATTTATCCAAAGAATGCAAATGTTGTTCACGCTTTTACTGACATTCAGGATTTATGGGGTTAAATATTAAGAGATTTTAATGAATTGATTAAATCATTGCAAATTACATGAGCTAAAGATAAGACAATATGGTAATTGGTAATCATTTATTCACTGAATAAAAAAAATCTGTTACTTTTTTTTTTTAAAGGTTTGTTTTTATATATTTCTTTTTCTCATTTTGTTTTTTCTTTTTTTCCAAAACAGATTTTTACATTTCAGTTTTTATTTATTTTTTAATCTTTCATTCCATATTCTCAGTTGTCATCAGTTTCAAATGTTAGTTTTTGTCTTTTAAGTATTATAATTTGAAGGTTAACTGTCAAGCAGCAAAACCTAAAAAAGTCAGAACAGGTATTATAATACAAACATTATTAAAAAAATATTCACCAAAGCTTCCTCAGATTGGTTGTGTTTACAAATTTCACTTAAATAACAACAATGGAAAGGTTTACTGTATGTTTTATTTTTGCCAACACCCAGTATTATTTCATTTTTAAGTCTATTTTTCATTAGTATTTCCACTGAATATAATACATTTTCACATATCGTTTTAATTTAGTTTAGTTGTATTTAACTTAATATCTTGGGTAGTGAGGTGTTTCATAGGGTGATGATGAAAAGCTGTTTTTGTGAATGGGAAATGTATTACTTATTAAAAGTAAACTCACTTATGAAGTGACATTCAAGCCTCAATATATTTTCAGTGAAATTGCTGTTGTTTCTATAGGTGGTGCTGTTTTCTTCTGTTCACTACCAACAGCTCAGCCTTTCCTCTCAGCCTCTTCTTAATTTATTCATAGCACAATGAATTAAGACACTACATATACAATACAAAACCATCCCTGCTTCTATGCTACAACTGTTTTCAGAAAGACATGATAGATATGGTAGATAATATGATAAGACATTCTGACTCAAAATATTTAGAATAACACTTTTTCTGAAATGTATAAACAATATGATATTCCTGTAAATTATTAATACAGAGAGCAGTGTGTAAACGTGTGGTATGTTAGTTCTTGTCATTTAGTCATGTGCAACATTAATTTGGTAAAATGCTTATGTCAAGCAAAAAACTGTTACATATAAAAGTTTAGCTTTATTTTCTGTTCTCAGCGGGCCAGACTGTCAAAAATGAAACAGGAAGTCAGATGTGTATCGTTGCTTTGTCGTACTAACATATCATACACTGTCGGTAAATATGCGAGATTACTGCACTGATGCATTTGTTTAAAATAGCTGTTGTTAAGAACTGGTTCCCATCTAATGGTTCATCCACTTGTTCTAATTTGTCATTAGAAATGGAAGTACATATTTCTTAGAGCATATTGTGATGCCACTAGCTTCCAGCTGAGCAATAGAAAAAGGAAATCTCCAAGTCAAACCCTTGTATTAAATGTCATTTTGTGCATTACATTATTACTGGGACCTCGCATACCTTTAACAATGATAAATTATTCCTGAGTAAGCATATAGCTAAATGTATGCAATTATGGTTAAAATTATAAAGCGATTTTTAAAAGAATATTTTTTTTTAATCTCCCATTTTGGAGAGACATTTTGTAAAAATTGTAGTTGTCTCAGTAAAATAAACTGAGATTCTGTATTTTTTCCAATTTATTTATTTTTTTATCAAATGTGGCTGTTGGTAACAGAATTGCATGCATAGGTATGTGCTGTGATGCAACAAGTGTGTTTGGTTTGTTACATGGTTGGCCCCCAGATGGCATAAACGGACCACATTTTGTTTTCAGTCATAACTATGACTTTTGCAATGATTCAGCTGAACCAGAAGGGGGCAGTAGAGTATCAGTAAAATTAGGGTGGTCGTTTTAGTAACAACCTTTAGTACACCCGTTAACATAGCATATCTGTTTCTCTTCGACTCCCACTCACACGCACGCCACACAGAGCCACACACACCCACACATACACCCACGTACCAGTAAGAACATGCGCGCGCACACACACACTCTGTTTTGTAACAGATGTCCTTTCAGACAGAAGACTCTGCTGAATAATTACGCAAATTAACTTGATGAGTAGTTTTACTTCAGTGTGCCCTAAGCAAAACTGTACTTCATTAAAAGAGCGTTTTATTAGAGGAGGTGTAACATTCAGCTGCTGTTGACATTCAGACGAACAGGTCTTTTACAGCACAGTCTGAAAATCAGGCTCTTTGTTAGGCTGCTGGTGCTCGGCTGTCCTCTCGAAATATTCATGCTCTCTGTTGGTCCCGGTGCTTGTTTTTCAGTCAGTCTGCTGCTCTTGCCCACCTTCCTGTGTGCTTCTCAAACTTCTCTTTTTCCCTCATCAGTTCAACTGGGTACCGGGGAAGATGATATCCAGAAAGGCAAACAGGCCAACCCCGTCTCATAGCAAGCAGTAATGGCTATGTTGTACCACAGTGCAAAACACATGAGTTTTCCATAAAGGCTGATAAATTGTAACTTGCTTGTGTTTTCTGGCCTGTTTTCTATTAGCTGGTTGCAGTATCACATGATTCCAGAGTGTTGCATTTAAAGTCCCATTACTAGATGTTGCTTCATTTGTAGGTGTTTAAATGAGTTTTTATTAGCTATGTCAATTTCTATTTTTTTTTTTTTTTTTTTTTTGCTTTTTTTCTTTTAGGTATGTTTATGCCGACTTTGATTTTAACTCTTTCTTCATTTAGGTTTAGGCACCAAAACTAGAGTTTGTGCTGTAGACCATTACATATTTTACTTGAAAACTGTCAACTCCAGTTTCAGAGCAGTGGAACCGCCTGATGGCAGAATCCATCAGGGGGTTCCACTCAGCGATGCCTCAGTCCTTCACGGTTCACACCGACAAGGCTTTAAACATCACTGGAGACCAGCTCACCTTTGTCATAACTGTCTGTGACAGTTCCTTCAATCTGATTTTGAATAAATGCAAAAGTTGAGGAAGCTGAGCTGCATTCATAGCCAAGTCACATGTGGAACATTGATGATAACACAATTTAATGAGGATTTCCACATAAAATGTTATAACTGGGGAACAGTGAAACCTAACAATATCTGTGTAAAAGTACATATAAAGGCTACAAAGTACACATACTTTTGAAAGAGATGGCATAGATCCAAGTGTTAGTCCACTGTGTGTCAAGCCATTCCTGACCTTTGTTTAGTGTCATCCATTACAAGCTGACTATTGCCAGCTGGGAGATGTTTGTCTGGCTGTAAATATCTTCTGTCCTAAAAAATAAACAATTATATTGATTATTAAAACAAAAACAAAAAAAACCACACAAACAAAGCTCAGCAGTGTTTTTATACATTTACAACTTGATATCTTTCTTTGAGAAATCTTTGAATGAAAACCTGCTTTTGATAAAAATCAAACCAAGCCATAACAGAAAACATCCTTAATTGAAGGTCGGCTGTCTTCTTCGTCTGGTCACACATGAAGTATTCAGTACAGCTGCTGCTCCTCTCTACTGAGGGTGTTGCTTTGTACCAGTAGTCCCCTTAATGTCTTAAATGGTTTGTACAAAGTTTGACTAAAATACCCTGGTGTCGCTGGGATAATTATAGTGTTCCCCACTGATTTATCCTTTCTTTTTGTGTTTTGGAACTCTTTCACAGGAAACTTGTCTCCAACTTTATTTGTTTTACCCAAACAAACCTAAAACTGGGAGTTCCACTAAATGGGGGGGGGGAAACACCCCAAAAAGTTGATTCTGTTCATCTGGACGTAGGTGTGTTGTTTTTTTTGTTTTTGTTTTTTTAAAGTAGAAGAAATGTTTCATCACTCATCCAAGCAACTTCTTCAGTCTCAGCAGACTGCAGGTTTTCCCAACCAATATTTCTTTTTTTTTCCCCACTGAAAACGCTACGTCCAGAGGCACAGAATCAACTTTTTTTGGGGAATCCCTGGATGATTGCGCATGCATGAAGACAATTAAAAAAAAAAAAAAAAAAAAAAAGCTTAAAAAAATTAAACCACGAATGTCATTGATTTAACTTTATCCGACTAATATTATTTCAACAGAGAAAATAACATTGGTGCAGAACTTTAAAATATGGTATGATAGATTCAGTCTTATTTTTCTCATATAAAATGTAATACCAGTTTCAAAAGCAGCAGCCCTAAACCTGAAAACTCAAGCAAATCTTTGAGCACTGAGTGATTTCCCCACCAGATGTCACATGACCAAAGTTTATTATGACGATTTACATTATCTTTGTTTATATCGTCAACATCTTTTCCTTTGTCTTCCATATTTATTTATTTTTTCCTCATTCTTTTCTTTGCCTTTTTTGTCCATTGCTTCCACCTCCCTCCACTTCCCCCACTGCCTCTCCCTGGCTCTCCAAAGACAAGCTCTGGCCACACAGAGCCACTAATGGACTCTCTAACAGGGGGGCAAGCTAAAGATGTGTGAATGCGCAACAGCAACTCCATCACCACTACCACACAAAGTGGTGAGAGGCACTTTGGGCTGAGAGAAATACCTGGTTTTACACAAGCGTTCTTCATATTCTTGCTGAGAATACGAGCTGAGAGAGGGAGATGTGTCATAGCTTCAGAAGCTTTGCGCATCTGTATTTTAATGGTATTGTGCAAGTACCTGTTTGTCAGAACATCTGTATAAATAGAGCGCATGCAAAAGCTTTTTAAGGGTTAATGAGCCCCATGAGAACATTTAGCACACGAGGCAAGAAGTGGAGGATGCTCTTACGTGTTTTTTAATAGTTATATATTTCTTCTAAAAATCTGTAGGCTGTTGCAAGAATCCATATAAATATATATATTTATTCAACTGCCATGAATTAAAGCAGAAATGAGGATTTAAAAAATTTTTTTTTAAAAAAATGAATAAAATAAAAATAAATATGTTGCTCCAGTTTGTGAGTCATCAGGAATTATGTTAAAATTGGCAGGCACGGACATTAATATACTTTACAGTCTTGCCAGCTTATATATCACATAACCAGACAAGTAGAAAACATACCAAGTGAATGTATGTTCCTCTGCAATGTAGTGTTGAAGGAAGGAAACTAATGCAAGTTAATAGAATATTTCACTACTGGCTCTTGGGATTGCAGTCCACGAGCTGCAATGAGGATGAGTCATACAATTTGAAGGCAGCCGGTCAGTCGTTTGTGCTGCAATATACACACATTATCCAGCCCACCCCTCCAGACAAGTCCACACACACAGAAACTCTCGTACACGTGAAGGATTTTTTTTTTTTTATTTTTTTTTTAATTTGTGTCCTTGTGTTGATCAGCTATACTGCTGATCTTTGCTCAGCACGACAGGTTTCCTCTGTGCTTTTTCTCTGTAATCTTTGACATCGGAAAGGAATGTCCTCATGCCCTGTCTTCAGACAGCTTTACATGCATAAAAACACCTAATTGGCTTCAAATGCCATCAGCAAGAAAAAGAGATGAGTAAAAGCAGTGGAGAGGGAGGCACAGAAGATGCAAAATAAGGAATCGGAGGTGGACAGGAAAGTGAAGAGGGTATGTATGTGGTGGGGGGTGGGGGGGGGGGGGGGGGTGCGCGCGCGCAATATCAAGAGAGAAAATTAGGGCGAGACATAGGTGATGACAACGGGAGGTGAAGAAGAAGCGTCTTCATGTTGCGAAGAAAAAAAAAAAGCAGACGCATCGGGGAAGGAAAGCGACCAGAAGATGCAAACCCCCCCCAACACCTGTCTTCCTGGACACCCATAGGTGGTCCCTATTGGCTGTTAACTAATTAGCAGACTCTAACTTTGAGTCCCACTGATTACACTGCAAGAACATTCACAAACCCCCAATTCAAAAGAGTCGAGATTAAAAAGGGAGACTGCATATATTGAACACAGCCATTGCCCTTTTCACCAAATCCTGTTTACAGTGGTGGTGAGATAGACCAGCTACTGTCCCAGTGGCATTTCACTGCCATTTAGCCTAAAGAAGCAACACATTTAGAGGTAATTAATCCAATTATGAGGCTGTTATCTGCATTTCTCAAAGCCTCGCCACGTGTTAAGCTCGCACCATTAATGGTGTTGGGGCGTGCTATTTGCATTAATCACTGCAGTTTCTCGACAGTTGATGTGGAGATGCAGGGTTATTCAGGTGAGAGCAGAGAATGGAAGATTGATGATGATGTGGCTCCAGAATTACATCTGAAGTTATGCATAAACATGGCCAACATTTGCTAATAAAAGGGGTGAAACACAGAAAGGACTCATTAAACTAAAGGCCTGACCATAAAAAAAGTTTTTTGTTTTTTTTTGTTTTTTGTTTTTTAAACCTGAGAAGGTTATGGAATCTTAAGAGCCTTTTGTCTTTTTATGCATTTACATATACCTTTTAGGAATTTGTTATCTATAAATAGCAATTCTGAGGCAAGATAAATATACAGAGGTTAATGGGGGAATGGGAAACGGGAGGGAAACACAGCTGAAACTAATCAGACATAATGAGAAAGGGAGGAAGCAAAACTGAATACACTGAACATGAGACAAGGGACTATCAAAATAAAACAGGAAACATGAGACACACACTGAGACACGAACTGACTGAATACAAGGAATAGAGGGAGCGAGAGCACGGAACACGGATGAATAAACATTCAGACAGAACTTATCCTACATGATAGACATGACAGACCAAATACAAAGAACGCAGGAAGGAGACAGAGAGACATCAAAAGGAGAAATGCAAAAGGACCTAAACGATCTAATCAGAGCTTGTAAGCACAAGAAAACTAAACATAAGTCACTCAGAGAGTATAACTAAACTCAGAATTCAGAACTTCAACCAGATTCAAACTGTCCAAATACTGAACCACTGGGTTACAGATCCAGCATCATGACAGGTACTGGGTCTGATGAGCACTGGTCGATCGGCAGTGTTCAATTAACAAAATCTGAGCTTAATTTAAAGGCTTTAATCTGTAGCTTTTCACTGGAATTTTAAATATAAGATATAAAGAGGCTGATAAAACAAAATAAACCTGTCAGATAGCAGTGACCAAATCAACAGTATAAGACAGCCTTAAAAAATAATAAACTGGCCAACTCTACAACAGTGAAAGGCCTGAAAGACCATTGAAGACAGCTAAAGTGCATAATGACAGAATTATTTACAGTGTCTAACCAAGTAAAGCACACGCTTGAAGAGGCTGGCTTGTCACTATCACGATCTACAATCAAGAGATGTCTTCATGAATGTAAATAAAAATAGTTTGCTACAAGGTTCAAAGAACAAGAAGATCACCCAAGAAAAAGGTCAGATTTTGTCAGAAAGCATCGAAAAAGACCTGCACAGTTTTGAAAAAATAATTTGAAGGACCAAGATTGACTTGTACCAGAATGAGGGGAAGAGAGCAGCATCTCAAGAAATGAAACATAGCATTTAGGGGTGTCCATGGATTGCTAGGGATTTTCATCCATGTATCAAAAACAGTTCTTGAGTCCAGTGAGCTTGTCCAGTTAATTTTGAGCTCATGAAAATGGGGCCATATGTACTAGAAATTGCTATAATTCTTAAAATAAAAAAACCCTTTTTATTCTATGGTAAAACATTTTTTTGCTCACACTGTATAATCTTATCTTCATGTCATCTAGTGCCACTAACAACCCGCACTTATAAGTCTATACTCTCCTTAGTATTATTACAGTGTGAGAATGTGCACCATGTAAAAACAAAAGAACCAAGAAGAGAATTATTAATTAGCTTTAGAGTTTCCAATCAAATCACATTTAAAGCTTGCCCTGTTTTTTTGCCTCAAATGAAATAGAATATCTTATCTCATTATGACATTCAGAGCTAATGAAAGCAGAAATCAACCAGGACTGTCACTCATATTATATGATGGCTTAAGAATTGGACACTGATTTATTGCTCAGATCATCATCATCAATTCCTTTTCATCAATTGGGAATCAAAAGTGGCTCAAAGTATATTTTAATCATTTTACAGTTTCACACAGTTAATATAATTTTGTTTAGTAATAAAATAATGCAGTTTTAAGGGCACTGGAAGAAAGCCTCAGCAGAAAAAAGTTTGAATAGCAAAGCATTGATGTCAGCAGGTTATTGTCTTGTTGATATGCCTTTTGCCCCATGAAGTTAGGGTTATTTAAATTATTAATTACACATTATATAAAGAGCATTTTTAATATCAAAACTCTCCGTGAAATGCAACTTCAAAAATGTACTGTCTAACGAGCACAAGACACACAAATTAACTTAAATCACAGATCTCAAAGGGGTTACGCTCAGTATGTGTTCTTCATCTAATTTAGCAGCGAGCTGTTTTTGATTTGCCTCAGGCTTTTGCTTAGGTGAGATGATCTGAAACAAGAAATTCATCAGTCAGCTCCTGTTACTATTTTGCTAAAGCTGTTGCTAAGATACTAGTGTGCTTCATGGACTGACTCAGGACTTGAAGCAACAGTTTTATTAGTGTGATTCAAATTCATTGCTTCTCATGCAGAGAAATTTCACTCGGGTATCAGCTTGATAAGCACTGTCAAAAGTATTTTTTAAGTGAGGCAGGCTTATACAAGAGTATAACTGCCAAAAGGAATATTGTAATTTAAATCATCGATGTTGGCGTATCCAAAAGCTACCTATTTGGTAATTGGACAGTCCAAAGGTATTAAACACCCTTCAATCAGCCCCAGTCTGCTATCTAATGTCTCTCACCCGTAAGCTATAAAACCTATTGGTGGTCTTTGATTATTCATGTTGGGTCAAGCAGAATTTTTACACTTCTGAGTGGCTTGTCATGGTTTTATTTCTGCTAATAAAGAAGGGATGATTGAGGAACATCTGTGGATGAGCACTCCTTTACAGCCTGTCTTTCTAAAGGATTTTGCAGCTATGAATTGTGGCTTTAGATATATGTAAGCGTGATCTTCAGGCAGCCTCACTGAGGGCAGAAAGGCAGCTACAGCATGATAAATATTCTGATCATAGTTTTGGATTTGCCATTGTTCTCGGAAACATATTCTGTGCAGGAGATGCGTAACCACGTGCCAAGCAGTGCTGACAACCAATTGGTTTCTATGACAACCTAGACAATACCAGGTTCCCTGATTATAATTGTCAGCCAGAGAGCAGGAACTAATCAAGGACACTGGTTGTTTTTATATAATATAAAATTATTATTTATTATATATATATTTTCATATTACTGGTTGTTTAGCGTTTACCTTCTGCTATTTCCAGTTTAATTGGTTAAAACAATTATGAATGAACCAGAACAGTAACAATCCAGGTTATTTTTTCTATGCAGAATTTTAGTCCTTTTGATTTAAAGCACTATGCTGAGTGTTTACATAGCAGTAGTAGTAACGCACGGAACGGCTAAAAAATATTGACCAACTGTTCCTTTCACTGAAAGAATAAAAAGGAAAAGAGAGATCTTTAGAACTGATTCAGTCTATGCAAGGATTGTCAGAACTATGAAACTGTGAAAGAGAAAACTATATATGTGTACACTGGCTATTGTGTTAGTATACAGACTGAGAGTGCTCTGCACAAGAATTCCAGTGTGCCTTCACTGCTGGTTTTATGCTCTAATGGCAATTAAAGAACCTTGAACCTTGTATTGTGAACAAGCAAGATACAACCAACAACTGTTATTTCCGTCCGCCTCTCCATGACATGTAGTTATCACTGGTGGCATCTGACCAGTCCATACAAATGTGGATCTATATTTTCAGCAAATCAGCTGATTTTGCAGAAGAAGATAAAACTATATTGTATGAAAAATATGAAAAGATAACGCAAATAATATAGACGGAAAGCAACACAGCTCCTGCAGACAAAGCAGTGGCATGAATGTGTGCAGCAGTTTACTGTCAAAAGTGCTGCAAGAATGTATGAGGGCTTTAAGTGTTTTCATCAGTATGACTGTTAAAGATCTACTATAGTAAAGTCTAGCCCATTCAAAGCCAAGAAAAAGGCTGGCTGGTTATTTAACAGACTTACTGTATCAGTATCACAGCATTATCATTCAAACACAGGAGAAAATTCTGTTTTTTTCACCTGCAGCTTTGGTTTGAGAGAAAGTAAAAAAATAAATCTAAAAAACAGAATTCAAATGTTTCCTTAGTCTTAAAGTAAATTTAATGTAAGATCAGCAAGTACATATAGGTGTCCTGTTTTAGGACCAAAGATTAATCTTTATAGAACAATACAATTTTTATAAAGTTGTTTACAGTTAACAGTAAAAAACAGTTTCAGCTATTTTTATCACCAAAGTTCATTAGGGAAACATAAAGACTTTGGGTGCTATTGAAAAACTTTCCGGCTCTCCATACACAGAAGTCCAAGGAATTTTCCTGGAATGGCGAAGCTATTTTACAGCGATTTGATTGGTCAGCGATTTAATACCTGTTGGTCACTAATCTAGAAGATAATCATGCTCAAAATGTAATTAACTGGACTTTTGGTTCAAAAGTTTTCATACCAGAGGCATGGCAACAATCATCCACTCTAACTTATTAATCAACCAACGACCCAGAGTTTTAATTCATTTGAAAGCCTGACTTTGAGCCTTGTCCACCGTAACTGGAAAGCTTAAAAAACAGTTTTATTTGTTGTTATGTATTGTTGACCTGGTGCTTACTCAGAGTTTCTATCTGATTTCTCAGAGTTTTTATCTGATTTAGTGGTCAGCTCAGATAAACACATTATTGTCTGTGATTTTAACATCCATGTAGATAGTCATCTTTCAAAATTTAAAAGAAGCCACCCATAACTTTAATCCCACTCTAGATCTTGTTCTGAGATATGGCATAGAAACTGAAAAGTTAACAGTATTCCCAGAAAATCCTCTTTTGTCTGATCATTTCCTAATAACATGTACATTTACAATAATGGATTACTCAGCAGTGGGAAATGAATTTCACCACAGTAGATGTTTCTTAAAGTGTGTAACTAAGTTTATGGATATAATTTCTTTCAAACATATAATTCTCAAAAATGCACCTTAAAGCAGATAACTCATAATCTGGAGAGGAAATGGTGTCTCACTATTTTGGAAGATCTTCATTAAGCCTGGTAAAATAGTATGTTGCTCTATTAAAAAAAAGCCCTGTGTAAAGCTAGAACATCTCACTATTCATCACTGATTGAAGAAAAAAGAACAACTCCAGGTTTCTCTTTAGCCAGGCTGACAAAAGGTCAGAGCACATGAATTTTTTCACAAATAAGGTTTTAACCATAAAAAAACTACTCGTAATCATTAAAGAATCTAACTAATCATTAGCAGGGGATTTTTTTTTTGGAAAAGTTTCAATCAGGGTTCACAGCTCATTACAATAGGGAAACGGCATTCACGGCATAGGTATTAAAGGCACAGTGATGCTGTGGTTTGAATCGTATCTATCTAACAGACTCTTCACACACAAAGGTTAACTATAGAGCTCCATAGGGTTCTGTACTGGGACCTATTCTTTTTACATCATACATGCTTTCTTTTGATACCGTCATTAAGAGCCATAGTATACATTTTCACTGCTATGCAGATGACACCCAACTTTATCTATCTATGAAGCCAGATAACACACCCCAATTTATTAAACTGCAGGAATGTCTTAAAGGCATGAAGACCTGGATGACCTCTAATTTTCTGCTTCTAAATTCAGAAAAAACTGAGGTTATTGTACTCACCCCTAAAAATCTTATCTAACCAGATTCCTACTCTGGATTGCTGCTAGTTTACTTGTCGTTTCTTGGGTACCGGTATTTAAGAGTTAAATGGGAGGAAGAGCCTTTATCTTCCAGATCCCTCTCCTGTGGAACCAGCTCTCTGTAGGGTCTTTACCTCACAATGTGAAGCGCCTTGCACTATATAAATAAAACTGAATTGAAATTGAACTGAACAACATGGAGCTCATTAAACAAAAAAACACTATGTGTTACGCAGAGGACACAAAGAACTGCAACTTCTTGGTGATGTGTTAGCAACTATTACAAATTCTCAGATGCAGAACAAATGAAAATATTTAAAGAAAAAAATTGACACCCTTGAAACTTGCCATATATTAGGTCTCTTGTGTCTTCAGTTGTCTCTTCCCATAACTCATCATTTCTTCCAGCATCTTCTTCATAACATTATAGAAAAGCTGCTCACTACCCCCATCGCCCCCACCCCCCTCTAACTTTTGCAATTCTTCTGGGACTTTTTATTGCTGATATTTTCGTGGTTCATTTGATGTTGCCATTGTGAAAGTCTGTGCATTTGCATTGCTTATAGTTCCTTAGAGACAATGTCAGATGGAAGAAAAAAATAATGGCACACAAAAAAGAAGAAAGTATGGGGTTGTTGACAGAAAATTTGCATTAATGGTGGCTTGACGGTCAAAAGCAATTTTTTTTTTTTTTTTTTTTTTTAACTGCGAGGTCAAGTTTGTGCACACTCAGTCATGCATGAGATGCTGCATCTGCTTCAATGTACCCAGGATCAATTGTACTTTGTTTTGTTTTTCTGAATAGCCTTTTGGTTGTGCATTTGGTTGTGTAGATAGACGGATAGAATACTGCACACTATTTCAGTCGTTTCTCTTCCAGATCAATAAACACATTCCTTTTTTGTTTCTTTCTGAAGAACAACTTGAGGAGGATAAATTGCACAATAATGGAGGTAAAGTATTGTCATCTGAACTCAAAAACACTCATTTTGGCTGCTCACTTTCAAGTTTTTTTTCTCTGTTGATCCTTCTCTGTCATTCAGCTGAAGGTTTAGTTTTAGTAAAAGTCAGCTTGTGTTTTGACTCATGCAGCTTTGCCCTGTTCTGTTTTTGAGCACTTTTCCATTTCTCATTCTCTTTCTCCATCAAGCGATGCTTAATCTGCTCCACGCCAGGATATTTGAACACCACTGCTGCTCGTGTGCTCACATCAGATAATGGAAAAAATGTATTTTTCATTGCTCAGATTAATGCAGTTAACTTGTTGTAAATATATTCTTTGCCCTAGGACTTCATCAAATGCTTCAATTAAGACAAAAAATGCTTATGGATATTTTAGTATTACATGCACATAAAGAACCTGCTTAGTTTAACTGCACCATTTTATTGCAAAATGCTCAAATTACAAAAAAATAACTTCTTTCTTTAATCTAAGTTGTGTCTTGATATACAGACAGTTTTAGTTTTGGGTTCATTTAAAAAAATGTAGGTATTTTTTGTTTTGCAGAGCAATGTTGCATTTTAGTTTTTCATTGGTAGTCTTTTACAAAGCTGTGAGAAACATGAACAGAATTCTATTTATTATTCCATGTATGGCACACAGTACTATGCAAAAGTCATGAGCCACCCCTCAAACCTTTGTTTTTTCCAAGAAGTTTTTAGTGATTTTTAAGAATGGTCTTAAGCAATAGTTATTCAGGGTTTTTTTTTTTTTAAGATCTTTAAATTGGCAGGTTTTTTTTCACTCATTTTCAGTGAAGTTCTTGTACTTAAGTACACAAAAGTACATACAGTCATGTAAGGAAATAGGGAAAAATCCAGCAAAGCACAAGACCTGACAGAGTCATCAGTTCAGTCTTATACAGTGATGAGTCAAAATTTGAACGTGTTAACTCAAATTGTCAGAGGTACAGAGCAAGTCAAGAGAGAGGTACAAGAGTGAGTGTCTACAGCCGTCTATAAACATGTTGGAGACTCTGTCATGGTTTGGGGCTGCGTTTCAGCCAGTGGTGTTGGTAATGTTTTTTGGAATTATGAATGCGGAAGGTACATTCAGATTTTGAGCCAACATGCAGTACCTTCTGAACATGGCCTTAGGGCTGTTATATATCAGCTTTATTTTTCATCATAACAGTGATCTCAAACATACTGCCGAAGCAGTAAAAGCATTTCTGGATAGAAATACACACAATGGAACACTATCAGACATGGACTGGCCTCTCCAGAGCCCAGAGCTCAACATTACTGAAGAAGTGTGAGAGTGGAGCAAAAAGCAGTCACCATCCACAGAAGAGCTTTGAATGTCCTTCAAGAAGCCCGGAGAACTATTCCTGAAGACTAACTGCTTAAGAGAGTTCAGGCTGGGTTGAAGAATGAACATGAAGCTTGTTTTATTTGTACAAACTCTGTTTTTGCCTTATATCTTATATTTCGATGTTTGTTGTTGGATGATTCAATGAATCACTGCACCTATTCCCCTTTTTCCCAGCAAAAAATAAAGAATTGAGGGATGGCTCAAGACTTTCGTACAGTACTGTTGGTGGATATTGAATTGTAGACGGATATCTCCAAACCTGGACAAACTAAACCAAAACTATTTGCATGAGTTGAAACCACTACGTGCAACTAAAATATGTTATTTTGTTATTTTTGTAAAATTGTGAAAAATGTATTTTAGCAACATGTCACAACCAGATGTTTGTCTCTGTCTTTATGGACTTTCAACAGGGAGCCAGACCAAACAGGACTGGTCCATTCAGTGGCCCACATCAGAATCTGGCAAAGAAAACACTCCGGTGTGCCAGCCAGAGGCCAGTCAGTGGATTCGGTTCCAGCTCTCTCAAAGCCCCAAAGTCCAGTCCAAGTACAACCAGCACATGTGCCACAGCCCACAGGCCCTGGCCCCCCCTTTGTATGCCGATCGACTCACTGTCGACAGCCCCTCTTCAGGGCTCTTCCCTCCCTTGGACTCTGGTCATCGCTCCCTGCCCCCATCACCCCGCCAGAGGCATTTTGGTCACACCCCTCCTCGGACTCATTTGGTGGTCAACACCATGACCCCACCTGGCACTCCTCCCATGCGGCGAAGGAATAAGGTGAAGGCCCCAGGAACACCACCTCCGCCAAGCCGCAAACTTATCCATCTTTTGCCAGGCTTCACCGCTCTGCACCGCAGCAAATCCCATGAGTTCCAGCTGGGGAACCGCTTGGATGACACACAGACACCAAAGTAAGTTTTGTGCTTCTCTGGATTTTTAATGGCAAAAAGTGGCAGCCATTTTGGAGCGCTGTGTGTGTTTTTGAGTGAATACAGAGGTTATTTTACTTCTAGACTTCAGAAGTTGGTATTTAAGTTTATCATTCCCAAACCATGGGAGAAAACAAGTTAAATTTTATTAATGTATTCCAAAGTGTATTTTTGGAATGTTTGCAAATGAGCCTCTATTTGGAAGTTTTGGGCATCAGAACCAAGGATTAAATATCATTTAAAGAATTCTGTGACTAAGCAATAAACAATTAAGGGCTGATTTTTGTCAAGTTAATCCAGTGAATGAAAGTATTATTAAATATATAACTTTACTTCAGACACTATAGTTTACCCTAATAAAAAATAAGAAAGTAGCAGAAACAACATAAAGACAATAACAAAATGTAACCATCTGTGATTAAAACACAAATAGGCAATTTCTTTATGAGCTATTATTACCACATTTATGGAATGAATTACTGTATTTTTCGGACCATAAGGCGCACTGGATTATAAGACGCACTGTTTTCATACATAAGGCGCACCGCATTATAATATACTTTATATATAAAGTATATTATAATATATTAATATACTTCACATTATAATATACATTATATATACTTCACTTGGTGCTATTTGAGTGATTTCTTGATTGTCAGATATAGTTCACAGATACAAATGATATGGGTTTCAAAACTATATTATGCTGTTTTACAGACAGTCAAAATGCAAACAGCAATTTTGAAGCTGTATGATGCCATAGGAGATAAAAGAATTGATAATGTTGCATATTCACACATCTGCTTAAACTGATAAAGGCAGAGGGGCAGTGTTACATCTAAGCCATTTAAAAGTATTTATTTTCACAAATGTGAAAACTTGTGATAGGGTTTTAGGGATTTAATCAGTACCAGGAGAGGAATGTTAATATTACATTTTGTTTGCAAGGCAGATGACGATGAATCAAATGCAGAATTAGGTAAGGCTTTGTTTTAATTTAGGTTTGAAGCTTTATGGCTCCTATTTCACCAAATTGTTTCAGTGTAAAAATGATCTCAGTGATAATAGTCTAAGGTAGTGGTGGTCAGTTAATTTCAGTTGAAGCCCTGCCTGAAGCAAACATTCAGAGATGCAGTCCTGTCCTCCCTCTGCTCTGTACAAAGTCTCAAAATGTAATTCCATCTGATCCAAGAAAGGAATGGCTTAGAAGGGAGGTTAGGACCATACCTTTCCTTTAGCAGTTTTACTAGAACTTAATCTTCCACCAGACCCCAATCAGATTAATTCCTGGGAGGACATCATTGCCTATAAAGGACCAACGGCCTGTCGGTAGAGATAAGGGGCCTTCGGGCTGAGTTCCTGACTGGCCTTCCCTATGTCTGGTGCTATGCTGATCAGATTTGGTCACAAACAGGGTCCACCACTGCTTGGTAATCAGGAACCAGAGTCTGCCTCAGGAGAGCTGCACTCATTTTGATAATACCATTAGATGACAGTGCCCCATCACTGCTACACTTGGTAAGTTAATATTTTAGAGCTGTCCTCTGCTTTTATGATGGCCATCTGGGTTATATGTGGTGTGGGCCTGGATGTAGACAGGGCTACATCCACAATATCAGTGGGCATGGCTGTATGTATGTGTGTATCTGCTTGGTGACGACTGGATCATAGCTCCAGTGAATAGGCTCAAACGGCATTAGAGAATTGATTACCGGTCCCAAAGCAGTGATAAACTGCAGACTGTGAATTGAGCTACTCTAATCAATGGAAAATGTATGCCTGGAAATGTTGCAACTCATTGAGACAGGGCAGATTTGCTGGCTTCTCTGATAGCTTAGTACCTCTCCTAATACATCATAATTGGATGCAGGATGGTGCTGGCAAGCATCAGGTTGGTTTTTCGTCTCTGGCACTTGTTTCTTTTACGTCTGTATGTGCAAGGAAGTAGTAGGTATCAGTTTGTTTTTCTCTTCCTTGATGCAAAGGAGACTGAAGACTGAATCGTACAGTTTGACTATTTCTTAAATGCTGCATCACGATTCATCATGTGGTTTTTCACTTAAAGATTTGGGAGGATGAGAATCTTACAAATATTCCGCCAGAGGGAAAAACCTTGATAAAAATACGTAAAATATCACACAAGTTTTTTTTAAGCTAAATAAAAAGCTTTCAAAGCTTTTAACAAAATCTTTTTGCTATGTTCTTTCCATACTTCCCACATTGCCCCCTGTTACTAGGATTTTAATAAGCGCATAGTTCTCCTTGGGTTCTCATTTTCTTGTGCTTAATTGCCTGGCAATGTGGCCAGGACGCAATAGGCAGGGATTACCCTCTGACCCCAAGAGACATTATTCTCCCTTCATCTTAATGAGATATGGGCTAATTTCTCATTATCACTGCACAAAGACTGTGCAGCTGAATGTGCAAGACTGCCCCCCCCCATACTTTGTTGAAGGAAAACTCGAGTTTGGTTTTGACAGATATGATATGATAGATAAGGGGGATTTCAGTGTGTGAAAATGTGAAGAGTTCCTCTTGCTATCTTTTTATCTTGGATGCAATCAACTACAACCATTAACTCAGAGATAAAGACAGAGATTAAAAAGATTTTAAAAAGGAGATAAAACATGGATATGAATGGAAAGCAATCATATTCGGCTTTCAGCATTTTTCCTCTCATGTTCATCTTGTGTTGTCGTCATCACAGTGTGAAAGCAAAGTTATATTAATATCTGAGTGCTTTCAATTTCAAGATATGTTTAATGTTATTCTTTTTTGGCGTATATATCATCTAAAATCATTTAGAAATGTTTTTGCATTGTACACGTTCTCTAAAGTTGGCTTTCGAAGCATCTTGATATCCTTTCTAATGTATATTAGCCTCCATTTCCATGTTTTTAATTTTTTCACACGATAGGTTTGAGATACTGACATTTTTGCAATCATGGTTTGAAAATTGATTCCGAATGCTTTTTTTCATCGAAAAGCTCAGCAAATACTGTGGTCTGCTGGTGTGGACGCTCGTCTTCTGCTTGATAGCTTTGTCCTTCTTGGTTTAATGTGTTTGTCTGTGTGATAATGTGTTTTCCTTTCAGCTTGCAGTGAGCCACAGGATGGTTTCTATCCCTCCATAGAAATAATGAGCAAATTGCCTCCTTACCGATGTGTATCTATGAATTCAAGAAACTCTCACCCTGGAATGAAACCGCTGCCAATTTTGCAAGTCATAATGCATAAGAGAGGGAAACTTTCTCCTTTTGTGGAAATTGGAGTCTTCTTTCTCACCACCTGTCAAGTGCTAGTCCAAATATATTCAGTCTTGTGTAGAAGTGATTTTGTCCTGTGTCTCTTGATGCAGATAGCTTGCTAGCTGCTCACTGCGTTTACTTGTTGCCGTTTTCAACTGGTAATAAGGTCATTTTTGGCAGCTTAAAAAACAGAAAGCTCTAAGGATGCTAATGAGGTGTCGATTACAAGCAGAATTATTAGAAAACCAACTCATTAACATTACAGAGAATCATTTTGCTAAGAAGTATGGCTCAACAGTGATATAAACATTACCTACCAAGAAGAATTAAGGAGGGAAAATAAGTGTTTTGCATTCTAACAGATTTAACACTTTTGCATTCCGCAGACAGTTTTTCAGCTAATAGGCCATTAGATCAAAAAATGTGTGCCGTTCATGGACAAACAACAATGTTGTGTCTTTAAATACCGCTGCAGCTGTTGTCTCCAAGAAGAGACCTTTGTTTTGCAAAAGGAAGCCACAAAATGAAAAAGTGTGTATCAAAAACAGGCAGATATGTTAATGTGTAAATGATATCAAGCTAAATAGAAACACGTCTTAATTAAGGTAATAATTTCATTGTGCAAATAAAAGAACAGGGAGGCACTGCTCACAGACATTTAATAATTGTTCTGTGAATACAAAGAACTTCCTCCAACTACTAAAGCTTTTTTGAGAAAACAAGCCTTTATATTATTTATTTTTTTAAAAACCAAACAACCACAAAAAAACCCCAATTAAATGCTGCATTGAAAATGTTTAAAATACATCACTAAATTCAGTTCAAACCAGTCTTTTGGCATCATGCAGTGACACTAAGATGACATTGTAGTTGCATTTAAATGAGTCTTTCTGATAAGTTGCACTTCATAAAAGCAATCAAATGGAACTCCCACACACTGTCTCGCTTACTGCTAGAGTATTAATTAAATTACGTTTCGGTCTGTCTGACCTTCAGTCAGGTGCCCAAAGATTTTGTATCAGATCTGCAGTGAAGCAAAAGCCCATGTTTCTAACTAATTTTGTCACAGTCTACAGCTGGGAGGTAACTGAGTGATCAAACTCTTTTCCAGACACAGGGTAAATAGAGAAAAGGACACAAATGTGGATTACTTCTTTGTATTTTCACCTGTATTGCTGCTACGTTTGAATGAAAAATCAATTACTGTGGTGATTAAATACTAAAAAGTGACTTGCTCATGTTTTTCTCTTCTAGGTTTTTTAGTAAATGACAGATTATGAGACCTAAGAGTTGAATTGAAACCAGGGACTTTAAAAAACATTGAACAAATTAAAGTTTGAATATTTTAGGACTATGTATGATTGATTTTTTTTTTTCAGTATTTATCATAAAATAGGGGGTGCTGAGTGGTACCAGCAGCCCAAATAGACTGTATGTTACTCCCATTTGAGAAACACTGCTTTAATGAAAAATGAAGACATAATGAAAATCTTGTAATGTTTCTTCACATCTTTGGAGACAGATGTTGAGCAGATTCCTTTTCTTCTTTTGTATCTAGGGCTACGGCTCTGTTTTATCAGTGTAATGTACAAATAGATCTTCAGGCATGAATTTAACAAGTAGAATAATCATGACAGTTAATGCATGATAAGCATGGTACTTAAAAGGAAGTGACCTTTCTATTACCGTGAAAAAGTTCAGATCTACATTGACATCATAGGTCTGTATTTAGCCCTAAAACATTTTTTGCATTTGTTTCACTTTTTGAAAACAGACCATCTTAGTGAGCAAACCAGAACAGTTGTTCAAGCTGAAAACAATCGCCTGAAGCAAGAAGAGTTCAAGTAGATATATTAGTTTTACAGTAAACTCTCCTGTTTACAGCTTTTTTTCCTCTTCTATATTAATTTGCGATGACTACAAAGTAGCAAAACGTATTCCCTCTCCAATAATTAATGAGTTTATTCTTAGCATAAAAAAATATGCTGAGTCCAGGGATGGTGCCAAGTTTAGGGGAATTAGGGAAGTAATTAGTTTGAAATTTGTCTGAGTCATTCAGTGTACACTATGTACAATAGTGTACAATAAATATGCCTATAGAGTAGAAGAATACAGTGTTAATATTAATTTTCATTTGTTATGCTGCTTTTTATCGTCACAAGCAGATGTTTCCTTGGAAGTTTCTTGCTTTAGACATGACATAAATAATGATCAAAATACAAAATGAATTACATCCCAGCTAAATACATTACCAGTTTAAAAACTTTGGGACTTGTGTAAAATGTAAATAAAAACTGAACAATGCAGTGATTTGCATATCTCATAAACCCATGTTCTATGTTCAAAAAAATAGTTTTGAAGATGTCAAGTGTCAGTAAGGTCCTAATTTAAAGGAGCACACTTGGTTAAAAGTCAGAATGATAGGGAGATGCTAACCCATTTAGTCACTTAAAAAAAAAAAGTTAAAATCTATTCAAAAACACACTGGGAGCCAGTGTAAAAGGGCCAAAATATTGTATTGTTTGCCTGTGGCTGTCAGGAGTCGAGCTGCCACATTTTGAACAAACTGTGGACAAGAGGCTATTCCAATAAGCAAGGGTGGATGAAGTGAAGTAAGCAGAGGAAAGAAACTTCTTATCCTTCACAATTTATATTAAACAGCATTTCTTTGTTTATCAAATGTAAAACTGCTGTGAAAAAGCACCCTCACACCCTTGCAAGGATGTTTGGGAATTTTCCAGAGGGCCAAGATCTTTAAACAAGGAGTGAAGTTCAGAAGGTCTGAATAGAGTACCCCTTCTGTTTTTCATTGATTCACATTTAAAAAATGTAACAGCATCCACAATTTTCTGTCAGTGAGACAGTCCAGCAAGACAATTTGAAATCGATGGAAGTATCACATCTGCAAAAAGTTGGGTCACGGCCATATTTACAACTGTGTAGCATCCCCTGCTCTTTCAGATTATGTGAACATCTGGGATATGAAGAGACCAGTGGACTTTTGCGAAAGGAATATTACCCCATTCTTTACTGATAGAGAATTTTCACTGCTCAGTCCTGGGTCTTCTTTGCTGTATTTTTTGTTTTGTGATGTGCAAACAGTTTTTAATTTGGTAAAAGGTTTGGACTGCAAGCAGACCATTTTAGCATGTGGACCCTTCGACTATTAAGCCATGCTGTTGTAATAGATGTAGTATGTGGTTTAGCATTGTCTTGCTGAAACATGCAAGACATACAGTATATGTTATGCAAGGCCTTCCCCCTACTATCTGGATTAAAGCATATGTTGCTGTAAAACCTGTATATAACTTTCAGCAGTGGTGATTTTTGGAAGAGCTCCTGAGCCTATCCAGTGATTTCCATGACAGAACTGTGCCCATTTTTAATGCAGTGCAGCCTGAGGGCCCCAATGTGTTTGAGACGTATCGCTCTCTTCAAATTCAATATGTGCTAATATTTTTAATGAAATAGTAAAATGTCTCAGTGTAAACATTTAATGTATTCTGTGTTCCTTTATGTTTAAAATATGAGTTTATGAGGTTTATAAATAATTTCATTCTGTTTTTATTGACATTGTTCTTCATGCCCTAACTTTTTTTTTTTTTTTAGCATTGAGGTTGTAGAAACCATAATATGCTGCCTGTCTGTCAAATAATGTGTACTTGATGTCAACACATGCAGCTTGGAAACCCATTTTTCAAGACAGAATTTTCCACGGAGAGGGTTAAAGAGCACCGCTGTATCAATACAGTGGCAATATTACTGTTTGTTTTGCTGTGATGACTGAAATGTCTCCTAGTGTTGCTGGTAAATTGCCATCAAACCACTGTTAACCTTACGTGACATGATTGAATATGTGCAGCATCAAAATCAATTTTAAATTACATATCAAAAAGAGTGGCTCACCAGAGGTTTCTGAATTTTCTTTTTCAATCGGCCTCGTCGTGTACATATATCCTAGAGAGACAGACATAGATAATTACATTTTTCGTGTTAGCATACTTAACATCTTGTCAGCTAGGTAATCATTTCTTAATGACTCCATCATTTGCCCCTTCATATACAAATCTGACTTTGAAATGTGAGAGCTGGTTTTTGCAATCAGTTTCTACTGACCTGACTGAAAACACGGACTTCCACAAACATTGTAGGTGATGCTTACACACATATCTCAAGTGTTTTAATCATTATTTAATGTCTTTTACCTGGATTTTCCTGTTGTCACTGTTAAATTGAGACACCTAAATTGTCACAGCTATCGAATAATAATGATTTAAAGATAATATAGATTATATTTTATAGTATCTTTGCATTTATTACAAAGAGATACTGGATAAAAGGGGGAATGTGGGAAAATACCCTTTTTTGCCTTCAGAACTGCTCAGTTCTTTGTGACAGAGATTCAACAAGTAACAGTAAACAGTTCTCAGAGATTTTCATCCATACTGGCATGTTAACATCACAGAGTTGATCGATATGTTTTTGGCTGTACATCCATGATGCCAGTCTCCTGTTTCCAAAGGTGTGTTGCTGCAGCAGTCCCCAACCCCTGGCCCATGGACCGGTACCGGTCCGTGAATCGTTTGGTACTGGGTCACGAGAGTTGAGACTCCGGTGTGAAATTTATGGTTTTCAGGGTTTTTATCGTTATTTTGTTATCGTGTTTTATCGTTAACTCGGTTTCCCTGGGTCTTTTGTGTGTTATGAATAAATCTTGTTTTTTTGGTAGTTTTACTTTGTTGCATTAATCTGCGACACCTTAAAGGCTGGTCCGTGAAAATATTGTCGGACATAAACGGGTCTGTGGCGCAAAAAAGGTTGGGGACCGCTGCTTTACTGGACTGACATCTAGTGACTGTAGAGGCCATTTGACTACAGTAAACTCTAAATTGTCACTATTCAAGAAAGTACTCAGAGATGATTTAAGCTTTGTGATGTGGTACATTGGTTGGGTCCACTGTGGTCATAAAAGGATGGAACTGGTCTATAACAATATTCCTGAAGACTCTGGCATTTAACCAGTGTTCTGTTGGCATTAAGGGTCCAAAAGTGTGCCAAGAAAGCATCTCCCACAACAATACTCCACCATCAGCAACTTGAGCAAGGCAGGATAGATGCACACACAAATATTGATCCTGCCATATGAATTTTGCAGCAGAAACTGAGACTCATCAACTTTTTCCCATGTGTATTGTCCAGTTTTGATTTTTGGGAATTGTAGCCTAGTTTCCTGCTGTCAGCTGAACGCATGTGATATTCTACTGCTGTAGCCCATCTGCTTCCATGTGTCGTGCGTTCACAGATCCTCTTCTGCAAACCTTGGTTTTACATTAAGTGGCTAGTTGATTTGCTGTCGTCTACCTATCAGCTTGAAGCAGTTTGGCCATTTCTCCCTAGTGTCTGGCATCAACAGACACATTTTTGCCCAGAGTACTGCTGCTCACTGGATGCTTTCTCTTTTTTAGACCATTCTCTGTAAACCCTCAAGGTTATCTGTCAAGGAGGAATTCTTTATACAGCCAGATCACACACACATCAAGCAAAATGCAATAAAAAAGTGGTAAATATAGACAAAAAACAACATTAATATTGAGAACATAATGAGTTATTCAAGTAATATTGGAAGTTGGGACAAATGGGTTTTTTAGTCTGTTTGTCCTGTGCATTGGCATACAAGTATCTGCAACAAGGTGGAAGGAAAAGTTTTGTTTTTTTTATAAGGGTGCCTAGGATCAGCCAGAAACAATGGGCCTTCTTCAAGGTGTCAGCCTTGTACAGATGAGGAAGATCATTCAGATTCACACGTGCGATTTTACGATACATTGTAACTATATCTTGAAGTCTGTTTTTGTTCTTTAGGTTCAGTGACCAGTATGACAGTTGTGTGGACAAATCCCACAACATCAGCGGCTTCTGAAACTACTCAGAGCAGCACGTCAAGCATGCCACGTTCAAAGCAACTGAAATAAACCTCTTACCCATTCTGATACTTGATTTGAAGTTCAGGAGGTCGTTGTACCTAACAAAGTTTGTTGTCGAGTGTATGACCATGAGCCCGACCTAAATTTCTGCTAAAATGTTATGTGAAGATCATTACAGTTTTGCTTGAGCTTTTTTAAAAGTCTTTTTCAACTATTGAGTAAGTTGACTAAAGTATTTTGCTTCTACTGTATGAAGGTTTCAACAGCCTTGATGCCAATGTTTTCCCACTTTAATATTGTTGTTTCAATCATTAAGGCCAGAGCAGGAATTATTTTGGGTCCAAGAGCAAATGACTTATTCTTATTTATTCTTATTTATTTCCCTTACTGTTTGTGATAATACATATAAAATACACATAAAGTTTCTGAGATTCTGTAAGAGTTCTTGGGTTCCTGCTCTGACAGGGTTTGGTTTTTTTTAAAGATAGTGTCTTGAGAGCATTGAGAGACACTTGAGAGATTACAAAACACTTTAAAAAGTAGTTTCTTACTTTTTGCCAAATTATGTTGTTTTTTTTGTGTAGCGTTCTAATTATTCATGTCTGCAAATCCTTTGGTAAACAATGAAAGTACCAGTTGAGAGGAAAATACACTTTCTTACAAAATACCTCCTGAAAGACATTAGAAACCACAAATTGTTTATATCTCACCACGTAAATGTACGTGCTCGTGGAATACTTTTTTGAGAGTTCTTTGAGACTTGTTAATAGTTTTACTTAGAAAACATAAGTGTGCCGGATATCCAGGACCACTTAAACTTTAATTTCTATGCAGGAGTGCAACAGCAATTTCATTTTGCTTATGTAGCACCCTGTCTATCTCTCTTCCTCTCTTCACAGTTATTTTACAGCATCCCCCCCCCCCCCTCTCCCTCTCTCCCCCCCTCTCCATGCCCTTTCAAAGCAGAGAGGCTCTTTGGGCTGGAGTGTCAATTAATGAACCTCGTTGTCTATGTTAATGAGTAGTAACATTCGTGCGTGGAAAAGGCCAAGTGAGTTGTTCGTCTGTCACAGTCCCACTTGGCGCGTCATACTAAGATCACTCTGGAAAGTGGGTGTGTTTGTTTTTTCCAATGTCTCTTGTCTTGCCTCCCCACTGCCAGTAGAAATGGTAATATCCTATAGTTAATGCCACCTTATGAGACTTCCACAGCTTTTTGAATGTTAAGCACTTTCTTATTGAATTGGATGTTTGCTAATAAATCACATGGTGCCGGGGGTTGGCATGATTCACCCTCTGCTTCTCTCAGGGTAATTCTACCATGCAACACTCAGGGGAAGCAAATTTGCATCCTTTCCATGACTAATTTAGCTGTTTGCTTTCACTGAACTGGTGTACACACCATATATTTCGCTCCCCTTTCCTTTCCCCTTTCGTTCTCTGTTTCCTTTTCTTTCTCTCTTCACCCCTTTCATTAAGGTTCCCTTTTGAAACACTGTCAATGTGTTATTTTTCAGCCATCCATAACATGTACCAATCCTGTCACAAAATAATGTTTTATTGGGTTGAGTTCTATCTGCAGTTCAAAGAAAACTGCAGTATAGTTGTGATGATCAAGTGTTGAACATTAAAAGCTTTTTTCATTCATGAACTCCTGAAAATGTTATGAGAATTAGGAGGGGATGTGTCCAAAGTTGTCCTTTCTCACTTGTTGCACACTACCTTGGGTAACGTCAGAGATGAGATCTAGAAAGACTCTGCCTAGTGTACATGAAGATGCCACCTAGGTAAGGCATGCAGGAGAAAAGACATATACTACTCACTCACTCACTCACTCACTCACTCACTCACTCACTCACTCACTCACTCACTTACTTACTTACTTACTTACTTACTTACTTACTCACTCACTCACTCACTCACTCACTCACTCACTCACTCACTCACTCACTCACTCACTCACGTAACTGTTATATTCTACCCTGGCTTCTACTGGGCATTTCACAGACTCTATTCTGGTAAACTGGTAGGACTTTTTAATGTCCAGAACAGCTGAGTTGGACATTTAAGCTCTTATTTGCGGCACCACCAGCTCTGTGAACAAATAACCCCTGCAGAGGGCTCAAATATAATCTTTCTTTCAAACTGATATTCAGGTCAGGCTCAGGTAATACAATTGAGTGAACCTCAATTGTATTACCTGAGCCAAAACATTATGATCTCCTCTGGTGTGGTTGCAATTTAATGGATTTAAAGTCAGAATGATATTCATAGAATGGAACTTCATTTACAGAAAACCTACACTCTTTATTAATTCATTTATTATTTATGAAGTCAGGCCAACATCATGTGCTATTGGATTTTGAGATTATTTTATAATATTGAAGTCAAGTGGCTTACATTGTAAGCCACTTGCTGTGGAAAACCAGGGGTTGAAATGGCATTAAAACTTTTAAATTGATGAGTTTCCTTGTACCCACATGAAGAGGAAATGACAAACTGGACTGAGAATACTGCACAAATTAATTAATTACATTTAAAAGAGGTCAGATATTGTTACAAATTAAATTATTACATTTAAAATACTTTTACAGAAATTGTCATTCTCCAAGCTCTCTGATCCTGTATTTTGAATTTTGTTTTTGGTAATGTTTCGTTCTTTTGAATTCAAGTGTTTATGTTCTGTAGTTGCTTGAGTTTAGTATTTCCTAGAGCCATGTAGTTTTATTATTGATATATATATCAGGGTTCGTACGGGTGCTTGAAATCCTTGAAAATGCTTGAATTTTAATGTTGTCTTTTCAAGGTTTGAATTTCAGATGTGGTGCTTAAAAGTGCTTGAAAATGTAACTGTATTTCATTCACAACAAATAACTATCTGATTGAATAGTTTTCTTATCAGATAGAGAAATAAAATGAGTCGCAAAATGTAAAAGCAAAATTTCCCCGTCTGGGCTGCCTTGCGTCTGTTTCAACGTGTGACCCCGCCCCTCCCTCGGCCAGTCGGGGATGAGTGCGCTAACATACCTGTAGGTTGCTGTTTTAATGAGTGTTGATAGAAAACGACAATGGCGGAGTTTGCGCTCTCCAGTCGCATGATAGGTGAGTCCTAGTAAATAATTTTCCAGTATGTGTATGTTACACATGCTATTTTTTTAAATTATGATTATTATTTTGCTATCAAACTCGCTGGAGAAATGATTGAAATGCACTGAGTGTGATGCAGTATGGCAGCGCTATTATGGAATATGCTGTGAACTTAGCTAACATTACTTAGCAGTAATATGAGTTACTTTGCTCAAGTGAAAGCTTTAAACATTAGCCGCTACATAACTAGCCAACTTTAGGCTTTCTGATTAACCCTCTGGTGTCGACGGACCCAGAGTCTCCATTTCAACTTGGGACGAACGTGCGGACTTCAAACTATATACCAGGTTTTAAATTGTGTTGATAGGTCACGTAAAACCGATGTTTTTTGTTTTTTTTCTGAATAAAACAGTGGCGTTTACGTAAACGGTATAAACGGCGTTTTCTATGGAGAGCGCTAGCAAACACGCTTTGCTTGTGAGTGAAAAAAAGAAAAAACACTCCTTCCCTATTGGTGGAAAAATGTACCATGTCGACCAATCAAAAAATGATATGGCAACATGTGCAATTTGGTCGTTTGGGAGGAGAGGGAAGTTTTAGGAGTGACCGGCGAAAGAGAGAGAGAGCGAGAGAGAGAGAGAGTTTTGATACGTGAGAGATTTGTGACGTTTGCCGTGTTTGGAGTCTCAAGTTAGTGTGTTGTCTTGTGTAGTTAGTGTGTAGTTTTTGTTTTGTGTGTCAGTTCTACTAGTGAATGTCACAGTTGCTGCAAAAACGCCACCAAAGGCAGATTGCAGAGTAAACGCTGAGTGACACACCTGCTGTCAGACCTGCAGGATTTATTCCTGTGCTGTTCTCATCTGTGTTATAGTGAACACAAACTATTTTTTGGAGTTGCATAAATAATTTGTGTGCCTTCTTATTTGACGCAGAGCACCTGATTGTTCTGTAAATAGTTTGAAATGGTTATATAAAAAACGTCTGAGCCTTGGCTGCATTTTTAGGTAAATAGTACCATATAACTTTGTTTGCAAAACTTGTGCATATTTTTAAAAAAAAATGTACAATTTTTATTTGCATTTCAAGTTATGAAAATGATTCCTTAAACATGCTTGTGGTTTTTACAGTCAAAAATATCATTTTCTACTCGTATTTTAAATTATGTCTGAATTTAGATAAATTGTGCTGACACATTATGTCAAAATGAGAAAATAACAGATTGGCAAGATAAACAGTTTTTAAAGGTGAAATATAGAGGCCAAATCAAAAGTAGTCAAAAACAGCCAATTATACCCTGGACCCCAGAGGGTTAGAGGCTAAAAGCTAAGTTGTCACCAAGTACTGTTTATATTTGTGTGTATTGCTGCAGCTTTTTTGAGTATTAACTTGGTGCCTTTGGGTGAAATAATGGTAATATGAGGGACCGATCCATATGGTCACAAAGAATAGCCACTTGTTTCTGTGCTACCAAAGTTCCCCGGGTTTCATTCAAAATGTGTTTATCGTCAGCACCTACACATTAAACTACTTAAACATTATAAATGTCTTCAAGCTCACACTGAGGCCTGTGGGGCACTATCAGCCACTGAGACAGTACACACATTTATGTGTATTTGTATGTGAATATTTCATACTTTAAGGGTGCTTGTTTATTTAAGGCACATGAACAAAATACATTGGAATTGTACATAATAATATCACAGATGATAAATTCAATAGATTTTAAGTAGATGCTTGTGCATTCTTAAAGTCTTATATGTTGAATTGAACTATGTGATCTGTTCAAAGCCTCTCCCAGTCAGTGCTGTTCTCCATGCCTGTCTGACTGTACATGATGTTATTAGCACAAACACTTTAAAGGTGATCATTTAGGACTTCAGCAATAATACAGACAGCAATGTAGTTAGCAATAAAACAGTTTTATTGGGAATTAACTTAAAAAACAAACAAACAACAAATATCTGTCTCCTATTTTTTGTCACACAGGAAAGAAGCATCAATATATGATGAGAAGACTTATTTATTTCTTTTTTGTTTTTTGTTTTTCAACAGGAGAAGAATATCTAACAAGTTGATTTGTTCACATTTTCACATCTTAATTTTTAAGTGAAATGTGCATTTTGAGTTTATACACTATGTATATAAGGCAACCGTTTCCTTTTGCAGTATTTTTGTGTGGTGCGTTTTTCTATGTCTTAACAAAAGGGGAGCAAAGGTGTCTTTTCACAAGGTCTTACTGAGGTGATGCGAATTGAAACATGCATTCTTTTTTTTTTGGCGGGGGGGGGTGAGTGTGTGGGGGGTATGCTGGAAAAGCTTGAAAAGGGACCTTGAAAGTGCTTAAAAAGTGCTTGAATTTGACCCTGAAAAAGGCGTATGAACCCTGATATATATATATATATAGTTCTTAGTTTATTGTTTGATTATGTTATGTTGTTTTGTTGTCCTTGTTTCATTTCCATGTCCTGTCATCAGTGTCTCCATATTTGTTTGCCTTCTGTCTCTCCATGCCCTGTTTCCGTGGTTGTCCGGTTTCCCTGTCTTGTCAAATTCATTCATCTCTAGTTCTGGTCCCTGTGTTTATTCCTTTTGGCCCCACAACATAATGAGTTATTCAAATACCGCTGGATATCTTCTGTTTTTTATCCTTTTGTGTTCCCTTTATATCTGTATGGTCTCCATTTTTTTTTACCTTTTTGTCTAAGTCAGGTTTGCATGTCTTAGTGTGGGCCTCAGTGAATGTGTTACTTCCCGTTTTAATTTGATAGTCTGTTTCATGCGTGTGATGTTCAGTTTTGCTTCCCCTGTCTCTTCAGTCAAATTCTATTCCTCAGAATGTGTGTTTTGTGTGTTGTGCTGTGTTCCCCAGGTGTGTCCATTCTGCCGTATCTCCTCTTGTGTATATCTCCCTCTATTCTTTGTTGTGTGCTCCCACATGGTGCTTGTAGCCTCCATCAGGCTGTTCTGTCAGTCCGTTCTAACCCAGCGTAGCTATTTTACTTGCTTTTTGTTTGCTTCAAATTTTTTCCGGTAATAGTGCCTTGACTTTTATATCAGAAATTCACAGTTATTCTCTAAATTCTTTAAATGACAGCAGCAACATTATTCATCCCACTTGCAGGCATCAGAATCTGTAGGACCACTATGGTTCCTGAATTGTTTTGATGGGGGAAAGTTTTAAAAATATTCCCCTCTCTGATGCTTTTTTTTCTCCCCACAAATTGCACCCTGCCTTTGTCGTTTACCATTAAAACAGCTGGAACGTGCCAGTGCATGAACTTTGATGTTAATATAGTGATTTTTTTTGTGTCTTTTTTATAGCATCCGTCCCCAAATTTAAGTTTTGCTCAGCTGAATTCTCTGAAGTACAATGACAACAAATCTAGAATCTCAGATCTGCTCTCATGCTGAGAGTTCATATAAACCATTGCCAATTAAATGTGAACAATCCATGAGTTCAGTCATTAAAAAACTAAATCAACTAAGTTTCCAGAGTTGGTATACCTGGAAGTTGGATTAACAAAGCCAATTTATATTGCTTTGTTAATCTCTTGCTTGCTACCCAGCAAAGTGACACTTCCATTCGCAATCTTTGCGTGCTAAGCTGTGACTGGTCAGCTGATTCTCCGAATGAAAGAGCCGTCATTGGGCACAACATCAGAGCTGCTACACGAACCGTAAATGTGGGTGATGGTTCAGAGGTCTGGAACCAGGCTAATCTGGTAATACAGATTGAGGCAGAAGTGCGACTTTTTATGGTTACCTGTAGTTTAATACATCTTGTGCACTGATCTGAAATGGAGGTTATACCACTGACTAGAACTGTGCTTGAACTGTCCAATATGGGATTAGACAACCAATCAGAAATAAAAGTGTATGGTATGTAGCTATGATGTAATTATATGGTCTGTTAGGAATTTTGGATTTGTCTGTTCACATGTTAAACCACAACACTCTTACTGCAGCAGCAACTCCAGTGGTACAAAAGGTACAGCACCTCACAATTAAGGCAGAAACCTTACTGCTCTGGTAGTTGAAGTGAAATTACCCCCTGTTACTGCTCTGTTTCATGGGTCGCTCTGTTACAATGAAGACAATTTTATTGCTTTTACTTTAAGAATACATTTTGGAGTGTTCCCTGAAACTTAAGCTCGGATCTAATCAATGCAGCTGCTCTCCAGGTGATCCAATAAGAAATCCAGAACACAGCAATAACCAATAACCTCTGACCCCAGAGGATTATTGGCCCTGCATTTTCTCCGGCGAGTGACGTTCACTGTGGTGTCAAGTGTACTCCACAAGGCTATATATGTCACTGCTGTGAAATAAAATATGTATGTGTGTGGAATAAGGGTGAAGATGCTTTTCTCTGTGGACAAAACCTCATCCATGTTAATCAGGTCTTTGGCCCCTTGGCCATTAATGATAATTCAGGTGAGAGGGGATGTCACCACCAAGCTGTTAAAAGCTAGACGCTCCCACCCATCCCTTCCATCGCACGTCTATTGGCCATAATGAGTGCTCACCCCAGCCTCGCCCAGCGGCCAGAAATTGGAGTCATGATTATGAATTTATATGAGTGTTTAGGAGTGGAGGTGAGCCTAAATGCCACCGTTGCTTGTGGAAAATGGATTTATTTAGGCTGATAGTTTTTCTGTGGCGATTTGTGAACGTGTGGGAGTTTGTTGGGGCGGATAACAGGACTGAAGTAGGCGATTAGAAGTTATCCTTAAAAGTAATTCTTTTCTAAGAAGAGGAAAAAACCATATGTGAGAAATTACCTCATTGTACAAAGGAAAGATTTATTGCAGTTGCGCTGTGCTCAAGGCATTTAGTTAATTTTGTGGGAATCTTGTTTCGCTTTTCCTTTCATTACATGAAGTTTCCTGACATGATCATTAAAGTCTCATTTCAATCTGTTATATGGGAAGATCTAATACTAAGTTTGTTGTGCGGAAATTATGTCAAACATCATTCTGACAGAGATAAAGCAACTATTGCAGGGTGAATTGACAGCTGCTTTCTGATTTATTAAATAGCAGAGTATGACTGCTTTAGTGCCCAACAACCATAAAGGAAGTTATTACCATCATTTATCATTCTAACCATCAAGTGAAGGCTTTCATATCAGTTTTGCTCTCTGATGTTAAAGACGAAACAGATAATATCTGCTGCAGGTCCCACATTGCCCTTGACCCCTCTTACTTTTTAGGGTTGCTGCCATTTACAGCTCTCTCTTTTTCAGAAATACCACTTAACCTGCACAGCTGTTGTCCAGCTGTCGTGCATCTTGCACTGTTTCTTTCATACCTGTATTACAAAGTTTAGAGTTTGATCTATGGTTTCATTTTGTCTGAATTAAGAAAATAAATTCAGATTAAATTTAAAGCTGAAAAAAATATATACACAGCATACTTACACACACACACACACACACACACACACACACACACACACACACACACACACACACACACACACACAGCCCTGCTGGCGAGCAGGTAAAGGATAAGAGGAGGAGAATAGAACACTGTGCTGACTTCTCCGGAAAAGTTGTTGCCTTTTTGTAGGTGTCATGCAGTAGTTTTCACTATATTAAAAAAACAAAACATTTACACTTTATTAAAGTTATTTAAAGTTCAGACCCAAGTTAGATGAAATAAAGCAGTTGACTGTAAGTTTTCTGAATGTGTGAGCAATAAAAAATATGTCAAGACAGTTCTCCCAAGAAGTGAACACCAAGATGAAAAATGAGGTGAAACTGTTATAGTAATCATTAACAGAATTAAACTCTGAAGTTCCGCGAGGAAATTATGTCTATATTTCTTCCATTACATCTCAGGAAGCACAGTGCAATGAGAGATACTGCCTCGCTGCTCTGCCACCACTGACATGCAAATGAGTATACTTTAAAAGGCTTCATAAACTGCTAACTTAACAAAGTGATCTAATTGCATTGCATTAATGAAAAATGTTATTAATCATAAAATTATTTACTGATGTTATTTTTCAATCAGTCATTCTGTGCATTTGGATTCTAAAAATTTGTTCAGATCAACTTTTTATGTGCCAATTCACAGAAAAGGTCCTTACTATATTTTGAACAGAAACCCAAAATTTGCTTACTTTGAGCAAGTACTACATGGACAATAGGAAAAAACCCTCCCTTTTAAGAAAAGACAAAGTGAGAACAGATTGGCATGTAAGTGAGGGGGAAAGGGAGAAGATTGAAAGAGAGGTGATCAGTGCATCACAAGTCCATAGCATCAAAATTATATTTCAGAGCCAGACCTAAGTATAAAAAGAAATGCATATTTTAAGCTAAAGTTTAAAGGTGTCTATGCTGAAGGCTCTGCCTCCTATTGTACTTCTAACATATGATAAAAGGCACTATGAGGTCTTTAAGATATGATAGGGCATGATTGTTTAAGGCTTTACATGTGAAGGATTAGGGATTTATTGGGGAGACAATGAAGACAAAATAAGATCTCTTCCTAGTCTTTATTACCGTCACCTTAGGGTTTTTAAAACTAGACTCTAGGTGGAAGAAGGCAGTCTTTCACCTGCATGAGGAGAATGTGTGATTTTAATGATATTAGTGTACACTAAAATTACTCAAAGATTCCTGTAGGTCTAGTCAATTTGTTTCTGAGGTTTTCATAGCCAAATCCAACTTAAGGGTTTTAAGGCTTTGAGTTCAAACAACTCATTTGTTTCATCTGGCTGCATAGATAATTATAGCTGATTGTCATCTGCATAATGGCTAATAGACATGTATGCAGTTCTTTTTAAATATATTACCTCAGGGAAATATAACATACTACAACAGTGCCATGAACAATTCTAATTACATAAGTTTGCAGTTTCTTTGAGTTGTGAAAATGCAGGATACACAGAAAGTGTTGTAATTTCTGTTGTGTGCAAATCAAAGATGTGCTTGCAAATCAAACAGGAAATATTCCAGCAATATAAAACTGTGATTACTTTTTGAGGACAGCTTGTACACCTGTTTACATCCTACAGCCCCAGAGAATAAAGTTGTATTTAATTCCTATTTATCCCAAACAATTTGGTGGCAAATGAGACACACTTAGAGAGAATTTGGATGTACAAAAGACAGGAGGACAGTTTTTGAATCCAGTCCATTAGTGGAAAACATCCAAAAGTTGAGCGCCAGGAATATTTAATCAGAATTGAATCTTGAAACTTTCAGCACATGAGAATTGCTATTTGGTTTTTGTCATTCTGAGCTGTTCTATCCGTTCAATATAGGCTCTTTTGTAGAACCACAAAATGTCTCTTGAAGCAGCAAATTATTTCCAGGTGTCAGACAAGCGGTGGTTGAAAAAGTAATGCTAAATTGAAGATTTAAATAATTTGTACATCACGTACTAGTGCCACGTAGTTGTATTGAGAAAAAAAAAATAACTTCACAACTAGAAAACTGAAAGTCTCTCAGTTTCATCTTATTGAAAAACTTATGAGCCTTATGACCTATGTTCTTTGTCTCCTCTTCTCCTTCCTGTATTTTTATACTTGGTCTTCTGTTCCATTAGTTGGAACTGTATTTTAGTGCATCCTACAAAGAGCAAAAATGAGTGTTACAGTAAGATCGAGAGGCTTTTTTCTGTCGTTATAGAGACAGAATGACACTGCTAAGACTTGGCCTTGAATCGCAAGAAAAATGGATGTTATAGAGTACAAGTAATGTTAAAAGAAAGAGATAGAAACCACTTGAAGATTCCAGAAATTAAATGGAAATGGGAAACATCAAAATATCCTGCCCCTAGCTTAGAAAAAGGAACAGCGAGCCACTTTGAAACAACTATATGGACAACAGTCTGGAGGCAAACTTAGAGAGGCAAGGCTGATATAGTCTGGACATGTGTAGAGGAAGGATAGTTCATATATTCATCAATGGATGCTGAATATGAAGCTCCCATGCTGGAGGAAATGAGGTGGACCACAGAGAAGATTTATGGATGTAGTGAAGGAGGGTTGGTGTGACTGAGGAAGATGCATGAATAGGGTGAGATGGAGAAAAATGATCCACTGTGGTGATCCCTAAAAGAACCAGCAGAAAGAAGAAAGAGGCATCATACCATGACCACCTGTTATGCTTACAGAGATGTTATATTATTAATGCAGACAAACTTTTGTTTTACTGGTATGGCAGCAGATAAGCTTGTATAAGGAAAAATAAGCAACATTTAATATCATGCTTTCGTGATACTACCACATGCAGAAATAGCACATTTTAACCAGAAAATATGTGCTCTGTCATTGTGTACCAAAATGCATTCCTGATGAGCTGCTGAGAAGACAATCTCACGGTCCACCTTCCTGTCAGCTTTTCTCTCTCGTCATCTGGCGACTGGCTCCTGAATTCTCTCTTCCTCCTGCTCATTTTCTGTCCTTCACACGGGCTTGCTCTTTTTACGACCCCTTGTTTCTTTCCGCCTTTTTCGCCTTGGGTGTCTTGCTGTCTCTTCAGCTTCATGTTCACGTTCCAATCCAGACCACACGCATGACTTTTCTCTCCTGAGAGCACTGTGCTTTCCCTGGCCTTTGACAGTGAAATGACACCCCCTCCCATATCTTAGCAGGAGATGCTGGCAGTTAATGTGGACATAACAAGAGAGGGATTTCAAACACTTTGCGCTATCATCATCCAACCATTTCAACAGATATCATCAGGTAACTAGAACATAATTTGTGGTCATGCACAACTACACACATCCGTGCACACACACAAACACACTCATAGCTTCTTTTTGTCCTTGAAAGACATGTCTTAACATTTGTTAAGTTTAATAATAATGTCTGAAATGAGACCACATGAGTGTCCAGTGGTTCCTTCAATAGTGGTAGCACAGTTGTTGATCATCTTAGAGAGAAAGTTTTGCCACCTCACATTTGAAGCTGAGATTGTTCTTAAGGAGAGTTTTCTTTAAATTACTGTAAACACTATTACATAAACACATTAGTGTCTTACGTCTGCTTTAATAACCAACCAATATTGTGAATTTGAAAAACAATTATCATTTAGTGTTGTTCTTTTCTAATTGTATATTAATAACATGTCCACTTGTTCTCACTAGCATTGATTTTGGGTTATCAAAATTGAACACGGTTCTCTTGGAACTGTTGTAGTAAAACTTTTTGGGTATGCACACAGGGTATGTTCAATAACAGTGCAAGAGTTTGGATAATAATGTAGTAATGCAGTTCACTTTTGTTTTCTTTTCCACATAAGTTTAGCTAACCTGGGGATATTATTTACCACCCATCTGATCATTTCACTGCTTGATTTTTTTTTCATTATCTCAGTTATTTTTAGCTGTTTGTTACATTCGCACAGCTTAAACTTTGTGAACTCTTGTTGATGTGAAATCCTACCTCCTCCCTTTCAAAAAGCAAAACAAAGTCTGTGTTGAATATCACGAAGGCTGTTTTGTTTCCCCTATACTTGTACTCTAATATCAAATAAATCCCTAATATACAAAATAAGTAACATGCATACTTTAAAGTGTAACTGAAATTTGTGCATCATTTTATGTCCTTAAAGGTGATTTTAGTGTCTTTTGGTGTTGAGATCATTTAAATCCTTTGTGTACATGGTGTTTAATCACACGAATTTAAGACTTTACTGTTTTCAAAATGCATTATTATAATAGAATGTTTCCTACGTCACACTTTGTTGTATAATAACTGTAAATCTTTGTTCTGCTAAGTTTGGACATTGGCTTTGCAACATTTCTTTTAAAAAAATATCATGCCAGACTGCCTGCTTTTATTCCACACAAGCCTGACGCTGCAGACATCTGAAAACAAGACAGCCTTCTTAGGATGACTGCTCCAAGGGCTCACAGTAATTCTCTGTTGCAATCATTATTCTAGCCACCTTTATTTCATTTTCCACCAACTTTATTAAAGCAGCAAAGAGCAGTGGTTGCCACAGATATTATTCCACAGCTCCATTTGCATGAAAAGCAACAGGGTGTCGTATGAGTCTCGGCAGAGCTCCCTTGCATATTTCTGATGAATAAAGTGTAGGTATGCAGATGGAACCCTGCAAGTAAATTACCCCTCTAGATGGACACAAGTGTTAATTAGATAGAGCTCAAATGAATTGCAGGATCACAGCATCACTTAGATATATAATTTGTATAGTGAACAACTGCTAGCTAGTTAGGCAGATAGCTCTGCAATATTCTGCATTTTTAAAGCCCCCTTGATATGTCAGAATATAAAGGAAACGTGCCATTTGATGGATCACTGCTCTCCTGCTCTCACCTCTGTCCTTGATCAAATGGAACTTTTGCTTAAAGGTGTCACTGTAATTAGCATCTCTGCAAGTGTGGGGAAAGGGACTGTGGAGGGTGTGGGTGGATGAATGCGTGTGCATGAATGTCAGATTATTTTTTTTCCATAGCTTTCATATTATGAAGAGCAAATCACATTTCTAAAACGTGTAAGCAATCAGGGAAATTTAAAGTGAATTTCATAAAAACAAAAAGTTAAAGTATGGCCAAAGTACATGTTGTACTGATGAATTTACTTTCTTTTTTACTCTGTGTACTCCAAATGTTACTTGATTACTTTAACTCCCTTTATAGATATGATGACAAAGTCCATTCCTTGCATAGTATAAGCAAAAATTGACGTACAATTTCAGTATCATAATTTGTGATGTCTTTATTAATATGTTAGGGAAACTTACGATTGCGCTTTCACTCACTTCAAAACACATGCAAATGACCTTTTAATGATCCCAGGGATGGATGATAACAGGATGTAACTGGAAAAAAAGTGTGCGAATAAGAAATTAGCAGGTAATAAACATGACACAAACGATAACTTATTCACTACAATATTTCAGGCGAATTGACTGAATGGTACTTGGAAAAAAAAAGCTTTGGTGTTCCTGTTTTGTCAGTACGGAGCATCTAGGAGGATTAAGAGACTCAGAAATGCTACCTGAAATGTGACACAAACACGCAGTGATTTCCATCTGTGAGTTATGCGTCACTATGTACAATTGTCGAGAAGATCAAAAGACATCTCAACTATTCACACTGTGGCTGATTTCTCTTGACAGTTGACAAGTAACCCACCTCCTTCTTCTTCTCTGTTTTGTGTATTCTTTCTTTAAGTTTCTCCTTTCTTGAACTTTTCATATGTGAGGCGTCTGAATAGATGCATTAACCACCGTAGAGTTAAATTCCTCCCCCTCCTTCTCGCCCGCCTGCCTTCACTGACAAACGTTTTCAAAATGAAAATTGGGAATCCTCTCCCTACTCTTCACATTCATTTTCACTTTTCCCTCACTGAACATCTACATCTTCGGGGAGAGGATAAAGGCATGCATGCAGGGAGATGAATGGTTTAATTTAGATTCAAATTGCATAAAGTGGGCTAATCGGAATAGCTGACAAAAGCTCTGTGACGAAGAAGTGATAACCTGCAGGCTGCTTCCTTATTGCAGGAGATGGGAGTGAAGTGCCGGGCTGGTTTACAGGTCTAATTGCATGACTCAGTGTAGGGAGTGGGAGACTGACATGGGAGGAAATATTCCTGTGGGATTTAACACTTTCCATGATAAGTCAGAACTCAGCATTCGTTTTACTACTTTTACAAGTCAGTTTTTCACAGATAGACTCTCCTCATGTCTCCTTTTCTCACCTGTCTCCTTGTGGTCTGTGTTTGTTTGGACACTTAAAATTCATTGTCTTCTATGTGCAAGTGCAACTTTTTTGTTTTGTTTTTGTTGGTTACGTTTGCTCATCAGTCTGCAACTTCAGTCTCGGTGTCACTTAAAATCCTAAATTTCAGTCTTACATCAGATTTTTAGAATTATGAATCCAATGTTGCAAAAGTAAAATTCCTGAGGATATGTCCAGTTACACTGCGGTTGTTTATGTTTCTGCAGGGATTTATATGGATGGAGATTAGTTGTTTATTTTTACATGACTGTTTCATTTACTTCAGCTCAAGTTCTGCAGTTCTAAAACAGGATTAACATAACTTAGGATATAAAGAATCACATATTTCCCTTGTTCTTTGGATGAATGAATGGATGGATACTAGAGTAAAAACAGTTACAAAAAGCAGGGACATTTATTATATAAAACATCAACCAACAGAAGCTCAAATTGCCCTGGAGTAATATACGTTTTTAAACTAACACTTCATCCTATGAGATGCATAACAGCGGACTGCAGTTTCCCTTGGTTTTTTGCAATTTTGTATATTCTGCAACCCATACAAGGTGGATGATGAATAACATGACAGTTTATTTAAAATAGCCTAGTAAATAAAAAAATAAATAAAAAAAGACAGTTCTCGTTCCATGGAGAATACAATGAAGGGTGCTGAAACTGTCCTCAGTGATACATTGAAGAGAACTGTGGTACATAGCATCAAGGGGCTTAAGAGTATTGGCAGCAAATTAAAGTAAATTACATCTACATAGAGAAGGACTGGTGCAGTCTTTAACCCACTGCCGATGCAGTTCTTAAGCCCTGACACACAAACATAAATCTCATATTCATGCCATTTGGTGTCATTTACTCTTCCTTTGGATATCATTATCTCCAAACTTCATTGTGACCGACAAATCGGCTTAAAAATCTTAGGGGAAAAAAAAGTCTTTGTTGAACCTGCCTGGCACTTGTCACATTGTTAAGGTAATCCAGGGATTGTTGTTTGTACAGCAGTGGGTACTTTGCAGTCAGGAACTGCTAATAGCTAATATGGCATTCTTTTAATGGTGCTTATTAAAAATATGAAAAAAAAATCTCACTAGTTAGACTCAGTACTTAAAAGAATAGTAGCACCAAAGATGTCTCTGCTTCTGCTGGCTTTAATTATAATAACAGTGGTTTCCCAAACACACCTACATGCCAGTGTTGGCATTTTCTGAATCATTTTTGTCTTTTTCTAATTTTCTGCTAATTTTTTTTTTGATCCACCTACAAATATAAGAATGTCTACTAGACAATATTTAAATCACAGATTGGGGGGAAAAAAAGGAAAAGGAAAGGGAAAAAGAGTAATTGAAACTGGAGCAGCAATTATTACTCCAAAATTAGCAAAGAGGGGACATTGTGCACTCCTTTTGGAGGGGGCACAGTGGGGTACCAGGGGAGGGGTGGGGGTGTTACTCATATGAAATAAGTGTTGTTCATATGAAAGTGAAAAGTTCTCGTTCTTTCATAATATGAGATGAACTATGAAGAAATTTGACTAATTTAGTAACAAACATTTGCATTTCAGTTCACTTAAATTAAATTCAGTTTCATTTATATAGCATGGAATCTCAACAGTTGCCTTAAGGCAGCTGTTATATTGTAAGGTAAAGACCCTACAATAATGACACATTTAGTACAATGACTTTTTTTATATAATATGACTAAACAAATAAAGTAGACCAAGAAATTCTAAAGCTGCTGTATAGTAATCCCAAATATTGAAAGTCCATTACAGTGCTGTGCAAAATTCTTCATTTTGCTTTAAATTTACTGTTTCTATGATGTGATGATGGACATAAAACATTCGTATGAAGATGACTTGTTAGCTGTTTTACTAATATTCTTTCAGAAATCAGAGAAATGTGATGATTGGTCAATAATTGGCTAAGACAGTTGGGTCAAGTGATGGTTTCTAAGTAATGGTTTAATTACCACCACCTCAAAGGCATATAGTACGTAACCCATTAGCAGAGGTAGTTTGATCATATCTAAGATCAAAGAATTATTAATAGTAGGACTTCTTTGAGCAGTCTTTTAAGAATGAGGTCTAACAGACATGTTGATGGTTTGGAAGTATCAAAATATCAAAGCTAACTCAGAAAGATCAGAAGCTTAAAGGGCCTGATTTACCTCTCGGTTCTTTTGTCAGGTTTTTTGGATCCCCCCCTCCCCTCTTTACCTACTGTGTCAAGTTCTCCTGTGTCCAGTCTTCTAGTTATTATTTTCCTGTATTATTTTGTAATCATGTATCTTCTGGGTCTTGCATTTCATTTTATTTCCTGTCATTGGCTTAATTAGTTTCACCTGTGCCTCATTTCCCCTGCTGTGTCTCATTCCTCTGATTAGCCCTCAGTCTGTTCAAGTGTGTGTTTATAGACTTGCTCTAGTCTTTTGGTCTTTGTCTGAATGCTTCCCTTGTGACTGCCTGCCATTTGGAGTTGGATTTTCTTTGTTGTTTTGCTTCATGCACTTTGTACTTTTAGAAACACTTTTCTACCATCATTAAAATGTGTATTTTGAGTTTATCTTCGGATCAAATTTCTGCTATTTCTGTGACAAATATACAATATAAAATTGGTTTTCTGTTAAGTTGTCTGTTCTGTTATGACACATGAATGATTCATAGGTCAGCATTAACAAACAAGCAAACTAAATAAACTCCAAACACGTTTCTCTAAAAATGGTCAGGTAAACAGACTTGTCTAAGAGTTTGGGTGGAAAAAGTAGCCATTGCCCAAAGAAAAACTATGAAAGACTTTCACAAAACCTGGACAACTATTGCTCAATGCCATTTGGAGAAAGTACAAGAATTCCTGGCTCATTGAACAAAAATGTAAAGACATTTGCACAGTACAGTATATTCTTGCAAAACGGGCAAAATCTTTTCCATAGCCTGAGTAAATTTAGCCTCACATCAAAAAAAGTAGACAAATTAAAATGAGAAAATATGGCCGATAACGTCTATCACAGTGAATGTTTGCATTTATAATTTACAGGGAAGTAATTAACAGTCTGTGGATTATTTTCTCTAATGAAGGACGACTTTTATTTCCAATTATCCCCACAAAGTCACCTCGTGTTCTCCTGAGCTGCAATAATAACACAAGTTAGTGTATTTAGGATCCTGTAGGAATAATGGTTCATTTTATCAGCCTGACTGAGTACATTAGATAAGAGGCTAATGTGATCGTTTGAAGTTCTAGAGCAGGTTAACCGTGGACCATGCTTTAATATGAGCAATGGCTCCAGACTTTCCAGTGGCTCCTCTTTAGAACCCAGATATACCAGTAGCTAGAACAGTCTGTTCTGCAAGTCACTTGAGATATTTTTAGTTAAATTACACACTTTTCTTGTAATTAGCCCAAACTGTGTAGCTTGTCTCTTAGTTTACTCAGTTCACAGCTGTCTGTCTTTCATATTTCAGGGAATTGTGTACTTACAAGGAATACCTTATTGAAATACACAAAAGTTTTGTTAGAAAAAAATCATAATGACAGCTGACAAAGACAAATTGCTCTACAAGCTTAATTATTCAGACCTCAGCTCTGAAATGACAAGCCTCCACAGTGGAAGCAGGCTGGCAAACAGAAGTGATCATGGGAAAATTTTGGTGATTTTCACTTTGACTTGATACTCAATACTAGTCATTTAAAAAAGGATGTCTTTCAAGCACCTTACAGGTTTCTGTCTGTAACCTATATTTATCGGTTCATCCCACCCCTTCTGCTATAGCCAAGATGGTAACCTTTATTGCATTGCATGAAGATACTTCACATCAGTTTGAACACACTTACATACTTACGTGGCAAGTATCCATATGGAGGTGTGCAATTTTAAAAAGCAGTACCACAGTGTTTTCCAACATCCACAAATGGTTGAGTTGGAGCCAAACTTTGGAATAAAATCGCAGTAGAAAAGGCTGTTTTTCTTTTTCTTATTAGTGTCTTGTTTAATCGATCCTACTTGCTTTTCTGACCCCGACAGCAGTGTGTTTTCTTTCTAGCATGACAGCGATGGCTGTGCTATCATGCTATGAACATGACTCCCAGCTTTCCTGACTTTATCATTAGTACTTGATCCCTTTAATGATGCTGCTTTGGTATTTAGGTACACCATATTTGCTGTGGCTCAAGATGTCGTCACACCTCTTTGTTTGTTTATGTGATTGTGCAGAAAATACATATATTTGGTACTTTACACTGAGTTCTGCTAAGTTAGCAGATTTGTGATGGGGAGAAAAAATATTCTCCAAATTCTGGAGTACAATGAACATACAGTGAAGTTTAATTGTTTGTTGTTAGGTGTTATAAGTACATTATTGATATTACTCTAATGCATAATACACAATATGCAACGTAAAGTAATATATATATATATATGCCTTATTTGTACTTGTCCACCTGCATTCTTGTTACGTTCAGGTGTAGGGTATACATTATATAGGTGTGAGAATAATAATGATGGTGACTGATAGGTACATTTTCATTTCACTTACTTAACATGCAACATTTCTTGCCACTAAACTGTATTATGTTCTCCATATGTGAACAATTCTGGTGTAGAATTCTGATTTCTCTTCTGTATGATGGTGACTGCAGTGTTTGTACCTTAGTTGTGACTACAGGAATAGCTATACCCCAAAAACTGTGCAGCCTTCCTGTTCAGCTTTGAAGTTGTGCGTTTTTGCAAAAACAAATAGTCCAGACTGTTTAATTATAGTAAATATCATTTTAACATGTTGGTTTCTTGTTTAGTTTTGCTGCTCTCACCTCTAATGTCTCAATTTTATATTTTTCTCTTGTCTGTTGTCCACCAGAGCCAAGAAGAAGACCAAGCCCTTGAACCTTAAGATCCACAGCAGTGTGGGCAGCTGTGAGAACCTGCCCACACAGCGCTCACCCCTCCACACTGAACGATCTCTGCGATCCTTCTTCTTCCCCTCTTTCATCCCTTCTACACCACCTGTTCATGCCGAAACACCCTCTGCAAGTAAGTGAACATCTTTTTTTAAATATCGCACACTCATTTTTTTTAAATGAAGTTACATTTTTCTTAATACTTTAAACGTATCCCTTTCATAATCTACTCTACTACTACTCTGATTATTTAGTTCTCTGGCAATGTTTCATTCCTGGGATGTTGCTCTGCTTTTAGTTGGGTCAAGTCTCAGTTGGTTCATCAGTTTTTTGTCACTATGCCTTGCCACCTGCAGAAACCACTTGCTTTAACTGCTCTTACTTAACTGCTGAAAGTAATTATTTTTGTTAAAAAATGCTTAAGTACAGCTCTGCTGGTAAATGCAACAAATAGACAATCAGGTCGTGACAATAATGACCGGAGGTTGTGTGTTGCTGCACACTGGCAGCCTTATTGGCTGATACATTAAGACATTCTGCGGAAGCCATTAGATTGAGGAGGAGATGGGGATGGGGGAAATGCAGGGAAACAAAGTAATGGAAGTCTTGTCAATGAAACGGGTGATGAATGGATAACACTCAGTGTTCGGAATCCATGCAAAACTTCACTAACTGGTATAAGGGACAAAGCCGTGCATACTTGTTGGTTGAGGCATGACATGGAATAATCACACATTTAGAAAAAGAAAAAAAGGAGGTGAAAGGTGAAATTGATATATGTGAATTTAATGGCATAGTCTCAAAAGCTAATGCGTTTAGTATGAGAAAACGGGTACAGATGTCCAAAGTTTGGACCAAAACTATCAGTTATTTAATAACACAAAAAGGACCAAGCTTGTAAAAATCTCTGGGTTAAGGAGGTTCATACTTGATTTCTGATAGAAAATTATTATTAAAATTATTAATAAGTATGTTTTACAATCATATAAGAAAAAACAGTGGTGTATGAATTATTATTTCTAATTCAGATTTGTTTTTCCATTAGCTTAATAAGAGATGGAAAAACTGGTGCCTCCATTGTGAGTTATTTACAGATATTTTAAGCCAGAGATGCTGGCTTATACCCAATGTTCCCTCTAATTTTTCATGTGTCTGAGCGAACACACAAACTCCCTGAGCGGTCCCTTGGACCACTGTGAGCAACATTAGACGTGTGCACCGTGGTCACACCAGCATCTAATCCACCCAGGTTACATGGTTTATTAAATGTGAGACTACTTTTAATTAACTGCTTTAGCCCACTTACAATGAAAATTTAAAAAAAAATCTTGTTCATGACCTGTGTAGTATGTTAACACTATTGGAAGTAAAAATAACTTGAACTTCAATTTTGAAAACACAACTTTCTTTCTTTTTTTAATAAAGCTCTGACTTGTATTATGAGTATGAGTCTGTGGTCTGGGAGAGAGTCCTGTAACTCTCTGTCTGCAAAATACAGTATATAATGACCAATGCTGGGCAATTAATTATATAGTTACTTCTTCAAAAAAGTAACTGAGTTATGCAAACGACAAAGTTTTTTGCAGCTGTTTACCTAAAAATGCAGCCAAGGCGTTTTTTTAAATAAACATTTCAAACTATTTACAGAACAATCAGCTGTTCTGCATCAAATTTGATGCCACACTAATTATTTGTGCCACTCCAAAAAATAATTTCTGTCCACTATGAGATAAAGGAGAACAACAACCTGATACCTGCAGGCCTGACAACAGGAGATGTATCACTCCTGTAACACCTGTAACATTCAGCAGTCGCCTCATTGTTCTGACACACACAACAAAACTACTGACTACACTGCACACTAACTACACAAGATTTGCGCTAAACGTCTCAAATCTCTCACATCTCAAACACCGCCGTCACTCCTAAAACTTCCCCCTTCCTAAACAACTAAATGCCATGTTGCCATATCATTTTTTGATTGGTCGACATGGTACATTTTTCGAGCAATAGGAAAGGGTGGGGTTTTTTTGGTTTTGGTTTTTGCTCACAGCGGAGAGTGCTTTCGAGCGTTTTCCTTATAAAACGCAGTTTTTACAGTTTCTTCCCGCAGTAAATATAAACAACGATAGTATTCAGGAAGGAAACCAAACATTGCATATTTTTATCATAACTCTGGTTTTACGTGGCCTATCAACACAAAATCAAAACTGGTATAAAGTCCACATTTTTTCCGTCAATTGTTCCGTCTGTCCTGCTCACATCTCCAATGGTTGTACACGTTGTCATTAATGTGGCTTCACTCCACATCAGCCACGCTGCTTTGCTAGCTAAAACACCGGTGTCGGCACATAAGGACGCTGTCATAGCCTGTCAACGACGTTGATTAGCTGCGTATATACGAATATGAATCGCATTATTGGCTGGACTATAGGATAAGGTGGCATCGTTCTAATCCCATACGGGAGCAGCCAGTCACTTACTGACTAGCACTGCAAAACAGAATTGTTAAAGTTTTAATTTTAATTTCAATTCAGGTTAGATTTTTTTTTGTGCGCAACGCAGATTTTCTGTGCGCAGAGACCGTGCCAGCAGTGCGCAATTGCGCACGTGCGCAGTTTAGAGGGGACATCGCTTATACCCACAGATAATATATAAAAGATGGATATGGTCTCTGTGGTATCTTTTGGTTTATGAAGGCAACTTTTGAAAAGTCATGGTCTTGGTGTTTTGAAACTGCTTGTAAGAAGTAAATGGTGAAAATAGGCAAAGAGACTATGAACTTCAGAAAAAAGAAAATGTTTACTGAGGTCATAGATTGAGTGAGCAGTGGGCTATTTTCAAATGGACCTATGTTCTTTTTCAAACAGAAGAGTTACCACATTATAATAAAAAAAAAAAATGCAGGTTAAAGGCACTTGTGCATCGGTTTAATTGTCAAACTTGGATGCTATGTCTAGCTTTAATAGAAGGAATATATATATAGAAGTGACATTTAAAGGATTAGATAATGATTTATTAACCACAGTTATTACACAGTTATTAGCTACAGTTTATGAGCTCCTGTTTGGGGGGGGGGGGGGGGGGGGGTGCAGTGTTTCTTTCTAAGTAAATAAGTAATTATCTCACCATGTTGAAGAGTAAGTTTGTCCTGATGATGATTCTAGTCAACTTGTCATGTTACCTGAGCAATAGATCTGCTCTCACAGCACGTCCTTTTATGCAGCTGGAGAACCTTAAAGTGAGCATGTTGTAAATAAAACTGGAAATAGCCACAAGAAAAGTCTTTTTTCACACTGTGCAAATCAGAACTTGCAATGTGAGCTTTAAGCTTGACCAAATAAGAAGTGGTGGCTTCTGTAAGGTGAGCACAGTTCGTAAAAACACAACATAAATTGATCAGAGAATGGATTTACTATTTTATTCTCATTGAGAATACTTCTATATGTCCCCTCCTGTATGTGTCGTGGGAGTGTGAACTGAAAAACCACCAAACTGCATCGTCCAAGTTAACACGGTCTGCTCTAGGCTATAGCACAAATATACTTCTTACGTAGATAAAGAGTTTTGGAGTTGGAGGAAGTACACATTGCCTTTTTTTATCCTGTTGTACTAGAAAGCATTATTAGACACGGTGGGTATCACAGCTTGGTTTGGAAACCTGCCTTTATACCCGCAATCCAAAATAAGCGCTCTACTGTGGACAAGTTTGAAGGAGTCGTACAGCTTCATACACCCTTAAGGCTCTTTGGGAGGAGTCATTGAGCTTGCTTGCTCTAAAATATCACCTGTGATTTCTCACTTTAATGTGAGCTATTTCCTTGAGGCGTGCTTTGCAGTTTTCCCCAGTACAGCTGACTGTTAGAAAGACTGTTTGTGCCGGTGTCAATTACACTAAATGCTGAAGGGCAACATCCAAGTTCTGTTTTTATGTGGAACTTTATTTATTTTTTTACAACTCGAGCACTGACTCCAAAAGAAAAAAAAAGGGATTACGTCTATCTTTGTTAAATTAACTGTAAGCTTTTACAAAATCTACTTAATCTAGTTTATCATATTGATAACCAGGTGGAAAAATGTACTTGTTTGATAAAATAACAAACAAAATTTTACACAACAGCTGACATGATGACTGGCATGGCAAAATTGTGCTTAACGAAAAAAGACAGCGTGAATCATCAGATCACTATTTGCTCATTGTGTTTCATTATAAATACCAGGGCAGAGAAAAAACAATATTTACAAAGTTGCCCAGAGGAATAGTAGTTCAGGAATCTGTTTGTGTGTGTGAACGCTTGTGTGAGCATTTGGGCAAGTATGCGACTGCCAGGTCAGCCAGGCTAAACATCCATCCCGTGTCTATGTTTGGGTTTATGGTATCACAGCCATCTCATACGTCAGGGCCCTCCAGCCAGCAGTGTTATTACTTATCTTGCAAGTCGTTTGAATCAAAACATGCGGAGGAGCTACAAGACTGGCTGAGGTAACCAGGACCAAACGCTGTCTGCCAGGGATGAGTCAGTGCCCAGTTGAAGCTGAGACGTCAGCAGTTTGTTTGGCTTTCCACCTTGAGAAACTGGTTATGATTACAAATATAATTCCATTACAGTGGTGTATTTCGGCTCAGGCACTCCTTGGCACATTGTTAGGTTCTGGAGACAAGCTGCAGATAGCTTCGCATTTAATCTGCAGCTAGTGGTTATTGTGTGTGTTGATCTTTATTCAATTTAAAATAATAAGACTATTATTCTATCATATTATATCTATTAATCATCTGTCGCTTGCATTTTGACATTTCTACCATTCCTACTGGATGATTCCAATCGATGCATCACATCTAAGGGAGGATATTTGTAAGCTGAGTTTTTAATGGAGCTATTTGAGTTAAAAAGCCCCAGTAAAAATAATACCATCATGCAATGCACTTCAAATGCACTGCACATGGTAAATCCACACTTGGCTGGGAAATTAAATGACTGTCCTAAATGCGATAAAATTGATTTATCTTATATGTACACGTTGGTGTATCGCATGCAGAACTGTGCAAAAATCTTCAGTCAGACCTAATTTCTTTATATTTTGCTTCCTAGGTGCTGGACTTTCCTTCTCATTTTTTAAGAGGCCTTGAGCAATAGTTCTTCTGAAGGACTTTTTCTTCAGACATTGGCAGCTTTTTCATTTATTTTTAGTGTGGTCCTTGTACGTGTGCATTTTTAGAGAAATGTGTTTGGGCTTAATTTTAGGATTTGTTTTTGTTTCCTAGCAGCCTGTCACAAAAGCACATAATAAACACATAATATGCTCCAGTTTCTTCAGTTGAATCAAGGAAAAATGCCAAAGATAACACAGTGTGACAGGAATAAAATAGTATTTTTGCACAAAAAAGTTGATTCCCAAAGAACTATTAGGAAAAAAACGTGGCATCTCAGTATAGCATGCGGTATGTTCTTAAAACACTTTTGGAAACTGACTAAGTGGAGGATAAAGAAGAAGTAAGAGGCCTAAAAATGATCTAGAGTAAATATACAGTATCTAAAAGTCACATAATAAAAAATAGGCAAAAATCTAGCAAGGAGGGAGTATAATAATGTGAGTCTACCACCATCGGTTGAGGCTCTGTAATGGTTTGTGCCTGAATTTCAGCCAGCGGTGTTGAGATTTCATCAAAGTTTATGGGATTATAAACACAGAAAAGTACCATCATATTTTCTCCTGCCATGCAATAACATCTGGAAAGCATCTGATTGGCAGCGGCTTCATTTTGGGATCCCAAACAGACTGCCAATACAGTAATAGCATACCTAGTCAGACAAACACACAATGGAACACTATCAGTCATGGATTGGCCTCCTCAGAGCCTGGACATCAACACTGAAGCAATGTGGGATCACCTTGACAAAGAACAGAACAAAAGGCAGCCAACATGCAAAGAAGAGCTTTGTAGAAGCCTGGAGAACTAGTCCTGAAGACGACTTAAGGAAATTACAAACAGGCTTGCCTAAGAGAGTTCAGGCTTTGTTGAAGAATTAAATAATGACATTCAAGCTTTTTATAATTGTGCAAACTGTTTTTGCCTTATATACTGTATTTACATTTATGTAAAACATAAAGAAATGAGGGACGGCTTGATACTGCACAGTACTCTAAGAGGAGCTATTTTGACTCATCAGAGCATGAATATGGCAGGTGAAATAATGTTTGTTTTTTTTGTTTTTTTTAAAGCAGTCGGGTTTTAGTAACTGAGTCAGAAAGCAATGCCAACATGGTCATTATTAGGACTCTGGAATTGGCTCACCTAAATGGAAGGCACTCATCATTTATAGTATTAATCACAGCTGTGCTTTTCATGCTGTGGTATGCCAAAATGTCTGCTGTGAAAAAGCTCTATTAGCGCATAAACTCCTGTAACCTCACATTATCGCCAGGATAGCTGAACTGCCAACATAACAAACAGCTGTGAAAGTGTAATGTTGCTTCTTTGGACCCAGAGAACACAGCGTAAGTGTGATTGCTGGTTTAAAGAAGTTTATTTTTTTTATCTTGTTGCAGAAAGTTTTCCTGATGGGGGAAAAAAAAGATAAAAGTCTGCTTTATTTTCATTTGAAGTTGTATTGTGATGGGTTCTTTTCATTATCCGGTGAGGTCTCTATAATGATTTGATGATGAACTATTTTATCCCGTTCTAAATTATGTCTAATTACTGAAAAACAAGTGGCTCTTGCCAAGCAAACATTTGTGCCCAGGGTTCTGCAACTTCATTATCCACCGATGCCCGTTCAAAAAAACAGAGAAACAAGAACAAAAGGGGAAAATTCTTGCTTCTAAAAAGTGAAAGTATTTACTGACGTTTTGACACGTACACTACATATAACCAAACACCTACACGCAATAAACATTAGAATGGCTATGCCAGTGAGAGTTCATTTTCTTGAGCTCTCGTTCTTGCTCCAGGTGGTATGATAAGTCATTGTTTGTCCAATCTGAAAAGTTATGATAGCCACAGAGGGACATTTTTGTATGGGCAGCTCACCTCTAGTGCCTCAGGCTGTTTTGAGTTCACACAGTTGGCTTAGATAGACTCTCTGGCTTGTGATGATGCCTTGTGTCCACTTGGAGATCCAGTACAAGCGCTGGCAATGGACCAAAACACACGCCGGCTGCAAAACTGATGTGTGTATTTGTGCGTGAGTAAGATGGAACGAGAGAGGGAGGGATAGAGAGTGTGGGAGTCTGAGAGTGTGTGCTTGTGGATATAAATGGCTTAAATGTTCATGTGCTTGGTACACAACTCACTCTTTTTAATTCTACATGTTTGCCAGTGACGTCACCCACTCTGCCTAACCTTGCATAGATGCTTTGCAGTTGCGTGTTGCGTCACAGATCTCCTAGCAACCAAATGTGGTACCACAATGGAGGTCCCTTTGAGAATTGGCAAATAGATAAGGGCTCTAAATAACCACTGAAATTAAAACAGCGTGAGGAAAACTGGCTATCTAAGAAGAACAGTTTAGTCGGTCTCAGTTCAGTATTCTAGGAAATTAGTACATGAAACTGAAAAGACAGATGTTGACATGATGACTCAGGCTTGGAGAGTCATCACTTTGTTGCTTTGTGGCTAGTAAAACTTACTAAACCACATGTTTATAAACAATTGTTCTTATTCTTGATCAAAACCACAAAATCAGAATATTTTAATAAAAAAAATAAATACAGCATTGAAAGAAGGTAGAGTAGTGCAGTGCCATTTTTCCCTAATACATATTTGTTTCCCTGACTGCAATTTTTTTCCCCTTTGCATGTGTATGTTCTCTTTGACAGTCTGCAGACATGCAAGGTTAACTGGTAATTCTAAAATTTGCTGTAAGTGTGGCTGTGTATCTGTTTTTGGCCTCTCAACCAATGCTCCCCTACTGTTTGTTGTTTGTTTGTTGTTTAAAACTATGTAATAACTTTTGATTTAATTGTCTTGTCCTGTACCATCAGACTACTAAGTAAAAACTGCTTTCCAGACTGTAAAAGTTTGTTAGCAGGACCTAATTTACTTTCAATCTGGCTTAAAACTTTCTCATCGAGGCCTTACCCTGAAACTCTGAAGATGGGTTCATAAACACTGGTTAGTTAGTGTCAGACTGATCCTTGCTTTATATTAGCTCAAAGGTGTTAGAAAGAAATGCCACAAGTCAGAGGAGTCTTTCTTAACACTGTGTGTACAAAAGATCCAACTGACAGCTCAGCTAATCTAAACAAAATGGTTTAATAGAGAACTAGCCAGCAGGATAATGTAACAAAAACAACAGATTTTGAGAAATTGAGAAAAGCCTCTAAAGTTATCTTAAGTTACAGAGTGATATGTGCACCACAGAAGCATTCCCCTAATTTACTTTGTTTATTCAATTTGATATAAGATAGAGTGGCACATGGGGGGGCATAAGGGCTCAGTTTGCTCAGCAAATTTTTGTATTTACTCCAATAAATAGCTGTTGCTGTCAGTGTTTTCCAAAAGCAATGGGCCTTAACATGTGTGCATAGGGACATAGGGTGGAACCTGAAAGCCTTTTGTTGGCTAAGATTTGCCTCACTACTAAAACATGCTGTGCCTGTTGGTTGGGTTGCTTGTCTGCATGCTCCAAGAAGCTCGAGTTCTCCAACTGAGGAAGTCTTTACCGAGCCATAAGACCTCCAGGCATCATCTGTTCTCCCATCCCTCCTCCCTCTGCCTCACTGGCATGCTTAAACCGGCAATCTTAAAAGACTCCCACCATCTATAAGGCAGTGTTGAGATACTTGTTTCATTCAAGATAATTGTTGTTTTTCCAGCGCTGTGATTGCTATTGTCGGTGTATCACAGCTTTTGTGCATGTGCATATATGCTATTTGCAGTTATGTATCTGTGTGTTCTTGTTTATCAAAGATGTTAACACACACACCCATATATATATATGTATATGTTTTTTTTGCAAAGAAAAAAAAAAGCCAGATCGGCGTGTTGCTGTTGTCATAGCAACTGTGCAACCTTGCTTTTCTCCTGTTCCTCGTTTTTTTTTGTGTGTTTTTTTTGTCACATGGGAATAGAAAAGAAAAAAAAATACCACCCCTTCCTTAATTTATGTCTTGTGCTATACCACAAACAATTACAATACTTTGTTCAACTGTGTAATTTTTGGGGAATAATAAGATGGAGTGTGCAACATGTCACTCCTATAACACTCATGTACAATAATGCAGCACATTATGCAGCAAACACCCACACAGTTTTACAGTCCCGTTGACTTTTTCTGCTGCTCTGCCCAGTCCGTTGTATGTATACCCTCATGTCAGACCCTTATCTTGTTAAACATGCTTGACATTCTCATAGAAACTGTCTGTTCTAATGGTGTGTTCTGCTGTATTTGTTTGGTATTCCAGACGTAAGCTATTGATTATCTCTTGATTGTACTGTGCCAGTTATGTGTGCCGTTGATTGCATTCAACCATTTGATTGAAGCTTTTATCCAAACTGCCAAAGTGCTGCAATCTGTCCATTGAGCTCTACGACCTTGATAATTCTGAAAATGATGAGAGTAGGTGTGGGTGAGATGATTTGGTAATAGCATTGACAATGAGAATGATTAGAATTTGTGTCTGATTTTTTTTTCATGTTGTTTGTGTTCTGTGTTTTTCAATTGTCGCTCGCTTCACTTTTCTCTCCTCTACCCACAGTAAAAATTTCTTCTCTATGGGGAATAGCAGTGTTTAGCGTTCAGTCAATCAGGTAGAGAGGCATCTCAGTCTAACGTCAAATGAACTATATTTGGCTGTAAGTAGGCTCCTAGACTTGAGCAGTCTCTTTATCTCTGCACACATGCACACACCCGCCCCATCTGTTTAACCCACGGACAAAGAGAAACACGTATCCCTGCGACTCTGTGTAGTTAGATTTTTCTTTTTAACTTTCATAAAAATAGACACACACATACACATCCACTCTCTCTCTCTCTCTCACACACACACACACACACACGCTCAACCCCATGGCCTGACGCGTGTCATATGACAAGCAAGTGGAGGAGGGGGACGGAAGGCCTCAGCTTAATTAGGCTGAGGCCAATAAGAGAAGATGGAGGAGGACACTGTTGTCTGGCGCCTTGGGGTTTGTCAGCTCCTGGAGGCTCATCTGTCACACACACAAGCACACACAAGCAAACACTTAGAAAGAATGGATCCTAGTTTATATTTCTATGATGGTTTTGGATTTTTCAAAGTTTTGATAGTTTCGTCAGGTGACTAGATGTCACCCATGTGTGACCACGTACGCAGACATGTGCTCTTTTACCCCTGTCAAATTGCTTCAACTTTGTTGTTCCTCCCTGGATATGGTGGCACCTCCGCAGATGCTCAATTTCAGTTTTTAATTAGTTTAATTTTCTGTTTACTGATCAAGTGTTCTGTTTGTGTGTGAGTCTTTAAAACTTCTCTGCGTTTATTTCACCTTCATTCGTCATGAGATAGCACGACTACTTCTAAGTGTAACAAATGTGTGTTTAGTTGTGACATTAGACCCGGACAAAAACTGTAATGCCGAAACAAACTTTAGGTTATTACGACCTGGATCAATAGGACATTGTAACTGCAGCAGGGGAGTAGTGATAGGGGATAATGGTTCTCAGGCATGGTGCAAGTTAGTACACTTAATGGTATAGCAAGTCCTTATGGAGCAATACAAGAGCAGCTGATATATTTGATATATAACAGTACAGTCAAGCAACCTCATATTGTCGTATGAAAGAAGCCAGACAAGTGATAGCAGCCACACAACGACCTCATGCTGCACATGCCACCTGTCGATTCCACCCAGCAGCAGGGGTCAGTAAAGCTGTTTACCTTGTTAAAGAGATGAAGGTGTATACCCAACCACCTGTAGTTCATTGCTGAGGCTCATGTCATGTTTATTCCATGTATTTCTTTACATAAAAAAAACAAAAATGAATATAAGAGTCAAGCTTTTCCACTGATTTTTGTGTAATTAAAGATTTTGTTGAATTTGAAGCAACACCAACAGGGCATCTGCCTTTAAAATGATCAGCTTCTGAACAGTAAAAGGGGGGGCTGTTATCATGAGACAGTTCCTGTGGATTTCATGCTAATGTAGTTAATCTGTATCTAATATATACCTAATTTTATCACAATCAAATGTGAAACTGAAAAATTATAACATTAGTAGACATAAGCCAACTGCACCAGCTCGTAGAGGGCAAAGCATATTCGAAACAGAATATTCTGTCATGTCTTAAGCTTATGCTTTTACTTGACTGCCTTCATTGTGTTCTCTTGACATAAATGCTCATTACCTGCTCTTGTAGGAGTCCCAGGATCATAGAAGATTTTTGTTAAAGAAAATCATCGCTGTTAAAACCACACACAAACCTCTCTGGCCCCACCACTGACAAGTCCAATCATCTGCCAGTTGCCAACAAAGGGGACAAAAAGCAGATGATGTCAGTTCCCTTTATATTGAGTTATCAGGTTGATTGAGTGTAATTGAGCAATGCATCGGAGTGTGGAGAGAAGACACCAAGCCCCTGGAGAGAGTGGAGGAGGAGTGGAGGAAGGGTGTTTCAGGAACCAGGAAATGCTCATGGCACCAGGGCCATGACATTAGCACTGTCGACAGCTGCTGATTACTTGCTGCCTTGTAATGAATTAATAGAACTGACTGTGCCTATCAACAGATGAAAAAAATAAGATTCCTTATCTTTCTTACTTGCAGTTATTAAAACTTCAAACACCAGTCGCTTGTGCTGAAAAAGTGTTACTAAAAGTACATTAAGCCATTTAGAAACTTGTGTGATAAACGCCTTGTTCGAGTAACAAAAATCTAAGAAAATTGTTAATGTACTTAAAGAAAACCTAGTAATTTAGTAAATATAAATCATTATAAAAATAGCGTAATATAAAACTTTCTTCTTCTTTTTACTTTTATTTGCTTCATTGCCAATGACTTGGGTATCAGGCTTATGCCAATATGTTTAAACCCTTACTAGATTTGAATGGATAAGGACAGAGTTTTGTAAAACTCCATGTGGATGCCTTAATGTTAGAAATTTGATTACCACCATGTTGGTTTATTTAAGCCAAAAGTGACCGTATTTGACTGAGATGGTGTAGGGCTATGTTATCCGCTAATGCTAGCAGGTGTTATTAGCAAGACTGGATGAACTTAGCTATATAGTAGATACCCAAATCTTTATCAAACTATAAATACTATGTGTATTCTGGTAGTCAGTTGAGCATAAAAAGTTGAGCATTGTAACTATAAATAGTATAAAAAATGGAAGTGCTTTGAAACTCATTCTTCGTGCTCTGGTGGCACAAGCATTTGCAGTTGTGCAAAAGTTTCTGGGAGTCATTTTTAATAAAACTTTCATGAATTGTGGTTGTTTTTAGAGTCAAAAAGGTGGATTATCTAGGGTATTCTCATTGACTAAGCACTGAGTGTGTGTCAATATATTGCTTTGGTTTTACAATACCAAGATGGAAACAACAACAATGCTCAGCTGGAGGCTTCATAACAGGACTTTCTTAACTAATCTCATGATACTATTAGGAAACATTGTATTATTTAAGATATAAGATATATATTTTATAGGCAGCCTAAGATTTTAGAATAGAAAATCAGTGGCTTATGTAAAAAATACTCCTAAATGACATTTATTTTTGGGATTTGGTGTACACATGTCAGATTGACGAGGCAATTACTCTCTTCCCATCATGTTGTTGCAAAATATTTAATTTTGGGGTGTAAAAGATGAAAACATGATTATTTTTAGTAGTATACATATGAGTTAAAAATTATACTGCAACCAACCAAGCTTATTTCCTTCCATGCAGCCTATTTGATTTAACCGTCTTCTGTATTGCACAGGAAAGAGAGTAATCATGAATACATGCATAAAGACTCTTTGAAAATTATATGTATTTTACGTTTTGTGTAAAATATTCTTTAATCATTATGAAAGATGGGAGTGTGTTTTGGTGTATACTGACAATCTCAAAGTACTGCATATATACAGTTGTAGTGTGTTTATGAAACAAATTTATTCTCCCTATGTGGGACATGTACATTTGTGACACATTATGACAGATTTCTGTTTATAATTGCTGAATTATTAGAGCCAAGTGTGAAAATAATATTGAAAATTAGAAATAATTATTAGGAATGCAACTTTCTATCTGCAGCCTGCTCCTTATTGTCTGCTTTAGACTGCTCTAGCTAGCATTCCTATCATAACATAAAACACCTTTAACAAAAAAATAGACTCTTCTGAGAAATATGTAAGTGTTAAAATAAGGTTTTTTTGATATTTTTTCCTCTTTAGTTTTTTGGTAAAAGTGTAACTGAAAATTACCTGTGGACTTGTATTAGTGCAGTTTCTGCAGAAATTGAAATAACACACAAAAATGAGCTTTTATTATGGGTTTTTCCACCATGACCCTTGACTATGTCAGCATTTTTCAGCATTGCTCTTTTCTTACTGAATTATTGCAGCCAGCACGTCTTTAGAGTGTGATATCATCTCAATGCATATCTACCACATCCAGCCGCCTTCACAGGCAATTCAGTGTTGGATGCTGTTTTCACCTGGTATTAAGAGGTGGCTTATGAATGAATCGGGCTGCTCAGTTATTGAAAGCACTAATGGACCATGTGAAAGGTTTTTGTGGTAAAAATCTTTTTAAGCCAGAGTTCTTTATAATAGATTACAGATAGCACTAAAGTAGCCTGGTTATCAAGGGATATCTACAGCAAACAATTCAAACAGGTGGTACCGATTCAGCTTATTCTGTTTTCATCCCAAAAGGTTACAACGGGCATTAGAGAGAAGTTTTTTATTATATATTACATTGTGTAGTCTTGCTCGTTTCATACAATACTTATTATTTATACCTATTCATATACTCATCTGTTTATTTACTGTACCTGCCTACATAGATACCAATCTAGCTTAAAGTGGGAATCACCAGAGACTCGACAATATGATTTTAACATTGTTCTTAATGCACAATAAAATAGTATTGCAGTTTTAAAAATTTTGCAATATACTAAGTATTGAAATAACATATATTGCAATTTATCGCTTTTTCAATTGGAAATTGTATCTCCAAAAGCAGACTTTGTCAGTACCTGTTTTATCAGTCTGTCAAACAGACCAACTGAATAACACTGTTAATAAAACGTGTCATAAATTTGGCATGCACCTGACAAACTAAAGTGTTTGCATTAGTCTAGTCCAATTTCACTGAATGCAGACATGTGGAGGCACTGCTGGAGGATGTCGAGGAGCATTCAGATGCCTGTGAAGCTAAGGAGGAACTGTATCAGCAATGGTTTGTGATCAATGAAGCAATTATTGCTGCTTATCAGTCTGAGAAGGATTATAAAACCAAGCAATCTGAAGTCCACCCCTCTATAAGAGATTATTCACACATGGAAAACATTCAAGACAGTTAAAAATCTCAGCACAGTGCAGTGCAGATGTTAAGATTGCTACAGGGGGATCAGATCTGGTTGTGATTCTCATGGTTTATTTTTAATCATCAGTATGTTTTAATCTATTACAACAATTTCAAGTTTGCGGTAATACTGTTTCATGTGGTTACAGCTGTTATATACTTAGTACAGTTGGCCATCAATTAAAAGGAGCTAAGAGTGTTGGATATGGAGAGCATGCCTTGGCCACAAACCTTTGTTTTCGATAAACAAAGGGGAAAAAGTAATATGCTAAAATATAACACAAAGTGCATCAGAGCAATGCACTGATCATTACAATCAGCTATTGCTATTCCCTGGGGATATCTATCCATCTCCTGGACCGCTTAAGAATAAGTTATTGGAGAAGAGGGAGCACAAATGGATCGGCCGGCGTATAACCTGGCTCACCTGTGTGGTGTTGACTTGATTAACTCTGTGGCAGGACTGGAGGTGGCCTTTGAGGATGAAGAATTTCCAGTGAAAAGCAGCCACTCAGAAATAAGGAGGTCAGCACGGTGTCAAACAGTGTTCAAATGCCAATTGCAAACTCCAGTGAATTTGAAGATGATGATAAAACATCATTGTTCAACTTTTTCTGGTTTCAGAAGTCAAGATTCAAAGCCAGCTCCAGGCATCAGTAAACCATGGACTGTTAATATTGCTAGTAGAAAATTTTTCCAAAGTTATGTGTGGCTCTAAAGCTAAGCCGCAGGATCTTTTAGGAAGAATCTGAATATAACTAGCATAAAGTGTAAAAGTGGGGGAGTTTATCATCCCCAGCCCCTATTTGGACTTCCTATGGTATATGAGAGCTGGATTAATGAAAATAGCCCCAGTGCTGCAATAAATGTGCCTGGTTAAAACAGCTACAGGAGAGAGAAAGGAGTTGCAAGGCAAAGCCCGATTTCTTTAATTTAAAAAAAAGGGAGAAGGCAACTCAAAGTAAATTTGGGATCAGTTAAATAAAATGACAGGATGATATTGTCAAGAAAAAAAACCCCTTCAAAATTCAAATAAATGGAAACTTAATACATAGTTTGGTAAAAGTAATGCAGTTTATTAACCTCTATTTCAGTAGCCACGATTGTTCAGGGATTTTCAGTCAGTGACATCAGTATGCGCTCTGATCAAACAGTGGAGCCAGACTTGAAATTTGGGCATTTTTCAGGATTAGAGGTTCTCAAAACTATTAAATTATTGCAACGTTCCAGAGCTAGTGATGTTTTTGGTATAGGCACAATAATGACGAAGGATCTGAGAGACACAGGTATTTGGAAATCAGTTGTTGTTACACCCATACACAAAGATGGTGCCCCATCAGCATTCTGCCTGTTTTTAAAGTGTCTGAAAAACTGGTAGAACAATCAGATTATCACTTATTTACACAGCTGTTCTTCTGCTTTGAATCCAGTTTTTCCAGCTAATCATCCCACTGATACAATAAGGTTTTCCTTTTTTATGAAAAAAGTGAGATCCTTATTAGACTAAGGAGGTTTTGTAGAAACTATTTTTCATTTAATACTGACTGCATATTGCTTGAGCTGATTTAAAGTTTACTTTGGTGTCCTTGGCTATTGTTATCATATGATGGTGGTGTGGGAGATTTGACTTTGTAAATGCGATGTGTCATATCCATCGTCTTTGTCTCGTCCCTGTTAAAGTACGGATGCTGCTTTCTTGGCTTTCTCCAATCTATAATATTGTTTTACCAACTTCATCCGGCACATTGTCACCTCTGCTAACCTTAATAGAAAAAAGTTAACAGTGCCATCCGGTGGACTTTAATTGATTTTATTAATCTATGGTGTAGTGGTTTAAATACTATATTTATCCTAACAAGCGAACGCCCCCCAGGAAGAGACACAAATTTATTTGGGATTGTGTCATTAAGAGCATCCATTGTAAAACTCTGTTAAATCAAACATGCATCACTACCTGCTGTGATAACCCCTTGTAAATAAGGGAGCAGCCAAGAGTAGCATTCTGTAGCATTTGTACTAACAAATTGTATTTGCAATTTATATAATAAGATATGGATTTTTTTCAGTATATCGATAAGATATTGCCATGCAAAATATCATGACGCTATGCTCTATTGATTTTTTTCCCTCTGCCTCTACTACCTACCTACCTACTCTATCTTGATAACAAGGACAGGATCTCATTAAACTTGACTCTCTACAACTAATTAAAGCTGACACCAAAATATCAGTTTGTTGCTACAAAAACAGTCTATTCCTTGAAATGCCATACATGCTAAATGTGATACACAATACCAGACATTTAGTCAATTCTGAAAGACATACTGACAGACTTAAAAAAGTAAAAACCATGCCTTTGCCCTCTCCTTTCCACTCTATCTCTAGACACTCTCTCAGTGCCTCGCTGGTCCCCACAGATTCCCCGAAGAGATCTGGGAAACTCAATAAAACACAGGTAGGCCTAAAGGAAAATATGTGGGTGAGTGTGGATGAGGTTCCCTCTGTGCATATGCTCACATCTGTGATAGAATGGCAGTCCAATTAAAAAGGGCTTCTTGTGTAACTCACTCAGTTTTCTTTCTCTCTTTGTCTCTCTTTGTCTCTCTCACCCTGCTTGACTCCAAGCAGGGTGCTTATGATCTAAAAAGTAAAACAATAGCTACAGTATTAGTTGGAGGATTTTAGCAACCTCGAGATCGTGGGTGTTTTTCCTGTTGAAAGTCTGTGAGGTGGAAAGAGGAGCTCTAAGCATCTTCATATGGAGCCAAACTGAGCACAAATGTAATGTATATAGCTGTTATTTGAAGATTAAGGTGATTAATGGTTTTAAGAAATACCATTATTCCATCCAGCAGCCTCCTTGATGTCAGTTTGCAGTTTTCAGAAGTGTGCCCTTGATCATATTGTTGGCATGTTATGATAAATGTATTTAGGAAAACAGTGAATAACCCACCACTTTAGGGCCTCTCCTGTGCTGAAAGTTTTTTTTTTTTTAAGCAGAATCGGCTCTTAATTTCATATTATCACTCATAGTTGACAGCCTACTAAAGAAATCAGTCAGGTGGAGTTGGTTGGAGTAAGTTGTGCCTCTCAGTTGATGAAAAAAATTGGCATAATAAAGAGATTTTGATTCTGTCAGACTACATTAGTCACCTGCCATTAGCCAGCCACACTGCTGGCATTGCATCAGCCAATAGTCACATATGTGCTCAGACCACTTAGTCAGTGTGTGAAGGGAATTGGTTGTTGGTACCAAAGTACATTGTGGATTTGTTTATTGTAGAAGAGACTGTGTTGGAATCCTCAGCAGCGACACAGGCCTGTGAACCCCCGTTACTCAAACTGATTGTTATATTGATGTAAAAACCATACAGCCTATTCGTGCGCACAGTGTTACTGGAAGATGAAAATGAAATGGCCACAAATTAAATCAGGAGGTGAGGGAGATTAGGAAGGTAAACACTTTCAGAGGAGTAGCTTCTTCAGGCATCTATTATCCTTGCAGAAAGGTTAGGCAGGGAATGAGATATGTTTGCCAAAAGCCTTCTGTCAGAATGAGAGAACGTTATGAAAGGCAAAAGGTCAAAACCCGTGTTCCTCTCATTGTAATCCTCAGCTCTTTCATGTCATATAGATGTGCAACAAGTGAAAAATCGATGCCCTTTTTCTGAATCTCACTTTCTCTTCTTTTGCTTGTAGGTTTTCCACGAAATACTGGATGTCCCAGACATGCATAGTATGTGGAAAGGGAATGTTGTTTGGACTGAAATGTAAAAACTGCAAGTAGGTATCAGTACTGGTCAGTGCTGATTACCCATTGTTGTCAGTGTCCACATTAGTAATTAATATCTAATCCCACACATTCGCTTATATTCCTGTCATTACTTTGTTTAATTAGGGTGCCATCCCGCTTGTTTTTCAATTATATCCCTTTGTCTCTTTTGATTGTTTTTCGACATGACACACATCAGTGACCCCTTTTGTTTTCAGCTTACTTGAATAAATTTCCAATTTGCATCTGTCTCTTTTTCCACCCACTTTGCATAGGTGTTATTGCTGTGTAATAAACACCACATAACAACGAAACACACACTAATCAAGTTTCTCTGTTTCGTGCATACTCAGGCTGAAGTGCCACAACAAATGCACCAAAGAAGCCCCACCTTGCCATTTACTGATCATTCAGCGAGGCGGACGGGAATCCCTCAAAGGTATTTTTTTAATGTAATTTCCAATGTTGATATTATGTTTATACAAAATTGACGGACTTTCACATTTTGTTGATCGTTGATCAAAAACCACTGATCAATGGCCATGAGTACCATTTAAAGAGAGTTGTCAGCATTGTAAGATGGCGAAAGCGTTCCAGGGAGGAACGCTGGTTTGAGCGTGGAGTCAAGGAGGCCATTTACGTGAAAAGGGAAAGACCATCTCTGAATCCAGGAGGGGGCCTAAGGGTACATCTTTTGCCATCTTACAATGCTGTGATTGCAGCCATTCCCCAACTCTCTGTGAATGGTACTCATGGCCATTGATCAGTAGGCTTTGATCAGTAGTTGTTGATCAATGGCCATGAGAATTTGCATATTAATGATCAAGGAACTAACTTTACAGCCCATTGTTCATTCAGTGGCCTGGTTTCAGTCATTGTGCAATGTACTATTATAAGGTTGGGGAAACCTGCAGTCAGCTGAGACTGAAGAAGTCACTTGGATGAGTGATGAAACATTTGTCCCACTGAAAACGTGACATCCAGATGAACAGAATCAACCTTTTGGGATTTACTTATCTGGATGATTGAGCATGCATCAAGATGTTATTTTACACTTGTTGACTATTAGTTTTTATTTTATTATGTTTAACAGATAATTAAGCAATAAATAAATGGTTAACAAGCTTTCTAAAACCGTTGTGTGAGAGTACGGGAGGCCTAACTATTAGCCAGCTCAGCCAGGATTAATGCCTTTGTCAAGCCTTGTGAAGCTATCCAGCTCTCGCTTCTTTTAGGCAATCCGAAGGCATGGCTCTACAGCTCTCGTGATTAACTATATTTGAACATATCTGATTCCATTGAGCAAATGAAGTTATATTTTTTTTCAGCCTTCATTTGTAAAAGTGAAACTGCTTCTGCAGGTATAGGCTATCTCCTGATTAATTAAGCCATATAGGTTTGACAAATGTGCGTCACGAGCTGTTTATACTGACACAGACAGCACTGAAGAAATTCCTATTATCTGCAATGAGAATTAAGATTCTTTTTTTCTTTTGTCCTCTCTCTGCCTTCCCCCTTTCCTTCTTCTCAAAATAAGATCATCAAGGAACAACTCAAGGTAAAGAGCACTAATTAGATGTCTTCTCTGCCTTCGTAAGAGAAAATGACAGTTTTTTAATGACATAGTTTGCTTAAGGAAATTTGTTTTAACTGTGTGTGTGTGTGTGTGTGTGTGTGTGTGTGTGTGTGTGTGTGTGTGTGAGATAGAAGATGGATGGTGTTAAAGGAGAGGCAGTTTGTTCATTTTTTTCACATTAAAAGCAGTGTCTGATAAAGAATTTGTCTAATTTTCCTAAAGCTGTTAGGCAATTATTGTTTAATGTCAATCTCCCGTAGTGCTTCATTGTTCCTTTATGCTTTTTTCTTTCTGCAGTAGCTCGTCTGGTACGGACTGAATCAGTGCCATGTGACATCAACAACCCGCTCAGGTACACAGACCTGCACATCAGTCAGACGCTCCCCAAAACCAACAAAATCAACAAGGTAAGGGTAAAAAATAAACCGTGTATTACAATCTGCGTATTTCTTGTCCTACATATCGCTTTCATTTATTTTTGGGAGCTTTGTGAGTCATTGTGTATTTGGAATCAGGAAACCGTACGAAAATATCTTCAGCAATATTGATGTTTACACAGATGGATTTGTTTTCCTACACTGGATATTTTACAGCCAGCACATCTATCAAATTCAGCTCAGTTCCAGAGAAAAAAGTTTATCACTAAATTCCCATGGTGGTAACACCATGCTGGAAATACTGTGAAACAAACACGCTTGTTAGGAAATAATGGGCAGGTGTGAACATGTAAGAGCTTCAAAACGCTACAGCTTTTATGTATACCTTTGTCTAACAGTTTGAGGTTTTCAGAAACTGGAGTGTGTTCGTTTTGTCAACGCACATATGTTTTGTGTTTCTCATAGATTCACTTTTCCAAAACTCAAATCTTGGTTATAAACTTTGAAATAGTATTAAGTAAAGTAAAATGGTAGTATCACTAAATTCTGTTAATTTCCTCAGATGTGATAAATGTAATTTGAAGTTTAAAGTATAATTAGGAACAATTATCTTGTGGAGTGATTATAATTAAAAAATAACCATTTAACCCCTGGATTTTATTTCATGTTCATATCATAATTACTTAAAGAATTGGAAACTAAATTCATTTAGTTTTCTTGCGTTTGTATGTTTCTTTCAAATTGCAAATTCAAACTGTGGTTCTATCATAGTTTAAATTAATGACGTTAGGTATCAAAATATATGGCAGTGCACAATCTGCTGTGCACCAGTCGAGCTGCACATACCACATTGACACAATCTTTACTTTTTAATATAATTTTTCAGAGTTGATCTTTTTCTGTGGGAGATGATGATATCTTGCTAAAGTCTAACCTGCATTTGATTGATTGTTATATTGCTTGTACAATAGACTTTGATCATTTATTACAAACTACAGATGCTCTGATTTATTTTTCTTTTTTGTTTTTACAAAGTATTCCCTAACTCTTCAGGTTGCTTTACCACCTTCCAGGCATCCATTGATTTCTCTCTATCCAGTGCGCTTTCAAAATCAAGTAGCAGAAACTATATAAACTTGCTTGAGGAAGATGATCCATCATATTGAAAAGCCTAATTTTTGTCTGGTGTATTCTCTTTGGATAAAAGTTTGAAATCTCTACGTGTTGGTGCATTTCAAGGGCACCTGAGATTTAACAGTTGGCTGCTGAGCAAAAAAATATTGTCTATTTTTCATCAATATCAGGTACTTCTTTTTTTTTTTTTTTGCTTGTTTTCTGGATTAAATTTCCAAATTGTTTAATTTATAAATTGATTTTAAGTCTGTAAAGTCAGGAGGAACTTCACTGAAAATCAAATGAATTGAATTATTTGTGATAAAATGCTACACCCAAGTCTTTGGATGACTAGACTTCAGTATGAAATGATTATATTAAGTAACTATTTGAATTTAAACTAGATGGAGTCTAGTCAGGGGCTATCATCTAGGTCTGAAATGATTTTTGCAAAATCTTCAGCTGAAGAACTGATCTGATGTAATGAAGATGAGATGAGAAGATGAGAAACATTTTACAGAAAAGTAAAGTTGACTACATTGCTCATTGTGATGGATTACATCTGTCAGGCAAGTTCCAAGTCTCTGATGTTCACTTTGTACTGAAATGAATAAAAAGTTCTGCCTTGAAGGTAGAAAATCAGTCTAGAGGCTCCAAGTTAGATGGAGAGAGAGTTCAACAATAAAGCAGAGTGAGAACCTTTTACAATTAACGAACTGAGGGCCAGATTTGGTAACTGTGTCAGTATAAAACTGACTTTTAGTGATTTTAAAAAAGCTACAGTTGGTGTTTATTAAATATGTGCGGTGTCAATTGTGCAACCGAAAGGTGTGGACAGCCTCATTGCAGATTGCAACATTGTACATTGCAGTTTTGGGGGTTTTAGGTCACATTTCTGGAGAGAAACTCACAATAAAAACAGTTTCTGTGTGTGTTGTATTTCTCTGCATCGCACACACTTATAGCCACATGTTGTTTTAGATCTTCACGGGATCTATTGCATGTCTACAATTAATGCCAAACAACAGTTAATGGGGCTGAAAGGGTCTTACGTGTGTTATATGAATGTCTAATCTTACAAAATTTTAAATTGGCTGTGTAGAGAAAACAAAAACGATGCATGAAACAGCAACTTCTTTAATATGCACCCAAGTCATGCACACACAAACACACACATTTCAATTTTTTTAAGTAGAAGAGTTTGCGGTAAGGTAGCGATGCACTTGAGAAATCGTGTGCTTCACCTGAGTTGTCAGATTTACCCAGCGATGACACACATATATACACTCATACTGTCCCTGGGAATTTCTAACCACAGAGTTTGCCAAAAACATATTGATTCTTCTTCAGCTGCCTCTTGTTTATCTTAATTGCCATGCTGTTTCCAGAGAGAAACACATGTGTGCAACCTGCACTCACACTATATTATTTTGGTTAGTACATTACTCTTTCCCTCATCGGCTCTGCTCATTTTTGTTCCATTAATTTTTGCTGCTCTTGGTAGATTACATTGGGCATTACCTCAACTGTGGTTTAAATGAGCTCATTGTTCGTAGAGCAACCACAGAGCTATCCTCTCTCATGGGGGCATTTTTAGCGATTGCAGCCTCACGCTAATTTGCCCCCACTTAGTAAATTTGACTCTATAAATTCACCTTAAAATTACAAATACTTAAGTCTGAATAAAGCCTGTGCTTATGTTTATCTGTTCTGTCTCTTCTCAGGATCACATCCCAGTCCCATACCAACCGGACTCCAGCAGTAACCCCTCATCCACCACCTCCTCCACCCCTTCCTCCCCAGCTCCTCCTTTGCCCAGCAGTGCCACGCCACCCTCCCCTCTGCACCCCTCCCCACAGTCAGCAAGGCAACAGAAACAGTTCAACTTGACAGGTATTTTATTTAATGCAAATATAATTCCTATTCCCCTATAAAAGTTTGGTGCATAGGAACATGCCCACAATAACAATGCTAAAAGAAGGTATGTTAGCTCTTTTAGCTTAGCATTTTGCAATGCAAGAATTATGCTAATGACTGAAGTGAATGTCAGTGCTGAAGCAAAATTAAGTAATTGCAACTATGAGCTAATTTCTTTTTCTCAAATAAGAATTTTCCTTTGCTAAAAGTAAATAAAATGCCAAAGAAGGGATTGAGAACCAAACCTTGAGTTGAAATTATGAACTCAAATAAATAGATATTGCGACATAGATTTGTTCAAACTAATTTGACTTTGAATACTAAACTAACAAATTGCCATGTGAACTTGGACAGTCTACCCAACTTTTATCAAACTCCAGCTCTTCTTGTTGCCTTCCACAGCCTCCAGTTATTTCAAATACAAGCAACAGTTCATATTCCCCGGTAAGTACCTCAAAATTGATTATTTCCCCTTCCTATAATGCATTGCATCCAGCCAAGGATGAGTAAGGAGGGCCCTTTTGATGTTGTTGGTGGTTTTCATCCCCTCACCTTGGCCTGCTTGAAAAATCTCTACACCCACTCATGCTTGTCTCATTTGGGCTTCCTAATGATTTGTCAATATCCAGACTCTTTGCTCTTGCCCACACTGGTACCAAACAGTCTTTGCTCATTTGGCAGGTTATTATAGCTGAGACAAGCTGGAGTGGTGTTAGGTAAAGAGTGAGGTGTAACTGAAATCTGAAGAGACAGGTTTTTGGAAATGCATAATTATAGTGCTCAGCAAGCTGCAGCATGTTCTGATTATTGTTGCCACACATGCTCTTTACTTCAGCTACCTTTATAAACTACGTAACAACACATCAACTTCTTACTGTTCACCATCAAAAAAAACTATATATGGATGCAATGTCTTAGTCATCTCAAATTTACTGCTCTCTCTTATTCTGAAAAGACTACAAAAATGTAGTAATATGTGGTCTTCATACAAGTGTTCACTTTGGTGGGGTTGAGTATATATCTGCAGAGATTTTGCTGGCATGGGATACACAAAATTTGACATTCTATCAAATGGATCACCGACATCATTATATGAGGGCCTCCGATTCCCAACACTGGACAGTTTAGAGCTTTCAGCCCTGTTGGCTTGCAGGTCTTTGGAGCAAATCCATAACAACATCAGTGCAGACTCCACACAGAAAATAAAAACATGTCCCTCGCTGTGAGGAGATGGTGCCAGCTTATAATGCACCATGCTACAAAGAGAACAGTTTCTGTGGCTCACTCTTTGTGTTTTTGCATTAAAAAAATGTCAAAGTGTGCCAATACAGACAACAAGTCTAGCAGTGAATCCTCTGATGTCTTTCAGAGGTGGATACAACAGCACAGCTGACCTTACTCTGTCTTGCATGTTGAAGATCAATGCTTGCAAAAAATAGTTGGGAGAATCCAACCTGTTCGCATCTCCACCAATATAACATGCTATGCAAACTATTTTCTGTGTGCTTCATACAGCAGAATATGGTGTTATCACCACTATTAGAATGTCAGGAATTTTGGTTGTAGAGCTATCTTCGAAGCATTTAAGTGAAAACAGCAGATGAGTTGAAAAATAAATGCTGGAAATAACTTTAGATACAGCATTTGATACAAGAGCCCATATAAGCCATTCTGATGCTCTCACATCAAGATATTCTCTTTTCACATGCATAAATCTTCACTCGCACATATTTCCATTTCCTTTTTATATTTATAAATTGTCACACTTACATACACACATTCTCCTTTTACGTATTGTATGTGTAGATTCTGCTTGTAGCTACTTTCAGTCTCCTTTCACATGCATATATTTTGACTCATAATTACACATATATATATATATATATATATATATATGTATATATATTTCTCATTTCAGTACATACATAGTTTTACCTCTTACGTATGAGTCTTTGGACTCCCATGCTTATACATTCTTTGTTCTCAGATACATACATTAAATTTAACACATACAGGTTTCTGACAGGAATTAAGTAGCAACTGAAATTACATTCATGTATTAAAATGTATTGAGCAGATGGGTGCTACATATTCCCAGAGAATCTCATGGTTCAAGAAATACAGACGCTATCAATACATTAGGGTCCTATGCTTAGATGAATTCATTTTCTAGTGACTTCTGAAAACCAGACAAAGATCCAGATCTTAGATGCAGCTTGATTTTTCATTATTCAAAGATTGTCATCAATTTTATGGTACTTTAAAGTTGTGATAGGAATATATGTTTGGGGATTTATCTTTTTAATTCTGTAAGCTCAAACCTCATTTTACAGCCATGTTTCGGGGAGAAGTTTGCACGTTCTCCTCATGTTTATGTGGGTTCCCTCCAGGTACTCTGACTTCCTCCCACAGTGCAAAGATATGCAGTTAGTTAGGTTTAGCTATTCTAAATTGCCTATAGGAACAAGAGTGGGAATGGTTGTCTGTATCTCTGTGTTAGCCCTGCGACAGACTGGTGATCTGTTCAGGGTGTATCCTGCCTCTTCTCTGTGGTTGCTGGGATAGGTCACAGCCCCCTAATAATGGCCCTAATAAGTACAAGTTGAAGAGAATGGATGGATGGAATGGAATTTGCAACCAAAAAACATTGAAATTCATGAAACACTGTAGTTTTTTTTTTTTTTTTTGGTTAGTATGAATTTAGTAAACTGACTAAACTACCAGTTATTTCAACAGGTGATACTTTTTAGAATAGGATGACTAAAACTAAAATCAAATTTAATAAAGGGGAATCTGTGATCTGGTTGATTTTTAAGGGGTGCATAAGAAGCAACGTAAAAGCAGCACATGAGAGAAAACAAGCAAGAAAAATGTACAGAAGAAAACATTTTTGCAGATGCAGTTGCAGTGAAACACTTTAACCCTCAAACAACCACACTGTTATTGCAACTAAAACTGATGAAGTGGAGCCATTTATGACTTCATTATATTTTATACACAAATGTATTTTTTTGTTGCTCTATTTGTGTTTATCATAAGTATACTGCTTCCTCCAAAAATATTCTAATGCCTTTGATTATGGTTTTCAGTATCATGAAGTATCTGCCTAAAGGCTTTTGCAGCAGTAAAAAAGTCATATTTGACTGCTAAACATTACAGCATAATGATGACAAATCAAACATTGCAATTAAATCTACACCATTAATGTGGGGAAAAATAATTTTATTCCTGTAGTCCTAAATGACGACTGATGAGCCTATGTTAACAATAAATACATGCAAATTTCCTACAAATTTATGGTGGGAAGCTTTTTTATGATGAAAAATACTGCAATGAAGTTTAATAATGCATCTTAAAAAATTATCCTTGATTTTAAAAATCAAACTGTCAAAGCAATTTTATTTAATGGAGTCTGGCAGTGTGAACTTGAGCTAGTTTGAGATGTGAGTGCCAGAGTTAAAACTACTGAAGTTGTACATTCAAATGATGACATCGAAGGCTGGAAACTAGAAGGGCTGATTTCCAATGAGCACACTAGCTGCTGGCTAAAGGAACCTGCTTTCTAAGTGCTGCTGTATTTGGGTGAGATACAGCTTTGATGGTTCAAGGCAGAAGTTTGAGTGAATAACTCTCACACTCAAGTGATGAGGAGTAACCGCAATCTGGAGTACAGTCAGGTAGGAAGGCAGCTGTTGAGCTGGTGAAACTGTCTGAAGATGGATATGAGTGTCAATCTTCTGCACATGCCCCACTGAACCTGTGTTGTCCTTATAGTCAGTAGCCTGGATATAATAAAATGTAAGTGTAAATGTTAAAAAATGTCTTTACTGCTGTCTTTTACTGTCAGTGGTTAAAGTAACATCTCACACAGAGCTGTGTTATCACAAGTTTTGTTTATCACAGTATTGCTTATTTAGCTATAGTTAGACAACATGTAATTTTCATTAGCTGATCACATAGTTTTTTTCTTATTGTAGGAGGACAAACATATGCCTGTAAAATATACATCTTATATATGAAGAACCTAAATTAAAATAAGTCAGCTTTGCTTAGGCCAATGTAGCAACCATCACCTAGAGTAAAAAGATAACTCAACGTGATAACTGATATACACTCAGCTCATCTTTTAATCTGTAAATTCTAATTGGATGACCTGCATTCCATTTCCACTGTATTCCTTGTTTCTTGTGTTTGGAGTCCCCAGTTACCACAGGTGTATAAAATCGAGCACCTAGTCATACAATCTGCCTTTAAAAACAGAAGAATGGGTCTAATAAAGATTCTAAAGATTGTGTTGAATTTGAGCAAGAAGTCAGTTCATGAAATTTCTTCCCTTTGGAACTATAAGTGGCATTATTGCAAAGCATTTAGGAACTATAGGAGCCAAGAAGTGATAGATCACGTAAAGTTACATTCCAGTCTCGCAAAGCTCTGGTGACTAAATATGCATTTGCATGACTAGGCAATTCCTGTCGGTGTCATATGTAGGTGGTCCAGTGCTTTTAAGCATCTAGTGTTTGTTAGACACAAATAAATCCACATATCCTTTATAGAATTAAATGCATATTAAATTAATGTGCATGAGAACTACATATGAGGAAAAATATAAAAATGTATGAATAAAAATGTATGAATATGTGCATTGAAATATATAAGCAAAAGGGGTGAATGCGTGAATTAAAAGAAATCGATATAAAAATGACACTGCAAGTATGTAAAAGGAGAATGTATTTATGTGAGAGTTTCAGAATGTGTGTTGCCTTTCATAATTTGTGTCACAATTCACTGTATATCATTATAGACTTGGTTTAACAAGTGACAAATAAAAAAAGATCTATAATATGTTTTACTTCTGTCAAGACAGCTTTTACACACACACACACAAAAAAAAATTCTGTGTAAACGTTTAGAATCTATAAAGTCATAAGTTTTTTTAGGTGCTCTTTAAACAGAATGGCAGTCAGTCTCTTTGTTGACATAATGAAGGTCATAATTTCATTGTGTGAATAAGTATTGTAGACGCCAAGTGTGTTTCCAAAATTTCCATGCACTCACAGGCACCCTGGAAGTCTTCAAATCCTGTTTAATGGGAGAGGTTAATGGGAGTTAATTTATAATTTGGCATCAGATTTCACCTATTCATAGCAATGCCACAGGATTAGCCAGGCCTATGGTAGATGACATCATGCTTTAATTATTTTTTCCAAAGTACAATAGGAAGAGTTACCTTGTGTCATTAAATAGGATATTACACCATAATTCAATTCAATTCAATTCAGTTTTATTTATATAGCGCCAAATCACAACAACAGTCGGAATAATAGGAAGAAGGAATGATAAAATTTCTTCTTCCATTATGATAGTAGGCAATGATAGCTGATAACAGAAGGCTTACAATGACGACAGCATTGCTACTACTGCATTTTACTGGGAAGGAAAAACTCTTTTGCCTTGTGTAATAGTATCACAGTTTTGACACAGCTGGTATTTCGGTCACCACTGTGGCTCTGTTTCTACTGTTATAACTTGCACATTACTTTTCTCACTAACTTATTGGAAGTTACATGTCTACTTTTTAATGCACAGGTACAATAAACAATCTGCACTTTTCTAATTATTCTAAATATTCTTAACTATTTAAACATCTTTCAGTATCCTGCTCCATTTACATACTATGTGTACGCTAATTTAAACAACTGTACAGTACTCTGCTCTGGTAACTATTGTCCATGATGTAAATATGTAAAAATTGTGCTTCTGTTCTGTGTCCTGCTCTGTTTGTATATGTGTGTTTTTGCTGCTGATACAACCAAATTTCCCCTTGTGGGACAATTAAAGGATTATTCTATTCTATTCTATTCTATTCTATTGTAGCTGGTCTTCCCTAGCTTTTCTATTACATGATAAGCAGCACCACCAATGTTAAAAATGACTTTTAATGAATGCGGTTTTGTTTCAATTCGTTAATTTGATGTGTTGTAACTCGAATGCTTCCAGATGTTGCTCCCGAGGCTCCTCCCAGCCGAGCTCCGCAGGTCATTCTGCATCCCGTTCTTTCTGAACCAGGGTAAGTAAAATCAATGACAGAAATAGTTCAGTAGAACCACATGAATACATTTAAAGAAAGAAAGGACTATCAATCGTCTTTTCTCTCTATCAGTCTGCCTTTTCCTCATCTGCATGCTTTCTCTCCTCCTCCCCTCTTCCCCCTTTCTCTCTGTGGCAGTTGGTCAGAGGCCAAGTTGAACTTATTGGAGCACAGATATTTGGGTGGCAATTTCAATGCGAGGGACGACATGATGATTACTCAGAGACTAATGTTAGCATGGCCTTTAGTTCACGCTACACTTGGGATGCCAAGTGGATTTTCACTAGCTCTTTGAGGAAGCCAGTGGTCATAGGAAGACAACCGGAAGAGAAGGATTAGTGATGAGATGCCTCTCGACCCAGATGTTAATTAAATCAGATCTCAATATATCGCATGAAACGGGGCAAGAATCTATAGGAAGATGATCAGTTGTGATGAAATACAGGTCATGCTGAAAGACTGGGGTAGATTAATCAAGAACAAATAATTTTATTTTAAAAAAAATCAACATGGTAGTAAGACTGGGAAAAAATCTAAAGTATGACTTTTACACTGAGGTACGGGGCTGTACATGTACAAGCTGTCTTTGATGTCGTCATGCCTCATTTATATAGCAGCTGCCAGATTTGAGATTAAAAAACAGGAAGGCAAAGTCTGGAAATAATAGGAATCATACAAAAATAATGGCATGCATACATAACAATAGACTCCATGTGTGGGATAGTTTAGCATTTAGCATTACATTCATTACCATAATCATTATAATGTGACGCGAAATATTGTTTTCTGTATCTTGAAACCACATTCAGGCGTTGAGCTGTAAAGCTTCACTGTCAGTTTTTCACAAGGTGCTCCAAATGCATGCATGAGTTTTGTTTTGTTTTGTTGTTATACTGGTCTCTGTGTACACTTCGGGGCTGATTGTGAATGAGTTGCAGCTGGCAAATTTTGTCATCTCACTGAGGACAAAATATTCAATTTTATTGAGACTAATAGACTGAATTTATTCACAGCCAAAAGGGTATACAGGAAAGGAAAATGTGTACAGCCCACAATGAAAAGCCAACTATTTTGTTATTAGGCTTTTAACAATTAACAGCACCCATGTGACTGTGACAGCTAAGACCTAAAAGACTTTGGATATTAGTTTGTTTGTCAATAAGAAAAACAGGGTTTTAACATTTATTGAAATCAGAGCAGCAGGAGACTGTATATAAAACACTAATTAAATGACAAAGAAAAGCCCCTTGTACTCTCTCTTGGGGAAATAGATAAGAGTCATTACCTGTTCCCCCAATATTAACCATTCAAGGTTTGAGACATTGCATTTTATTTTTGCTTTTCATAGAAATATGTTCATAACTTGGGAACAAATTCTACCAGAGCCAGCTTGTAGGAAGTTATGAAAAGGCATGAACTACAGTAAATTAAGAAAACAAAATGTACAACTACTACTGAGAAATGCTAGCTGACTCATAAGGCTGCACACTCTGACCTGAATGCCAAAACAGAATTTCTCCATTAGTTTCAGTCAATAAATGCATCATAATTTACCTTGGATTCTTAACATATAATATATCTGTATTTATTCTTGATTTGGGCATTCACATACAGCTAAATATTTAGGAATCATGAATCTCTTGAGAAAAGAGCAAGAGAAAACTCATTAAAAAACCCATATCTTTGGCACGATTTCTCCATTTTCCCCCTTTCTCACTCCCGTTCATCGTTCCCTGCCTTTTTGACAAATGGGAATGCATAAGCATGGTTATAAAACCCACATTCTTCTGATTTAATTAATGCTATCGCCCCTCCTTGTCCACATCTTTGTATGCTCTTACAGTGGCAGCTGGCAGATTTCTTTGCCCTTAATAGCTTCATCTCAGGGTTAATGAGGGCCTGTTTTAGACCCGAACGCCCTGCAGGATTCCCTCATTAGAGCAGAGATCGAACCGGTGGTAGCAACCCTTGGCGCCACAGGAATCACATTATTTTATATGCTGCCTCACCTATGGTCTTTTCAGTCAAGGGTTGCTCTGCGAACAAGTGTTAATATACCATAGAATGTGGGGAGTTATACACTGATGTTACACAGACGATTATGTGGACAGTGGGGGTTGAGTGGAATAAGGGAAACGGGTTCATTTATGTCATGTGAGTGGCTGCAGGTGACAATGTACACGCCTGGGTCAGAAATTAATAAGGGCACAGGGTGCAAATGCACTTAAAAACTCATAAAATGAATGTGAAAATAAAAATTAGGGTCAGAAAAGGCTGCCACTAATGAGAAGACCTCTCTCTTACATTTCCTCCTGTTCACATTGTAGTTATTTATCTATTAAATGGTCTCAGTATCATTGTGTTTTTGCCACCTGAGACATTGCAGATGATTCACAGTATAAAAGCCTATGGTTCAGTAATTCTTTTTATTGTAATGTGTGCAAAAAAATAATAGCTTTTTTAGGTGAAAAAAGACACATTGCCAAGAAAAATTGTGCTAAAGAATGAAAAACAAAAAATACAAAAATAAAATGCAACTCCTGAAAAACACACTGACAAAAGGAAACACGATTAATAATAAAGTAAACACTGGAGATAGACTAGTTGCGAGAGGTTAAAAAAAAAAATCTGTATCTCCAATTTTTTAATGTCAGTCATTATTTAGAAATATCAGAAAAGAAATATTGGTTTTTTTAATGTTTAAAATAAGACAAATCTAATAACAAAATAGCTGTTCACAAAGACCAGCTCATCTCATAGTCATTGAAATGGCCTCTATAAAAGACCTGATGTGTTATAATGGGATTCTGAATCAGCAGCATGTCTCTTCTTTGGTGTCTAGGTAAAAGCACAATAGAAAGGTTACCGGCTCAGAAAATAAGGTGGCATGCAGCTTTTAAATTGCAGGTCTCAGAGCTGCCTGCAGATATTTATTGCATTGTTTAAAAGTGCATAAAAAGTATCACTAAAACCAAATATTTCAGACCTTCAGAGCTTCATTGGTTCTTAATGATTCTGGGTTCAGACCTTTTTAAAAATATTCATGTGCCATTCTTATGCTAAGTACCGAGATCGGTTGAACACTGGCCAAAATCACTGGTTCTGATATGCACATTTGCCTGTACAAAATCTCTCAGTAACACGAGACTGATCTATTGCTGTTATTCTGTAGGAAGTTGAATCGACTGACAGCAAAGTAACAATTTTGTAAAAGAAAAAAAAATGTTGTGAAAGTCGTACAAAGAAGTAGAGCGGTACAAACCAAAAACAAAACAGCAGTGAACCCTGGACAGGCATTTTAATCGATGGAGAGGGCTCCAGCACCCAAAAGGCATCACAAATGACATTCAGTCATTTCTACTTTAATAGCAACTTTAAAAACAAAAAGCAAAAAACAAAACAAAGAAAATTCCTACTTTTTAGTCAGAGACAACCAGGTGTTGTAAAACAGAGAGCAATTCAGTCTTTGAGACAGACACACAGGGGAAAGGGTGTCAAGGGAAGTTATCTATTGCCAATTAGAATATATCAGGTGCAGGTGCAATCAGTTCAACTGGGTATAGTAAACTGCAACAGCAGTTCTTGTTGTAGTTTTTGTAGTAATCTTTGATTCTTTTTTGTGTTTACTTTTCTGCTTCCTCAATAGTTGGAAACTATTGTGAGAACCTAAACATTTGTCATGACTTAATGTGACACAGGCGTTAGTATATTGCCATCCACAGATGGTATTCAGACATATTCATTATCTGTTTGTGAAATGATTTAGAGGTTATAGTGGTGACACATCATATGGAATGACACACATCAGTGCACACACAATAGTCGTCCAGATAAAAATCAGCCTGTCTGATCATACGTGTGAGTACCACATCTCTGTGTAGAGGCTACATTACTGATATCTACCGCAAAACCATCTCTGCTCCCAGCACGCATGAAAACTATTTAATATAATAACTATTTGAAACATACAAATATTACAGCAATACTAACTCAGTTCAGTTCAGTTTTATTTATATAGCACCGAATCTCAAAGCGCTTTAGATGGAAATACTTTGGTTTCAGATGCACATACATATAGATGGCTTTAGAACATGCTTATACTAATACTAAGACTACACAATCAACGTATACACTCAATAAAGAATTTAAAACCTGCAAAGATTTTTTCCTCATGAATATATTTCTTCTCTTCCTCCTTTTTATTTTAGCAATGAGGGCAACCCTTTGCTTCAAATCGAAGTTGAACCTACATCAGACGTGAGTATGACCTTTGTTGTGCTTTCAGCGTGTGCGGATCTAGTTTTGTTCAGTCCTTGCATTGCTGATAGTATTGACAATTATGTCAGTAATATCAGTGTGTAATTGCTGGTGAATGCGAATGAAGACTAAATACCACTCTCACCAACACTTGTCACAGTCATTTGCGTTGTTCTCTCATTTAGCATAATTTGTCTCAGCTCTGTGAGGAGCCTTTAGGTAAGTTATGCGTCAAAAGCAACAAGAAGGAAAAGACATCTTCGCTGCTCGTCATTGCTATTTCTATAACAATGATATCATTTGAGAAAATGTGATGCAGATTGCGTTGAATGATATTCCAGCAGGCGCCTTGGAGTAGGTCATTTTCTCTCTTGCGGTGCATTATATTTAAAATCAAATCAGAGTAAATCAACCACTTTTCCCTGTGGTTGTTTTCCCTTTTTTTATCAGTCTATTTTTTATTGGTAACAGTCTAAACAGTCAGTATTTCAAGTGCAAACAGCCAGAGAAAAATCATTATATATAGAGGCAACACAGACATACAGTATGTGTTTGTTTTTTCATATACAATCCTGTTTATAAGTAAAATAGTACTCAATACATTTACTTATAACCTAAAATATATCACATCATATGCTATACTCATTGTAAAATATATATTGTTACAAGGAATGATGATTTATTTATGTATTTATGTATGTATAAAATTGAAACTTTTCGATGGTAATTGACATTACCATCTGATAAAAGCTGTTCATCCTGGGAATACATTAAGAGCTTTTGCTACATCTAAAGCTTGGTGGGTTGGAAAAGCTTTTTGCCGATAATTATGCTTCTCTTAAATGGCATTTGTATAAAAAAAATAATAAAACATCCATCTGCTATCTTGCTGGAATGATTTAACACTATCTTTTTTGTGTATAATGGCATTTTAATTCCATACATGTGTAAGAAATTCAAGCTACCCACAGTTCAATTTTGCTTTATCACAGAATGAGGAAGGCAATGATGAGGACTCTGGTGATGAGTTTGAGGAGATGAACTTGTCGCTCCTGTCGGCTCGAAACTTCCCACGTAAGGCCAGTCAGACCAGTATCTTCCTGCAGGAATGGGACATCCCCTTTGAGCAACTAGAGATTGGGGAGATGATTGGTAAGGGTCGCTTTGGAAAGGTTTTCCATGGACGATGGCATGGCGAGGTCGCCATTCGCTTAATTGACATTGAGCGTGATAACGAAGACCAGCTGAAGGCCTTCAAACGTGAGGTGATGGCCTACCGAAACACTCGCCATGAAAATGTGGTGCTCTTTATGGGGGCCTGCATGAGCCCACCACATCTGGCCATCATTACCAGGTAAGGATAAAGATCTAAGTTTGAATTAAGGTGTCCTTGATAAAGCTCTACACCTCTGACAGACATTGATCACACTTAAGTACTGTTTGCTATATTGTGTGATTGTCCTCTCTACCGGCTCACAAGCTGAGCTACACTACAAAAAGCAGCTAATGAACACTTGAATGTAGCTACCTGTCAAGGACTAGGAGAGAAACATGAACAAATGCACTGAGGATTCTATATATTTTGTTACGTGGCAGCAAAGAAAAAGGGATACAAGCAAACATTTTACCAGCAACAGATTACTTATTTAAGAAACTAAATAAAAAATGACTTGAATTTCAGAATTAACGAGAAAGTAATCTGATAACCTTAAAGAATTAACACGTCATGTCTTATAGTTTAATGGCCAGAAATAATATTGTACTCCTCTGGCAAGGAAATAATCAAACCATTAAACAATAATACATAAGCAAACTACAATATTTGCATGCCCTAAAAGGTCAGTTAAAGTGCCACTTTAAAATAATACAAGTTAAGTTTGAGGAACTTTTTAAAACTACCTCTATTGTTCTTTATGATTGCAGTCATAATGGTGTCCATCAATAGCCCTATATTAGAATATGTTATAGTACATAATGGTTGATTTGAGCTTTCATGTTTGAGCAGGCTGCAAAAATAATATACAGATGGCAATGAAAAGAATGCTGACCATAAAACAAATGAAAGTACAGTGCAATTATAAAAAGCAATATAATGAGACTCCATAAATGGATCATCGCAGATAGAATGCAGAAATGTTCATATGGGTTATCTGTAGGAAAAAAAATTATATAACTCTAACCAGCGTGTCCGTCCGTCTTCCTTTCTTCCTTTCTATCTATCTATCTATCTATCTATCTATCTATCTATCTATCTATCTATCTATCTATCTATCTATCTATCTATCTATCTATCTATCTATCTATCTATCTATCTATCTATCTATCTATCTATCTATCTATCTATCTATCTATCTATCTATCTATCTATCTATCTATCTATCTATCTATCTATCTATCTATCTATCTATCTATCTATCTATCTATCTATCTATCTATCTATCTATCTATCTATCTATCTATCGTTTAGTTCAGAGTGTCACAAGTAAAACTTGTTTAATTATATATACAATAAGATACTGAAACACAAATAAAAACAGTAAAATTAAAAAACAATGTAGAAAGACTGAGGACTTTACTGTGGTATAATAACAAATGTAGATTAGGCCTGAAACAGTGTCAAAACTGTTGAAAATAGCTTGTTGAATTACTACTTTTCCAGTAAAAAAATCATTATGTATTGTATGGTAATATTGGTCATGAGTTCATCATTTTCACAGCTCTAAAATGTGTAGTTTGGTCTGCTTCTGAACTTGAGAGAATGACCATTTTATGGCTTTGACAGTCAGTCCTGGTCACCTAGCATTCATTCTAGATCAGCCACAGACCTTCCCTCCTTTAGAAATATGAGTTTAGAGTGTCTGACAATGGGATGTGGAGAGGTTATGATTAGAGCGGGCTGCTGCTGTTGCTGAATAGATGAACCAACCACTCACCATAGCAATAGTGCATTTGTCTTCACAACGGTGCAACAGCAGATAATATGAGGTTAGAGTGGATTTGAAGATTTCTCTCTCTTTAATTATTTCATGTATTAGTGTTTACATTTAGGCAGATTTAAGTACTGTAAGTATTTTGCCACTTATAACAATTAAGAGAAAGGTTGTTTTCTTGTTAAAGAACATCACAAGGAGTACTCTCATTTAATTAATTAGCAGAGCTAATGACGTTCAGAAGGAAACTATTGCCCGTCCTATTGTCATCTACATAGGCTGTGAACAACAAGGAAGTCTTGCAATTTTTATATATTGTTTCTTTTTTATATATTTGTTTTGAAGGGACTGTCCATCTCTTACTAAATTTACAACTTTAAATATGCTTTAGGAATCAAAGCTACATGCACAAATGCACAAATCCCTTCCATCATATTTACTGTTTTAAATGACCAGTTGTATGATTTCTGAGATATTGCATCTGATGCCAGTTGAAATTGCTGTATGCACAGGGGAGCTAACAGGTGAGCTGGCTGCTTCTCAGAAATCCTCGCTGGTGATTGCTGAAAATAATAGCGAATGTCAGTGCAACAGGTGGCTTTGTTATCCACTAATACTCTGCTTCTCACACCACAAGGATAAAAAAAAAGCTAATACAAAATAGTCTTCATATTACTCACGTAGACCAAAGTGCAAAACAAAGTACATTAAAGATTTAAAGATTTCAGGCTGCATTAATAGGAACATAAATATTGATTGAAACGTTTTCCTTTAACTGTTTCCTTTATGTTGGTTGATTTTGTTGTGCATAGAGGATACAGTGATATTACTGCTGGATTTTATAATTCATTTTGAAGCACAAAGGTGATTTTCAGAATGTTAAGGTGGACTCATTAGTTTTCCATTGTCTTGTCTTCCATTAAATACACCCTTTCTTCTTAGACTAGATTATCCATATCATATTTGCCATAGGTATAAAAGTAACTGTCATAAGACATAATGTCTGCATAAAAATTTCAACTGGCGTTAGATTTAACCAGCCAGCATTTGTTAGTTAGATTTCTGTGTTTAATAAAAGACGTGTAAAGAGAGGTTTTAAATATAAAAAATGAGGCTGTCATGAGATTGTTTCAGGAATGAATATGTATGAGCTGTTCGCTTCGGGTCCTTTGTTGGTCACCTGCATGGCACAGTCGGGGTTGAGGGCTTCAAGTGTGAGGCAGGGGGTGTTTGTTGAGCTGCCTATTAAAATGCCATTTTGATGGCACCCCTCCAGAAATATCACACTGTCTAGCTGAAATACAGTCTAGCTCCATTCTGGCTTACAGTGAACTTCCCTTTTAGTTCATAGGATGGCATTTTATCCTCTAACAGTGTCTCAAACTCCAGTAATGCATTCACACTCGTGAACTTCTGGACAAGTATTTTTTCTTTTTATGTAACACTGAACATTTAAAAGATGAGGGTTAGATGAAGTGGAGAGAGGTGAAAATTGAGCACTCTAACAGTTAACCATTTTGTGGACTGTGTCAGTATTGGTCTCATTTCTTATATATTTGTTTTTATTAGGGATGACAAAGAGACTCATTCAAGCCTGCAGTTAAGTTTACATCACATTGTACAGACTATAAACATGTCAGGCGCTTGTTGATACTTTGATGATTAATTACAGCAGCACAGTATAGTGTGTGTTCACAGTCTAGGCACCCAGCTCACCACTCATCAATATGTAAGTAAAATTGGGGGGTTATAATTAAATATTCCCCAGAGTTTACAGGTGGATACTGGGGCAGTGGAGGGGTTTAAATAGTAGGCTGCAATGCTGGGTAGTAGACATTGACATGTAAGAGGGACACATTGGAGATTTTTTGTAGCTTAACTAGAACACCAAAATGGGAGGGCATGTTTGGTATATGAAATGAGGACAGAAAGGCTCGATATGTGTGTAAAACAGTGCAGCTCGAGTTTCCTGCTTCTTCTGCTTCTTTGCTCCATTTCATCGAAAATATAATTCCAAAACAATTTTGAGTTCTCTGTTAGAAGCAATATATAAGTATCAGTCCATTTACCATATTCACTTATCTTGTATGAATTTGGTGCTTCGAAGAGGGGTTATGCTACCACATCTCAAAGTGACAACAATTATGCTTTTTCTTGCATTTTGGTTAAAGTGAACTTGATGCCCCATTTCTTTTTATTTCTTTTCTTTCCTTTTTTTCTTTTATTCTTAGGAGAGCAGTACAGGAGTCCTTTATTTTAACTTCTTTGTATAAGAGGTTTTAGCCCTGCACTTATCAGTTGCTTTCTACAAGCTTCATGAATCACAACTTCTCTTTGCAACTTTGATGTACAAAGCATGATTGAAACATATTGGAATGACAGGAAACCAGTGACAAACTAAGCTGAAAATACTCATTTAAAAGTTTCGAAAGGAATTCATTTAGATTGACTTGTAACATCTAAATAATGTAGAGATTTTATCAAATTTGTATTACCTATTGGCATTGTTGAGTAGTAAACCCTGAATTTTACTGTCTTTTCCAGCTTTTGTAAAGGCAGGACACTTTATTCTGTAGTGCGAGATGCCAAAGTTGTCCTGGATGTTAACAAGACACGACAGATTGCGCAAGAGATGGTCAAGGTAAAATAACTCTGCACTGATTTCTCCAAAACACTTCAGCAGAACGCCACGTATTACAAGGTGTCACACCCTCCCTCCCTCTCTCTGTCCTCAGGGGATGGGCTACCTCCACGCAAAGGGGATCTTACACAAAGACATGAAGTCCAAGAATGTGTTTTATGACAATGGCAAAGTCGTCATCACTGACTTTGGGCTCTTCACCATATCGGGGGTTCTGCAGGCTGGCAGGTAATTATGTTCAATACACATCAGAGACAGGAACGCTTTCGTTAGCATTTGCAATACATAAATTAGTCTTGGAGAGAAACTGAAAGTTCTGACACGTGTAGTGCAGAGACAACAAAACCTTTGGTCCATGCAGTGGATACATTGCACATTTGTGTGATGAAAATGTCATCTTGTTATGTATTTAAACCCTACTTTTTATTATTATTACTGCATTAATTTTTTAACACTGTTCAATTATAATGAATGGCGATGCTTCCTTTTCTGTTTTTGAAAACCTCTGTTGCAACATGTCTAATTTACATAACGGTTGTCATTAAGATTACATTCATGCGCAAATAATTGAAAACTGTTTTTTTTTTTCTGTAAGTAATTACAGTTCCCATAAAAGCTTCACACTTGTCCCCTCAAGAACTCAAACAGTGTTAAACAGAAATGTCCAAGATATAAAGAAAACATGAGTAACCAGGTCAAGGAGGAGCAAATAAATTCAATAATGGCTGGATAAATTTGCCCATACAAACAGTACAGCAGAACTATTTGTTCTGTGAATCATCAGCAATGGTTAAAATGCTCAAAATTATTTCCCATGCCAATGAAAAAATATATATGCATGACACCCAACATCTTGACTAACATCGACATCAACTAGTAGCTCAGTGTTTCAACATCTGTAAGAAACAATTGCATTGTAACTAGAGATTGACAAGGTACAACACATACTACTACACATACTATACTACAGCAATGGTGAGCCAGGACATCAGATCCGGAGGGAGATATCATCATTACCACCCTCCAAAATTAGGTACAGAGCCCCAAAAAGAACTGGTGGGTTGGAGGTGTTAATGGAGCTGACCTAAAAGAGAAGATCATGGCTAAGCTGGAAACCTGGAGTCTGACTACATGAAGTACCCTCTGAAAGTAGACTAAGAGATGTGAATGCAGCATTATAGACAATCCCTACTGTGACCATCACTAAAACCAACTAGTTGATATATCCCACAGCAACAGTGGTCCTTTAGATGCTTTGCTATAAGCTCAAGGTAGTAAAGGGAAGTTAGCAAAATTATCAAAACTACAGTAAAAGTGTGATGAAGAAAGGGTTACCTAAGAAGTGCAACAACCTGCTCATACCTGAGGCCTTAGAAACTCCCAACCAAAGACTGACCTCTGCACATCTTCAGTTATACCAGAGTGATAGAAGCCGGAAGAATAAACTAGCTGTTCTCCATTGAACCATCCAAGGTGTACTCTAAGTGGTGGAGGACAATAGGAGAGCAACCCCACCAAGGCTGAACACAGAGCAATACTGGAAGAGCATATGGGAGAATATTGTAACACGTTACAACAATGCTCAGTGGCTTGCAAATCTAAGAGAAGGTCACAGCAACTTCCTTGAACAGGACCCAGTAACCATGAGAGTGGCAGATATAAAAGAAACAATTTCAAGTGTGAAGCTGGATAGTACCGGGACCTGATGATTCACACCTACTGACTAAAGAAACTAACTGTGGTCCATGAACATCTGGCCGCTGCTAATGGATGAGACCCACCTGGAATGGCTAACTGAAAACCATACAGTCCTGATAGTCAAGGATCCCCAGAAGGGCCTAGTTCCATCCAACTACTAGCCAATAATCTGCATTAGTGCCCTAGGCATCATAGTGGCTGAGATAAACAAGCACATGGCTCAGTTCATCAGTTTGGCCTGGAAAGGAATCAGCACAGCACCAACTACTGGTAGCAGATCAGTCATTTGAGACTGTAAGACCAGACTGACCAACCTGTGCACTGCCTGGATTGACTACAAGAATGCCTATGGCTCAGTGTCTCATACATGGATCCTGGAATGCTTAGAACTGATCAACAGGACTTTAAGAGCCTTCAACAGGAATTCAATGGGGGATGTGGCGAAAAACACTGGAGGTAAACCTTAAGCTAGTTGCACAAGTGTGTTTATATTTTGTCACCATTGTTGTTCTGCATAGATTTAAATAACCTCAGATAAATCATTAACTAGGATACTGACTACAACATAGAGCAAATGTCAACCTTCTCCTCTATATCGATGACATCAAGCTGTATACCACCGATGCACACGACTAGGATCTACAGAATTCGGGCTGCCATTTCACTAGCTGGGCCCATGTCCTCATTTTAGGTTTGATAACGTTTTAGTAGGTAAAGGTGAATAGCTTGGGCATGAATTGAGCTGCGGTTTGGGAAAGGCCTTGAAGGGGACTGGCGGCGGCTCCCAGGCCTGGCAGATCCCCATGTACTAAATAGAAGTGAAGAAGTTAAAGAATTGAAGAGGGGAGGGAGGGTGAGGCACATAAACGAGAATGAACAGCTTGTAGAACTGGGGGAACCTATATAGATGAGAACTGGAAGGCGCATGTTTGGAGGCGTGTTCCCGCTCCTAAAATTCCAATACTTTATCTCCAATTGAACTGGAGAAGTGTAGTTGGATGGTAACAAAAAGAGGAAAGGCAATCAGAATGGAGGCGATTGCACTACCAGAAGGCAACATTGCAGACACTGAAGACAGCTACAAGAACTTGGGAATCTCACAAGCAAATGGGAGTCATGAAGTGGCTGCTATGAAAGCCACAATTACCAAATATCTCCCATGAGTAAGGCAAGTCCTGAGGAGTTAGCTGAATGGAAAGAACACGATTTGGGCAATCAGCACTTACTCCCTGCCAGTGATCAGATACCCTGCTAGCCAAAGCAGCAGATAGAAGCCACTGACATCAAGACAAGAAAACTCCAAGGAAGTTGTCACCCCTCAACTCTGAGACTAAAGCTAAGCAGAAAGAAGAAGGCCAAGGACTAGAGAAAGTCTTAGCGCCACTATCCATGATGAAACAACAGAGATCTATGAGTTAATCAGGAAGATGGCCACACCTGATTATGTGCCTAGTGAATACCTCACCCAGCAGAAAATCGAGAAAAATAATTATTGCAGTGCAGGAACAAGCGCTAAGCGCTAGATCAATAAAGGCTGGGGTCTACCACACCAGGCTGGAATATTATACAAGAACATCTGTGACATGTCCCTAGGTCAAAATGGGATATGCCCCCTACGGTAGTTAAGAATGTCTGAGCTAAAATCTTGTGGGACTTCCAGATACAGACGGACAAACAGGTGGTGCTTACCAACCGGACATAGTAGATAGATATAGCTATACCAAATGATTACAATACCAGGAAGAAGGAACATAAAATCAACAAGAAGCTTGAGAAATACCACAGAGAGGAGCTAGAGGAAATGAGGAGGGTAAAATCAACAGTGGTATTCGTGGTACTCAGAACGCCCAAAGCAGTGGCCTCCAAACTGGGCAAGTGGCTCACACGGGTATCAGGAATGACATCTGAGATCTCTGTCCAGAAGAGCACAATCCTAGGAACAGCAATGCTGCAAAGGACCCTCATGTTCCCAGGCCTCTGAAAGAGAACCGAAGTTTCAAGGGTAGTTAGTGGAAAAAAAAAAGTTTTAAATTTATGAAAAATTATTCTGTTCTAACACAACTTATGTGTAGAGCATATTTGATCACAGCAGAGTTTATGCAGAAGTTTATGCAAAACTTCACAGTCCACCTCGTACACCTGAGTGTACGAAAGCATTTTATTCATATTGATTTTTGCAGGTTCATCTCTCTCAAATCTGCAATTCATCATGACACTAGAGCCAAGTGTTAATGAGTTTTGTATAGCATAAACACTGGAAGCTTACTGTGAGATGATAATCATTAAAACAGATATGGTGTTCAAAACTACGACGATGTACTTGCACTTGTAGTAATTGCACTAGTTGAAAGGGATAAGTCATTTTTAATCTGTGGTTACATTTAGTGTTTTTAAAAGCAGACCAAATGCCAATATATTAACAGCAACAACATCAACATTTTCTGTTTGAAAAATAAGCTTATTTGGCATCTCATTTGAAGCAAAATGATGTCATTATGACATCCACATTATAAATATGAAGCTACGAACTGTAGCTGCTTAGTTTGGCATACACTGGAGAAAGCTGGTCATTCCCAACCTTAACAAAAAACCCCAAATACCTCTAATCTTGTTTTATAGAAGGTAATTAGAGCTTTTTTGTGATGAAAGAACTTCATTGACACTGCAGCCAGTCACTAGCTACAATACGTAACATCCCATTTAAAAGCGAAGTAATTTTACACTGTTTGTGTGCAGACTAAGGAGGCCAGATTCAGTTCATTTCTGAGCTTTTGATATGCTGAAATTCTTCATATCTAGAATGCACACTGGTGAAAAGAAGTAAGATTATTTCCCTGTCACTTGTTTTGAAGCATTGATTTTATTAAATTGTCACCCTCACAGCTGACTGATCTGTGTGGACAATTATGATGAATTCTAGCCAGAGCACTTTATGTAGTTTTGACCACTGTGACTATGGAAAATGATCAAATTTCACCCACTAGCATTCTAACAACATCTGCTGACATTTGGATATATTGCCATTATCAGCATAACATAAGTGTGCCATCTTAGCATGGGTAACGCACACACTAATCATAACAAGTTTCACAAATTCAAGTGACACCAATAAGGTAAGAGCTGTGCATATTTTGGTTGTGTTGTTAAAACATAAGAACTGTACATTGAGAGTAAGACAATGACAAGTCTTTGTTTATCTCCTTTTCTTGTTTTTATATTGTAGCATTGCAATTCAGTGGATTTTAAATCCACAATCTGATGCGCTTCAAAACTTTAACACAGATTGTGATCAAGACTTAATTTCCTGCAGTGTGACTTGCAAAAACTTTGAAAACTGTCGTTTACACATCACCAATTTATTTTGAAGATAAAACCACTGTAACAGTTAAACAGAAAAGTAAAAGATGTTTATAAAATAGAATGGCAATTACACCAACTTACCAGTAATGCAACAGCAACAAAAACGCTCATAGCTATATGAAACAGTAATTGAAAAGTATTACAAATTCATCTTATTGGTGGTTTTTGTATCTACAGTGTAGTATAATGAAAATGAATCAGTGTAATAGCTTGGCAGCATGATACAGTAGATCAATAAGCCCTGACAAGTCTCCATCTGCACATTTTCTCTCTCTACAGCCGCAGAGAAGATAAACTGAGGATCCCCAACGGCTGGTTGTGCCACCTAGCCCCTGAAATCATCCAGCAGCTCTCTCCAGAAACAGAAGAGGACAAGCTTCCTTTCTCCAAGCAGTCAGATGTCTTTGCTTTTGGGTGAGAGTCCTCTTACCAGATGCCCCCTAGTTTGTTTGTCCAGACGGTATCCGAGCCTGGAGGATTATAGCAGACTGTTGACAAAGAGGGTTTACAAACTTCAAATATGTGTGTGAACTTAATAAATACTCTGCACCACATGAGGTAACTCTCATTAACACTTTTAAGATCTCATTATAGATAGAGATTTTCACTGCTGTACAAAGACTAGTGTACAAAGACATGTATAATATAGTGATCTGATATAATAAATGAAAATTTATGTTATTTCCAGCCTTTATACATCCATTTCATGAGCATTTACTGAAAATGGGATTAACAGTGTTAAAACCTAATTATGTAAAATTATGATTTTGGCATAGACTCCACTTGGCATTGCTCACCTGATTAATAAACACTTAATCTATGTGATTTGACTGAAATACTGAGTGATTGGATCTATATTTATGATAAAGATGGGCTAGGGTAATGCACAAATAAGCAATAGCAGCTGAAAGACAGCAGAACACTGGCAAAACTAATTGGAGTATGAAAATGCACACTGATTAGCGACTGGTGCACCCGTGTGTGTTAAAATCTTATTTGAGCAAATAATGCGAACCAAGAGGGGGTTGCCTTTGCAAATGTGCAAAAGTGATTGAATAATTGCAGGTTGAATAATTGCAATAGTGATGGTGAGAAACTAAAGGAGTCATCTAAGCAGGAGGACTGAATAGAAGAGAAACTAGCTTTTGTGACTGAAGGTGTGCTCAGACGCATGACACATTTTTCCATGCGCTCCTTTTGGTCGAAAACATCTCACTGATTCTTTCCATTATTACATACAGATTGCCTGTCTGAGTGTCACTCAGGTTTCTCAAACCAAGGTGTCCTCCAGCTCCTCCTCTGAAGCCCAATTTTAAATTCATCCTAACTTGATTAAAAAAGCCCCCCTGGCTCCTGTTCTTTCTCCAGTGACATTACTGCTTCATTTGAGGGGGTGGACCCTGCTCTGTTGACTCCTAACACAATTGCTTTCTCAGATGGTCCCCTATATGGAGGTCTCATCACTATATTATTCTAAAGGGAAGAAGAGTGCAACACTGGTGCACCATGTCCAGCTGCTCTGTTAGCATTTGTGTTACCTAGAGGTGACCCTCATGGCTTTTTTGCATATTCATCACCAATCAGCCATCATCTTTTTCCCCTTACTCCTGGCAAAGAGCTATTTTTATTCTACTCAAACTCGACACGCAGGAGCAGAATGAAAACACCTTATTTGCACAGAGAAGGTAGTGAATGCTAATTTTCCATGAGTAGTAATTAAAAATGTGCTGTTTTTTAGCTTAATTGTTTTTCAAAAATTTAAATTGATAAAAAGTCATCCACAAAAATCATGCTTTTGCACGTATCACGATCTAATTATGCATCATCTACAGCTGCTTATTCAACTGTAAAAATAAAGTTTGTCAGTTTATAGTTGTGCTTGCTCTTGCCTGGATAAGAATCCTCCATAGGTGTTTTTTGAAGACGCTGTTATTCTTATGACAAGATAGTTTAAAACACTGATCCACTTTGCTTCTTTGTCTTCTCAGCACCATCTGGTACGAGTTACACGCACGTGAATGGCCTTACAAGAGTCAACCAGCAGAGGTGATCATATGGCAGATCGGCAGTGGGATGAAACCCAATCTTGCACAAACTGGCATGGGGAAGGAGATATTAGTAAGAGCTTCTTTTTTTTTTCTTTTTAACTTTTCACTATTTATGAATCACCTTTTCCTTCAAAATCAGCTGCTTTATAATTTTCGTGGTTAAGCACTCATTGAAAGATTACCTTGCCTGATAAAGACAGGAAGGTCATTTTCACACATGCTTTACATCATCTGTCAGAGCTCTATGTAAAAGTGTAGATGTCCAAATGTCTTTACTCCTCTGGCTCCCAGTTGCAAAGTTTATGTAATGCGTGATTGATCCCATGAGAGCAAGTAGCTGTCTAGTGTAATTGTCTCCACATGAAGCACCCCTGCCTTAATCAAATTGACTGTTTTCAGAGAATGCATTTGGTGTGAAATTTCTCCTGCTGTTTGCTATTGTAAACCAAAATGTTTAAATTAGTAAAAAGATTAAGTAGTTTGAAAACATTCAAAACATTCTTTGAATTTAAATATTACGTTTTTGTCACTTTTTTTTTGTTGTTGTTAAATAAATGAACTTGTGATTTTGCAGATTAAGTAAACTCCAAGTATAACTTCATTTTACTGTACCATTCCTGTTATCTGTCTGCTAGTCCGCACTTGTCTCTTAATAATAGTTTCCTGAGTAAATGTTCTGTTATAACGGAGCAAAGTATGTTTACAGTTCACTTGCATAATTGTGTTTTTTAGTTCTTCCTGTTAGAATAGCGATGATGTGATAGCATGAATGAAGTGGGCTGTTGGGTTAATTACGGTCCCCATGTTAGCACAGTCAGTAATGTACAGAGTGATACTCTGCTCAGTGCTAAAATGAAGACCTGTGAAGTGAACCTTAAGCTGCTGTGCTGATGCTTGTCAAGCATGAGTCTTCACTTACCATTAAAGTTTCATGCCAGTCAAAGGACTAATACATCTTTTTAAATATTTAATTAGGTAGTTAATTAGTTAACATTACTTTTGTCTACCTAAAGCAGTGAAATTGTAATATTACGTTGTTTTAGTGTAAAAAACTATATATGTATATGTATGCGTTGCTGTATTTATTTATTTAAGTTTTTTATTATTTCTGCCATGAGGTTAAATTTTTTATTGACTTGAGTATATTAATGTTGACTTCCATCACATTCTGACTCCCAGCTTAGCATGTATGGACACTTTGTTAGAAATGTTAATGCAGCTGCTAGCCCCTTTCCATGATTAGGGAATCATTTAGTATTCTGATGTGAGGGAAATCTAAATTTGTCATAACATTGCCTCAGGAGGCAGGTGAGGTGGCAGATAGTTTAATCACATGGACTTTAAATCAGAGTTTGAGTCCCAATTGGGATGACTTATTCTTTTTTTCCCCTCTTTTTTGCATTTTATTTTACTTTTGCTTTTTCTGCTGCTATTTTGTTAGGTTTTAGTCAATAAATTCTGACTCGGGTTAAAATGCAGTCTTTCCCAGCATATATAAAGCATATGTTAAAAGGCACATTTCTCCCATCTGCAAAATTACTCGGTCACTGTGTGTCCTGACCAAGTGCGAGGATGTGTTGGGCTCGAGAAGAGCTTGTGACTTTGTAAATACTTAAATTAAACGGTAATTAAATACTACATGTAGCATAAACACTTGACTTTCAAGTTCATCAACTTGAAAAATTAAAGGCAATCATTTGCTTTAATTTGTCTGAGTTCAGTCATCTTATTTGGGTTTACAGTAATGTGAGAAAGGTGACCGGAGACAGTGTCCTGATTCTCCTCACATTGTAATGAGTTTATGTGTAGAAACTGCTCAAGCAATCGCAGGTTGGATTCACCTGACGTAGATTTTCACATGACACCAACAAAAGGTATTTGAAGAATGCTTTTAATTGAAATTGAAAAATCTCTGTAAAGATGACAGTGTGCTAATATTTTAAGGGTGTCAAGTCAGATTTCACAGTCAGGTTGGAAACACTGTCCGTCTTTGTTTGAAGATTTTATTTGGCTTTGCCTTTGCATTCGTCTTGCTAGTCCTTTATGTGGTTGTAAAGTTTGTCAAATGCTATTTGAACGAAAAGATTTCTTTACAGATTGCACACTGAGGTTGTGTAGCCCAGCTTAAGGAACAAATTTCAATCTTCTTGGTTTTTTATCTCATATGCCAGCCAGCCTTGTTTGCATGTATGAGATGTAAGTCAAAACCATTGCTGGGTCTGCTTGTGTTACAGTTCACTATCAGATAATCAGGCCAAATTACACCAACTAGCTTCATGAAGTTTTTAGACAACCTGGACACACCTGTTTCTTTCATCACATAAGCATCTGAAAAAGATCAAATAATTAGTTTTTTTTTCTGTGTCTTTGCTTTCCAGGATATTCTGCTCCTCTGCTGGGCATACAAGCCAGAGGAGCGACCCAGCTTCTCCAAGCTGGTAGATTTACTGGAAAAGTTGCCAAAAAGGAACCGCCGCCTTTCCCACCCAGGGCACTTCTGGAAGTCAGCTGAGTATGTCAAATAAGTTAGGGACATAAAACGGCAAACAATCAGCAAGTATAAAAAAAGCAGCCGCCATAACTCCACATAAATAACCCACCTCCTTAAAGAATGCACTGAATCCAAAAGCCAGCCCAGTGATGAAAACTGCCCGTGCTGTGTGTATTTTCATGGAATGTTGGCATGTGTGTGTACAGATACGTTGACTGTCCAGTTTCTCAAAGCAGTCGGGACTCATATTTTCTTTGGTTTGATTCACACCATACTGGATATATTTCCTTTATCTTTTTGTCTTTTACTATTGACTTGTTCCCGTCATTATATTTATTTCTTGGCTGTATCTTGCTTGTAATTTCAAACAGATCACGTCATCCTGGACTTAAAAAAAAAAGTTTTGAACAAATGTAGTTTTTTGTGTTTTTTTCCATGTTTTATTCTCGTTTGGTTCGAATGAGTGTAAACGTTGTACATCACATATTGTATATATTCATAACATTATGTTGCCATTCCTTATGTCTGTCAAATGTGTAGACCATTTTGTCAGCGTTACCTCATTGTCTCATGTGTAGATGTCCAGGTTTCATCTTTGTCTCAAATGTTTTGTCTAACTGATAATGCCCTTTTATTTACACCGTACCATTTGAATGTGAAGAAGCCAGCATCCCTGTTTGTGTGGGGATGTATTGGCCCAGTTCTTTGATGGGAGACTGTTCTCTAATCAGCCTGTGCTTTGAATATTGCCTGTGAACATAAGCTAGATGTTTGAACAATAACAGCCTTTGGGAAAAAAAAGAAAAAGGAAAAAAAAAAAACACCGGTCAGACCAGGAATCCCCTACTTGACGATGTTCTGTGAAATTGCTGACACTTGAAATGTAGTTTTCGTCAGCTGAACTAATTACCTTTCGGTAGTGCTATCACTGAGCCCCCCCAAAACCATTCCCCAGTTCCCATAAATCATTGTATATTACTTTTCTTTAAATAGATAATGGCAGATAACAGTATAATATAGATCCAAAGCTTGTTACAGTGTAGTCGGTACATTATTTTAAACGTTGTAGACCCTAATCACAAAGTTTTACAAGTTACACATTAGTTTTCTCAATATGTGTATCCAATGGAAAAGATTTAAAAAACTTAAAATCCCCATCTCTGCACTGAAGTGACTGTTGGACATGGATTGAGAAAAATGTGGCTTCTGAATAGCAAAATAAAATTTAAAAAAGGTTAGAAAGTTTCTTAAAAGCAGTGTTGCAGTCACTTTGAAACTGAACGCTTCAAATAAATTCTTCCTAATCTTGAATATTTATTGAAATCCCTCCCTCTGCACTGTTCTTGGATGGCAGGTTTTAAGATCTGCTCTTCCAAGCTGAATAAATAATCTTGTAATCAGCTGTGTGTTCAAAATGAATTTTACAGACAGCTTGACTGCATTCATATTGAGAAGAGATGCATACAAATGATACATTCTTGTAAGATGTAGGTAATTAAAGCAGGACTTTGCAACTGTTGTTGAGGAGTTATGAGATAATGCTAAAGCTACTTCTTCCAGTATTGCATAAATTGGTAAATCTGCTTTTTGCTAATGTCAGCCACCGTAAGTTATGGTTGCACCACTCTTTGCATTGCTAAAAAAATTATCATTTGTAAGATTTTAGTTAATTCTCAGCTGGTATACAGAGTCAGTGTGATTTTTTTTTTAAGCTACCTGCTCCTTATGAATATAACAGAAATATGGCATTCCTTGTGAATGCAAGCAGATAAAATGTAATGCTACATAATTTATGAAGCAGGTGGCGTACACCTTCCTCTCTGATGGTGACTTAAAAATCTTTGTTTGCCCTTAGATGTTGTTTTAAATATACCTGCCATCAGATGCTATAAAAGTTCTAAAGGGTAAGAAAAACTGGAGCAGTAGAAAATGAATATATGTCTTTATTTGCTGTGATAATTGGCAAGATTTGATAGTGTTGACTTCTTTGCCAGGTTTATTGTTTAATTAGACATAACAGCTTTTCCATCTGCGTCTACGATGATGGCTTTGAATGGGTTACTTTTGACAACAACACTGGTATAAAGCTGACTGTGGAGCACATTTAAAAATAATCTGAAACTTGCAATCATGAAACTTAAATCTGGCTGAACTTTCCCTTTAACATATCAGGAAAAAAATAAATAAAACATATCAGGATGCTGAAGACCACCCCTGGCCATTTTTCTACTTCATACTGTATATCAAAATATATTTTAAATGTATGTTATAGAGAACTAGCTAAGTCATATCACCATGAAATTGGAAGCTGTGGCATAATTTGAGCTGTACACTGCTTGATTCTGTCTAGCCACGTTGAATAGATGGAGACAATCCAGTCATGTTAAATAGCCATTTTCACCTCATTATATACACATCTGCCAGTGTTGGAAAATGCATACAAACAATCTGCTGCTGTTTTTGGGAGTCTGTCTGTCTATTTTGGAATTGCTGGGATTCAAATATTGTAAGTGGATCATTTATATTTGTACTGTTTACAACTTTAAAGTGCATGAGATGGACTATCAAAGATTGATTCTTGTTAAGAAAAAAAATTCCTTCAATACTATATATAAAAAGTATGTGAGCATTTTTCTGATGACCTGTTGTCCATTGAGCAGTTTGATCTCAAATTTTACATCAGGCTTTGCAAAACTTTTCAACAGCTTTGTTCGAGAGAATGATTGTTGCAGCATATTTATAGATTATATAAATGATTATACTAGAATTAAAATTTAAAAAGTTACGACCTGTGCACATGCTAAAGTTGACAACAAACCGACTGGACAACAATCAAAGATATAACATTAGTGCCAAGTGTACATAACAGATTGTAGACAATGTTTTATCGTCACTTGCCGTGATAATAATATTCCTTGTGAATTTTTTGAACTTTTTCTTTTGAATGTATAAATTGTGTTGTGTTTTTTGTTGCCTTTGTTATCTGTTCATTTTAATTTATTTCCTTCATTTTCCTTCTAATTGCATAAGCATTGATGCTGTGTTGTTTCTTTTCCTTGATTCCGTCCCTGTAATGTAGATGATAGCTCCAAAAAGCTTGTATTTAATGATGCCTTATGGTCCATGGCTTAGTGATGAGTAGATTTTGATCACAAGCTCTTTTATTTGCACTCATCCTTTAAAAAGTGTATGACAATAAAAAGATGTTTTCATTTTGGACGTTTTCTCTTTCTTTTATGACATCTTTTATCTTAGTCAACCCTTATCCATATTTTATGTTGGTTCAGTTGTTTAACACATCTTCACAAACAAATGTACTTCCTAAAAATCAGTCATATATAGTAAAAGTAAAATGTAGATTTCGATGATTTGCTCTCAATTTCTAATAAACTGTCATAATAAAATTGAAATATCTATCTTATATAATTTGCAGGTTTATAAGATGGCTGTTAGTCACATAGAACAGTAGCTTTAGTCAATGTGCAGTTTCTATGGTGGAAAAATAATAAAGAAATGAAGATAAAATACCAATAAACCATCGCAACTCTTAACATGTTTTTTATTGTAAGATGCTGTGCAGTAAGATAATGCCAAAGCACGCAACCACTCTGCAGGTGCTCACAAGCTAAATGAATTCTCTAGTTGTTGAATGTTCCCAGCTGTCCATCCTTTGGGAAAAAAAATTAACTGAAGCGATCAGCAGCACACAATTGGAGTGAAAACCAATTTAAAGTGATATTCTTTCAAGAAAATCTTGTAAGAATAGGCTAAAACCAACTTCACATCCACAACAAGATCTATTAAATGAGCCATTATTTTAAGAGGTTAAAGACATCAGTTGAAATCTACAGGTTTATTTCTACTTTTTCTACCAGTGAACTGTTTCCATGACACCCATAAACTAAGCTTAGCTGGGTCTATCATGCGGAAATACCTCAGCCTGCATGCAGTAAAATGCATGCATCAACACAATCCGTTGGCTTTTTTTAGAAAATCAAAAAGAAATGGGTAATTCATTAAAAGGCCCTGGGGAACCGGAAGGTTGCCGGTTCAATCCCCCAGCTCTCTCTGTCCTGGTCGTTGTGTCCTTGGGCAAGACACTTCACCTACCGCCTACTGGTGTCGGCCAGAGGGGCCGATGGCGCGATATGGCAGCCTCGCGTCTGTCAGTCTGCCCCAGGGCAGCTGTGGTGTGCCTGCACCAGTGAGTGAATGAATAGTGGAATTGTAAAGCGCTATATAAATGCAATCCATTATTAAATAATATACAACCCCAACTCTAAATGAGCTCAGATGCTAAGTAAAAATAAAAGGAAACTGCAGTGATTTGCAAATTTCATAAACTCCTATTTTTTTCACAATAGAACATAGAAAATATATCAAATGTTTGAATTGGGGAAGTGTATGTTTTAAAGAAAACATTGGCTCATTTTAAATTTAATGGCAGCGGCACATCTCAAAAAAGCTGGGATTTGGCAATGTTTACCATCCCCTAACAGCCTGGGAACTGAGCAGACTAATTGTTGGAATTTTGGGTGAGGAATGCTGCCCTATATGTCTTAGGATTCAAGCTATTCAGCAGTCCTAGGTCTTTTTTTGTATTTGTGTTTCATAATGCACCAAATGTTTTCAGATAGTGAAAGGTGTGGACAGCAGGCAGGCACTAACACACACCAATACTATCAGAGACGCAGACTTTTGAACTGAGTGCTGATAATAAGTCAGATGATCCAAAACTAATTTCAAATTTTGATTTGTCTGACCACAGAACAATTTTCCTCTTAGCTACGGTCCATTTTAAACGAGCATATATGGCCCAGAGAAGATACCAGTGTTGCTGGATGATGTTCACATATGGCTTCTTCTGTGCATGATGAAGCTTAACATTTACAGGTGCCATGTCGATCTGTGTTCACAAACAGTGTTTTCTGGAAGTGTTCCTGAGCCCATGCAATGATTTTCATGACAGGCTCATGCCTGTTTTTAATGCAGTGCCACTGAGGAACTGAAGCTCAAGAGCATCCGGTATTAATTTGTCCCTTATCCCATGTACACATAGATTTATCCCGATTCTCAGAATCTTTCGGTGGCATTATGTACTGTAGGTGATGATTCACAGTCTTTGCAAGTTTATGTTGAGGAACAGTTTTGTGAAATTGTTCCAGAATTTGTAGATGCAGTTTGGGGTTGTTTTTGTTGTTGTTTTTGTTTGTTTTGTTTTGCAGATTGGTGAACTTCTGCCTGTTTTTACATCTGAGAAACTTTTCTTCTCGAAGATGGCACATCACTCTGTTGCCAATTAACCTTATTAGTTGCAAAATGTTGCTACAGCTGTTTCTTTTTTAGTACCACTTACCTTTCCAGTGCTTTATTCTCCTATCCTGACTTTTTTGAGATGTAGGGTTGACATTAAATTTAAAATGAGCTAATATTTTTCTGAAATTGGTGCATTTTCTCAGCTGAAATATTTGATGCTTTCTATAATCTACTGTGAATGAAATATGAGGGTTTTTTTTGGGAAAGGACAGTAGACTGTATCAGTTTGTCCTTGTCTTGAAGTCTTTTGTCTCCTAAAATGAAAAGAAACCGTTTATTTCAAAGGCTGTAGGAAGGCAATGATGAAAGACCCCATGGGCACTAACATCTGACTTCAACAATTCTTGATGAAGATATCAATATAATAATCATATAACAATGCGCGAGGTGCAAAAATGGGGTCATTGATATCAATGAACATTTATCTTAACTTTTCACAACTCTGTATCTGTGATACTTTTTTGTGTACCTTGGTTGGAAGCTTATTCATAGCACATTTTAGACAAACATAAGGAAACCAAGGATATTGAATATATCAATTTTAAATACGTCAGAATTACTTTGAACATGTATCGTGGCATTCACGTCAGTGAAGCTGTTCCAATAGTACAAAAATTCTTTCATTTATTTCCAGTCTTTCGTGCACAAACTGGCATACTGATGATAGTGTGTGCATGTGTGTGCAAGTATCTGTGTCATACAGTGTCAGACCTGTGACTCACTGGTTGAATAGGCAGAATGAGTTAGTGAGGGCATGGAGCAGAAAAATGAAATGATAGATAGGTGGACAACCAGCACTCCTCCTCTACCTCCAACATTAAAGTCCAGCCTCAGTCACTGAAGTGTAAAAAATCCACATCACCCAATCTCGGGAAGGCCTGAAGCCCACCAGAGCATGATTGTTTGGTTTCTGTCGACATTCTTAAAAGTGTTAAAACCTGATAAGGTTCAGTGCATTTCTTGTTATAGTATATACTGACATAAGAAGCAAAAATAAAAACATCAGGGATTCACAAGGTCATTAAATTACATATATTCCTTTGCTGTGAATATTGTGGATAATCCACTTGATGGCTATCATGATAAAATCCTAATTAAAAGAAAGAAAGAAAGAAAGAAAGAAACAATAATAACACAGCTCCTTAACAAAACCCAAAGGAACAATGGATTTGCAGGCTTAACAGCTTTCTAAAGTGATACGCAAGTTCTTGTAAATACTAAGTTGTAATTCTTTCGGTGCTCAACATTTCATAACTAAGATTTTAAAAAAAATTGAGGTTTGAAAAAGTTATTGTCAAGACTGTATAAAAGCAAGTGGATGCTTTTATATTAAAATAATTGATGCAAGAATTTAATTCAACTAGGAAATTATTCATTATTATTGGGAAAAAATCACATTCCTGTTATAAATGTAAAGTTATTTCATTAAAAAAAAAAGTTTTTCTGATGTTTGCATTGGGTTGATACCTTTGTTCATGTCTTCGTAATATTTTGTCCATCATCTTCATTTTTTATCCATCCATCCATCTTCATCCGCTTTATCCGGGGCCGGGTTGCGGGGGCAGCAGCCTAAGCAGAGAAGCCCAGACCTCCCTCTCCCCAGCCACCTCCTCCAGCTTATCCGGGGGAACACCAAGGCGTTCCCAGGCCAGCTGAGAGATATAATCTCTCCAGCGTGTCCTGGGTCTGCCCCGGGGCCTCCTCCCGGTGGGACATGCCCGGAACACCTCACCCAGGAGGCGTCCAGGAGGCATCCTTGTCAGAACCACCTCATCTGGCTCCTTTCGATGTGGAGGAGCAGCGGCTCTACTCTGAGCCCCTCCCGGATGGCCGAACTTCTCACCCTATCTCTAAGGGAGAGGCCGGCCACCCTTCTGAGGAAGCTCATTTCCGCCGCTTGTATCCGCGATCTCGTTCTTTCGGTCACTACCCACAGCTCGTGGCCATAGGTGCGGGTAGGGACGTAGATCGACCGGTAAATTGAGAGCTTCGCTTTTACACTCAGCTCCCTCTTCACCATGACGGACCGGTGCAGCGTCCGCATCACTGCAGCCGCAGCACCAATCTGTCTGTCTATTGATCTCCGGCTCCCTTCTCCCATCACTGGTGAACAAGACCCCGAGATACTTGAACTCCTCCACTTGGGGCAGGAACTCATCCCCGACCCGAAGTGGGCACTCCACCCTTTTCCGGCTGAGAACCATGGCCTCAGATTTGGAGGTGCTGATCCTCATTCCCGCTGCTTCACACTCGGCTGTGAACCGTTCCAGTGCGAGCTGGAGGCCTTCACCCAATGAAGCCAACAGAACCACATCATCCGCGAAAAGCAGAGATGAGATTCTGAGGCCACCGAAGTGAAAGCCCTCCGCCACTTGGCTGCGCCTAGAAATCCTGTCCATAAAAATTATGAACAGAATCGGTGACAAAGGGCAGCCCTGGCGGAGCCCATCACCCACCGGGAACGAGTCCGACTTATTGCCGGCAATGCGAATCAAGCTCTTGCAACGGTTGTATAGGGATCAAATCGCCCGTAGCAATGGGCCAGACACCCCATACTCCCGCAGCACCTCCCACAGGACACCCCAAGGGACACGGTCGAATGCCTTCTCCAAGTCCACAAAACACATGTAGACTGGTTGGGCAAACTCCCATGCACCCTCAAGTATCCTTGAGAGGATAAAGAGCTGGTCCAGTGTTCCGCGGCCAGGACGAAAACCGCATTGTTCCTCCTGTATCCGAGGTTCGACTAGCGGACGAACTCTCCTTTCCAGCACCCTGGCATAGACTTTCACAGGGAGGCTGAGGAGTGTGATCCCCCTGTAGTTGGAACACACCCGCCGGTCACCCTTCTTAAAGATGGGGACCACCACCCCGGTCTGCCAGTCCAGGGGTACTGCCCCTGATCTCCACGCAACATTGTAGAGGCGTGTCAACCAGGACAGCCCTACAACGTCCAGAGCATTCAGGAACTCGGGGCGGACCTCATCAACACCAGGGCCTTTGCCACCAAGGAGTTGTTTAACTGCCTCAGTGACCTCGCCTCCGGAAATTGGCGGGTCATTCCCCTCATCCCCAGACTCTGCTTCCTCCTCGGAAGACATGTCAATGGAATTAAGGAGGCCCTCGAAGTATTCCTTCCACCGCCTGACAAATTTCTCAGTCGAAGTCAGCAGCGCTCCGCCAGCACTATACACAGTGCAGGTAGAGCACCGCTTTCCCCTCCTGAGACGCCTGACGGTTTACCAGAATCTCTTCGAGGCAGTCCGAAAGTCTTTTTCCATGGCCTCTCCGAACTCCTCCCACAACCGAGTTTTTGCTTCAGCCACTGCCCGAGCCGCATTCCGCTTGGCCTGTCGATACCTGTCGGCTGCCTCCGGAGTCCCACAGGCTAACCAAGCCCGATAGGACTCCTTCTTCAGCCTGGTGGCTCCCTTCACCTCTGGTGTCCACCATTTGGTTCGGGGAATACCACCACGGCAGGCACCAACCACCTTGCGGCCGCAGCTCAATGCAGCAGCTTCGGCAATGGAGACGCTGAAGATGGTCCATTCGGACTCAATGTCCCCAGTCTCCCTCGGAATGCTGTTGAAGCTCTGCCAGAGGTGTGCATTGAAGATCTCGCGGACTGGGGCCTCTGCTAGACGTTCCCAGCACACCCTCACTACGCGTTTAGGTGCACCAGGTCTGTCCAGCGTCCTCCCCCGCCACCTGATCCAACTCACCACCAGGTGGTGATCAGTTGACAGCTCAGCCCCTCTCTTTACCCGAGTGTCCAGAACATATGGTCGCAGGTCTGGTGATACGATTACAAAATCGATCATCGACCTGCGGCCTAGAGCGTCCTGGTGCCACGTGCACTTATGGACACTCTTATGTTCGAACAAGGTGTTCGTTATGGCCAAACTGTGATTTGCACAGAAGTCCAATAACAAAACACCGCTCGGGTTCAGATCAGGGAGGCCGTTCCTCCCAATCATGCCCCTCCGGGTCTCGCTGTCGTTACCCACGTGAGCATTGAAGTCTCCCAGCAGGACAACAGAGTCTCCAGGTGGAGCACCTTCCAGCACCCCACCCAGGGACTCTAAGAAGGCTGGGTACTCTGAACTGCCACTAGGCGCATAAGCGCAGATGACAGTCAGGACCCGTTCCCCGACCCTAAGGCGCAGGGAACAAACCCTCTCATCCACCGGGAAAAACCCCAACGTACCGGCAGCAAGCCGAGGGGATATTAGAATACCCACCCCAGCCCGCCGCCTCTCACCAGGGGCAACTCCAGACTGAGACAGAGTCCAGCCCCTCTCCAGGAGACTGGTTCCAGAGCCCAAGCCATGCGTAGAGGTGAGCCCAACTATATCTAGCCGGTACCTCTCAACCTCACGCACTAACTCAGGCTCCTTCCCCACCAGAGAAGTGACATTCCATGTCCCAATTGCCAGTCTTGGCAGCCGGGGATCAGTCCGCCAGGGCCTCCGCTCCTGGCCGCCGCCCGGCACACAATGCACCCGACCCCTTCATTTTTTATTTATTCCATTTTGAGATCGTTGCACTTTCAGAACTAATCATAAGGAAAATATACTGTAAGAGCAACACGGCTGCAGGTAATAAAACTAAAATAAACTTTCCATATACTGTTCTTATAATAAAATAACTGAATATTGATGGTCCCCATGGCAGCACAAAACAGGAACCGTGCACTACTATAAAGGGAATGGAAAATTATACACTATATTCTCAGCAGAATTTCAATGAAGTTTAATTGCAGAGTGATTTAGAGGGTGTAACCAAAGATGTATTATGAGAATTGAATGTGTTTCAAAATGACACAAAAATCACTGCAAAGGTAGTTTTGGTGTATAAGCTAAAACAATTTTTCTTCCTAAATGATTGGCTATCATAGGAGGATACAGAAAAACTGTGGTATGGGTTAATGCAGAAGAAATCCAAAGTTATCTGCAAAATGTGTTTATTTATATTTAGCCCCAAGAACAATTTCTCCATAACCTCAACCAACGTGCCATTCTTGGCTAAACATAGTCACATATGGTATACGATCCACCCCAAACTCTTCCTATTCTGTCATTAAAAATAGGGGGTAAAAAAGAAAAAATGTTGCCACTGAAATTGATCCAGCCACTAGTTGCGTTGCACCTAAACGTGCAAACATAGTTGCGTCAAAGCTTATTTGTCATGTAATGTTCTTCTTGGCACTTCATTGGCTTAATGAGGCTAATTATGCCAACTCTGTGCTCACCTTTGCAAATATAATATAGGTCTACAAAAACACAGCATAAATATTTTGAAAATAGCAAATTTAGATTAGCTCGGTCACACAGCCTCCAAGGACTGCAGGGCTCTCTTTATTCATTTAAAGACACCCACATGGTTTATTATGCTGGAGATGTATTTCATTAGATCAGGGGTTTGGAAGTCAAACAGAAAGAGAGAGCAAGAGTGAGAGAGAAAGAGAGCAGAAGAGCTACAAAGTGTGCCATATAATGGGGATGTCCTAAAGGTTTAGCTTGCCTGAGCCAAAAGTCGTGCCAGTTAGAAAATACTCATTAAGCCTTGAAGCTTAAAAAAAACCCCAAAGATAAAACAGACTGGCAACACCTGTGTGTAAGCACTAAATCCCATGCAAAAGTGGGACTCATTCAGTAGGGAAATAAACTTAAAACTTCTATCATAAATATTCCCGTCAAATGAGGTGAAAATGTCTAAATAATTACAACCAGCAGGGTAGTCTGTGTGACATGTTTGGGGAAGAAGTTTTTGGTGGTCAAACTGTGGTAATTCCACATCATGCTCAAGAGCCTGAGAGTGGTTCACTGCCTGACATCCACTTGGCAAACCCACACTGGTTGAACTGTAGATCCCAAAAATAAATCTTACATAATCCAAAGGATGGAGGATGTGACCCGTCTTCCCCTCCAGCAGGCCCTATGCTGGCCCATCTGGCTGATAATGTGTAACAACAGTGCCACTCACTCTCACTAAGATCCATTGTCACTTTCATGGACGCAAAGTTTGGATGTCTTATCTGCACAACATATAGAAATAACTGCTATAAATCTGCTACAAATCTGAAGGCACAAACCTTCACATCTTGACAGTGCATCAAGATCTGAAGACTTACACCAATTCTGAAAAGTGTCAGTATGTGACAATTTGAAAGAGACTGTTTGGAATACAGTTCTAGGATGTGTTTCATTTGATTTCCATGTGTTCTGCATTGTTAGATGACAGCAGTGAAATATCTAACAGTGTGGACTCCTGCGGTGCTGTGTGTTAAGACGGAGAATTTAATCTTGTTTTTGTTTTCCTTCCCCTTCCTGCTCCAGGCTGTAATGGAGGCATCGATGGGACAGTGTCTTTGTGTGAAGCTCGTCCTCAGCTCTGCTCACATCTGCTCCACCGCCTGCCTGCCTGCCTGCCTGCCTGCCCTGCCTGCCCTGCCACCCACCTACCCACCCTCTCTTGTCCCACCTTGCTTCCACAGCCCCCACCTTTCCTGCTCCTTCTTCTTGCTCCAGCTCTTACACGTTCCCCCTCATGCCTGAATGGACCCTTTAGCGGTCAGTATTGGCCCACTTTCCCAGAGTGGGTGACAAAACACACCGCAGACTTTCAAACAGAGAGGCCTTTCTCCGCTCTATGCCTGAAGCCCTTCCCTAAAACACCCTGTGTCTTTCTGTCGAACACTTTCAACAATCCATACACCACCATTCATGCTACGTTGCAACTCATTTTCAGCTGCAAGTATGTTCTCCAGTATCATGATTGTGCAACATATCCTTCTTAGCTTTTTAAGCTTTGCTCTTGGGGGACATTTTCACGGCAGCTCGCTACAAAATTGTTAACTGCAACATTTCATTTTGCAAGTTGTTTTTTTTTTGGTTGTTGTTTGTTTTGTTTTGATATTTCTGACACTTTAAACTGATTTGTAAATCATTTTTGAAGGCCCTACAGCTCCATAATATTTACTAATGGTACTTGCTAATGAAAATTTGTCACTATGTATTTGGAATATTTAAATAATCCAAAATCTAATGCTTCTTAGGGGTTTAACTGGAAAAAGCTGTATGAGTGTTTTGTTCAACTCCAAAAGAATCATAAACCTAAAATCCACCATTGTTTTTATAGTTTGTCTCCATCAGTGGGGCTTTAAAAAACTGTGCTTAAAAGTATCTATTTAATAACCTAACCCTACCCAAATTATGTATAATTTCCACTGCACCACTTCATTTTTCATTTTTTTCTGGATTTTTGTGCTTGTAACCAGTAACAGTCCCACACTTAAACTAACAAACTTGGCCTCTAGAAATACCAATAACATGTTTCAAATTTGCCACAAAAAATGCATTTCTATAAAACATACTGAGAACGATGAAATAGAACGTCTGAAATATAGCGCAGCGAATGAATAGCTCAGATGTAGTATGACACAAAGCTGTAGTCAGTGTTTAAAGAAAAAAGATCGCTGTTTTGTTTTAATTTAAGGGCAAAATGTCTTAAAACACCACTGTAAGGTCTGCTCGCATGCTGTCGCTGCTAAAATACAGACGTAAATGCTTGCCTTTGGCATCACAACTGCAATATAAATTATAGAACAAAACCCACCATCAACCCCAGCCACCTACAGCTTGCAGATTATGCCAGTACATACATGTAGCACTACTACAAATGTAGTGCTTCATACACTTGACATTGCCTGTACGCAGGCTTCAAGAAAGGCAGTGATCATGTTTCATAAGTTCCCATATGTAAAATTTCTCAGAGGCTGGGTTGATGTGATTCTTAACATCAAACGTCTGAACATCCTGCACACAACTGCATTTACCCACAAAGTACAACTTGTGGCCACTAAGCAGCTGTATCTGTGCAGTTGGGAGGTCAAGTGCCTTTTTCAAGGACATCTCAGCAGCAGGGGTTAGGAAAGCAAAACGGTGACTCTTTTTTTGTCACTCATATTGTCCCAGTTGATTTTCAGCATTTTTATCTGAATCCAAACGTGAGAACTTTACTGGCTGTACAAACCAGAAATCATCACATCAGACAGTTTCTATTTCTCTTCTTGCACAGAGAAATTATAGATTGAAAGAAAGCTTTGCATTTCAAAATCTAATCCAAGATTTTCAAATTTACCAGGCAAGTTTGAACAAGTTACTGCTTTTGAAAAAAAAAATGGAGAGGTGCAGTGCTGGTGGAGGGAATCAAACCTTCCAATGAGAGCATCTCAGTTTAATTGATTCCATTACATGGTCTACTAACTTAGAAATCGACACACCCATTTGTCTGGAGTGACAAATTAATCTCTTCCAAGTGAGTGAAGAAGAATGGAATGAATTCCAAAAACTCCATACCCACGAGACGAATGTTAAAATACCTCTGCTGATATTCACATCCAGTGAAATGAATGTGAGCTTTTGCATTTCTCTGAGAGATTTGCTTCTATAATATTAGAATCTGTGAGTGATGAGAAATGTTTTTTTTGAAGCTGTGTACATGCTATGTGAGCAAATTACAGAGACTAAACATGGGCTATTTGGACAGAATATTTATATTTGTGTTTATGAAAGACAAGACAATATTTGAAACTCTTTCCCCACACATGCAGGTGTCTAATGACCTCACAGCTATGCAATGAAAGCAATGGACATAAATAATCATCGGTGACAGTTTTGTGTTTTGTATTTATTTAGCAGTCAGAGTCATCTTTTGTCTTTGAGTACACCTGTAACATTTACATAGAACTGATGGGTGGTGTCTCTTTTTTTCATAGTGCAGAAAATTGTAGACATATCTTCAAAGGATGATGTTTTGCTAATTAAGATGGAGCTTTCAGTGACCTCCCTGTGCACTCTTTAGTGAGAACACTTAAGGCCACATCCACCATAAGCTTCACTACTAGAAACATATAAGTGTCTACAGAGGCTGCCTGCAGAATACTTTTAAGGATTGGCGCTGTACTGCTCAGTTCATGGCCACAACATAGCTAAATATGGCATAGTACTCTACTGTTCCCTTTGCAAAGAATTCAAATGTAAACATGTCCGTCCTTGGACAAAATGAATTAGAATTGTTCTGCCTGAAATTGCTTTGCAGTTGTTTGTTTGAATGGCTACTTTTATATGCACACAATAATGCCATTATTACCAATAATGTGAGCAAAGCATGAGCCTGATTAAGCCTTTGACGTGGTTTCATACTGTGACAGCACCCCACCCCTCCCCAATTAATGAAATCTTTTTTGTGATTGATGTATTATGTTTGTGTGTGTGTGTGTGTGTATGTGTGCATTTGTGTTAAAGTGAAATCATGGCTGAACATAAAAGGGGAAAGGTTTTTTTGTTGGTTTGTTTTGTTTTTTTTTCTTTTCAGTATGCTCCACTAAAAAGCTTGAGGCAGAGGCAACCAAGAGACACAAACAAGATCTTATGTTGTGTGCATCCTGCCTGGAACTGTACTGCCTTTTTACTGCCTTAGTTTTACACCTGGAACAGGATCTCTTAAAGAAATGACAACTTTTCTGTTCCATGTGTGTCCTGGCATTAAAGGATGTATATGGTGAGTCTATTTTTCTAGCAATCAAGAATTTCCAAGAAATAAAATACTTGTTAGTTCAAGTCTCACTTCCCTATCTTGTGGTAATAGTTTTATTTAATAATCCAAGATTTTAAAAAAGACCAATTTATATACTTTCCATTTTTCGTGTAAAAATCTCCACCATGTCTTTGGTATTAATTTAAATTGTGAAGCGAACATCAGCCACACTAGTGAGAAGTCTGAAAGTCCTAGCTTGGGGAAGCTGATTTAGCACAGTGCTTTTCAGACAATGAAGTATTCTGCATCCTGTGTGAGTGTACACAATGTGGTCAGAGGACAACCACCATTAGACCTATTTCTCAGCAGTTCCTCTTAATCTTCCTACATGCACTTGGCTAACAGGGCCCTGTGGAGATCAAACACTGTGGCAGGGCTTCAAAAAATGATTCACAGAAGAAGAAAGGCAGCACCAGACTGCAAAATGAGGTGTTCTCAGCTCCTCTGCATGCCTAATTGATCAATGAAATATTTTCAGGTGACCCAAAACACAGTGATCCATGTAAACCAACTTTCCATGACAAATACAGATGAGTACATGCAGTTGAGAAAATGAGAAGGCGATTATTTTCCTGCTGAGAACTGTTCATGGTTCACTGTCGAGAGCATCGAGGACAGACAAACAAGGCAGGCTCAGAGAAGTGGAACTCTGGATACATATAAGGCTGATGTGTAGGCTAAACATGTGAGAATGATGCAGCCTTGTAGTGTGATGAGGAATGCTGAGAAACACCATGAAAGTGTCTCAATCTGACTGTTATACCAGGGAGTGCATTGAAAGGGCTTCTTACAATACTTCTGTCACTTTTTTCCCAGAGTTTTGTTTGGAAAGATTTAAACTCAACTATCTCTGTCATCAAATGAGTCAAACTTGAGAATGTACAGGATGATGTCAAATACAAGCAGCTTTTCCAAAAGGAGAGAACATATTATCCTGAATTTACACAACAACCTCCTTTCTGATGACAACTGCTCATACTGCTGATTCAAATGTACTCTGAATCTGTCTTTAGCATTTGAGTGGATACTGTTTGTTGTATATGAGTATTATTTTTGTCCAGGCCTCATCTCACTGTAAAGCATATCTTTTTTTGCTTCTTTTGTTGCCATTATTACCTTAAAATGCTTGGCTGCAACTGTCATAATGCAACACTTTGATGCCCCCCCCCCTTCCAGATTTCTGATTTTGATTATGAAAAAAAAAAGGAAATCGTATATTTTTTCATCATCAAAGTCACCGTCATGTTGTTTGTGGTCATCAGCGTTATCATCCTCATAACAACATCAGCAAAAACACATAATGTTGTCCTCATTCAAAAGAGCCTATATATCATTCAAGCTTGTAATGGAACTTCATTTGTATAATTTGTACAGTAAAGTTTATAAAAGTTTTCTACCCTTTCAAAAATGATTTAGTTTCTGCTGTTCAACTGAATGTCAAAGAAAAAAAACATTTGCAGGCCTTGATATAAAGTTTGTGTTTTTGTGCAGCATTTGGGTTTGTTCTACTGTTCATAAGAGGGAAAAAAAAGTCAATAAAAAATTTAAGTGATAAGTTCATGCTGTTTGTGTGAAGTTTGCATCTGACATCTAAAAGTGTGAAATATAATGAAGCACCTGCCCTTAAGAATACCACTGAAGTCCACTGACTTTATTTATTCAAGTTTTTGTCTTGTTTGCTCTGCAAGAATAGATTGATGGAAAAAAGAGGGGAAAAAAAGAGCAAACAGTATGACTCACGTTAGGCCCCAAGACATCATTAACGTTGCTATTAATGCAGCTTATGTTGCACTGACATTAGAGTTAGAAAGCTCATTTATTATTCTCTTGATATTGACCAAGGAAGGCCAACTGAACTTATTTGATGTTATTTTATTATAGCTCGTGGCAGTAATTTGAAGGATTACACTCACACACGCGCACGCACACACACACACACACACACACGCAGCACACACACAGACAGGGCAATTTACAAGCTGAGTTATTAATATTAGGTCTTGTTGAATTCGTTAATCATCTGTTGGATTTTTACAGCTACGAGGCTGCCTTTTAAAAGCTGTTGTCCACGTGCAGAACTCCTGACGGTCTATTTGTTCTTCCATCACCTACAGGATACCCTTTCATTTATCGTAGGGATGCAAAGGGTTTATCTACAAAGTATTTACTTTATAACTTTGTTGCTGTGAGGCAACAGTAATGATAAAATCTATTAGCTTGTTAAAACCTCAGAACTCAATACATCCATACTAATTAGTTTAGTGCCATTTGAACTAGGTTTCAGTCTTTGGGGGCAGGTTGGGTAACTTTATTTTGTTGGTCACTATTCAAACAGCTAAAAGAAAACATTAAAGCCCATTTTTTAAATGGGCTTTAATGTACATATGTACATATGTACATATGTTTTTACTAAATAGTGGATTAGAAGTGTGAGTGTACATGGATAGGAAATAAGGACAATAAAGATGGATGTGGACAGAAATCATCATACAGGCTAATTTGGGTCAACAGATTATTAAGACTGGGACAATTAATGTCTGTATCTGACCAAAGGTTCCCAATAAACCTTTTCATTAATTGTATTATTTTGGAGATTGACAAAAGGATGAAATGTTAGATTAAGTTCATGTTTTTTGCTTATTAATGCAAGTCAAATCTAATCTATGAAATGTGCTTTAAATAAGGTATTTAAAGATAGAAATGCTAGCTTACCTTTAGAATAAAAGGTACTTCTTGATTTTGCAATTGTGAATATGGTAAACACTGCATCTGCTTAATATTCATTATGATAATGTGAGCAAACTGGTATACACACAGCCATTACCACTCACAGAGTTAATGACAGAAAGTGTGCGAAATATGAACAAAAAAAGAAGAAATTTAGAAGAAAAATTTAGAAGAAAATTACCATGAAAATATATGAACTGGACAAATGAATCCAGAACAGGCACAGCTTTTGTTCTGTTCCTCACAGCCAAATGCACACAACACACATAAGTAGTAATTGGTATTTTGGCTTTTGTAACAATGTTAATCTTTGATAGAAGTCACATCCTTTTATCCCTATCTTCAGAGTTTAAATTCCAGCTTTTTATTTAATTTATTTATTTATTTATTTTTTTTTACAGATTTCAGTTTGATCACAGCTCTGGTATATGGGTCATGTTTCCCCTCAGTTTAAAAAAACGGACCCTGAATTGAATGCAGTGATCACACTTAAGGGAATGGCACAAATTGTTTGTCAGCTTGAGGTGAGCTTTTACTCAGGAGCCTCTACATTGGATATGATCAGTAATTTCAGACTTCAAAGAGGAAAAGAAAGTCACTGGACATAAAAGAAAAAGCTGAAACTACCTCCATGCCTTTATGCATGCCCAGCCTAATATTACCATAGGTAAACATCCGTTCTCTCTCAGACCATCAAAAACTGATGGTTTAGTTGATTTGATATGAAAAAAATTATACATTATGATGCTTTTATCATTATAACCTTTCATCTGTTCTTTATTGCAAAATAGAAATAAAGGAACAAAGAGTTATGCATAAGAGTCTAAGGTGCACTTTCACATGTCAGTCATTGCTGTAAGAAAGTGGATGTTTAAACAAAGAGGAACAGAAAATTGAAGTTCCTTGTTGAGAAGAGCTGCATGAATATTGCACTGCTGTTCACCTCCCTTAAAATTCGAATTGTCATCTGAATGACCTAATTATGTCAACTTAAGGGCAAAGTTCTTAGTCCTGACCCAATGGCTGACACAAAACTGATGGCCAGATGGTAAAAATAGACTTTACTCCTGACTCAGTTAAACAAAAGATGCTGCACACAGAAAGCATGAAAATACAACAAAACTCCAAAAAAACTAAACTAAACACAGAAAGTAAAGAAATGTGTGTTTGGTCGTTTATTTCTTTGCTGTAACAATGCTTCATGGCAATAAGTCTTATACCACTAGAGAGACTGTTTATTACCCTTTACATTCTCTCTCGTTTACAATCAAAATGCATTTGTAGTATGAGCAGCACAGTAGACTATCTGGGTTGCACCCGTGAAAACTTGCCAAATGTTCTCTGACAGTAAATAAACAACTAATCCTGCTGAATGAATGGAATCTGAACAAAGAAGACATATTGGCAACTTAAAAATGTATTCATAACAAATAGGGGCCTCAGTAGCATGTGGAAGAATCATACACAGCCACAACAGCCTGGCACCTCCTCCACATGCTGGTCTCCAACTTGGTCACACATTGCTGTGGGATGGAATTCCATTCTTTAACCAGTATTTGTTGCAAGTAAGCCAAAGTGGTTGTCTTGGTTACTCTGGTACAAACAGCATACCTGGTTCCAGTGCACATGTTGCCGACATCAGAGTAAACAGACCTGATGGTGAAGGGCAGTCATGGCAGCCAAAACTGAAGCCTAGTTCAAATGGCACTAAACTTTGAGACTGGAGATTGTGCAGTGTGTTCTTCTTTCACCCCAACCAGTTGCGGCAGATGGCCACCCCTCCCTGAGCCTGGTTCTGCTGGAGGTTTCTTCCTGTTAAAAGGCAGTTTTCCCTTCCCACTGTCACCAAAGTGCTTGCTCATAGGGGATCATATGACTGTTGGGTTTTTTCTGCATGTATTATTGTAGGGTCTACCTTACAACATAAAGCGCCTTGAGGCGACTGTTGTTGTGATTAGGCGCTGTATAAAAAAAATAAAATTAAATTGTGTTCTGGATTTTCTGGATGTCTTAGTTTAATTTAAATATGACTGCATGAAGCAACATGAAGGCATGAGATAAGATGCTCATCAGTCTGTTTTTGTTGTGTTGTAGAAGCATGAGAACATGCATCAGCTATTAATCAGAATTACCTTTATTATTAATAAATGTTTCCTGCTTACCTTTCTATTTGTGATGCTAATGGTTGATCTATCATAACATTGTGGGACAGGGATGTGGAATTCATAGATAAAACAAGATAAGACATTATTTATCCCAAAGTTTACCTTCTGTGAGAACTAGTGCTGAAGTGTCTATACTGTGTTTGGCTGGATACTGGACTGTACACTATTGGGAAGGAATATAGGGAATCTGGTCCGACATGCCTCTTTGCAGTTGTCTGAATGGGAAGCAGAGCTTTCAGGCCCCTTTACTATGGAACCAGCTCCAAGTTTGGATTTTGGAGACAAACACTCTCTCTTATTTTAAGATTTGGCTTAAAGCTTTCCTTCTTGATAAAGCTCTCTGGATCAGGTAACATTTAACCATCCCTTTGTTATGCTGCAAAAGGCTTATGCTGTTGTGGCAGCTTCTCATGATTCAGTGAACGTTTTTCTTCTTTACTCATCTCTTTTCACTCTCTGATAGAGTGAAAAGAGATGGGTTTACTGCATTTAATCATTAGTAATTATTAAACTCTCTAGTTTGTTTTTGTCTGTCCCCCTGTGAGTCTGGTTCTGCTGGAAGTTTCTTCCTGTAAAAAGGCAGTTATTGGTTCCCACTGTCACCGAGTGCTTGCTTCTAGGATGTTGTATAGTTGTTGGAGTTTCTTTATAATATTGCATGGTCTTTAACGTACAGTATAAAGCTTCTTGAAGTAACTGTTGTTCTGAATTCCTGGTATATAAATGAAATTGAACTGATTATATTTATCCTTCTCATAAGAGGTATCTTTTAGCTTTAAATCGGGTTCTACAGAGTTTAACTCTCTGTCTTGTGCTTTTTTTCTTTAATGTTACAGAGAAGAAGCTGGTGCTACAAAGAGTCAATACCTGTTCTGTTTACCTTTGCGGTGCAAAATGTTTTGTTAGGGTTTGTGAGTTGAACAACATGCTTCTGATCGCTGATTAATGCCACGTAAGTATGCTTAATTACATTTAAATGCAGTTATTGGAGTTCACCTTGCATTCACCTTTCGTATATTAGTCCCTGATGGCTTGATTGTTGGATGGAAAAGTAGCAAGTCTCTAAAGTTGTACGATCAACTCAGCAACCACAGAGTTGAAATCTGATACTGAAAAAAGAGATGAAATGTACAGTGTGCAGCAGAATGTGATGATTTCAAACATGAAAAACATTGTTGAGCCATATAATGATGAGGATTACAGTTGTTTAAAGTAAGTATGTTATTTATCTGCTCAATTCATGAATAATATTTGATGACAAATGATGAACTGGAAAGAGAATACTGACCTGGCTTTGAGTTATCTAAATCAAATAGTTTCTCACATGACCCCATGGAGTTTTCTCCAAGAGGTTAGTCCCCACAGTCACCCATGTCAAATTGTCCATAACAAGGGACATTGGAGAAAAAAAAATAAGGATGAACTTTTGCGAGATCTCACAGAACTTTTGCAAGATCCCGAGTTACTTCTGTGAGATCTTGGTACAAAAAGAAGACTTTACAGCAGAAACACGTCTATGCGTCTATAGTCTTTTGGTCTCTGTAGATGTAAGATGAAAACTGGAACTGTCTACACTGACAAGCCCAACCAAGTGGCTGGGATAGTGAACAGGAACATCTGTGCTGTATATGGACTAGAAGTCTCCCAAAACTGATAAGAGACACCACCAAAAGTAGTTGAGAACAACAGGGCTAAGGTCCTTTAGGACTTCGAGTTTCAACCAGACATGGTGGCTGAGCCAAGGAGCAGAAGACCACAGTTTTGATATATCTGGCAGTAGAGAGACATCAGGAAGAAGAACAGAGAAAATGCAAAAGTACTAAGAGCCGAAGGAATAACTGGAGCAGATGTGAAGGGCAAAGTGGCCCCAGTGGTATAGTAGGATTAGGAGCTGTAACCCTGAAGTGGCTCCAGTAAATTCCAGGCATAACAGAAGTCTCTATTCAGATGACCTAAGTCCTAGGAACAGCTAAGATACTCCTATAAGCCCTCAAACTCCCAGACTTCTGGTAGAGGACCATAGCCTGAGGAACAGGAGTGAGAGGGAGATATATTTTTAGCTTAACATCCCAACTAAAATCATACTGAATTATTGATGCACCTTGCTAACAAGCTAGCAATCCACTGCTAACCTTAGGTCATAACTGTTGTGTGTTAATTTCTATTTTAAATGTGGTGATGTCTAATCTAAAAACTAGCAAACAACCAAAACAAAATAGCGGTGGCAAAAACGACATTTTCAAAGTTAATTTTTGTAAACTTTCTGATTGACCGTAGCTCACTACTAATTAGCCTTGGTTTAATACCTGCAGCAATTATTTTGCAGAGAGTGTATAAATAGTAATGGTAAAGCAGCAAAGAGCCTCAGGTGCAGGGTTTTGCAGCAGATGCAACACACTAAAATACACAAACCGTACATAAAACCAGCTTTTAAATTTTAAAATAAACATTTATCTAACATTTATATATCATCCGTATAACAGTTATGTTAAAATAAAAATGGAAGTGGTTTTCAGAGGTTTTAAAAGATGACGATAATGTTAAAAATGAACTAAATAATGGCATTAGCTGGATCTCGTTTTACGTCATGTTCTTACAGAAATTCAGAACCCATTATGCTTGTTTGCCACAACTACATCAACTATTTAACATCATTGCACTACAGAGCAGAATTCACACTCATGCTCATTTGGAACATGTTCTTGGAATTAAAAGTTTCAAAGGTCAGTTGCACCAGTGGGCTCATGCTCTGACTTATAGATTATGCATTTGAAATTATTGCCACCCCCATAGAGTCCATTATTATGCCTTAGTGGAATTTTGGAAAACAATTTCAACCCATAATTGAATGAAGTTCCAGATTTGTAATGAGTGAAAGCACACTCATGTGGACAACAATGTATCTGGCCATATTGTTTTCACTGTGGCAGTCTAAAAAAAACAAATGTTTAAAACCAGAGCAATAACTTGACCTCAACAGTTTCCACAGCTAAAGGGTTCCTTTCTACATTTTCGTCATGTCCAGCCATTTCAAAGATAAGAACATTTCACAGTCTTTGCTCAAAGTGTTACATTTGAATTTGTAAAGAAGCACTCTAAAGGGTTCAAGAGGCCAGTGTGATTAATGAATGCCCCTTCACTCTTTTAACACATTTCTTTGAAAGGTCATGTAGAATGCTTCTGTTTTCATGGTAAAAAAAAAACAAAAACCCTGTAAATTTATCATGTGGTGTCATATTTAATATCTTTATTCTCTACTTTTGGCTAAAGAAGAGACTAAAAAATACATGAAAAAGTTATAAGGAATACATTTCCAACAAAGTTTTTGGAATGCTGTGTTTCAGGATCTACATTAAATCCATCTGAAATGGGTGTAAAATACAGGAAAAAAAAATCAAAGTCATGAAATAGTGCTTCAGATTTAAACCCATGCTCCATATAATAAAATATTTCTAAATGTCAAGAGGAAAGCAGCAAAATATGATATGGTTTGGATAAAAGACTTCCCACATATAAAACACTGTAAGCTTTTGCATAACACCTACAAGCATTTTCAGAAGTGAGGCTACTGTTAACATCCTCAACACTCTGATATGACGCTGAAAAAGAAGGAACAAAGTGGAGCTCATCTGTGTTGATAATGATTTTGCCCAATGACCTTGACAAACTGCAAACAGCCCATTTCCATGTGCAACGTTGCCCTGGGCTCTTTTCTATCCTCTGTCTTTGGCTCTATAGTGTTGACCCTTTTAGCTGTGCTCAATTTGTTGGTTACAAGGCGATCTCGATGCCAAAAAAGAGTGGGTGTTTTCTTTTCAAGTGAGATATTTTGCATGAAATGTTGCAGCTGAGGTTTTGCCTCACACTGGCCTACTGCTCTTTACATATTTTCACTTTCACCCAGGAGCTATGAGGAATCAACCTTAATTTTATGTTGCAGATCACATCAAAAAGAAGGCACTCTCCACATCATAGCCAGTAGGAAAACCCTGGACTTACCTTTCACATATTCAGGCCTTCTTATTTTGATCACCATTTTGCCTGCCCTGCCCACTTCATTTTAAATTCTCCATCATCACTGCACAAGCCACAAAAATGGCACCGTCTGAACTACTAATATTCAACTTCAGTCAGATCTTGTTTTGCCCCCTCAGTTTTATTTTACCCCCTTCCAAATGTAGGTTTTCAGTAACCTATAAAAAACAGGAAAAACAAAGCACACTAATAAACAAAAAACTGATCAAACAAAAATGAGACACAGTATTGAAGACCTTTTTATGGTCACATATGAAATATATCATGGTTTAACCTAATCAGCTCTCAGATCCTGATGTTGCTGACCTTTTATTTTATTGTTTTCCATTATGTAGTGCCAAAAAATAATTTCCCACCTGTTTGACTACATTCTTTTTCTTTTAAAACGTGGATTTTGCACATTTGAAGTAATAATATCTCAAGCTTTGAGCAAGCAAAAGTTATAGATTACTATCTCAGATTGTCTGTCTAATTATAATGATCATTTTTTTCACCTGTCGCCTGTCATTATTCATATAGTGTAGTTGATATTTGCTGAAGAGGTTATGTTTCCAATAACCCTCAGAGAACAAACACAAACACAAAATGCAGTCAAGCAAATCAAGCAAGAAAGAGTTTTTTTCATGCTTGTATTACAGTGCAAGCTGAGCTTCAAGGAACAAGGTGTCAGCTTTGATTAATTAGCTTTCAGAGATAAACCATTAAGTCTGTTATGATAGGAAGTGTGATATGCTTCCACAATGTTTTTTGACTTTTTTTAAATGAATCTTGTAAAAGAAATACATGATATTTTGACTTCTCAGTGGGCATCACTTTACATTACATGGTTTAAGTTTAGTTTAGTAATTTTTGTCATAATTTAGGGTTAAAATTCATTTAAATATCAGATTTTGCAGTGTAGTACTTTTAAACCAACTCTAAAGTCTGTCACTTCTTATAACACAAGATCATCATTTTATTAATTTCCCCTGTAATTTCATAAAACTGCATTTAGAATGGACAAATATCCTCTTATTGATTCTCACTTTGTGAAGCCGCATTCTTTTATGCCAGATTGGTGGACAGCATTAAGAGTCATGTCCACTTTTTCCTTGACCACACCTAGACACCTCCAGTGTGCTTCCTGAAGAAGCAGCTTGAGGCTAAATCGTGAATTGGTTGGAAAAGACATATACATTAAACATACCATCTGTCCTGTCAGTCTCTTCAGTTTGTAATGAAATGTAACACTGACAAGCAGTCAGAGCCAAAGTGTAGAAAGAGTGGAGTACATGTGCCTCAAGCAAAAAATAGTAATTCTAGGGGGGGTGGAAATAATAAAGTCATGATTTTCATTACATTAACAAGCAGAGATGTATATTTCAAAATGCGTATATGCACACTGTCTTAAGAAGTCTCCTCTTTAAATCTGAAGCCTGAAAAATGTTATTTTTAAATATTCTGTGAGTTCTTTTTGTAGTGTTTTAGTAGTGTTAGTAGTCGTAGTGTTTTAGTAGTGTTAGTGTTTCACAAAAAAGTTATGTGTAAATTTAAAAATGAAAATTGAAAAAAGGGAAAAATGAAAAGAAACAAGATGAGGAGCTACAAGAAAGCATGAGGCATATCAAGAAGGAACATAATGACAACTGGTTCATGTGGAGATTCCATGAATACATTGCAAAAACAGCTTTACTGTAGTAACAAGATAACAAAAAGTACAAAATACTTACTTAATACTTAAACTAAACTAAACTAAATTACTTGGTTCCTCTTCCAGTTTTGATTCAGGAGATGGACACTATCTCTGCTTTTAAGATTAGGCTTAAAACTTTCCTTTTTGCTAAAGCATATACAGTGGCTTACAAAAGTATTCGGCCCCATTGAACTTTTCCACATTTTGTCACATTACAGCCACAAACATGAATCAATTTTATTGGAATTCCACGTGAAATACCAATACAAAGTGGTGTACACTTGAGAAGTGGAACGAAAATCATACATGATTCCAAACATTTTTTACAAATAAATAACTGCAAAGTGGGGTGTGCGCAACAACTAGGCTGGAAATGTCGCTTGGGCATTCTAATAGCTTTCTGTTTGACAAACGCTGTGTAAGATTCTATTTGAACCACTATCCATGATCTTTTTCTAAACATATCTAAGTAGTTTAGTGGCTGGCATTTATCTAGGGTTTTTCTTGACTTATTGACCACTCAGTGTGCTTTAGATGCAACCTATAATACACCATATTTCGTAAATTTCACCAAGTAGTTTTGATGCCTAGGGCCAATTGAATATTTTGATTGTTTAAAGCCTAATTAAATTGCACATTTAAAACAAAAGTGTTAAAATTAAATGATTCTAGCTTCCTTAATTAATGGGGTTAAAATTATGGAATATTTGTGTTCATAAACCAATGGATTCAATTATGTGACTATTTCATAAACTGCTGCAGGCTTTTTGTGTGCATGTGTATCTAACTGAGTCATCATACTGTATGCTCACTATACATTGACAAATGTGGCTGCACTCTTCCATGATAATACTCCAACTTCCTCTAAATAGATTCAAATCCTCAGCTCAGGGGATGAATCCACCGCTGTATAATTTCTCAATCGAGTAAAAGGCTGGTTGTTGTTTCAACAGTCCTAAAGAAAGGAGAACATCCCATGGAAAACACAGAATTAAAATCTAAGAGATGTAAATTACAGTTCTTTAGGATTATGCATGCTAAGAACATTGTTACACATGTTTATCTGAGCATAAAAATGTTGAAAAATCTACAAAATCTTACACACACATGCAAAGAATAGAATTCTTTCTTTGTGAAGTAAAAGGCTAAGCATCTAAGGATAAGCAGAGGGGGATATATAAAAAGCAACAAATGTAATTTTAACCAGGGAGTCTTAACTCTGGGCAATGTGCTATGTAACTGGGCTAAGCAGGGGCTTTGTACAGTGATCCACATGGTGTGTGGCTTTATAAGAGGGCAGATGGTACCACTCAAGCAGGAAGTGATTGACATAATGACATGGCCGAGCATGGAATGTGGGTGTATGTGTGCACTAAATAAGTGTATGCGTGCCTGTGTGTTTCTAAAGATACACCCTTAAAATGAATTCAAAGACATCTCTCTTTTTCTTTAATCAAACCCTGCTGTTCTTGTGTGCGCTTGTGCAGATGCATGCAACATCGAGGCACTTTTTGTTTTGCATGTCGTATGCGTGTCTTATCTACTAATAGGTGATGCAAGGCAAAGGCTTGCGTAATGATTGTGCAGTGATCATAACACAAATGACCACATACATACATGACTCATAATAATAAGAGATTTGGCTGGGCAACACACACACAATCACAATGATACAAATTAATCATATCATTTATAGCTAGTACTGAAAAAAAGAAATACAGATGATATTCAACTTAAATAACTTAAACTTCATTTATCTCATTCATCTATAGTCTCATCTTTATCTACTAACGAGTTACACTATGCCTTAAACCAAAAGCTTAATGGCAAGACAACAGGCGGTGATGGATTCCTTTGCTGAATTTTCTAAACACTTCTCTCCATGCTGGTACCACTATTCTTCAGAACTGTGACAGAGATCAAAAACAATGGTCTAGTTCCTTCCTATATGAGCACGGATGCAATAAAATTATTTCTAAAACCAGATTAAGATCCTACTCTTCCATTAATAACAGAGTTACTTGCCTCCACCATGAATTAATACTGACATTAAAGTTATTGGTAAGGCACGTGCCTTAGATAGATAGGAAACAGTACTCCCCTCAATCGTTCATAATCACCAACAGGATTCATCAAAGGCTGGCATTATAACAACAATGTCAGAAAGCTACTCAATCTCATTAGCCTGTCACAGCTTGTCAATAATGGCGTAGATGGGGAACGTATGTCATCCATTGGCATTTGTGTGTGCGTATTTGGACTGGTTACCTCGTCTTTCTCTTTCAGTGCCCAGTGTTCTTCTTGACACTTTGGAGGACTCTGGAAGGTGGGGAATGTCTGTCAGTGCATGATGACTGATGATGATAGCCCAAGTAATGTCAGCTATATGTCATAAGTTTTTAGTTTTCCTTTCTCTCATTTTGCATCCTTTTCTTTTTTAGTGAAATGTATATCAGGTAACTGATGCAATATGAACATGTTCAGTACAATCAATACCTACACATGCATGTTGTTTTTATAATTCACGTAAACGTCTGTTATGCTACCCTTTTATAATTTTTGCTGCACTACAGACTTCTTAACATATCTTTAAAAAGAATAAAGAAAATTAAATTAAAATATCCCAAACACAATATTATTCCTTTAAAAGTAAATACTGCCCAGAAAGTGAGCTGCCTTGGCAGAAAATTGCCCTCTTGGAGTACTTCTTGTTACTATTATTATTATTTGGATCTTCACTCATAATTCATTGACAAGTGTTGTACTGTGAATATGCTCAGCAATTAAAGCTGAGTTATATGACTTTATTCCAAATGTTGAAAGAGACCGGTGGTCTTTCTTTTGGTTGCTGAAACAGTTTTTTCTGCAGTTTTTACTTAACTTTTTTATGTTTGATGTTATCTATCTTTACTTAAGCTAAAATACATCCAAATAATGAACGTGATTGGTTTTTTTTTTTTTGTTTTTTATTTGTTACAAGCTGATTAAGTCGTCCAGTTGAGCGTTTGAATTTTCTTCCATGATGCTTCCATGTCACCGCTGGAAAGAAGGTACCGAGTCACACGACAACACATGTGGTAGTTTGTTTTTGATGTGAGCACAAATTAGAGGTATTATTGACAGAATTCAAAGAGAAAAAAAGAAATAACCTACATGTGAAAGATTAAAAGTTAAACATATTCCATTGTCTTTGGACAATGAAGAACAAAAATATTTTTTAGAAACAGCATAGTCATAGTAACATGTTTGGCACAGCAATGGTAATGATGTAAAACACAGGATTTCGTGCATTGCATGCTTTTCATTTGTGTTTAAAATGCAAGAAGAATTAATTACTAAAACTAAACCATTTTTTTTACCTACTTCTGTTGCACACTCAATCATATTTACTGCCCTTTTTATGAGGAAAGAGATTGCAAATCTTACCTGGAATCTCAAGAAGCTCTTAATGATATGCCTGTGATTTACTGCTGTTTTTTCTTGCTCTTTCAGCACCCACTTTTGCTCATTTTGGTATAAAATATTTGCAAATTATAACTATTCTTTGTCTCCTATTGTAAATGTTCAATATTTTTTCTAAAATGTCTGGTGGATCTGCTCTGTATGTTATTTTCTTATTTGATATACAGTATTGGTTAAACGTACTCTGATTCTCCTTGTGTATTGCAGTTACATGGTACTTGTAACTGATTCCTGTCAGTTACATGATTAATGACACTGCATGCAAACAGTGTTTCCTTATGTGATGCAATCATAGTTGTTAATTAAAAGTCCAAAGGATCTAAATGACAAGTCTTTATTATGTTTTCTTTCCTGTTTTAACCCCATTGTTATTATTGCATTTTTGAGGAATCTGGAAGATGTGAATGCCAGTACATAATGAGAGACGGTGATAACCCAGGTAATGTCAGTTATCTGTGATTAGATTTTAATGATCTTTGAAACATAATGAAAGTTCTGTTAGGTGGATGATACAATACAAACATGGGCTCTTTGAGCAGGTCAATTTTAAGTGGAATATTTCAAGAGCACCCCTGTCATTAATCTCAGTGAAAACCATCTTTTTGTTTTTCTGTTTCAATGCCCACTGTTGGTCCTGGAGAAGTATGGAGTGTGAGGAGTTTCTGTGGGATCATGATGAGTCATGATACTCTACAGGAGTTTCTAACTGCAAATGCTGGAAGAGGTGGCTGAGAAGAGTGACATCTGGGAATCTCTGCTTAGATTAGTGCCTCAAGAAGGTCTCAGTGATTAACCTGCAATGTGTTGGTGTTGCAATTTGCTTTTTTCTGTTTCAGTCCCCATCATTGCTCATTTTGTAAATTATAACCAGTCAGCTGTTTCTCATAAAGACAATGTATGACACATTTATTTGCATGTAGAATATATTGTGTTTCACATGCAAAAACCTGTTAAGTTCAAGATCTCAGTGATAACCATGTTTTGTTTTTGTGTTACAGTAACCACTGTATTTCCTGGAGAAGTATTAACTGTGAGGACTATCTGCGAGATCATGATGAGTCATGATACTTGAGGTAAAGCCAAGTTTTAGAGTAATTTCATTTTAGTGTAACCGTGGCTTAGGTGGTAAAGGGAGTGGTCTATTAACTGAAGATTGGTAGATTGATCTCTAATTCCCCCAGCTCAGATGCCAAAGTATCCTTGGGCAAGATACTGAACCCCTTTTGTTCCCAATGCATCAATCGGCATTTGAGTGTATTGATTTGTGGACTTTTTACCTTGTCTTTTTCATTGTCTTTCTATTACAAAAGCTACTCTACCTCAATAGCCTATCACAGCCTGTCAGTGATGGGGAAGATGAGGAATGTCTGACATTCTTCGGCATTTGAGTGTGTGCATATTTGGACTGTTTACCTTGTCTTTCTCTTTCAGTGCCCACTGTTCTTCTTGGCATTTGGAAGACTTTGGAGGACTCTGCATGGTGGGGAATGTCTGTTAGTACATGATGACTGATGATGACAAAAGAAGGTAATGTCAGTTATTTTTCATAAGTTTAAGTCTTCTTTTCTCTCATTTTGTATACGTTTTGAAGTGAAATGTATGACAGGTGGTTAAAATAATATCAACATGTTCAGTAGATATCCATTGGTGGTTCTTTAAAAATCCCTTGTAAAGATGCTTGGCTAAGATCTGCAGAAAAGAAGGTGGATTCAAAAAGCAGGATTTTATATTTAGAAACTAAAAAACCTCCAAAACTTAAATCAAATCCTATTTTTTGTACAGTTTTTACACTAAAACCCAGGAACATTAAAGAAATAATTTGAAAACATTGGCATATACTTCAAAGAGATCCAAATTTACAAGGGATTTTTAAAGAACCACCAATGATAACTTATAAGAGAAGTAAAAACATTAGAGATAGGTTTGTTAGAGCTTTCTGGGACCCTAAAACTCCAGAAAAAAACTTGATAACTCATAATCTACCAGGTAATTTCAAATGTGGGTTTTTGCATCACTTGCCAATACACTAAAAATTTTCAATCATTTAAAGACCCTATTAGTGGCAACATCATTGACATAAAAGGCTCTATCACCTGCAAAACTAAAAACTCATCTACATGATACAGTGCCCATGCAATAAAATATATATAGGAGAAACATCCCACCCTCTAAAAGAATGAATTATTGAACACAGAAATTCTACTAAGAGGAATGATTTAACCAGTCCTGTTGCAGTCCTTGTTGTTGGTAATCATAGTTTTCTCCATTTGTTCACAGGTTAAATCACGTTAGCCAGCAAGCCAGAGGGCCACTATTTACAACCCAGTGCCAGAAAAGTAGGTTTGGTAACCTGCCTGGCACTGTGTATACTGCCAGCAACTTGAAAAGGCAGCTACACCTTGAATATCTGCCTTTTGTTTTAGTAAGTTAACCAGCTAAAAAGTAAAACATGGAGAAGGGCTCATGTTAGGATGGTGAGTCCCCAGAGGGGTCAATCAGAGGCAAAAACAATAAAGCCCAGGTTTTCCATAGTCAAATCAAAGACAGTGCTGAAGAGTGAAAATAAAACAAAACCAAACAAAAGAAACCCCCACACATACAAGGAGAAGGCAGAAAAACACACCAGCATATGTGCACCCTTAAGTTTACACTTCACCTCATGGTATGGGTCAACATGGTATGTGCAGTATTGTATGTACTGACTTTTCAGTGTGCTGTTCCGCCTGGAAGCTAATGAAGAAGCCTGGTCCTGGGTTATTGGAGCCTGGTCCTGGCCTGGTGGCTGGGTCTGTTGGTTGGGTCTGGTGGCTGATGTTGGAGCCTTGTCGTAGCCTTGTGGCTGAGCCTGGCGGCTGATGGTGGAGCCTGGTCCTGGCCTAGTGTCTGCTGGTAGAGCCTGGGCCTGAACTGGTGGCTAGGTTTGCTGCTGCTGTACTCTGCTACTGTTGGCACCCTGGTTGCATGTAGTAATGATGAACAGAAGGAGGAAGACACAAGTGGATGGTTTTGTGAAGTGGTCTGGGAGAAATTATCTGCTTTCTGAATGTGAATAAGACCAAAGAGATTAACTTTTGAAGAAAGATGGCAGCTACACAACCTGCGTCTATCATGGGACAGCATGTGATGGAGGCTCCTGGGTATCCACATTGACAACAGATTGAACTGGAAGACCAACACTGAGGCTATGGAACGCAGCCTACTTAGATGTGGTCTGCTGAAGCAGCAGCTTGGTACTTGTAACTGATTCCTGTTAGTTACATGATTTATGACATTGCATGCAAACAGTGTTTCCTTATGTGATGCAATCATAATTCATTCAAAGGCCAAAGGATATCAGTGACAAACCTTTATTCATTTTAACACCCACTGTTATTCTTGCATTTTTGAGTACTCTAGAAGATGGGAATGCCTGCCAACACATGATGAGAGACGATAATTACCCAGGTAATGTCAGTTAACTGTCATTAGATTTTAATTATCTTTTCACTCATTTTATATTATACTCTCCCTTGTAGGTGAAAGTCGTGTTAGGTGGATGACACAATACAAACGTCTTCAGTCATTGAATGAGCTCTTTGAGCAGGCAGATTGTAAAGGGAATTTCACAAGAGTACCTCTTTCCTTTAAATATAATGAATCCCATTATACAGTGCTGTGCAACAGTCTCATCCCTCACTTCTTTTAGATTCTGCTTCCAGAGAGCTAGACTTGAGCAGTCTTGAGCAATTCTTCTTCAGGCTTTCTGAAAGTCATTTTTTCTGTGGACATTGACTGCTTTTTCACTCATTTTCACTTAGGGTTGGACAATATGACCTCAAATCAAAATCATGATTAACTTAACATTTTACTTTGATACAATTAATGAACAATTATTATTATTACTGTTATCATCATTTGGCTCTTGTCCTTATAGTTGATTGACAAGGCTTGTACTGTAAATTGGGAACAATATTGACAGAATTTAACGAGATAAAAACAATCAAGAAATAACTAAGATGAGCAGGTTTATGTCATTTACAAGTTGTGAATGTCACTTTTGATTAGTATTTGATTAATTCCTCAGCTCTATTTTTCTTTCAAGCATTGGTTCTTGGCCATTTTCATAGGAATTTTCTTTTGATTTCTGCATTTGTTGAGCCACTTAAGTTTGTTTGTTTGTTTATTAAGCCATCCAAGGGATGAACCAGTGTTGTGTCTTCACAAAACAAACAACATAGCAAATTTTAAATTGCATCTTTAGACAGTTTGTTACTTGCAGGTTGTCACAAAAACATCTAATTCGTTCCCATTTCTTTGAATCCACAAAAAATATAAATAATTAGACAGTTTGATAGTGGGAACATTACCATGTTGTATTAAATTAACTGATTTTGCGATTTTAAGGAAAACCGTGGCAACACAATTAGAAGTATTGTCAATGTGTAAGTTAAAGTCACCGACCTAAATGAGTTGAATTCTCCAATTGGAGAATTTATTTTGGAATTCGGCAGGGAATTTAGGAGTTTGGTAGATCGCAATATAACTAACTGAATTTTTGCATACAATTATGAATGATAATTCAAAGAAATGAAATAAACTGGAAGTAGATAATGTTATATATATAATATTTCCAGTTTGGTGCTTTAAACATGGATTTAAGTGCAGAAATACAGTACAAGATAACATGATAATGTGCAGGCAAGTTCTTTTGGTAGGAGACCTCAGGAGAGGTGGAGAGTTTATGTCTCTCAGCTGGCTTCATAATGCGTCTACCTGAAAGTGCTGGAAGAGGTGGCTGGGAAGAGTGGCATCTGGGAATCTCTGCTTAGATTAGTGCCTCAAAAAAGTTTTTTCTGTTTCAGTCCCCATCATTGCTCATTTTGGTATAAAACAATTTTTGTAAATTATAACCAGTCAGATTTTTCACATAAAGACAATGTATGATACATTTATTTGCATGTTTTTTTTCAGATGCTAAAACCTGTTAAATTCAAGATCTCAGTGATAACCATGTTTAGTTTTTGTGTTTCAGTGGTCACTGAAAACATGGACTGTGAGGAGTTTCTGCAGGATCATGATGAGTCATGATACTTGAGGCAATGCCAAATATATGCCATGAGCTTTTAATGTCATTTTCATTTTAGGGTGACTGTGGCTCAGGTGGTAAAGTGAGTGGTCTACCAACTGGAACTTTGGTAGATTGATCTCTAACTCCCACAGTCCACATGTCAAAGTATCCTTGGGCAAGATACTGAACCCCTTTTGTCCCCAATGCATCAATCGGCATTCGAGTGAATAGATATTTGCATGTTTTAGCTTGTTGTTCTCTTTTAGTGCCCACTGTTCTTCTCAGCTCTTTGAGGAGTGGATTGCTGGTATTTAAACTGTTGACAATGGTTTGTTGATCTATCTATCTTTCAAACATATCTCTTATGAATAATATAAAGCCATTTAAAGCCAGTAAGAAAATTTCCATCACAAGGTAGAAGCTGCAATCATTTTATGGCAAACTGATTTTTATATTTATGTGTCTCATTGAGATTAAATATCTCTTTTTCAAGAGAGACCTGATCAAGATGGCAGCAGAAATTGCAACAAATGTAACAGGACAGCTCTATAAAGGCATTTCAAGTAGGACACACATGTACAATAATGCAGAGTTATAAGTATATTTGTAAAACAGATCATTTCTTTATTTTATATATAAATCCCTGTTAACCACTGTGTATTTATCAAAAAAAGAGGATATTAGATACTGAAAAAAAGGAAAGAAAAAAAGCACGAAACCCTGGGAATCACTTTTTGGCACATGACCACTTGCATGCTGAGTGATGACGATATCCGAGATAACTAAACCCACCTACAGTTCATTTAAATGCCCGCGCACGGTTCTCTCCGAGCTCGTCACAGTGTCTCCCGTTGCTCTGTATTTATAAAGAGCCCCGGTGAGCAGAAAGGCACAAGCGTGCCTCGTCTCTAGAGAGGCAGAGCGCGTTTCAGCGACTTGGAGACGTCTTTGGATGAAAGAGCTGTGTAGCCGCTGCTGAAGCCGAGAAGCAGGAGCGCAGGAGTTTTATCCCAAGTTCACCGCAGCAGGTCGTTGTGCCGGCGACCTTAACTCAGGGGTGAGTTCTTGTTTTACTTCACTGTCCTCCCTTTATTTTTTCTTCTGTCTCCGTGGAAAATGGGGCTGTGCATTCCGCTGGTGGACGGTGACGAAGAGCTTAAGACTAAATGGAGCGCTCTTAAACTAATGTGCAAACCAGTTTTATTTCAAAATTATTTGTCATGCACAGCAGTAGATGTGGCAGCCCTTTGCTGCTGTTTTTTTAATTTTATTTTTATTTCTGGTAGCAAAAGTGTCACCAGAACTTGTTGCTGAGAAAAATAAACACTATATCCGCGGTCTATGTGAACATCTTACGATTTTCTGTCGAATGCATTCAGTGAAAGGAGCAGTGCAAAATAAAATTATTCTACAGTTTTGAATTTATTCGCCCTTAGATTTTTCAAAAAGTAATAAAGGGCATTTTTAAGCTAGATGTTGCTCTATATTTAATCGATGTCATTTGGTCTTATTTCTCAGTTAATCTGTGTTTCCCGAGCATTGGCAAGTGTTTTTCTTAGCAACACGCAGTTTCGCTTTTGGACTTGACAACAGAAATCAGACATTCTTGCTTTCACAGCTAGGGGGTATTGGAAAAATGTGTAATTTCGTTCTCGGTTTTTTGTTTTTATTTGTTAATTTTATTTATTTATTAATCTTTTACCTTAGTATAGGTATTTTTAATAAACTTCTCATTTGTTCGTTTTGTTGCTTCTGCAAGCAGAGTGGGGACAGTTCCCGAAATAAATCTCACCTGTGTGTTTGGTTGACGCTTTGCCGGATAATCTCTTAATCCGCTAAAACAATGCTGTTCGGTCCATATTATCACCCTAACATTATTTATTATGTGCAGCCTGGATGTTCCCTTTAACAACATGGCACTGAGGTATAAGGGGTCGACCTGTTAAAATAATACTGCCTGGTACCCAGTTCATTTATTTTCTTCGTGGCAACTTTTATGAGCAACATGTGAGCACAACATAAACAACATTAGTAAAGTTTTTAATACTGTCACTGGCTCCTTGAGAGGAGACGACCTCCGATCCCTCTTTTCTCCCATTGGTTCACGCCATATTGAAAAGTTTGGTGTAAAAATCAGTTATAAGTGGGCAGTTTATCCCTTCAAACTGTAAATTATTAGAAATGAGTTATTAAAAATGAAAACATACATGTAAACTTTGCAGAAACAAACTCAACCAGGAGTTACCAAGAACATTAAGAATTAAGGAATACCTAACAAGTACTTAATAACTCTGGATTATTACAGTAGATCGTGATTTGAGTCAGATATATGTACGTACACATTTGTCAACGAATACGGGCAAGCTATATGCCACATTGCATACAGCTTAGTAAACAGTTGTTTGCCCACTCTAGATAATAGCATTGTAACCTAGTTGACATTTAGACGACTATGACCACTATGTTGCCTAACAGATAATCATTCTACCCAAACCAGACAGAGCGGCAATCTCAAAAAAGATTTTAATCCTCATATTCAGAGCACATTTCCATCACTTTCCACGTCTGTTATTGGCAATTTCCTATCTTAGTGGGGTGCAGCTACAAAGGAGGATTAAAGGGCCGCCCAGCCTATAAAAGTTACTCCGGCACCTCAGGAGAGCTAAGCTAATATTTATGGATTAGTGGCAGTTTTTCCCAAAGCTATGAACTGAAGCCATGACCCCGCCCCCCAGAATGTGTGATTTCACTTACACGGCAGTGGTTGTTTGATGAACTGATTCAACTAAAAGGTTTACATGCCTTTAGTAAATATTAGGAAACGTGCATATTGTCATGAGAGCTTTGGAGAAGTTGATTTTCAGTCAAGCGCATTTCTGAAAAGTAGGCAAGAGTTCAAAAAACCCTCTCTAGATTTTCTTTAAGGTTTTTTTTACTTTTTTTTTTTTTTTTGGAATAACCAAAAGACCGTCAGCTTTCAGATGGGGCGCTGACCTTGGTGCTGAATTATTTCTGCTATGCAGCAGCATCCCTGCCCTTCTTTACTGTCTGCGTAGCGGGCGCACTGAGCAGCTTTACTTGAGTGCCTACTGTACATTTGCAGGCGCGATCACCCACGCGACCAGATGTAACGATTTCAAAGAACAAGTGTAGTGGCGTTGCATTAAAGAGGTAAACGCATTATTGTAGCGTCGTGAAGACTGCCACGGTTTTTTTTTTAATCGTCTGTAAAGTTCATTGGAAGTGCAGAGGCAATTAAGCATGTGGTGAAAGACAATGCACTCCAGACGCGAAAACAGGTCTGGTGTGTGTGTATGTGTGTGTGTGTGTGTGTGTGTGTGTGTGTGTGTGTGTGTGTGTGTGTGTGTGTGTGTGTGTGTGTGTTAATTACCTCAAACAAAAGTAAAACCTTAGCTATTACCTTACCTGTGTTTCTAATGGTAAAAGCAGCAATTCTACCATATATAAGTACGACAATCCTGTGCTCAAGCATGCAAATTATATGTAAATGATTCATTATATCAAGTACCCCCAGGAAATCATAGAGATCAGAGAAAATATTATTAGATCACTGTCTCTGGTGCATCAACTAAATTCCAGAGCATGATGTATTAAGAAAAAGAAATAAGTCCAAATTGTACCAGGTTCTTGTTCAAATGCAGCAGGACATTTTTCCACTAGAGAAATCAAATATTGACATTCCAAAGTGCAATTAATCTTTCAGTTTTTATATACTCAATATTTGCTTTTTAAACATTACAGAACATGGCCGTGTGATAAGTTGGATAATATGGTTTTCATGTTTATGACAATATTTTGCATCTGTAGCTCAACAGGACTTAATGATCTGTGTAACATTACCTTGTGAAAGCACTCTGCTTTAATGACTCATATACCCCTCTCTGACTGATGTTAAATTAACACACTGTAAACAAATCATGCTGTCAGTGTAATTTCATTCAAAACTAATAGAACTTTTATTTCCCTCCTCCTCTTTCTCCTTCTGTTGCTTTCCAGAAATCTTCCTGAGGACACACTTATACACACACAGACAAGCACATACAATTACACACAATAATACACAGGCACCATGCAGGAGTCGGAGCCTACAGTGTGCCAGCTCCAGCCCAACATCATCTCAGTGCGCCTTTTTAAGAGGAAGGTTGGCGGTCTGGGCTTCCTGGTGAAGCAAAGAGTTTCCAAGCCACCTGTCATTGTGTCAGACCTCATCCGTGGTGGAGCAGCTGAGGAGTGTGGCCTGGTGCAAGTGGGCGACATTGTGCTGGCAGTCAACAACAAGCCCCTGGTGGATCTGTCATATGAACGGGCCCTGGAGACACTGAAGAATGTGATCCCTGAGAGCCATGCCGTGCTGATTCTCCGTGGGCCTGAGGGCTTCACCACACACCTGGAGACCACGCTGTCTGGAGATGGGCGCCAGCGTACAGTGAGGGTCACACGCCCTGTGTTACCATCATCAAAGTCCTACGAGCAGTGGTCCCCTCTCAACGCATTGAGCCCTGGGCAACAGCAGCAGGTCAACAAGGATAACCAGCTAAGAGCCATTGAGAACCTCTCCTCTCCATCCATCACCCAGTCCCTCCTACAGAGGGGAGGCATGCAAGGCCAGGACCCCCTGCTGATGAGGGATGGGGGCCGTGGAACTCTCCTGTGCAACGGGCTGGAGGAAAACAATGAACTGCTCAAGGAGATTGAACCAGTGCTGCGCCTCATCAAAAACAGCAAAAAGGAGATCAATGGAGAAGGCCAGAGGAATGCTGGGAGAAGAGATGCCGAGATTCAAGTGGCCTGGTAATTTGTGATGTGATACAACCTTATTGATCCCTTAGTTAAAGTGTCTTTGTCCACCATCCTCTTCACAGTGAGGGTTGCCGTCAGAGCCCAGATAGAATTAGACTCAGGATGCAGTTCAAGGACTCTTAAAGATGGTGGCTATTGGCTGACACAAGAACTTGCACCTGGTCTTGTGATTGAAAGTATCCCTGTTCACTCTGCCACCCCGCAGATTCTGAACTACCTGACGCATCTGTGTTAATTAGCTGTAATAGACAGTCTCTCATTCAACTAATATGACTCAGCTTACAGTGCCAAGTAATTATCGTCTGCCTGCTGGTCTCTAGCAAGCCTCACTTAAAATAAAATTGCTCACAACATTTCTCAGGACCAATTCAGTTGGTATTCTTCGACTGCTGAACCAGCTGCTTTATGTAGGATTACAAATACATCTTTTAAACAGTTTGGCAATTTGTCAAACTTTTGCTTTTTTTAACTTAAGTCTTTTTATATCTTTAAAGATGTAAAGCTACTTTTCTTTTTACTTTTTTTTTTCTTTTTGCTTGTTGCACTCTGTATGCATTGAGGCTGTTTAACCAGGATTAAAATACACAGCATGTGAGCATTTCCCAGTAGGCAAGTGCTTTATCAGTAGCGGATGCAACTTCCTACATTAATTATGGATAATTAATTAGTTTTCTGTAACATAAAGCTTTACAGAAAAAAAAATGTCATTGTCTATCAGTTTGTAAGAGAGCTGCGCTTCTTATGAACAGCCCCTCTTGGATATAGAGTTCAGGTCCTGCGGTATTTATGCATAACAGTAGTTTTGAAAAAGTGCAAAACTGGTAGCAATTCTGTTTATTTTACACATTTCACTTTTATTTTATGATGTATTGAGGAAGACTTGGATTTCTTGTAGTTTGTTTAAGTTTTCCCTCTAGATGAATTTTTCGCAAGGCTTCTAAGTCAGGGATAATATAACATCCTCGATTCAGTCTACATGCTCTGCACAGTGTACTGTTATCGGCGTCTCAGTTATCTACCATTGTACTCCCACGACCAATTGAAATCAAATTGAGGCTGCAGTCTCCTTGAATCAATATCTCATTCTTGACCAATCCATGCGCATCATCCTCTCTTTCATAAATACCCTTTGAGTGATTCATTGCCTTCTTGAGAAACACGTGCTCTGAAAAAACAAAACACAACAAAAGGAAAAACCTCAATGCAAGAACAGCAAAGTGTATGGTTAAACAACCGTACCTAATGCTGCCACCTGTGCTCCCACAAATAGGGATTTAAATACATTTGATTGTGCATGCTGAGATTTGTTCAGCACTGGTAAGAGTCAGTTAACTTAATTCTATTTTGCTGTCGGAAAATTATTTCTAAAGAGATGCTGAGGAGAGAAAGGTTAGAGTGATGAATAATACTAATATATTTTTTAATAATAATATTTTTTTAATCTCTGGTCATTTTTTCTTTGCAAATTATACCTATTTGCACAGAAAATAAACTCACATTATAGCCCGTGTTGCTAGTTTTCAGAGGAGAAGCAATTACAGTTTCACAATTAAGCATGAGGTTGAGTCAGAGCTAATGACACATGCAACTTCTCTCATTGTTTCTGCATGTTTGAACTCCACCTCCGATTTGTGGGGATGAATATGATCTCGCAAATTGCGGCAATAAAGAGATACAGTGTGACAGGGGGTGTGAAAGGGAGAAAGGATGCCTGTGAGAATTTACAATTAGCATGCACGCATGCTTATGGGGGTGGGGAGGGGGAGTGTGAAAGAAAGTAGGAGGCACAATGTGCGTGGGCGCTTTCGATTGGAGGAACGCAAACTTGAAATCACACAAAGACGACTTTGGTCTCATATGGTTTGCAAGAGCGGCAGCTCAGGGATATCCCTTCCCCCCTTTCTCATTCAATCTCTTAGGATTAGATAGTTACAGCTCAGAGAGAGCTCTCACTGTTCATATGTTTTTTTCTTTTATCTCGGATGAATAACAGCCGTTCATACTGTAGGGCTATTTACTGAAAGAAAAACAGATCCGCGGTCAGTCACCTTGATTCACCATTTGTTTATGTATCTCTCTGTCTGATTTTCGATTCAGGAAAACACTTAAATCTGTATTTTCTTACTATTACACACACAAACAGTTTAGGCTGTAGAATGGAACTAGTAATAAACACCTGAATTTCTAAACAAAGACCACATAGGCAAGAGATGCTAAACTGATGTTTTTTCACTACCACTTATTTGCATGAACTTGCAAAGTATTTTCAGATCAAATTAACAACTTAAAAGTAGCAGAAACACTTTTGAAATGAACATAAAATCTGTGTTTTCAGTGTAAAAGTGTAGTCACATAAATGTGTCTGACTGAAGTGGTGAGCCATGCCTGTCTTTGTGCACCCACTATGTTCTGAACAGAGAAATTCCTTCGTGGGTGTGCGGAGCTTTTAAAAATTGTACAGGGTTTCCTTATTTAACAGCATTTTAGAGTGTCTACAGATCTTCTTTTTTTTTGTTCGTTCTTTGCAAAACGGAATGCTTGTTTACTGTGTATGTGTATGCATGTCTTGGATGAGGTTTTAAATTAAAATGAAAGATTAGTTTGCACCAGATGCGAGTTTATACACCTGACAGAAAATTGTATCTGACTTCTAGGGACCTTGGCGTGGGAAATGGCACATCCCCACAGCTGGTGCCAGATAATGACAGAATGCTGGAAAACATGCCGGTGGTGCTTAACAATGCTGACACTGACAAGGTAAAGTGAAACAAATTCCCAGCCCTTGAAATGATTTAGAGTGAAAGAAAGCAGGTGTAAGCATAAGTTTTTCATCTATACTTTGATAGATCAAGAATTTGGAAAATAAACCATTTTTTGTTCTCTGTGTGTACGTGTGTGCGAGTCTTCCTGTGCAGGCTTGGTTAGTTCAGCTGTGTAATGCATGTAAATCTGTGACTGCCTTTATGGTTCTGTGCCCTTAAAACAATCATCCACAGTGTTCTATGGTCCCATGCATTCACAAACTGAGCATGCACATCCATGTTCTTCGTACATTGTGCAAAGCCTTTGCTTAAGATCCTATCACCTAGACATTAGATCCAACCATCAGCAAGATTGTGCAGCATTAAACCCAGCTTATGCCTTCTACACAGAAGGATCTGGCCACAGGTCTAAATGTCAGCGATAGGGATAGTAATCTGCACATGGTTATCCCACTTCAAGGCCCCATCAATGAGACAGGATGGTCTAATGAATGCGTGCAGCTGCTGATCTGTCTCGCACCATCAAATGTGACCCCTCTTAAATTGATCCATCCTCTCAGACCTCCACAGGAGAGAGTGTTAATGTGGATGCTTGAGAGAATATATGTACGAGAGGGTTAGAAAGTGGGAGGGAGGGGAGATATGGATGGTGCTTGATAACAGAGTGGAAATGTATAATGGAGTAAGAAGCCATATGTCTTTCATAGTCGTGTGTAGTTGCTAAAGTTGAGGAAGCCTATCTGCCTGTGAGAATGTGTGTTTGGGAACTGGAATCAATGTGTGTCCAGTATATGTGTACTGACTCATGCAGCAGGAACCTCCCCTGCAGGCGTTTTGCTAGACACTGATACTAACTTTGATGGCTCCCTGCTAAGTACTTAATGTGACAGACTCAAGTCCAACACTAAGTTCATTAAAAACACAAAAGTTAAATAGTTTCAGAAAATGGGGATGATTTTTTTCCCCTTTTTGACTACAAAGATTTTAAGTGACACATTGATGCCCTGCAAATTAGTTTTCTCACTTTGGTGAAGGATTTTCCATGTGTCTCTCACTTAAGCTTCTGCATAATTTAATGTGTAATAAGCTGACTGAAAAGGCAAGGTGGTGGGACGTTCTCTCATATTCAACCGTCTAGTGATTTATGGAGTCACCAACTCTGATACTCCACTGAAAACAGAAAATATGCCTCTGTGCTTCCTTTTTTTTTTTTTTTTGCACATTATGGCGTAATCATCACTGAGGAAGGCATCAGTTGTCAAATCAGAAATGTATTTGTCTTCAAAATCTAAAATATAGAAAATATCTCTTCTCTCAAACTCTCAATTTCATTCATTTCTCTATTCATGTCTGCATCTGTCCTGTGCGCTTCATCTTGATTTCCCATCAGAGGGTTTTGTTTGGGTGGGTGGGGAACTTTACTGCATAACCACATTTACCAGAAAATGATTATGCCCCATTATGAAATCATTTTCATCTAATTAGCTTCAATTATCTTAATTTCTAGCACCATGGATCCTCCCTTCTGACATAACCACACCTTATTCTAGATATTGAGGTCTCATGATGAATAATGGGATTTAAAATAAGAGATAAGTCTGTGTGTAATATCTTTTCAATAATATGCATAACATATTATTGACGGGGAAGACTGGGTCATTTAAACAGATAAAGCATGCACCAGCAAATGCTTTTTTGACATTAGGCACTGGAACATATTATTTATGCAGTTTTGCCATTCAAAATACTTGTGGTACCAACAATATTATCAGTTGAAGACTGTAATAGCAGCTGTTGCTAGCAGATTTTATCAATAAACTGCAGACTTTGGATGGAAATCCAGTTTTCTTTATTTTTTTGGTTTTATTCCTCTTTATTTTGTTTTGCTGCTTATCACCCTCAAGTCTAACAAAGACTTAGGCAGACCTTCACTGGATTAAAACAAAACAAGATTAAACCTTTCTTCTGTTCCCTCCGATGAGAAATGTTTATGTCTTATCAGACTTAGAGTGATGATTTATTCATGAAAGTGGTCCGTTTCACATGTTCCCACACCAAACTGGGCAAAAATGCACTTTCATGATGTGGTTTGAGATTCTCGCTCCAAACTATGTTTAAATTAACAGATAGCAAAACTTGCAACCAGATTATGGGAAGAGCAAAAGGAAACACCATCCCTTAAGTGTCTTAAGACCACTGGCTATGGTGTGATTATGTTTTAGGTTGTATTATCTTTGCATTTGTAAACAGTGACCATCTTTGTACAGTACATTGGGTCATAACAAGGGTGACAATGGGCTAATCTTAGGCAATCACTTTTCCCCCTTACCTATCTTGAGCTGTTACAATCAAATAAACAAACGCATAAAATAATTCATTTTACCTGAAAGTTAAACATGTAGGGAGCATTATTCTAAAAGGATCTTGATGGCAGAAAAACCCCATATTGTGGGGGCTCTAGGCTTGAACCCAGGGCCTGTCTGCTGTGAGGCAACAACTGATCCACCACAAAGTTTAATTTTTCAGATAATGAAAGAAATTCATTTTTTTGTCAGTTAAACATTTAAAATCTGCAATAGCGCAGATATATAAATGAATTAAAAAAACAAAAAAGTGACATTTAGCAATTGTTCACAGAAATGCGGTTCTCTGAAACTTGCAGATGGTGATAAAAAATAAAAATAAAATGAAATAAATGTAAATGCCAAAGCTATCTTCCAGCCAGTGAGCAACAAGCCTTACATTCAAATGATACACAACTTTTATTTCTTTTTTAAGTCAGAAAGGCTTAATTTTTCCACATCTGATATACTTTGCCTGTTTGATGTGCATTCTCCTTATGGTACAATGATCTTTCATCTTATCCACAACCTCACGTCATATCTGAGGTGCTCGGCGGGGGTTATTGTTGTTCGAGCATTAAACACACTACTTGTGCGTGTAAAATCAGATTCAATTCAAATTGCTCACTCCTTCCTACAGTTTGAGAGGACATCAAATGACAGTGAGACCCCACAAGTGTGACACTGTCGGTATTCATTGCTCCAGCAAGCATGCGAGCAAGTATTTCAAAAGCTGCACCACTGTTTGACTAACAATGCTGTGGAAGATGATGAAAGAGCTTCCAAGGTGTGCAATTGATTACTCTGATCTTTGGCAATCATTTGCCGCCTTCTCTAGGAGCTTTGGGGTTAAATTGCAGCCATTCATCAGTCAATAGCTACAGTACTGGAAAACCGTGTGAGCCTAGAGTTAGCTTGCCATCAACCTGCTGTTAAATGCTGATTGCCTTTATTCTGGAGAGAAATGGAGAAAGGAAAGAATGCAGATGGTTTCTGTGCATAGGCCTGAGTGAGAGAGGCATAAGCACAATCACAAATCAATTTTCCTTGAGAACAAAGGGCTGAGGTTCACCGAGGCAGCCAGCTGAAATGCTTTCAGATATTTCACATAGTATTCTTACGTCAAACTCTCATGTCCAACTTTATGCACTCAAATCCATTTCCTGGCAGTGGGAGGTCTGCGTCACTTTTCAACTTACTTCGGTATGACTCCCAGTTATAAACAATCTATCCAGTTTCCACCAAAAGTATTACAGAGGTCAGAACATATTAGACAGTTAAAGTACAAGGGTCTGAAGAAATGAGTCATGTGTGAATGTCTCTGTGTTTTTTACAGCCTCCAGCTGAGGGTAGGACCTCACCCATTAAGTCACTGCAGAATGGCAGCCCTTCCAAATGCCCCCGCTTTATAAAGATTAAGAACTGGGAGACTGGCACCATCTACAGTGACACACTCCACCACAGCTCCAGCAAGGTAAGACAATTAAAACTCACCTGAAGAAAAGATCCTTGGGATCACGGAGATCAAGGAGCCTGCTATAGCATCTGTGTTTGTCACAGAAAACCATCCTAGCAAGGATGAGAAAGATTTGGATGATTCAATTATGTAGTATGCTGTTTCTTCATGTTCTAAATCCCTTGAATAAAAATAAAAAAGATTAGAACTACTGGCAAAAAGAAACACCTGTATGATGCAATCTTAATGCAATGCAATATTGTGTTTACATTCTTTTTTGTGTGTGTGTTGAAACCTGCAAGTAATGATGCATATAGTACAATTTTTCTAAATCACATCTTCCCATAATCTTCAGCCTGTTGTACTTTTAGACAAATAAACTATATTCGCTTTACGGCTGACATCTCTTAAGCAAAAGAACAAAATCAAACTCCTAAAAGCTGAAACATGAAAAAGTGTTTGGCTTTTATGCTTGAAAAATGTTTTGAGACTCTGTGCAATCAAATGGAGTTCTGTCTCACAAAACAAACTGCTTAAATCTCCCGAAACAACCACAGAGTTTAATAAAGAGTGTATTCATTATTGAATTGAATCACAATGTACTGGGGGTTTTCATTGTCACAAAATATGGTGAATACTGATAACAAGTTTAAAAAGAGAGTGTGTGTCAAGATTCTGTAAACACAAAGGTTAATACAAGATTTAATAATTTTATCAGCTATAACAAGAAATATAGTTGTGATTTTGCATTTGTTGGCATATCACAAAAGGGGGAAACAGATTGGTTTTACATGCTGAAACCCTTTGTGTCAGTTTTTGCATTAAGGTACGAGCACAGCTTTTATACTGTAAGCTGACTAGCAAAGTTGACAGATGTCTGTGACTTAAATGGTAATCTTGAAGGCACTGATGAACATAAAGCACAGTGTCTTGGTTGACTGAACATGCATTTAGCCTGCAGACTTACCAACACATAATCTGCAAGTCAAGTAGATTGGAAAATAATAGCACAGCATGGCGTGTGCCTTTTCGCTGCTTCTCGCTAACTATTCATACATTAGTAGAATCCTGTCTGAACTGTTGGTGATTCAACTCATTAGAATTAAGCCAGAAATCAGGGGGGTTAGGTAAATCTAGGTGATGCTTATGAAACAATTAATTCTTCAGACTGAAAAACAACATATCACTGGCACAGCCTGCCGTATTGGGACAGCTCACATGGTCAGATAGTGACTCATGTAGTCATGACTCGATGACTCAGCATTTTCAGAAGAGAGTGCTGGGAAATTAAATACGTAATGTTTAGTGGATATTTTTGTCCAAAATGCTGATACATTCATGAATCAGTAACATGACTGGCTCAAGAAAACCAATTCATTCATCCCTTCATTCATTCATCCCTTGAAGGTTCTTATCTATATCATATATTCTGATGTTGTCATGTTTATTAAAGAAGTTGCTTTAATAAACATTACTAATGAATGGCATTAAGTGATACATTAGGATTCACAAAATCAGAAGATGTATCCCAGAAGATGTACCTTTAATACTCGTCATGAAATGTGAATGTTGAACAGAAAATTATGATTTCTGCTTTGAGCTAATGCCTAACTTCAGCATGATAACTGACTCGGAAAGCTATTGTTGAAGCGAGTTTAATGCGATGTATCATACAGCACTGATTAAATGGCATGATCACAAAGTACAGCAAAGTGTGTCAGTAGCTTCCCAGGTGTGATCATTTCACATAACATTTTCACAGGTGTGATGTGATCAGTAGGCTAACTTGAAGGCAAAAATGCGGCAAATCTAATGGTGCAACAGAGAGTTCAACCTTAGCCACAACAAGAGTTAAAAATTCAAGGAATAAAATAAAAAAGAAAAGAAACTTGTAAAGTAAAAGAAACTTGGCAAACAGGTGGATCTTAGGCCTCTGAAGGTTCTTATCTATATCATATATTCTGATGTTGTCAAGTTGCCTAGAAACCCTGTAGCAATGGGCTAAGATTAATCATTTCTATTCACCTGTAACATCTCAGAAAAACTTTTTTTTATTTGACAACAATAGCATCACATTCAGAGCCACAAAACTTGAATTACACATGATATATTATGACACCATCACTTTTCCCAGCAAAACCCCACAACTGGACTACAAAACATCTGTATAGTAGGACAGAGCTTGAGCATCACAGGGGAACCACAATAATTGACAAAAATTATATATCTTCAGTTTATACATAAACAATATCTACAACCCATATTTCTTTATATTAATTTGCTAACACCACAAAAAATAATGTATTACATTTAAAAAAAGCTACTATAAATGCTATAAAATCGAAACTGGAGATTATTTTTGTGGTTTTGAGAATTTGTTATCAAGAAATGAATGCCGATTATTGGTTGAAAACAAAAAAAACAAAACAAAAGTCTGCACTATTAATGGCTAATCTTTTCTTGCTCCATCAATCTGCTCTGATTCCCTCTCTACGTAGACTCTGGAGCTCTGTGATAAAATTGCACTCTTCTTTTCATCTCCCAAATAAGAAATAATTAATCATTTTTGAGAAGTAATTAATTCAGAAATTCTCTTAATTGTTCAAGGACAAAAGCTGTGCACATATTCAATATAATATTTATCAAAACTCATAATGAGGCACTAATTCTCCCATTATAAAAATGTTAATTGAGTCCATCAATAATGGAGTGTTTGGAAAGCTGCAGCAATAAAACCTGTGTTTAATTTTGGTGATCACATGACTACCAGTAATTTCAGATCAGTAGTTATCTTTCCTGTAGTATAAAAATTAACACTGCAATTGATCTTTGAACAGATCATCTTTTCTTACTTCTCACTCGTTGCAATTTGGTGTCTTTGGTTTGGGTTCAAAAATATTAACGCGGAATTGGGCAAGTGAGCCATGGTTGTGACCTTGATTTAATGAAATCTTTAAATACATTTAATCATCAAGTTTTCAAAGATTAACTTTCCATCTCATGTAAATGAATGAATAAAATATTTTCTTACAAATCGAAAGAAAATAATAACAAAACTTCACAAATAGTTAATGATAATTTTGGAGTTCCTCAGGGTTCAAGTTAGGGTTCTCTGTTGTTTAGTTTTTATGTTCATGATGATTAACTGAAATTTGTCCATCTATTTCCCACACGTGTGTTGATGATACGGTTAACATGTCATTAAAAAGTGCCCCTTTCGACATTTTATCTTCTTTTTGTTTTCAGTTTTTTTAGTTTTGTTGTTTTTTTACATTGCAAAGTACAGTTTTCAAATGATTGTTTCATTTATTGTGTGTCACAAAATCCTGAAATCAGAAACGAGGCAAACACTTTTTAAAATAATGCACATAGGTAGATTTCTGTGACTACAGAAAGTCAGTAAAAATGTGTGGTTATTTTTCTCCAGACAGTTTATCAGTTTCAGTTTATCAGTTTATCAGACAGATTCAATCTAACTGTAGCAGGGAGAAGACAATATTTAAAAAACTAGGTGTGATAACAGATTCACTGCTTACATTTAAAGCACAAGTTTTCAAAAATGTGAATGGAGTCCATTTTAAACATATTAGGAGTGATTTAACTACAAAGGGCTCAGAGGTGTACACGAGTGTTGTGGTTTTTCTGTCAGATGAAGTATTGTCTTACCAGCTGGACAAGTAGGACCACATTACAGTCAGTTGGAAATACTATTTAGGATGATTCTGCAAAGATAAAAAATGAAATTCAAATCATAATAGTAAAACTGAAACAAAAATGATTTTATTAAAATAGGAAAAACATGATGAACTGACTGCTATTTTACTGGTGTGTTTGCTTCCAGTGAACCATGTTTTCATTTGTCAATATAATGGATTTGAGCCTCCATGGAGGCTTATTCAAGTCAGTCTAAAGCAAGCTGTGCATCTTTTGTAACTATTGCGTTGCCTTACATTTCCATTAGAACATTGTTTACTAAGTAGCTGAATATTGCATCACAATAAAACATCTAAGCACGCTTTCCTAATGCCTAATGATTTCCTAACTGTGACTGTCATGTTTCTAGGGAGCAGTGAAATCAAAAACACTGTGGAAGCTGCACCAGATGTATATAAAGCATGCAGACCAAACTGACCACAGTATCAGCATTTCAATACATGCTTCATTCCAGATACAGAATTTGAAACGCTCACGGCGCATCAAACACAGTTGGATAGGACCACCAAAATGAATGCACCCTGACGAAGAAGAAGCACTCCATTCTTGAGCGACATGCTCCCCCCCATTTTTGCATCTTTGTGGAGAATGATTCATACAGCAGCAGGATAATAAGCTCAAACACACATAAAAAGCTTTGTTAGAACTATTTGTATGTGTAGGACAAATGAAGACCTGGAAGTGCTGACTATCATGTACTTTACCATTTATAGGGGTATTTAAAGACTGAGAGAAAGTCAGTACCAGATTCAGTGTATCGTGTCTTTACTGAGGTCCTATGATGGTTTCCCTTGTTTTCTGCTAGTGTACTTACTGCTAAATATAGCTTTATACAGTTTCAAATAACAATGTCAGTGTATTTGCAAAAAATCGCTTTCTTATCCCCTTTGTATGACATCTGCATGATTTCATTCAAATGTCATACTGTTGGTCAAACTATCTAATTGCAAACAGCAGGCACTTGGAAAAATGTTGCTTCATAGGAATAAACTATGGCTCAGGACAGGATATTCATTGAATTTTAATTTTTGAAGTTTTGGTTTCCAAGTTTTGGTTGTTAAAATTGAAATTTCAATATTTATTGAAGTAATATTTACTTTGGTTCTTGTCATAATCAAACAATACTAGGGAATAGTACAACAAGGTCCTGTATACGATAAATAAAGAGTATTTTGAATTCTGAATCATGCAAAGCCACTGTGCTATAGCCCGAGACAAAAAATATAGAGATAAAAGGGGGATGTAAAAGATAGACATACTTAATGCCATAAGACTTGAGATTCATGTGTATCTTTGAGTGATTCAATGTGTCACCAAGCTGATATTGTTATTAATGGCAAACTGTGCTCCAAACCTAATGCAACACATTATCTTTACTGGTGTTCTTGGACTTTATGGCCTAAAACATTGAGGCGGTAGGGTGGCTCTAATTGCTAAATAAGATAACCTCTAAATAGTTTGAGGATAACACCTCAGAAAGCCTCAGCTATGCAAAGATGCAAAAATGCTATGCATTTTCCTAAACTGCTTGGTCCACCTATTTTGTTTTCTATTTTGTCACGCAGCCAAAGTTTCCTTCTCTAGTTAGTAAGCCAGTCTACCAAACACAAGGTGAGCTGTGCTGTTTAAGCATTCACCCTTCAAAACACTGCAGCCATTTGTAAACAGCAACCGGCAGCCTAATTACTTTGGTGACTTATCGAACAGGCTGTCACATGCATCCCAATGAATGGTCTGTAATAGCATTTTCAGATTTATTGTATATCACAGACTCTGCTGTATTCGTGGATGATCCGTCTTTTTCGAAAAGGACAGCTGGCTGGCATGAATGCCTAAAGCAGGATGAGGAGCGGACGTGCTGGAGCACAAGTGATTCCTTTGTTTTATTTTTAACATTCTGTGTTTTAATCATCAATTTTCTTATTCTCCTCTTACTTTCTACATCCATCACCGTACTTTAACCACCGCCTTTTTTGTTTTTTAGTCTTATTTCTGTTGTCTTTTTGTTAATTATTTTTTCTTCAACCTCCTTATAATTATACGTGCTTTGCTTTTTTTTTTATAGCTCTTTCTGAGTTTCTCTCTCAACTCCTTTTCTTGATTTACTGTGATGTTGTTTGTTCAGTTCAACAGATTTTTTCCCCCTTTTTTCTGCTCTTGCTGAGTGACGTCTTAGGTTAGTTGGAAGGGTCAAAGTTTTTTGGGGGGCACACTGTCAGTGCATGTCTGAGTGTTTGGACAGTGTAAGTGGGTGGCTCAGTGTAACAAGCCAATTTTAGCACTGCAAGGGTCACTGTCAAATTTCCTCTTCAACTGCACGCCTGTGCTATCATTTCTGTCGTGAGCTTTTGCTCACTCATTCGTTTTCTCTCTAAGCTGGTGACGACAAACCAAAGTGACAGCTGACTTCAACTTTAATCACATTAAAGTTACCAAACAAGGTTGCTATGAGCAATTTTCTCCTTGCATCTGCCTGTTTCGCTGTCTTTCGTTCTTTTTTTTAATCTTTCCTCCTTATTCTGTCTTCCTGTCTCAGCTTAGTGGAACGATACCAATCTATGACTCACCGACTTACTCATTCATTAACATGCGTGCCAGCCATGTGTGAGTGATATTGTGAAAGAAATGTAACAGTTACAATCTTTCTATGCATTAAAAGTCCAGGAATTGTGAAGAAATGATCTTTATTTAAATCAAGTAGAATATGATCATGATCATGATATAACAAATACCTGGTGAGTGGATGTAATTTACCAAAGCCATGTTGCTTGGTATATTAAAAGGTTAGGAGTAGGTCTTAATAATAATAATAATAATAATAATAATAATAATAATAATAATAATAACTATAATCTAATGGAGATTTTTGGTAAGAAAGTTTTGAGGTAAATGTGCCTGTCAACAGAACTAGCATCTTTTACATTGTTACTGTCTTGAGTAATTATGACTGAAATTATGACTGTTTTACCCCAAAACCAAAGTTAAAAGACCAAGAAAAGAATTTTAAATGTGCATGCAAAATTACAGTTCTTTAGGTCTGTTTCATATCATATAACACAGAGTTCTGCCTTTTAATGATGTTCTTATTTTGCACACAAACACAAAACAAAGATCGATGCTGAACATGTTTTGTGAGCGAGCGGAATTTTTCGAGGAGAGTGAAATATTTTTCGTAGTAAAAGAAAATAATTACCTTGTTACAGACACTATCAAGATGATTTAAGACAATAAAAACAAGACTAGCTCTTGCTAGGTTCTTGTTGATCAGTTTTGGAAAGTAAGTTTTATTGATATACAAAACTAGAAAATGAAGCCAGTTGTTATTCTCTCCGCATTCATGCTTTGTATGTTGGCAAATTAAAGGAGGTTAAAATAAAAGTAAATAATACATTCATCCAAATCCCTCTCTAATCTGTGCATGTTATTTTTCTTTTCAGATGCCAATCTGTTCCGAAAATGTGTGCATGGGCTCTGTGGTGGTGCCAAACCAGCACATCCGCAAACCAGATGAAGTCAGAACTAAAGAAGAGCTTCTTCCACTGGCCACCGACTTCATAGACCAGTACTATACCTCTATCAAAAGGCAAGCAAACTGTGTGGTACCTAGAGAGCGATTAAGTCTCAGAGCGTGTACCAATGCAAACAAAATTCTGTGAAACAGGAGAAATAATAGCAATTTCTTATGATGTTGTGCTGTTTAGGTTATTTGTGTCTCTTTATTCTTATAGAACTATACAGTGTATTCTTTATTCTAGTCAAAACAATATGCAGAACAGAGTAATTCCATACAGGACTGACTGAAACCTAGCCAGAGACACATCATCTGTTGTGGTGACCCCCAAGGGGTTAGGCCAAAAGAAGATATGTACCTGATCTTTTATTTTTTTATGCCCTGTCCTGTCAACAGGTATGGATCTAAAGCCCATGTGGACAGGCTGGAGGAGGTGACCAAGGAGATAGAAGCTTCAGGAACCTATCAACTGAAAGATACTGAACTGATTTATGGAGCCAAGCATGCCTGGAGAAATGCTGCCAGATGTGTGGGAAGGATTCAGTGGTCCAAACTACAGGTAATTTCAGAATGCCTGAAATCCATGAATGCTGTTGTCTGAGATTTGTGCTGTTAATGTTTTTTTTTCTGACAGCTTGTCAATTAATGTAGACAGTTACATAGATGGATACATCTCTGCCAACATTTAGATGTTTTCATATTATGAAGCACTCATAATACTTCAGACTTCTTGTTTTTATATTTGCTATTCAGGTTTTTGATGCCAGAGACTGCACAACAGCCCATGGAATGTACAACTACATTTGTAACCACATTAAGTACGCCACCAACAAAGGGAATCTGAGGTAAACACATACATATAGTGCAAAGTGCTCAGCTCTTTCCTCAAGTCTTCTTTTCCTTTATTGTTTTTTCTTTGATTTGGTACTGCTCGCCATGTATTCTTTCCACTGCACTTGTTCCTCTCTCCATGTGTTGACCCCATCACGCCACTCTTTCTCTGACTACCCCGACTTGACCCACTGTCCCATCTGTCAGCATTCTCTCTTAACGCTGTATCTGACACTATCTGCAGCCTGTCTATCTATTTGTCAGCATCTCAGCACCAATCATTGCCCTGTTGGTAAAGTGCCAGACCTTACTAACAAGCAGTCATTTGTCAGAACTGCAAAGCCTCACTCACTTTCTGCCAAGTCCTAATCACATGTGACACCTCATATTTACTTCTTGGCTGATGGATAGCTTCTGACTCATTACTACACTTAGCCTGGCCTGAGGAAGTCAACTCAGATATACATGCTGAAAAGAGCCAATATAATATCCAGTCCACAGCTCTCTGGAAGGCTGGCTTTAATATAAATGGCCACAGATTCAGAAATATGAATATAATTAAGACAGGAGACACATAAAATAAGCTGGAGGGATGCAGATGATGAATTGAAAAAAATAACTTGATTCTAAATAACTCCAAATAAACTATCATATAATAGTACCTTATAAAAAATACTGTGCTCTTGTATGATACACTTGGTCCAAATACTGATAATATTATATAAAAAGTAGCACTGTACAAGGTACAAAAATAGTCAATTTAAAAATGTTGCAAATAAACAAAACATTTCATGTTTGTGAATGTCTATCATTTTTCTAAAAACTCTATATAGTCATAAACTATTTATTAATCCTTTCAATATTAGAAGAGGAAGAGAGCTCACACATTTTAATTACTGGCCTTAAACCTGTCAATTATCCATTAGTAAGGAATTTATCAGCTGTTTAGAAATACTTATTAATAACTGTAATAACTCCTTTACATAATAGTGATAACTTTATAAAGAAAGAGAGCATTTTAAAATCTATCATTACTTATGAAATGCAGATGTCAAATGGATCTGTGCCAAAATTACTTAACACAGAAAAACATTGCCATATACTGTAAAATTAGCCTATATATGTTACCTTTTCATATACAACTCTTGGCTTTATTTAGTTCTACTCTTTACAGAATTAAAGTAATTGGAAATTTAAAATGCAGACTTTATATTATTAATTATTATTTAGTGATTGCATCCTTTGATTAGACCAAGACTGGAACAAAGGTGTACAGATGGTAAAATCAATAAATAAATCAGGTTTCTGTCCTGGACAAGACTCCAGCTGTCTGACAAAAAAGCAATAGAAATCATTATCCAAGTCAACAAAACAAACAAGGTGGAAGACTGAGGTGACAGAGGAAGCGAAATCTCAAGAATGCAGAATTTACTCCTGATTATTTAATTTATATCACCTCTTTTCCAACAAGCCACTCCTGTTAAAAGAAGTCAGGTAGGCAGCTAAACTTGAAAAATGAACAAGTTAAACATTGGGGGTCACCGGGAGATAATAATATTTTGTCTCTATATGTTACTTTAACAATACAGCTGACACCTTACAAAGCTGTACAAGGCTTAATGTTCTACAGATGATGATTATTAACACAACTGGCACAGATTGAAACCCCCCCCCCCCGCGACTTACAACCAGCTTAGTAGTATTAACACTTTCACCCGGTCACAGTATTAAACGGTAACAGTATCATGTGGAGCAGGCCAAAGGTAGCTAAGCTTTGGCACTTCTCTGAGTCTTTTGAGATATTGAAATTCATTTCCTTCAAGTTGATTACTGACACAGTGCTAACCATCTGTTAGGAATGTTGAAAATGTTGAGAAATTTCCAAATATTAATATATTGTTCACCATCGACCACTTTTTTCCCTTGACTTCAATATGGACAGAACCATAGAATAATTAAAAAAATGTTGTGCCTATATTGCATATTAATAACATGTTTTTTATTAGCTTTTTCTGTTTGTTTTTTGCAGGTCAGCTATCACCATATTTCCTCAGAGGACAGATGGCAAACATGATTTTCGAGTGTGGAACAGTCAGCTGATTCGCTATGCTGGCTACAAACAGCCTGATGGACGGATCCTTGGAGATCCTGCTAATGTTGAATTCACAGAGGTACACATGAGGAGTTGTGCTATTAAATGAGTAAAGCAGTTCTATAATGTTTTTTTTTTCTTTTATTATCCTATTTGTTCTAAACTTACATGTAGTGTTTGGTCATTAGATTTGCATGCAGCTGGGATGGAAAGCTCCAAAGGGTCGTTTTGATGTTCTGCCCCTTCTGCTGCAAGCCAATGGAAATGACCCTGAGCTGTTTGAGATCCCTGAAGACCTCATTCTTGAGGTGCCAATCACACATCCAAAGTGAGTTATGTCTTTCTTCTTGAAAATGCAAAAAAAAAAGAAAAAGAAAAAGAAAAAACATACAGAATCTAGCAAAAATAAGAAGAGAGGGGGCTGCATTAAAAGATCCACCCACTCAACATCTTTTAACAATACTTCTAAAACAATAGGGTGCTTTTAAGCCAAGAACTATGATTGGGTTATCGTCAGTTTCCAACTGTGCCGATTATTCCAAGAAAACACTGCTGCCTGTGCTTTATCTGTTGCTATGCCAGCTTTTGTGGTAACCATGGGGCTTGTTAGTGAAATTTTAACTTTCCTCCTGTTTTTTATTCTTATGTGTTCTATTACTTTTAAGAAAACTTTTTCAACAATAGCCACTGTACACATGCCATAAAAGCCATTGATATTTAAAGTGTTAAGCTGCTGCAGTCCTATAACATGTGCAATCACAGTGAAGAATTAGATATTACAGCTACAGAAGTTTTCACACCTTCAAAAAGCTATACAACAGGTTATCAGTGCAGCGCTGCATGCTACCGAGAATATTTCAGAATCCCTTGATGCACAATTCTCACTGTTAGACTCCCCTAAAATTGGCATCTCTTGCTCCATACCCTGCATCAGCTGGCCTTGAGCCTGGCAGCAGCTTGGCACAGGCCAGGACCACCAACGGTGTCTCATCATTACACAAGATTAGACCCAGCTCTGGAAATAATGCACTGAGAGCAGTGTTATCAATCCCCTTAGAGATTGCAGGGAGTGAGTGGTGGGAGGTAGATTGAGGTCCAGCTTGCTCTGTCCAGCACTGACAGAAGTAGATTTCTTTGTGTTAATGCTTGTTTTGGCTGTCGCCCCTTTTTAAATTATGTGTCTCAGGAGTAATTACTCACGCTCTTGAGGATTTTAGAGACCATTCACATCACTAATGAAGCAATGGACAATATCCTGACCTCAGTAGGGATTATAATGAATAGAATTATGTGAAATAGCAGCCCTTAGCTATCATGTCCCTGTTTGCTCAGGTATGAGTGGTTTAAAGATCTGGGTCTGAAGTGGTACGGCCTCCCGGCGGTTTCCAACATGCTGCTGGAAATTGGCGGTCTGGAGTTCACGGGCTGCCCCTTCAGTGGCTGGTACATGGGCACAGAGATTGGTGTGAGAGACTTCTGTGACAGCTCACGCTACAACATTCTGGAGGTACAGTGCTGTGCCAAAATAGAGTCATGTTCCATTGGAAAAAGAGAAAAGAATTTCAGGCACAGATTGACTGAAGCCATGTGCAGAGAAGAAAGCATGTATTGTGTCACTAAATGAGCCAGTCAGAATGCAGTTCTTCTTCCTCCATGTTTTGTTGCAAATCCTTTAATATAAAAAAAAAAACAGTGGTACTTTTGATATTGTGCAAAATATGTTTACCAATATATTTTTCTATAGATGGGCAAATTGAATTGTAACCCATTTTGTAATATTTAACAATCAGATCTTCAAATTATTTTAGGGCATGCAGTATAAATATATATGTGACATAGCATATAATTAGGGAGACCAGAGTGTTTGCTATTTTTGCATGTATCACATTATTCTGACAAGTGAAGAAAATTTCAGTCAGAGTCGTCCAATTATGAAGAGCACTTCAGGGCACATGGGTGCCAGCTTTGGATTTGTCTGTGCTTGCAGTGATGACGAGGGCCATTTGCTTCAGTACAGCATGACCACAACACAGCAACTCTACAAAGAAATGAAATACTAAAGTTTATGTCACCAAAATTTTCAGTCTCAGGTATGTCAGGCATTTTTTTTCTGTATTATATAGGAGGTGGCAAACAAAATGGCCTTAGACACCAGAAAGACATCCTCCCTTTGGAAAGATCAGGCACTCGTAGAGATCAATATTGCTGTCCTTCACAGCTACCAGGTATTGAAATCTGTGATTTGAAGTAAGTAGATTTTAAACTTCTTAAAGTTTGTAGACAGCTCCTTGGAACAACAGCACCTACAGTTATCTTGGACTCAAAGTGGCTACTGCTGAGCAAATTCCATGGTGAAGTGTGTTAAGCCATGTTTATAACAATTTGTTGGCGTCGAAATTACTAGATATTTGTGATCAAATTATAGCTTGATACTCCACACACTGGTTTATTACAAGATGTGCAGCTGTTTGTTTGTTAATAGCACTTGACCATTGTAAGCATTCAGTGTATCCATTTTAATGCACTCATGAATAATAATAAAACACTTATTTGGTGGTGACATAATTCATATCCATCCATCTATGCTACCTATTCTTAGACATGCAAAGTGACCATAGTAGACCATCATTCAGCCACAGAGTCCTTCATGAAGCACATGGAGAATGAGTTTCGGGTGCGAGGCGGCTGTCCTGGGGACTGGGTGTGGATTGTGCCTCCAATGTCAGGAAGCATCACGCCAGTTTTCCATCAAGAAATGCTTAACTACCGCCTCAGCCCTTCTTTTGAGTACCAGGTGAGTAAATAATTCCACATCCGACACACCTCATTGCATGAGATATCTTTAATTTAAAATCACCTGATTTTTCTTCTCCTATGCAAAAGCCCGATCCATGGAATACCCATGTGTGGAAAGGGGTCAATGGGACACCCACAAAGAAAAGAGCCATTGGATTCAAGAAGCTTGCCAAGTAAGTGTGCTTGGTTTTACTTAATCATTCATTTCTTTTCCCTTTTATTTGTCTTTGCACTGTAAGAGTCAAAGCTAAATTGCAACTCTAAATGTGAAAGATCACAAATGATTTGTATTTGTTAATTTAAGGCTAAGCAGGTATTCACTTTGCAAACAAAAGTTAGACACATGACAAAGACGCTGGGGTACTCAGCAGTGAAATTCATCCAATCAACCCCTTAAGGAGTAATCAGAATTTTGTCAGTGTTTTGTTTGTGTATACATGCACTTGTGCGCGTGTTCTGCTATTATTATAATTGCCTTGAGGAGATGACAAGCTAGGTAATCACAACTGTCATCCATCCGTAGCTGTCTGCTACAGTGAACCAGCCTATTACTAATTTCAGAGGCTCAATAAGAAACTTTTTTTTTCTTTCTATAATTCAGTTGGTCTTTATCTTTGCTGCATCTCATTTGCATTGTCTTTCTCTTCACCTCTGCAGGGCTGTGAAGTTTTCAGCGAAACTCATGGGCCAAGCTATGGCCAAGAGGGTTAAAGCCACTATACTGTTTGCTACAGAGACGGGCAAGTCGCAAGATTATGCCAAAACGCTCTGTGAAATCTTCAAGCACGCCTTTGACGCAAAGGTACCCCTTGCTCCCACCTTGCATCATCATTTCCAAAGGTTGAGAACTAGCTTATGTATCGCTGCTCTAATATCTAATTGAAAAAGGAGGAACTGAAAGACACCCCTCCCCCGAACCCCATTCTCTGGTTGATAAAGCTGAGCAGATGCCAGCTGAGTATAGATGACAAAGGGTTTGAAGAAAGAAAAGCCAATCTTTTGTTACATTTTCCTCTTGTCTCATGCAGTAAAGTGCCGCAGGTTGGAGGCAAGATTTATCCACTAAAGCATAGAACAGGGTAGTAGTTTTAAGACAAAATCCTTCAGTGCCGCTGGGTGTGCAAATCTGTATACAAAAACCAAACAGAAACAAGAGAAAGAAGCTTCTCTTGAACACACACTATGGGATTTTTCCTCCTGGTCCTATCTTTATTTGCTCTTCCTGTTTTCCCAGTGTGATCAATCACACAAGGAGATTCATGCATGAAGATTTGTGCATGTGTGTGTCACTGTGAGTGGGCGTGTGCTGATGGATCGCAGGGCAGATGCAAACGCTTAGGGGGAATCTTGGTTGTTGTGGGGCTAAAGGCTTCTTTCTCTTCACGCCTTTGGTTATGTGTCTTTGAGGCGTATATGCATGTGAAATGCAAGTGCGGCCCGTGGCAGACAAACACCATCACGCTGAGTGGTATGCATCATGGATGCTCAATGTGTGGCAGCAGCATATTATCATCTCGTTAGAGGCGAGGACAGAGTGGTCATTACAACCTCCTCCTCTGCCAGCGGCTATGTGTTCAGCCTTAATTTACACGCTCAAGTCATCTGTCATTTGGAGTGTGTGTCTAGGAAACAAGAGTGAGATAAACACTACACCATGTAAGTCGCTAAGCTTCCATCAGTGCAACGCTCTTTTTTTCCTGCAGGTTATGTCTATGGATGATTATGATGTTGTGGACCTGGAGCATGAAACACTGGTTTTAGTGGTGACCAGCACATTTGGGAATGGTGACCCACCTGAGAATGGGGAGGTATTTATGAATACTTAATACTTGTCAGTTATTAGGAGCTCAGCAGACACTTCTAATTGTATGTGTTTGCTTTTTTTTTGCTGTAGAAATTTGGAGCCGCCTTAATGGAAATGTGCCACCCAACAACAAACACAGAAGATAGGAAGTGAGTTTGATCTCTCAATCCAGTTTTTAATGTTTACTTAAGTAATTATTGTTTGTCCCTTGAGTTAAAAGCCTGTGCGTGCCTCTGCTTTTTTCTTATTTTCTAGGAGCTACAAGGTCCGTTTTAACAGTGTTTCCTCTTACTCTGACACTCGGAAGTCATCCAGCGATGAACCAGAAACCAAAATTAACTTTGAGAGCACCGGACCACTTGCTAATGTCAGGTAAACAAAGTAAACTAAACAAACCTAACAGGTGTTTATGTGCGAATCTATCATAAATTATCAAACAGGAAAGCAAGGAAATCTGGAAGGAAAACTACATAAAATGCTTATGCTAAATAGGATAGGCACATACTATGCGTCATCTGTGTTCATAGTCAATGAAATGCTGCAAAAAGAATGGTTAAATGTTGGCTTAATATCCAGGCAAATTCACTTTGAAACATCAAATGGGATACATAATACATAAATATGGATTTATCATCTAATCAATAAAAAATCTTTGAATGTTTGATTAGTTTTAGTTCTTTCTGTTCACCTCTTGCGCAGATAACAGTAGAGCCTTTGTAATGCAGGTAGCAGCATAATTGTAACTGTAATGTGATTACTGAATTTAGTACAGTAATGTGTTACATTATTGCATTACTAAAACAATGTAATGTAACACATTAAATAAAATGATTACAGTAATGTATTACTTTTGAACTTGTTCCAACCAGTGCTGGTGGTAGGGAATTAGACTGCAGTGTAAAGAAATGAATAGCTCCTTTAGCAAGTTAGCAAGGAAACTCTTTAATGGAGATAAATGATGTCAACTGTCACCATGCCTGGTTTAATAAAATTAGCAAGCTGAATGGGTGGAGGCTCCACCAGCAATATCAAATTACAATGTATAAGAAATCATTTGGTTGTCTGAATGCACAAGGTTTAGTGAGCTGTTTTGATAATACACAACTTAAATTTTTTAATCAATATATTAAAACCCCCAGTAGATATTCAGTTAACTGTGTAATACACTGTAAAATACTTTTTATTAAAAAAATAAAGGTGCAGGTCTGTTATATGGGGCTTATGAAAAGCTGTGTTTTAGAGCTACGTTGTCCTCACAAGACACCTACTAAACACCTCATTTTGTGGAATATGATGGATTACTTTAGGTTAAATATAATATAAATTATTTAGAATGAGCTCAGATGTAAACATGTGCAGCAGTAATATTGATCCATATAACACTAACGGGGAACATTTCTCTGCACTTTTACTTTTGAGACTTAAGTAAAATCTGCCAGTAAGTGTTGTGAAGTGTTTTCATAGTGTGGCGTTTCTACTTTTACTTTAAGAATGGTTCTACAAAATTCATCCACCACTCATCATGGTCATCTGATGGTAAATATTTTATAAATATAAAAGTAATAACATCTTAAAATTCTTCAGCCCAGAAGGAGTACAGAAAGGTGAAGATGTCCTGGAAGGGTGCACCAAGAAGTATGACCCTGTGAGCTTATATCAAAAAATAAAAGACAGGCAACGAAAAATCTGGTCTGGTCCAGTTTAAGTAGTGTGTTTTAGACGGTGAAGGAAGATTTTTTTTCTTTCCTTTTTTCCTGGAGGGATTGGTGATGGTAATGGTGGTGGTGGTGATGGTAAATGGTGGTCATCACCTGTGCTTGTCCTTCTCTGAAAGTCACCACTAAATTTTGGCATTAAAAAACATTTCACTGCCTCTCTGCTGTAAATTATTAGTTATTATTAATCTCTTGCTCTGTTTCACAACGTGTCTTTGTCCCGTCTTCCTCCCCTCACCCCCCCCAACCGGTTGAGCCAGGTTCTGCAGGAGGTTTCTTCCTGTTAAAAGGGAGCTTTTCCTTCCCACTGTCGGCAAAGTGCTTGCTCATGGGGTTTTCTTTGTTTTCTTTGTATTATTGTAGGGTCTTTACCTTACAATATAAAGCGCCTTGAGGCAACTGTTGTTTTGATTTGGCACTATATATATAAAATAAAACTGAACTGAATTAAATTGAGTTCCAGTATGTCTAAATGCAGGGTTTTCCTTGTAGTGTTTCCTCAGTGCATACTCCACATGAGGATGGCTATAAAACTCCTTTCGGATAAAAATCTTATTGCAGCTGACAGTTTGCTGATCAGCTAAGGAAGAAAAGACAACAGAGATTTTGCTCAAACTTGGATCAGATGTGAGCTGACTTCCTCACTGCAAAGAAGTGGAAAGAGATGTTGTCTGCCTTTGAAAAACAAAGTGATCTGTTTCATGTTTATGTCCATCTAAACTCAGACAGGACACGTATTTATAAATACATCAGCTGTTTTCAACTGTTTGACATATTCTGAGAGGAAGGAAAGGGCAAGTTTCTAACATGGACACAGTGGTGGTGGTTTGCAGTTGTGTATGTTTGTGTTTTATTTCTTGGTTTTTTTAACACTACCTGTCTCTCAGTCTCTGTGTTTTCTTCATATATGTGTGTCTCTGTTTAGGTTCTCGGTGTTTGGCCTTGGCTCCAGGGCCTACCCACACTTCTGCGCCTTTGCCCACGCTGTGGACACACTGTTTGAAGAGCTGGGGGGTGAGCGCATCCTACGCATGGGAGAGGGAGATGAGCTGTGTGGCCAGGAGGAGTCATTCAGAACATGGGCCAAGAAAGTTTTTAAGGTTGGTTTCCTGGGCTGAGACCCTTTGGGCGTGGTTAAAGGTGGTGTATTTGGAACGTGTACATTATGAACCTAGAGTTAAGCTTTATCTCAAGACCGGTATGTTAGTTACTTGTCAAGTAGCTGTTCATCCCAGTACAATCCTCTTTCTGGTTTTTTTTTCTTGGAGATTATGTATCGGAATTTCAGGAGCGGGACCACGCCTCCAAACACGCTCATTCCGGTTGTCATCCATATAGGTTCCCCCAGTTCTGCAAGCTGTTCAATTTCGTTTACGTGCCCCACCCTCTCCTCCGTCCTTGTTCTCAATTCTTTAACTTCTTCATTTCTATTTAGTGCATGGGGATCTGCCAGGCCCGGGAGCCATCGCCAGTCCCCTTCGAGGCCTTTCCCAAACCGCAGCTCAATTCATGTCAAAGCATTCATTTTTACCTACTAAAATGCTGTCAAACCTAAAATGAGGACGTGGGCCCAGCTAGTGAATTTTTATTTCTGCAAACAGTGCAACAGATCAGATCAAACTGTCTTCCCCCTCCTTTAAAACCGCTGCAACAGTCAAGCTAGCATTTAAAATATTGTGCTTACATATGACCTTGACATTGCGATTACACGTATAATCTTGGAGGGTTTCCAACTCTTTTGTTTATCTTCTCTGTGGCTGCTCGTGAAGGCTGCCTGCGATGTATTCTGTGTTGGTGATGACGTGAACATTGAGAAGGCCAATGACTCCTTAATCAGCAATGATCGCAGCTGGAAGAAGAGCAAGTTCCGCTTGACTTACACGGCCGAGGCCCCAGCCCTCACAGAAGGTGAAAGTTCCTCTTGGTACTTAGTTACAAAATGCTTGTGGAAACTTAATATTAAAGGGGCAAGTTCATCTGTACAAAATACCTGTAATTGATCAGCAGTGTGGTAGTGCGGTTATTGATAAAGATGAGTCACTCAGCCTTTACGTGACCCGAAGCTGAGATTTGTGGCCCTGGTGTGAGAAAATCATAATGAGATTATAATGGGATTTTGAGAACTTTTCCCTAGAGGTCTCGAGTTCAAAGTACTGGACCAGATTTGAAGTGGTTCTGTTACTTAATTTCCATAAATTCATTTGGTACTTCGGCACCTTCAAACTGACACAGATTGTGACGTAAGCTTGGGGGTGGGCAGACTGGGACCCATTGACTAGTCTGCTCATTTAGCCCCCAGACCAAAGGGTAGCATTCCAGGACTTATGGCTTGGTCAGAGGATATCAGAGGATATTCCCTTCCTTGTTGAGAGAGATTAAAAGGTTGGGATCTGAAGCAAAATTGCAAATATTTCAGTATAAAGCGAGAAATATCCATAAATTTGTTCTGATTCTTTTTTTGATATTACAACAATTTTACACAATTTGGCAAGCTGTGTCTTTGATGTTATTAATGATGTTAATGTTTGTTAATGATGTGATTCTTTTGAAGTTCTTCAATTAGAATTTTTTATGTAGTTTGATTTGGTTTATTAGTGCTGTGGAATATAATAGTATTTGAAAAAGAATCCATGTATTTATCCATGAATACATAGTATTCAACATAATATGTCTGTGCAGCAACTTTGCTAGAAATTCATTGCATTGTCTTTGCCAAAGTAGAGAGTTGTTTACATTATGCCATTATGTTAAGTTTGGATCCTGACTCTCTGAACTATATAGGGCTGGGCTGATACCCTTTTTGTACCCTTACCTATACCCTTTATGTACAGACACTCCCGTATCTGTGCATAAAGCTTCTTATCAATCTTTCCCGGAAAAGAAATCAAAGAAGTATTTTTTCCAAGAAGAACAGGTCTGTTGATCAATCCATAAATGATGTATTATTTATGTCTGCTAACAGCATTATACAGCATTCACAAGAAGAAGGTTTATGGAGCAAAGATGCTTGAATCTCATAATGTGACAGTTGTTTACATTATGCCATAATGTTAAGTTTGGATCCTGACTCTCTGAACTATATGTACAGACATGGGAGTGCCTGTACATATAGGGCTGGGCTGATACCCTTTTTGTACCCTTACCTATACCCTTTATGTACAGACACTTCCATGTCTGTACATAAAGCTTCTTATCGATCTCTCCCAGAAAGAAATCAAAGAAGTATTTTTTTCCAAGAAGAACATGTCTATTGATCAATCCATAAATCATGTATTATTTGTGTCTGCCAACAGCATTATACAGCATTCACAAGAAGAAAGTTTACGGAGCAAAGATGCTTGAATCTCAAAATTTACAAAGTCCAAAATCAAAGTAAGTATTTACACGTGAAACACTTTTCAGATGAAAACACTTTGTCGCATATTTGTACGTTTTATCAAAATCGTAAACTAACGTTCAGTTCGTCTAATGGATTCTTCTGGTGTCCAACTCATTCATTGTTTACAGTGACATTTTAACTAAATGGAACAGACTGAAAATGGTGCAATGTTATTTCCTAAATCTCTGATCCCTTTCATAGTCGCTCCACCATATTTGTGCGGTTACACACAAACAACCACGACAGCCTGCGCTACAAGCCTGGCGACCATCTGGGCATCTTCCCTGGCAACCATGAGGACCTGGTAACAGCTCTCATAGAAAAACTGGAGGATGCTCCACCTGTCAATCAAATCGTCAAAGTGGAGTTCTTGGAGGAGAGAAACACTGCCCTAGGTGGGTATTAGCAAAGTCATGCTACTTTGCGAATACAGTAGGCATGCAATCACGAGAATGGCATTTTAAAATCTGGGCAGGTTGTCAAAATCCAAATGTAAATAAGAAGTCACAGCAGACATCATGAAGTCACACTTCAGCAGGATATCCATGCCCAGAAATTTTTCAGTGAACTGCATATTGGCAAACAGTTGTGGTGACACCGGGTGACTTAACTGTGATTTTCTCTGTGACTGTGATGCAAGACATTTGCTAAACACAGGATTAGTGCTTATTCAAAATTCATCTCTACAATTCAAGCCCTTGTTGCTAACAACTCTCACTGTATCTAATTTTCTTTCAATTCGAGAATCACATGTTCCATACTGCTGCTTGCATTTTGCGAGGATCACATGTTCCATACTTCTGCTTGCATTTTGGTTGTACTTTGCTAATTACAGACAACTAGACAACATATCCAAGGGTGTTATGTATAACGTGTTAGCAAATGCTTATCACACAGAGAAATGCTTCTGATCTTCTGACTGGTTTGATACTGATTCTCAAGCTAGTTCATTTTCAGTCAACAAATTCCACATTGTCTAGCATTAGATCAAGTAGCAGGAAAACAGCATTGCTAAGACCTTTTGCAGCAAAAACCTCCCAAAAAACAAGCCAGCAAAAAAACTGCACACACACACACGGAGCTCTTATAGTTTGTTACCTCAATTTTTTCTTTCATGTTACACATACAAAAAACTAGTACATCATATGAATTAACTCAACTTTAACCTTATAATTTTCTGCAGGTGTAATCAGTAACTGGACAAATGAGACCCGTATCCCTCCCTGCACCATCTACCAGGCTTTCCAGTACTTCCTGGATATCACCACTCCACCGAGCCCTGTGCTGCTCCAGCAGTTTGCTGCTCTAGCAACCAATGACAAACAAAGAAAGAAACTAGAGATCCTCAGTAAGGTAAATTCACTTAGTTTTCAATGTTACCATTTACACTGACCTTTCAAATGGCTGAGCTGCAGCAGTGCTGAGTGCTTGAACTTGTTTTGTGACCAAACACATGAGGGATTTCCGATGTGTGCATGTAAGCTGTATCCAAAGATATGTTCTCCCATTTCCAATCTGAGATGAAAATGTATGCATATTTTTAGATCACTTTTCCAAGAACTGTTCTATAAAAAGTCACCATGTGCTTAAGCTTCAACAGTAACCAACACATTTCCTGTGTTTCAAAATATGAGAATATGGCAGATAGTTTTATGTGTCTTATAGCTGATTTGGTGCTCTTTGCACCAAGAGTACGTACAGTAGGAGTTAGCTGGCGCCAAATTAAAGCCGTTGATCGTTCTAACCCAGAGCCATCCCCCCTTGCAGTGCCTCCCACTATTCACTCTCCATTTTTGTCAATGTGTGGAAAAGGCTGGATGAGGCCAAGCAGTGACTCATATGCTCATACACAGAATTATTGTCACCAAAGCAAGAGGGAAAGATGGTAGGCTTCTGAATTCAGAAAGAAGAAATTGTACAGTAGAAACAGCATTGCAGAACATGTTTTAATGAGTTAAATCTCAAGCTCATTCCTTACAGGAATAATTGTTTTGTTTTTTTGTTTTTTTAAGCATTTCTCTTCTTGTTTTTCATGTCCAAGCAATACAAAGCACACACTGGCTTATTATCTTCTTTTAAAAAAGTTAATTAAACAAATCTATCAGCTTCTCATATCTGTACAGTCCCACGCCCCCTTCTGTTTATCAAGGTTGAAAAGCCCAGGCCCCAAAGTGCTTATTGTGTTAGAGTTTTGCTAATTATGCATTAGGTGCTTGAAACTGTCTTTTAAGCTCATATTGTGGACCACACCAGTGGGTTCTCAATGAGCATTTTGTCGCTCATTAGCACTTGAGAACAAAGCAAAAGTTGGTAACATATCAAAGGTTTTTTAGCCTGATGGCAGTGCTCTACTTTCCTCACATCCAAATGTCAGCGATGACACGCAGAAACAGTTGGGCAGTGAATGGCGAATAGCTCTGCTTGTGGCTGCCTCCTGCTCCTGAGTCAGAAATGTTTACAGATCCAAAAGAGGAAACTATCCTCTTTTTTCAGTTGCTGTGGGAGTTGCATTGATTTCTTAGTCTGAACGACAATAATTCAATAACTTACCATGACTAAAACTATATAAAAGAAATGACAGCCGATACCTTTGTGCCACATTGTCTTTCTCTGTGACATTCCAGGGCTTGCAGGAGTATGAGGAGTGGAAGTGGTACAACAATCCCACACTGGTGGAGGTGTTAGAAGAGTTTCCTTCTATCCAGATGCCCTCCACTTTGCTGCTAACCCAGCTGCCTCTTCTGCAGCCTCGCTACTATTCTATCAGCTCCTCTCCAGACCTGCACCCAGGGGAGATCCATCTCACAGTGGCTGTGGTCTCCTATTGCACCAGAGGTAAGGCCCTTGTACTAATTTGGAGTTTTTTCCAGTTGAAGAACTGCTCTAATTCCTGTCCAAGTATTTAAAAGCTGTGTAGGCGTAGTTTCAGATGCTTAGGTCTTCTCAGCTGCCTGGAGAGGTTAACTTTAGTCTACTCAGAAGACTTTTAGTAGTCTGAAGTAAGTATTATGCATGTGAGTTTTATCAACATGAGAAAAATGTAAATTATACAGATATCAGGGTAACTATATTGCAGTTATTGGTTTATTTTTTCCTTAATTTAACTAGAAAGTATTCTGATATTTAAACATCTTTTTCAGTGATCATGTACTTTAAATTACTAGACATAATAGACATTTCTCAAACCAGTGCAGGCCTGGTATATATTTTGGTTAAGTCTGTGCCATGGATAAAAGGCACTGTGCCATAGCTCCTTCAAGGCTACTGCAAGGATTAAAAAAGAAAAGTGACTCAGACTCTCTGAAAACCCTCCGAAGCTACAAGAGAAATGATTGGAAGTTATCTTAGAATGTAAGTCTGCTTTACAAGGCAGCCAAAACAAAACTGTAAAAACCAGAAACACGCACTGGGAGAAAGATTTTACATATTCTGTTTATAAATATGGCCACAAGCACAAACAGTATACTTCAGTCTACTTCACTGCATTATTTAGGCATGAGGCATTATTTAGGGCATGATTTAAGTGTTGTTTTTAGCACCGCTGTGGCGGTATATAATCTCAACCTGTAAAGTAGTCAATAAACATTACTATACCTTTTAACTGCTATCTTCTCCCACCTGTAATGTGCACTTGTGTGGACATATTACTATGATTGTATAAGCAACAGCTGAATTACTGTAATTTCCCTTTAGAGAAAGAGCGTGAGGAAGAGGGGAAGATGGCTATAGCCTTGAACACATGTTAGGACCACTCTTTTCCTGTTAGTTTGTACGCTTAAAAAGAGTGGGAGGCAGAGGGGAGAGAAAAAGGTAAAGTGCTTGCTCGGTAATCATCTCTTTCAGATGGAGAGGGACCAATCCATCATGGAGTGTGTTCATCGTGGCTTAACAGGATAGAGAAGGGGGAGATGGTGCCGTGCTTTGTCCGAGGGTAAATATCAAAGTGTTTTTACAAGAAATTTTAAGGCAATGCAATCTAATCTATAGTAATTTGCAAAAGTCTTGAGCCAACCCTTTATTTTGTTATATTTTGCTAAGAGAATGGGAAGTAGGTGCAGCAATTTACTGAAGCATGCAAACATACACAGGCAAACAGTATAAAAGCTGGTATATCAGGTACAATTCTAAAGAGCTTAAAAGTCAGTATTTGGTAAGAATCCCAACAAGTCTTTTTTTAAGTAAGCCTTCTTGTCATTTCTTCAAATATTCTTCTGGAATAGTTCCGCTGACTTCTTGAAGGACATTCAAAGCTCTACTTGGGATGTTACCCATTTTTTGTGATAATGTCTGTCAAGATGATCCCACACTGTTTCAAGAATGTTGAGGTCTGTTCTTTGGGGAGGCCAGTCCATGACTGGTGGTGTGTTTTGAGTGTTTTTTTCTATCCAGGTGTGTTTTTACTGCATTGACAGTTCGCTTGATTGGTAACAGCTTCATTTTTCAGCATAACAATAGATCCAGACATTTTTCCAGATGGTAAACCTCACAGTACATTTCTACATTTATAATTCCATTAATTTTTACAAGATCCCCAACAACACTGGCTGAAATGCATTTCTTATTGCATTTCTTATTTCTTATAAATACTGTTTATGAGATTTTGATCTTCTTTTGTCCTCTACTTCCTCTAAATGTTTATGGACACACACTATTTCCTGCAGAGATATGCAAATTTTTTGTCTAGGAGCCCTTTGAGAATCATCTTTTTGGTACAAAGGTACAATTTTAGGCAGCCAGTGTTTAAAGAAAAGCTTTGAAAGCCCTTTAGAAATCCTGGAGAACTGTTGTTCAAGGCCACATTAAAAAATACAAGAAAGTCTGGCTCCTTGGAAACAAAATGTAAGGAAATGCGGGGCTCCAGACATCATTTCATGACACGTGAAAGGTGATGTTTGACAAAGTTTGAAAAAAAAAAAGTAAGCTGATTTGCCAAGATTGGTACCACTCTCTTGTCTGCAGGCATGATATAGAGCTAATATGATTATCAATTCATTCCCTAAGACTAAAAGTGGAAACAAAAATAACAGAAATATTTGCTGTTAAAGTTCTCTAATTAGTACCTTTTATCTTTTTGTGTAAAACAACTCATTTTTATCTTACCAGGAGTGTTCTTTGTAAAATTTATAAGTTTACAGTGAATAAACAAAATAAAATTGTCAGTTAGTGAGTTTTAGAGGCAATGAAAGGATTAGGGGAATCTTGACATCAAGCTATACTTCTCCAAAATACTCTATTATTCCTTTATTACATTTTATAGGCTCCATGGTAATTTGTTGGATGTTGTTTGTGTGTGTGGCATTATTTTAGTGCACCATCATTCCAGCTTCCCAAGGACAACCAAGCACCTTGCATCCTTGTGGGTCCAGGAACAGGGATTGCCCCATTCAGAAGCTTCTGGCAACAAAGACTATATGACCTTGAACAAAACGGTTGGAATTTTCTTCTCAGTCAATCCTTAGAGAGTTACTTTTCACCAACTTATAAAAAGACTTTGCAATGTATTTTCAGTGCTTATAGATTTATTCTTCAAATTAAAGTGATAATGTAATTTTGACACTTGTACTCTGGATATCACTTCTGCATTTCCATCCAGAGCAACAAAGTAACTCTTACCTCTTATCTTCAAGGGATGAAATCCTGCCCAATGATACTGGTGTTTGGTTGTCGGCAGTCTGAGATGGACCACATCTACAAGGAGGAGACCATACAGGCCAAGAATAAAGGGGTGTTTAAGGAGCTCTACACAGCCTATTCCAGAGAGCCTGGCAAACCAAAGGTACAAGCACTAAACACGAAGGAAGTCACTTGTAACATCTGTCTCTGGCCTGTTTAGTTAGAAATAAATTCACAAATTTGAGATGGCTGGATAAATACTTCTGTAGATATAGTGGATTTTTACTTATCAATGTCATTCTGCTGATACATTTTCATATATATATTTGTCTTTGTTCTCTTTATGCTCTGTGCTTCCTTTGTTGTTGTGATTGATTCTTGTTTTGTTTACAGTTCTGTTACTTTTAGCAGTGACAGTCAATACACGGATTTGAAAAGAAGAACAAAATCCACAGAGCATAATTTTTCTTACTCTGAGGTTGCTTTGTTCCTGCGCATATCAGTCTTTAGGTGGCAGTTTGCAAATTTTACTTTATTCTGTGTGTAGTGTCCCACTCGGTTTTTCACATTGTTTCCTTTTCTGCTTTTTTCACGCTTCACTTCTCCATGCACACTCATCATTTCTTCACTGCCTCTCTGTCAGAAATATGTACAGGATGTACTGCGCGAGCATCTGTCAGAGACGGTGTACCAGTGCCTGAGGCAGGAGGGCGGACACATCTACGTGTGTGGGGATGTGACAATGGCAGGAGATGTTCTCAAGACTGTCCAGCAAATCATCAAGCAGCAGGGCAACATGAGCCTGGAGGATGCTGGCTTCTTTATCAGTAAGCTTCGGGTAAGAGTGGCGGCGTTCTCTCTGCAATATCATCCCTGTTATGTTCATGTTCATACTCCATTATACCCTACTGAACAGTGAAGTAAACTTAATGTAAGGGAGATTCTAGAGTTAGCTAAAATACCTGATCAGCTGTGAAATACTAAATGTAAGATGCTATCCATCATTGCAAAGGTAATGTTGTTTAAGGACTGTATATGGACATAAGCCCGATCACCCAGTGGTATGTGAGGTCCTGTTTTGAAACCTCTACCTCTTTTTTTTAGCATTTTGGCTCTAAAGTGTAACCATATGTTACCATGTTGTTTTGGCTCACATTGGTGTTTTTGCCACTGCAGGTCCATTTTGTCAATATTGGTCATACTATGATCAGAAAGAAGGGTTATCTGATGTTTGCCCGTTGGCTAATAACCTGTGATTGACAAGTGATTAACCAGTGTGTATGCAGTTTCACATTCAGACCCGCCCATCTCTCGTCACACCTGGCTTCAAATTACTCATCTTTATATTTCAAAACATGACTTCAGAAATCGATGGATGACATCATGGTAGCCAGTGTCTTTGGCTAGCTTTCTTGTCATGATCATTTCCCATAGAATCCCATTTTAAAAGGTATATCTACAGCCTGCTAAAGAAAACGTATTATTATGCTACCAAACGCACACACATCTGGTAAACAGTTACTCAACTTTGTCTCGCTACCAATCTTTGTCGTTAGGATGAGAATCGCTATCACGAAGACATCTTTGGCGTCACCCTGCGCACCTACGAGGTCACCAACCGTATTCGTTCAGAGTCCATAGCCTACATTGAGGAGAGCAAAAAAGACTCAGATGAGTAAGTGTTCTACATTTCCAGTATTTTTTGTTTCTTTTCATATTTAGTATGTTACAAAACTGTTCTGAAATGTCAGTAAAAGTCAGAAGAATCTTTTCTTTGGTAAAATATTTTTCATGGGTAAAATAAATGACTGCTGATTCACTGTGAATTCATGGTAACTTCTAATAAATCATGAGGAAAGGCTTTGTGAAAATCAGTTCTTTATTTAATATTAAGAAAATATAGAAAAATGTATTCCATCATCAAAAAAACAAACAAATAAAAAACCCAGAAAGGATTCATATCAACTATTTTTCTATTGATCATTCACTCATTCACATCCGTACAGTAAAATCAGGACCAATTACCACTGTGGAAAAGCCCATTCATATTTATTTCAATATTGCAACTACAAGAGCAGCTTTATCTCAGAAACATTTGTAAGTCAACTTCAATCTGCAACCTGTAGTTGCTGGCGACAACAATGTGTTGTCATCACTAGCTTCAGATGAAAACAGAGCAGGTAACCATAGAAACCTGTGGAGAAGAGCATTTAAACTAACAGGATTAGAGTGAAAGCGAGTGGCTCTGCTCCATTTCTGTTTTTGTTTCCAGCGTTATTTGTGCATATTCAAGATTAGACACTTCATATACCCTTGCCATAAGCGCAAAACAAGGGCCCTACATAGCCACTATGGCTCATTAACCACCAACAAAATGCATCACAGACGATGGTTCCTGTGTGGATTGTCACTTGAATTTCACATTCGGCCATCAAAGCCCCAGCTTGCTGGATGAGTAATGACTGTAACATCTCTATTTCCATGTCCCTGTTGCTCTTTCTGTCTGTCTGTCTGTCTGTCTGTCTGTCTGCCTGCCTGCCTGTCTGTCTGTCCTTCGGACTTTTTTTCTCTTCAGGGTTTTCTGCTCGTAGGTCGATGAATCGACAGGCTTTCTGAAAACAACAAGACACAGCACCGCTGGTTTACTAATACTGTGCCAATTTTTGTACTGTAAAAAATGGGTTTGTTTGTGTTCTTTTTTTTATATACCATTTTAATGTTTCTGTTGGGCTCTGCGATCTTGTCTGTAGCAAGTTGGAAATGTTCTGTTCTTTGAGAATCTGTTTTGCTTGTTGATGATACTTCCAAAAATGATCTAGTGTAATGACCTGCCTCATTGTGAATGCATGAGCAAGACAAGAATATATTCAAGAAATATAATATACTCTGTGTTATTGTTACTGTTAAAAGGCTTTTATTGAGGTTTTATATTTGCAAGGAAATGTGTGGCATAGATAGTAAACTTTTATTTCTGTGTGGATTAAGTCAACTTTACTTGTTGGGAAAGTATAAGGACTGCTCAAATATATTTGGACTGTTTTTCATTATCAATATCAATCTCTTTAGTCCTTGACTAAGAAAAAGAAAAGATGTATAGGCATGCAGACAGAGAAACTGAAGGACACGTGCTGCGGACAAATTTAACGTATTGACAGGTATCCCTGAATAATGAAAACATAAATTCTGCCACTGCCTCCATAAACAGATTACTTTGCTCTTCATTGGCAATTCTTCAAAATGCACTGGCCTCTGTGCGAGTGCCATTTTTCTTAGTGTGCTCATTCTGCCATAACATCATAATCTTTTGGGTCCCAGGTGGTGTTTGCTGAAACTGCAGCAGTAATGTGCAGGGCAGCCACTAAAGACCAAACTTGAGTCGATATATCTTAAAAATAAACTTCAATGATAAACTATTAACAAACATATAGGTCTTGAGGGCTTTTTAATTTAACATCTAAATCATACTTTGTTCAGTGTGGTATAACGTGTTATAATGTGTTAAATTATAAATGTCGCGGAGGATTTTTTTATTTTTCATCAGCTGTTTGGAATAAGCTATAGAGTAAATGACTAATCGGTGAGTAAATGAATAAGTAACAACAGAAAGGAATTGTTCAATATCATGGAAAATACATTTATTCACTCCAATAGGCTATCTCAGTGGCAGCTGTTTAAAACTTTGTTAAGATGTGTCCTAGATTTTGTTGTGTTGCATTGCAGCAAAGGTTGTCCGACTAAAATACAAGTCTGAAGAAGAAACGTATTTATGGGTACCTGATGTCCAGAATTAAAACGCTGCTGATATCAACAGATTGGTCTAGCAAGGCTGTTTTCCCCATTTCCAGGTCTTCTTACCCCTAATTGCCCATAAATCAAGTTTACTATTTTTACACTTTGGTTTTTGTACAGAATAAACTAATTAAATATAACATGTTACTCAGTGAGCTTTAATCGTGCCGTATTTGCGACCTTTGTAGAGAGCCTGTTTCCAGTCTGTATGCTAAGCTACACTAAACGGTTCTTGGCTGTAGCTTTGTATTTGCTGTAAAAACAAAATATTGGTATTGATCTGTTCAATTTATTCTCAGTAAAATAGAAAGAGCCTTTTCCTTAAAAGTAATCCGCAACAAAACGTTGTTACTGAAGGGAAAAAGATGCTGCCCAGTTCGTATCCGACAGCTGTCAACTTGCTCCACTTATCACCTATTGAGCCTTTAAAATATCTATTTAACAGCATCATATCTCCTCTGCCTCTTGCCTTACATTAACACTTTGCCTACGTTTATGCATTCATCCTTTCAGTTTTTTTCTCTGCATGTTTGTGCTACCTTGTGGCTCACGCGCCACCCCTTCACTGTGACCTGACACCTGCTCAACAGCATCAGCACGCATGTGTGTATGCATGCATATGTGTGCCCTTGAAATTATCATAAGTGTGCGCATCTCTATATACGAGTGGGTGTAAAACATGCATGATCTCAGGTGTGTGTTTTTACATGATTATTCTACTTGTCTGTTACCTTGTCAAACTGCTCCGATTTTTAAAATAAGCATGAGTACCCTGCTCTGAGTCACACAAGCCTGCAGATTTAATGTTACAGATGGTGTTTTGGTAACAGAAAGCTGCCCACATGGCTTTTAGTTTTGATCGCAGCAGTTCAGTTCTATTGTTTTAAGTTCCAGCGAAGTTTCATCCAGAGACAAGAGGCAATCACACTGCCACTGTGGTCATTTGCTGCTTTCCAACGAGTCATGGTTGTAATTTGAAAATGTATGTGCAGGGGCCACATTGTTTTTTTGATCACCCACTTTGCATTAACCTGTGGCTTTTTCTTGTCAGCTTATGTGTCTTGTTTATTCCCTTTCTTTGTCTTTAATTCAAATTAAATATAGCTGTCAGCATGACTAATTGATTTCATTGTGATCTTTAAATGTCCTTTCCAGTTGCTGAGAGTAGCTTTTTGTTTTTCTGATTTTGCTATGTTATAGTTGGGAGATAATGGGTGTTTCCTATTTTCCCTGCTGTTGTTCATTTTGGATGAATGTCTGCTCTGATTTATTTAAACACATTTAGTTGAACTGGAATGAAAGCTGTCAAGAAAATGTCTGTTATGTAAAATGTGCAAACAGAAAAGAATATTATATATAGCTTCTATACATATATATAAATATCAAAAGACAAAGTATAAACTATAAAAACTACCACTACAATCTTTTCTAAGAATGTATTTTGATTATGTAAATGAGCACTTTGATTCTGTTTGATTTAAAAGGAACAAAAAAAGGCCTATTCTTTGTCGTGTCTGTCATATCCTTTAGGTATGAGGGTAAAACAGCAGCATTAAACAAATGCATGATACTTTGTCTCCTGTTCATATTTAAAAAGCTCTGTCTCTTTACCAGCACTGTGTCAGTTAGTGAGACTGTTTTGAGCTTGTCTGGCCTGTCTCACGGGGCCCTGGACTGTAACAACTTTGTTGAGGGGTTCTTATTTTTCGGTGTTTGCGTATCGCTGCTGCTATGAACAACTCTGATCCAATCAGCCTCTGCTATAATGACCTTTGTTGTGTACTTAATTGAGGGTATTCCATTTAATGCATCAGCTGCAAGGACTTTGCATTTACTTACAAATAAAGAGAAACATTTACAGAATATGTAAACACATTTGCTTGGTTTGTTTTTCTTGTTTATATAAGAAAGAAACCAGAGTGGAAAGGTTTATTCAGCCAGTAGAAAGTGTTTAAGGTTGAGGCATTTTAGTTCGGGGGTGAGGTGCACAGTTTATGAAGGAAAAAGGGCTGAAGCAAACAATCCATTTACTTCCCCCTCCTTCTTTTCCTCCTCCTGTAAGTGCTGGTTGTCATGGTTCAAAGAGTTGGCACTCAGAGTACTGAGAGTGCCATGACAACCTGTCAACAAATCAAGCCATCCAAACATGACAAAAGAACTCTGATTGGTGACTTACAGTCAGGTAGTGAAGCCCTAGCCTTTTTAATTACCACAGCAGAGTTTGGCAAGACCTTTAAGTAAGCTTGGTTGCAAGAAGACATAGTGCACCAAATCCTGATGAAATTCAGTGCAGTGATTGAGCTTACAACGCAAATATTTTACTTGTCGTTTGGATCTAAAAGCACAAAAAAAGGACAGAAGGAAAAAAGAAAGAAATTACTAAGGAATTTCTGCATAAAGGTAGCAAAATAGTTGTCTTAGTATCAATATTACAGCTATTATCAGTGTCATGCTTCATGGGAAGAAGTTGGCCAAGCAGGTGCTGCTGCCTTCTGTGCTGGAAGACGATGACGCAGAAACAGAAAGTGGGAAGCTGCAGCTGGGGGAGGTAGGAAACCGACTATGCAGCCAAGTTTGCAAACTCTTGAGCAAGGGAAGTGTGAACGACCAGGTAGGTAAGATTAGATTCTTGAGACTGTTCAAAGGCAGAATTTCAAAAAGCTCGAGATTAAATAAGATATAGGAGAGGGACTTTGGGTAAGAACTGAAAACATGTTATAGACCTGTAAGAGCATAAAAGAGCATAATAGGTTTTAGAAATTGAGATCTTAACCAAATCTCTAGGCACGTCTAAGCACTTTCCTTGCCCTGGGCAAGGAAACACAGCCTCAAACGTACAGACTAAAGACCTGCTGCTTCCTTTTATAGACTGCTCTTTTGACCTGTGTACTCACATGAATGTATTTAAAAGGAGGGCCTCAAAGTCATGTCCTTAAAGTGTGTTTTAATTACACTTTTGGGTCTCACTGTATGAGAAATTCACTATCAGGGCTGTGCCCGAACATCTGCAGGACCTGTTCTGCTATGCTAACTAATTCTACTTATGTATTCTGGAAATAACAATATAAAGCATCACTGACTGAGACATATGTGAATGTACCATAAGCTTAGAAATAAAAGGAGTGAAAGAGAGCAAAAATAGCTTGTGGTTCAAGAGGTTAAAGAGAGGTGGGAAGAATGGAGTGGGAGGATAGGGAAGTACTTTCAAAGATCAGAAGGATACAATCTTAAAGACACAAGCCCACACTGATGAACTAAACACTGTAGGTATTGGTTTTATTCTCCTGGCAGTAAAATCAATCAACTCTGCTCACACGGGCTGCTAACAACAGACAGGTTTGACGAGTCACGATGTCTTACTTTCTCATTTTCCATCTAGCCAAGAATGAGCCAGACAGAGGTTGATATGCGTGGGCCAAAAGACCAACACTCAAGCCCTGACAGGAACGTGCTAGACGGAGGCACAAGATACGGGGAAGACGAAGAAAAGGAGCCTGAAGTACAGGAGTGCCTGAGCTCTGATGATGACTATGATACAGATTTGGAGCTCGAAGGTATAATTTAATTTTGGCAACCAAAAGGAGATCAATTGGGTGGGAATGTTACAATATTTTATCATGTTTTGATAGCCAGTCTTAATTTGCTCTTGTTCACACCATGTAAGATAAGGCAAAGCCCTCTTGTCACCCATATGTTTTTTTCCTATCTGCCTTTCCATTTTCTCAAACACCAAATCACTTAAAAAAAAAAAAAAAGACACTCCTACATGCACCCACCCACATATGTGGAGTCCTATTCTGCATGTTAATGATTTCATCTCAGTCTTTGTGTCAGGCTTCCTTTTCACCAGAAATGAAAACCATCTGGTATGAATGAGCTTTCCTGACAGGGCAAAATCAGCAACAAGAGATATTTCAATGTCCCACTCAAAAGGTCCTTCAATGGGGAAATGTGCAATATCACTCCTTTTTACACAAAAGGTACGGAGTGTGAACGACTGAGACAGAGTGCTGTCTTTATGTTGCAGGTAAGGAGGCGGCATACGATCTGACAGGGCAGACATGCTACATGACAGCGTGTAAAAAGTTCCGGGTGGTCCCTGCCTCTTATTTCCTGCAGCATATGCAAAATAGCACACTGGTTATGATGCATCGTGGCCTGGGGCCTCAGGTATAGTAAAAAAATAAGGCAAAATTATTAAAATTATTAGAAAGACAAAAGGCTGATACTTTCATGGAAGGCTTGGGAGTTTGAGTTTCTGGTGACAAAAGAAAAGATTTTCAATAGTGCAGGGGAAGATGATTAATTTCTTTATACGTGTAGCTCTTTTTCTCCCTAAATGTTCATATTTTATTATTGTTTTAAGAAATATGTTTATTGTTAGTATTATAAGTAATAATAATGCAATAATGATAATAATAATATTATCAACAAAAACATTAATACATGTTATTAATAAGCGCATCTACAGTATTATAAAAAAAAAGTATTGGGCCACCTCTTAAACCTTTAAATGTCATGATGATAGGGAGAATTTTTAAAGTGGTCTTGAACAGTAGTTCTCCAGGCTTTCTGAATGTCTTTCAAAGGCTTTCTTTAGACAATGGCTGCTTTTTCATTTTCAGTCCAGTCCTTTTACCTGACCATTTTCAGAAGAATGTTTTTTCTGTGTTTGTGAAGCCACTTAGCACTGACCTATGAATCACTCAGGCACAGGCAAAACTCAATGAATCAATGAACTCATTTTAAATTTTATCTTTAGGCACTTTGTTGCTATCAGCCGGTTGTAAAATACATTAAGTCCGGGAATAAATTAAGTTACCACAGTGATTTAGCCAGGTACAAAGTGAGCCACTTTTGTGATACAGAAAAGTCTCACTTTAAATTCCAAGTAGCTTGCAAACCCATTCATCTTAGTTTGTAGTGCACCTGTGAAACCTACCCCTCCTGGAGCGGGGTTCTGCCAAAGGTTTCTTCCTGTTAGTCCTGTAAGTCTAGGCCACTACAAAACCTTCATTTTGTTTTTGTCAGCTGTGGTTTTTGTCAAGGCTGGCTGTGTAGCAGGCAGGAGTAGGACCCAAAAGCAGGACACATAAACACAAGGGGTAAACTAAAAGCAGCTTTATTTAACTGAAACTAGATACCAAAGTAATGCAAGTCAGAAAACATGTAAAACCACATCAATGAGACTTCAGGGGCAATATACTGCAAGGGAGGGCAAAACAATGAGGAACAACACAAAAAAACAAAGGGAGATTCTGATAATATATACACGTCAGGTAATTAGGATTACTGGAAACACCAGGGAACACAGCTGAACAGAATCTAGCTAACGAGACAAGGGAAGGAAAACTGAACATCGCATACACGGCACAGGAGACTATCAAAATAAGACAGGAAGTAACACACACACTGAGAGCAAGACAGACACGTGAACTTAAATGGTAATGGAATGAGTTTCCCCTATTTGTTGATAATGACTTTCACTCTAAGGCTTTGTAATTGTTTTTGGACAAATAAATGTCAATGACTTTGCTTCCCAGCTGTTCTTGACTTTCTTTACGTCACTGCATGATGTGTTGTTTTTTCTATTTAAGCGATTTATTGATTTGACAGGTGTAGCAGTAATTAGGCAAAGGTATGGCTAAAGAAATTAAACTTAGCTTTTTAAAAAAAAAAGTGGTTAATCACAGTTTATTCATGAGTTATAAATGGGGGCAATTACTTTTTCGCTTGGGGCCAGGTAGTTTTGGATAATCATCACATAAAAACTGCATTTTGTATCTACGCGGACAAATATGCCAAAAAAGAAAAAAAGAAAAAAAAAAGAGAGAGACAGAAAATAAATCAGGAAAGAGCCAGAAAAAAAGTGTTAGTATAAAACTAAACTGGTAGCTTGGCTGCAGCTGGCTGTTATTTTCAGTAATAGAAAGTAGTCAACTAGCCACTAGACACTACCGGGGCCCAGTATTTCCCTCAAACCAAAAAGCAGTACCAAGAGAGGAAAAAGTTGAATTTACATTTGCCAGGTGGCCAGGAATACAGAGATGTACTCTGACCTAACAACATTCTGCCCTACTTCATGTTGCAATTTAGTTCTACCCAAACAGTAAAATCAGATATTGCAATTTTAAGGTATTTAAGTCTGCATAAAAGAAATAGTATACTGAAGGTAAAAATTTTAACTGCTCTCCATCAGTTTTGTATTCATGATATTCTGTGCAATTTGGGATTTACAGTAATCAAACTATATTAATATCAGTGGTTCTCACAATAGCTGTGGAGTGTTATTACCCTAGCTAAGAAACCACAAATTAAACTGGAGACTGAAACCAAACCTTATATTAAAAAAAGGGGGGGGGGGGGGGGGGGGATTTCAATAATTGAGTAATCTAAGTAGTTAGAAGTTAGAAATTTAAAATTTAATTTAATAAATTCAAGTAGTTTTAGAGTTTTGTTCCAAACTGAACGCACCAGAGAAACAGCCACACTGTGTTTAGAATAGTCTTTGCAGCACTTTATGATTTCTCCCTTAGTGCATTTCATTTATTAGACCTGTCAATCTACACCCTCAGCAGATATGCCTGGAACATTTCAAAGCAGACAATACAGCTAATTTTTTTCACAGTTTTTAACCTTATCAGGGTCACTGAAAACATTTTTCTCTGGTGTTAAAAAGTCAACACATCATTCAACATATTTCTTTCTGCCTTTAAACAGACTTTAAAGAGATGATTTTCAAGCTATTGGGTGTTAGGTACCAAAGAAAATGATGACACAATTATAACACAGCGGTCATGCTGTATTAAAAACTGATACAGAAGGTTCAGGCCAACCCCCACAACCCTTCTCTTTTTGTGTAGAATGGAAGAATATCTCCCTTTTCTCTTCCTGGCTCACTCATCAGATCAGTTTCACCTGATGGAGGATATTTGAACTGAACCAACTGTGCAAAGGTCCTCACATGCATGTGAAACTGAGTAACAGCTAGGCATGTTCAAAACGATTAGATTGTAACAGTACTTTAGATTAATCCAGGCTTTTACTCAGTGAATGATATGCTAATTCAAAGTCACATGGCTCCTTCAGGATAGGTGATCATGAGATCACCAGCAGTCAGTTCTGTGTCCAAGTCCAACGCATCCGAGATTCAAAGATTTCAGTTCTTTTCCAAGGACACAGAACATAAATGGATCATCCCCAACAATTAATCATCTGTCTCCTATTGTGCTGATCCTCCTCCCAACAAAATACTTTGAACCAATCGAGGCAATCAAGACTTCAAAAGTTCACTGTGGTAGCAGTAGTGATGCTACATTGTAAGTTTTATTAATAAAGTAAGCTATTGTTTCTTGGTGAGAAAAACACAAATAAACAAATAAACACCATTGCATTGTTTAGATCATTTTCATTTCGATGCCCTGACAGCTTAGATTGTTTGAACAAGATGATGTAGCTGTAGATGATTTAGATGTTGGTAGCGTCTCATCTAACAAATGCAAACAACGAGCTTATTCATTTGAAGAGCAAGCGCTTTAGCCAGCCTTAAAGCTAGGTATTGTTGATTTTTCTTCTCTCCGCTATTTTGTAAACCTAATGTGCAAAGTTTGCAAGCGTCCTTGGTCAAATTTGTGGTAAAGCTCTTTGCAGCTAACAGATACTTATCAAACAAGCGGGATTTGCATTTCACTGTGATGTTTTTCTTGTCTTAGCTAGTGGTAATGACCATTAAAGTTGCAGTAATGGATTTTTAGATGAGATAATAAAATATGCTATCAGGATTTTTACCTTAAAACATGTACCAAATCTACTCAAAACACATTAACACTAATATTGTTTTTCCTACAAGATCGCCATACATTTGATTTATGCAGCAAGCGGTATTGTTAATTATCACATTTTATCCTAAAGCCCCACTACGCTTTTCCTGCATCCCGTCTACAGTACTTGTTGTTGACAACATTTGACAGGTCCTTTTGTAACAAGATAATCAATGTTATGACTTACCTGTCAGTTGTTTTCATTTTGTGGATGATCAGATTATACATAGCTTTGATGCTCTAGTCTGTTATATAGACCTCACCAATACTTACTCCAGTATTTCACCTCTTAAGAAAACAAGCTTCTGTTCTTCTATTTTCCGTCTATTGATCTATGCTGATAGAGAAAACCTATTTAATTACATGGTCCTGCTAAACGTTAGAGACAAGATTATTATAGTGTCACAACCTGAAATAAACAGATTTGCACTACATTTAGGATTAAACATTAACATTTCCATACATATACACATCATTAGGGTTTCTTTATTATTCTTACAATATACTCGTTTAAAAAAAAAAAGCACAAAACATTAAACAAAACAAAATTTAAAATTGTATTTTTGTCAATCCTGACCCCTATCTATCCCTAGTAATCAATAATAAGTACATGTCTTTTTTTATAGTAATCGGTGTAAAATACCTCTTTGGTTTTACATATCCGACTGAGGGGAGAGTACATTCTTTCCAAAACTGAAAATGGTCAGGCAGGGGCTTTCACCTGCTGCACAGTTTGACATTTTTACAGGCTTGCGCTGCTCTATAATGGTGTAAATGAAAGTTATAAAAGATAAATTCATTCCTTAACCAGCTCATTCCGTAGGTTCCAGCACCAGGAACATCATTCAGACAGATTAAATTGGATTTTAAATATGTCTTTATCTGTCAATCACAAAGGGTAAAATCACAAAGTGTGACTTCCAAAGGTTATCTGTTTCATGTCTTGGAAATTGATACGCTGTTTAAATCTTACAGAAATTTACTTTGCTTGCATTTAAACATGCTATACCCCGATGAGGCAGATTCTGTCCTCCTATTTATCATGAAGTCGACTCAGTTAAGGCTTCATGCACTCAACTTTCTCATTAGCCATGCTAGAAACAATAATTTTCATGTGCTGTGAGTTTCATTTCTGACCTACGCCTCCACATCGCTCCCTTCTGCTTCATTTGTCTTGTACAGGTTTAATATTCCCCTCTCTCTCTCTGCCCACCTGTGTGAGTACATCTTTTAACAGGAATGCAGATAAGAATATATACTGCTGTGAACAAACAGAAGAAATTCACTTTGAGAATGGGTTGGGGGGGTATGGTTGTGTATTTTCAGGGCACCAAAGCACTGGCGGTTCCCCTGGTAACCAACACTTCAATACTGCGGCTGAACCTGCGAGATAATTGGATGGAAGGCATGGGTGGAGCTGCTATAGCTGAGATGTTAAAAGAAAATTGCTACATTACAGGTGGTTTTACTGTGATTTACTGTGTTCTTTTTTTCTTTATACTTCTTAATGGCAAAGGTGGGACCCCAACATCAACATATTCAACATTTTCCACCAATAAATATAAAACACTTACAATCTCAAGTCTCCCTTTTATATATGTTCTTTCTCATATTGCACTAGTTGTATGTGCAGTTTGGAACATGAGAACACTCTAAGGAGAAGAACACCTATATGGTTCCTCTACATATCATTATACCGAAGCCTTAAAGTCCCATAAGGTGAAATTTATCCTGTACACAAGATAACTGTAAGAACTAATTATTATACTGTGCAAGAAATTTCAATTTCCTGTAGGAACATGTTACTTTGTTGCAATTTATAATAAGAACTTATGCAAACAACTTCAGATGCACACAGTCACATGTTAGAGACAACACAGCTAATCAAGTTTTAACTCAGGAATGTCATATTGTTTTTATTTATTTTTTACATTATATATTATATATTTGTCTGATAATTTCCACATTTTGTCTGATCAGTTCCTAACAACATTTAAATTTACAATAATGGATCACACAGCAGTGGGGAATACATTTCATCACAGTAGATGTCTTTCTGAAAGTGCAGTAACTAGTTTACGAATATAATTCCTCCACTTTTATCTTCTTCAGTGCTATGTGTCAACATACTGCAGACCAGCTACCTGAACTTTACCCCCACAAAGGTTGATTATCTCATTAATAAATTTACATCTTCACTGTATAGGAGTCCAGATACAGTAGAAAGTGAAAAAGCATCAAATCAGAAGTATTTGATTCTCTGGTATAACTCTCAAAAATGCACCATAAAAGAGATAACTTGTAAGCTGGAGTGGAAATTGTCTCACCAATTTAGAAGATCATCATTTATCAAATAGTTTGTTGCTCTATAAAAAAAATCAAAAAAAAAATCCACAAAGCTAGAACATCTTCATCACTGATTGAAAAAATAAGAACATCTGAGTTGGCTTCAGTACTTCCTCCAAATCATCAATGTGTTTTTTTAGATCCCATTCCTACAAGAGTGTTCAAAGAAGTCCTACCATTAACCTTTAATGCTTCCATCTTAAATATGTCTCTATTAAGCTACATATCACGGGCCTTTTAGATGGCAGTAGTTAAACCACTATTTAAAAAGACATCACTTGACCCAGCTGTCTTAGCTAATTATAGGCCAATCTCCAACATTCTTATTATCTCAGAAATTCATGAAAGAGTAGTTGTAAAAAAGCTAACTGATCATTGGTTGAGGAATGGTTAATTTAAAGAGTTTTAGTCAGGTTTCAGAGCTCATCACAGTACAGAAACAGCTTTAGTGAAGGTTACAAATTATCTTCTTATGGCCTCTGACAGTGGACTCCTCTCTGTGCTTGTCCTGCTAGATCTCAGTACAGCATTCAATACTGCTAACCATAATATTTCATTTTTATTATATATTGTATTAGTGGTTTGAATCATATCTATCTAATATACTCCTATTTGATCATTCAAATGGAGAGTCCTCTTCACACACCAAGGTTAATTATGGAGTTGCACAGGGTTCCTTGTTAGGACCAATTCTGTTTACATTACACATCCTTCCCTTAGCAAGTATTATTAGAAGGCATACCATACATTTTCACTACTATGCAGATGATACGCAACTTTTTATATCCATGAAGCCAGATAACACACACCAATTAGTTATACTAATGGATGACCTCTAATTTTCTGCTTCTAAATTCAGATAAAACTGAAGTTATTGGCCCTAAAAATCTTAGAAATATTGTATCTAACCAGATGCTTACTCTGGATGGCACTACCCTGGCCTCCAGTAACACTGTGAGGAATCTTGGAGTCGTTTTTGTCCAGGATATGTCCTTCAGTACACATATTGAAAAAACATGTAGGGCTGCTTGTCTCAGAGAGATGCTGAAATACTAGTTCAAGCATTTATTACTTCTGGGCTGGACTACTGTAATTTGTAACTCTCTGAAAACAGCAGATGGCCTCCCCTCCCTGAGCCTGGTTCTGCCGGAGGTTTCTTCCTGTTAAAAGGGAGTTTTTCCTTCCCACGGTCACCAAAGCACTTATCATCTGATTTGATTGTTTGGGTTTTCTCTGTTTTCTATGTATTATTATAGTTTTTTGGTTTTTTTTACCTTACAGTACAAAGTGCCTTGAGGCTACTGTTGTTGTGATTTGGCGCAATACAAGTAAAATTGAATTAAATTGATCTGAATTGATTCAAATAATTTCTGCTCATACAAGAGTGTATGGCTCACAGTTTATATGGATAATAATCCTGTGTCTAGCAGTAAGAATGTCATTGTATGACCCTAAGAGGCTAAAATTTGATTAGTGAAGTTCTTTCTGGTATATGTTAGTTGCATGCATCTAAAGTTGCTTGAGATATATCTGAATATCTGTATGCACGTGGTAATGAACTGTTCCTACAGTTTAATAGTCATGTCATCACAAGATTAAAACAAAAAACAAAAAAACCCACATTAAAGCACTTTGGGGGTTTTATACTGTTGAACTTTTGTCATAAACCTAATTGTATAGCCCAATTAATCTTTAGGTGGATATGAAAAATAAATGAGTCATGTTTACTGAAAAACACTGAAGCCAGTGATACCGTGCTGTTATCATCAGCAGGCTATCAAGCTCCATTGACCACTCTATCATGTTTATGTGAATGATAAAGATAATCTTTTTCTGTTGAGGCTGACAGAATTGTTGTAACTATAAAACTGGTTTAAACAGAACGTTTGGCCTGATGACCTATAGAAAGTGAAGGGATCACTGAATACAAGATAACGGTGGAGGTCAGCGTGAATGTCTGTAAATGTGCACACTTACAAAATGTTTTACTGAGAGACACAAATGTTGACCTAAGAGTGGTGCTTGAAGAAAACTCTAGCTTATTGGGATTCATCATTAGAGCAGTCTATCCAGTCTGTTTCAGTAAAAGCCAAAACATGTTGCAGCTGCTGCTGGTGCTAGATAAAACATTAGGGATCAGGAGAAGTAGTTATAATTCAGTCTCGGGGGGGATAGGAATGCCTGTAATCTTGAACCAAATTGCTGGTCCAGTTGATTTGCTGCAGTTGAAATACACATTGTCACTATATACTGAATGCATTATTTCTCAGTTACTTTTGTGTAAATAACCTTAAGTAGTATTTGTCTTTCCAAATGCATTTTCGGATGGTGATAAGCCATCAAAAAATCCAACTTAATTAGTTTTTAATTTAAAAATTAGTTGATTAACTTAAATAGCATGCAATAGCTAGAAAGGTCATTTCAGACACATTGCTGTAGTAGTGACAAGACAGTATCTAAAAACAGTGATTTATTTTTCAGATTCAAAAGCTTTATCAAATGCACTCCCCAGCTAAACCTTTCGCATTTAAACTGAATTTTCCTCTACCTCCTCCCAAAGGAAATTTACTCCAAAAATAGAGACAGTATGTGAGAAATATGTGAAATTCAGAAAAAATAAAGCAGAGGAAATGATTCATCTTTTTTGTGAAATACTGTACTGCAATAATGACAATTACCAAATGCTCAAAAACATTTTGAGAATGCTATTTGGTCTTTTTGGAACCTTCTTGTGTTTAGTTTACTTGCCACTTTTTATTGGTCTCTTTTCGCCTTGCATGATGTTTCGATTTGTGTGTCAATCCCAGAGGTGGACCTGTCCAATAACAATCTAGAGGTTTATGGAGCCAAAGCCATAGCTGGTATGCTTAAAGAGAACAGCACCCTGGTGAGCCTCATTCTGTCAGGAAACCATTTCACAGACCGGTCCACTGAACACCTCTGCCCAGCGCTGATCACCAACACCAAACTACAGCACCTCGACCTCAGCTACAATGCTCTGGGGGAGCGTGCAGGTAGCAAAGTAATTAGTTTTGTAAAGGTCTCATAGTTTCTATAAGTCTGTAGCCTTTCAAAGAGTGAAACAGTACCCATGACTCCAGTTTTTATTAAGATGATATTAAAGATTTGTGCCAGAGATACAGTTTTTCACATATTTTCCATTAACGGCACCAGATAACTGAACTTCAGGACCCAGAAATTATATGTTGCATCAATAAATCACAAAAGACATTAAGGCAGTGTGGGGAATAGGATGTAAATCCTTTTTCTTTTTTCTTTCTTTTCATCTTAATTTGGGCCTTTAAAAAAAAATCTGCCCTCTGATTTCCTGATTTCCACGAGAAACCAGCAGCAGAGATTAGAAGGCACAGACAAGATCCATTACTAATGTTGGCCTAAGGTGTAGCTGCTAGTTTTAATTTTGGTTAGCCAGATAGGATTAAAGGGTTAACTGGGCAAACTGAAGAGCACTGTCCAAAATATTAGTGTAGACTACTATAATTTTCCTATATAATTGTCCTGTAATTTCACTTACAGTGTAGATAAAACCGTTGAAAATATAAGGCACACAACTATTTAAATACACTAATTGGTGCATAGTTTCCCTTTCCATCTTTTGAAGATATTTGTTTAAAGACTAGCAAAATAATTTATTTAAGGATTTTATTGCCTAAAATCAACATTATTCTGTGTTTACTTTTCTTTTTTATCTGTACATAAATGAGTAGAACAAAATTGATATAGGATTTTTAAGGCCAAGAGATAACAATACAGAAAATTGTATATACATATTAGCCAGTATTCGTTTTTCTTTCAGACACACAAAACATAAACAGATTTACTAGCATTTGTTATCTATAGTTATTTGTCTAGAGTGCCCTCTGTTGGACAAACTATGTAATGCCAATACTCATAACATGGCTAAAGAATGTTTCTCCCACTACTTACTTACTTTTTTAAATCACACGTTATAAATACTGATATCTGTAGATCAGCAAGTAGTAATATCAGCCTTTGTATCAGCCCACCCATAAATTGGTTGGATAAAGATTATTTTCAATATGCCAATAGCTGTTGAAGTCATCGTATATGCTATTTTTGCTCTCTTTTCCATTTATAATTAATGTACAATAAAGGCCTGTGAAGTGACTATTACTGTTAAAAGTGCAGATTTATTTAACATTAGGACTATACTGTATGTAAGCATGTAAGCAGGAGGGGGGTGGGAGAGGGGTTCTGCTGTCATAAAAGATTTTGCCATAATGGTGCAGCCTTATCTCCAAGCAGTCATAAGACAGCATGCAGCAGCAGATTGTGGCATTCAAAGGTCAAGCACATTTCGCCTTCATTAAAACCTCTTTCAATTATCATGCGGATGAGCTTTGTGACAGGCACCTTGTGGAAGAATGGCAGACCAGAGCACTGAGCATCTGATATAGGTAATTGAAAATAAATCTACATGAGGGAAAGGGGACACCACCATATCTTATCGCTATGATTCATCCCCGCATGCTCTATTCTGTATTCCTCAATGCTTCTGCTGATATGTCAAAGTACATTTTCATGTGTTTTAAGCGCACTCTAGCATGTACCAAAAGTGTACCAGTCAAACACACTGACATTCATGCTATGGCATTATGGCTTTTCCAGCTGAGCACATTATCTTGAGTGATTATGAACCACCAAGTGTCATGCAGTTTTTTACATTTATGGAAAATGTCAGTGACATGATGAGGGGTATATATTTTTGTCCAGGATAGTTACCTCTACAGTCGTCACTCAGTAAAGCGTTAAGAGAATATACTGGAGATGATACAGTGTTTTGAAGAACAGAGTTGTTTTTTAAAATGTTTTTTCTGACTTGATGCCTGATGCATAATAATTCATAAACATGTCTAAACTATCTTGTTACCTTTTTTTTTTTTACACATGATTAAATAGTTACTTTTGAATAATTAATAAACAGAGTCACTATTTCTAAACAAGCTTTTCTATGAGGATGAGTACATTTCATTGTTTTAAAAATGCAATAATGCAACTTTTTATTTTATCAGATTGCCCTGAATTATTCTTACGTTCATTTTCTATTTTCACAAGGAGAACACCTGGGAGATGCTCTGTCTGAGAACACCGGGCTGAGATCGCTAAACCTGGCATGGAATTGCATTCGACAAAAAGGAGCAGTAATGCTGGCCAATGGTCTTGGGGTAATACACTTGGACATGAATGTGTAAACCCTAGATTAGCTTCCTGACCTTATGCAAGACAAAGAAGATGTAATGGTACAGTGAAAAATAAGACTAAAGTACATTGATTAGTTGAAGCTATCAAATAACAAATTATCCTAAGTTAAAATAGCGGTATGTCAAATGAAAGTGCCTAAAAATATCACATCTGGTGTTAGGCATAAATAATTTACCAGTCAAGTAAAAATATTTAACTTCATGTGCATAACCAAAAAATCTATACTTGAATCTAGTAACCCTCCATTTTCTAACTCCACATCCCTGTTACATCAGATTTTGCACAACTTTCCCTAAAGCTATGAAAGGCTTTATATAACTTCCTCATATCTGCATTTGTAACCAATGAAACCAGTAAAAAAAAAAAAGTGAAAGTAAGTCCCTCTTTAAAATGGCCTTGAACTGAAAAATAGGGAATCCAATAAAAGGAAAGTACAAAAGAACGTTTGTGAACTGTACCTTTGGCCACCCACCTTTGACAATATATTATACATAAAGCGATCTATTTATCTGAATTGATAATGACTGAAATTTTGGCTAAGCGGAGTGGAAACTCCCAAACCAGTTATACTTAGCTGGTAAAAGAATTATAACAACATCATAATGATGCTACACTGACATCAAAACCTATTAAGATTAATAATATGGTAATTGCTAATTGCAGACGACATCTCATATCTTGGCTGACTCCCTTATCCTGCTTTGTGAAGCAGCCCCCCAGGCAGGTATTCATCAAGCATCTCACTGCAAGAGAAGCTATACAGTAGTTTTCCTTTCCCTATCTCATTGACCAACATGGCCAAGTGGACCCTGATCACTGGCAGGTGTGATTGATTCACACCCTGGCAGGGATTTTTAATTCAGAATCTATGCTTCACTGTCATTTTAAAGTAAGATATTTCTTTTGTTGAGATTTAATCTTGTTAGAGAACTTGTTCAAGTTGTCCCTTTTAGTATGGATGCATTCTTTTGTGTGTTTCAGGAAAATGTTTTTCTTAGAATACTGGATCTGTCATTTAATGGCTTTGGGAAAGAAGGAGCCAGTGCTTTAGGACAGGCTCTTAAAGAGAACAATGTTTTAGAAGAGTTAAATATCAGGTATGTGTCCTTGTTGTGTTACTATCGAATGATCAGATTAGTGAGTAGAAATTGAGAGCTCAAGCCTAGATCATTTTCACAAATTAGAATTCACAATCTTATCTTTCACATTGTTTATAAACTTCCTGGCGAGTTCAAACTACTCTTCCAGACTGATTCTAATAGATCTTAAATGGTGATTACCCTTTTTCTTAAAGAAAGAAATCAAATAATCCAGTTTCCTCTGCCGTTTGCTTAACTTTTTTAGTAAAACAAAGCTTGCTTTACAAATTCACTTGGATGAATAATGCCATTTTAAAAAGTAACACTTTATGATTGCTTCCCTCACACTCCAACACACACTCTTGTTTTCTGCTTTTGTTTCTCGCCACAGTAACAACCGAATACCCCCTGAAGGAGCGATCCACCTCGCCATGGGCCTCAAAGTAAACAAGACAATCAAATCCCTGAATGTAAGCTGCTGAAAAGAGATTGGTTCTAGCTTCACGAGCAATGGGGGGCATCAGTGGATAAAATAGGATAAATAAATGGATCAGTGTACTTCATTTTAATGTAAATGCTCAAGCTGAATTGTCAGGTGCTCAGCTCAGCTGACTGAAAAAGTTATAGAGTACATGCTAAATTGAGTTAAATTCTGCCAGTCGGATACTGACTGCTTGTGCGCTCCTGTGTTCAAAATTTTTCATAGCATATGCAAGTTTTAAAATGTACACAAAGTAATGAACAATCCTTGAAGATTAATCAACTGAAAATTCTCTGATATGAGAAGCATCCAAATATTCCTGAAACAACATTTTGAAAGCATAAAGCTTCACAATAAAATAATAAAATCATTTTGAGAAACTCAGACTAAGCAACAATAGCAGCAGTTGCTTCTTTTAATATGATAGCACACTAACCCAATTCTGAATATAGCTGAAATATTATTTTAACATGTAAATTAAATAGAATGCAATGTTTTCCAAATCTCATAAAGCTGAAAAATATACAGTTTTAAGAAAAATATTAGCTCACATTGAATTTGATGGCAGCAACAGAGCCGTAATTGTCACTGTGTGGCCCTTCTTCTTCTAACAATAGTCCGTAAACAATCCAGCTGTTGGACTTTTGGGAGAGGAATGTTATCCCATTCTTATCTGGTATAGGATTCTAGCTGCTCAGTAGTCCTGGGTGGTCTTTGTCATTGTTTTTTATTTTTTGTTTTTTTCAGCTTCTAATGCTTTCAGGTGGTGAAAAGTCTGTGCTGCAGGCAGGACATTTAAGCACTTGTACTCTCTTTCTAAGAAGCAATTGTTTTGATAGCTGCAGTATATTGTTTTTAGCATTGTCTTTTTCAGACCTTCTTAAAATTAGATGTTGTTTGGATGGCAGCATATTTTGCCCAATATATAAAATCTGTTTCAGTCTTGATGATTCCTTTCCAGAGGCACAAGCTGCAATTTCCATAGGCATTGATATACCCCCATACCATCAGAGGTATGCAGGATTTTAAAGTTTTGATAATAAGTCAGACAGTCCTTCTCCTCTTTAATCTGGAGGATGCAGGCCCATGGTTTCCACAACGAGTTTCAAATTTTGATTTGTCTAACCACAGAACAGTTTTCCACTTTGCCTCAGTCCATTTTAAATTAGCTTTGGCTGACAGAAGATGGCATTTCTGGATAATGTTCACATATCTTTGCATCACAGAGCTTTAACCTGCATTTGTGGATGGCACGGCAAACTGTGGTCACAGAATTCTGGAAGTGTTCCTTAGTTCAGTTTCCCTGATAGACACCCTGTCTGTTTTTAAAGGCAGTGCTGCTCTAAGATATTCTTTTCATACCTAATCATTTTCCTGACCTGTACTCAGTTTTTCCAGATGTTTCTTTTTAGTTAGCTTTTTTTTTTAGCCTTTTGTTACTCCTTTTTGGAGACATGTTGCTAAATTAAAAATGGCATAATATTCTTCATGAAATAGTAAAATGTCTTAGTTTAAGCATTTGAATTGTTTTCTATCTTCTACTGTGAATAAAATATGAGTTTATGACATTTTTACATTTCATTACATTTTTTGCTTTCTGTTTTATTTTGTTTCTGTTAACATTTTCATTTTGGAATTGTGGTTGCACCTATACTGACTTCAGTATTTGAAATGCTGGTTTCTCATGAGCAAACTGACTCCAAACTTTTAGTCATCATTTAAAAAGAGGTGTGTGTGTGTGTGAGTGTGTGTGATGGTGGTGGTGGTGGTGGTGGTGGTGTTAAGAAGGTGAATTTGTATCTGCTTCTATTATTTCAGCTGTATTTTTCCTTGTATATTGTTTAGATGGACTCTGGAGAATTACATTATGCAAATTTCGAATTAAAATAATAATAGACCAAAATCATCCCAGGAATAAAGGAATAAGCTGGCATTTGGGGACATATCATAGATATAAATGAATGTCTCCCTTTACCAGCTGGTTAGTTTAGTATAGCATAAACACTGAAAAATAGTGGCTCTGTGATTACACAGTCTGCCTTCCACTGTCTGACGTGTTGTAGTTTGTCTAATCTGTAGAAAAACTAAAGCGTAAGGAAAAGCAGTTTCCAGTTTTATGGGACTTACAAGTACAGCTTTCTTGGCATTAAGCGGTATAACAGCAAAGACTCCAGGAAGTTATTGGTTTCTTCCCAGAACCCACATAATCAGCTAATTATCATTTTTACCAAAAAAATGCATTCAACTAGTTAATTATTGAATTTCATAAGTGCTCTTGGCTGGACTTTGATGCTACTGAGCAGAACCACGCTAAGTTAATTGACTAACTTCACGGGCGCTGAACAGATGTGAGAAGTGATTTTGTCATTTAAATTTCCACCAGAAAGAGAAAATTTGCCTCCCAACATGATGAACTATTTCTTGTACATAGCTTCACTGAGGAGATATGATGATATGAAGGGTAGAAATATTTTTTTAAAGTCAATAATAGGAAAGTTCTTCATCACTTGCCTATCCAGAACATAACAATTTTTTGCTGTTTTTTCTTGTGTACTGTGTGTGACCAGATTGGCAGGAACCCCATCCTGAATGCTGGATGCTATGGGATCCTTAAATCTGTACAGGACAACCCAGATTCAGCCTTGGAGACTTTAGACTTTTCAGTAAGTCACACGTCTTAGGTCCTTGACATTTTTTGCAAGTGTTCTCTTATTCACTAGTTCCTCTGTGTATCACCTTCTCTAGGACATCACAGTAAGCCGGGATTTTGAAGACTTGTATACAGCAGTGAAAGAAATATTCCCTGCGCTTAGAGTAAATCATGGGGGCCGCTTTGGCACATTCAGCAAAGCAAAAGCTTGAAAAGTGTTACTGTAATTGCTGTACTTTTATGCCAGCAAAGATGGAAGAAATCTTGTCAAAGCCCTATGGACGTTTTCATCAACAGATAAACCAAAGGATGCATGCCTGCAAAAATATAACTTTTAAAAAGATGTCTTTTTTTGTTGTTAAAAAGCCATGAGAGCATATCCTTCTGAATAAAATGCACTGTGAATAAATAAAACTTCTTAAATACCCAATCAATTGAAAATAAAGGCAATTCAGATGCTCATTTTCCAGTAGAAACACCATGTGTGTAGTGTTTAAAACAAATTTTTTTGATGAAGTCACAGAAAATAGGCATAAAATACAGGTATTGAGTAAGATTCTTTTTAGATATGATCTGATTTGATGTTATATAATGTCAGTGGGTAGAATGATGGAGAGGATCAGAGAGCACTGTATTGTGTATGAAAAGAAGTGAAAGTGGGTTGCACAAAAAGGATTTAAGTACTGCATGACTAGTCTAATAGAAAAACCAGCTTTGAAAGAACAGTCCACTATTAGATAAGAGACCTGTTTACTGAGGCAGGACAACTCAAGCTGTGTTAGATACATACAGTGAGCTGTCATTTGGATGCATGTATCTCTCCCACACACCACTAAATGATCTTAAGCCAAGTTATTTTATTCCAGAACACTGTATGTAATATGTAATGTATATGCATTTGAATAAATTTGACAACTAATTGGTTTATTTTGGGGCTTTTTAATAGCTTGTAGGGATTTGGGTCATCTTATGACCACATTTGCATATTTTTTCATTAATAAATAATCAATACTTATTACTATTACTACTTTAGTTACATATGTACTGTATCATAGAACGCATTAAACTCTGATCATTTGGCTGCATGCATCTCTTCCATACAACATAAAATGATTTTGAAATCAGTCGAACTATTGCATATGTGATAAATTTGACTGGCACAACTTCACCTCCTTCCAAAGTACATGGAGAGCAGCAATAGTCTAGAGATTGAAGCTTTCATTAGGGGTCACAGACAGAAACCAATAAATAATAGTTGTTCTTCATACAACAAGTATTGCCACAGGAGTTTCAACCTCTTTATAGTTTGTTTGGTGTGTTGGTTGGAGGTGCACCTGTTCACTTGCTCTTAATGCATACACCAACTACATGACAACACTTAGCTATGTAGACATGGTCAAGATGACCTGGTGAGGGTCAAACCAACCTACAGAATGAAAAAGAATGGGGATTTAAGTGTTTTTGAAAGTGGTATGGTTGTTGGTGCCAGACAGACTGGTCTGAATTCTTTTTCCTTTTTCTTTTTTTTTTAGAAACTACACTGGAATTTTCCTGTATAATCTAGGGATTTCAGAGAGAATGGTCAGGAAAAAGAGAAAACGTCTCATGAGCATCAGTTCTCTTGGGAAAAACCCCCATAAAACTGAGCTATGCAGAAGAGCGTCTAAGAATTGCATAACAAGTTCAACCTTAGAGCAGATGGACTACAGCAGCAGATGACCTCACCAGGTGCCACTCCTGAAAACACAAAACTAAACACCAAAATAGAACTAAAGATCAGAAAAACATTGTCTGGTCTGAGAGTGTGGCATATGCAACATGAAAGCAATCCTGCCTTATATCAACGGTTCAAGCTGGTGGCAGTGGTGTGGAAGATTTGGACCCCTTATTTCCAAATGAGCACCAGCTGGTAGTAAAGACTCCCAAAAACCACACAGGCTATTGTTGCTGACCATGTTCATGCATTTATGTAGGGTGACCATATTTCATTTCCAAAAAAGAGGACACTTGGCCCAGTCACGAAGAACTTTAAGAATACTGTTTGCTTAAAGAAAACTTTAACATATTTAAACAAGGCCTTCTCTGTGCTGTTATGTGAATGGTGAAAAAAAAAATGTCATATAGGCTTTTACAAGTCAACAAGTGCAAAAAAGAGGACGGTTGGTCATCCTAATTTATGACGACAGTGTACCCATCTTCTGATGGCTGCTTCCAGCAGAACAATGTAAAATATTACAAACTTTATATAATCTCAAACTGGTTTCTTGAACATGACAGTGACTTCACTGTACTCAAAAGGCTTCTACAATCACCACATCTCAATCCAGAGCACCTTTGAGACTTGGGGAATCAGCAGGTCCACATTACCCATCAAGGTGTACCAAACAAAGTGGCTGGTGTAATGTATATTTCATTTTTAATAATCCTGAAATACAGGGAAGATAAGTACCTCGATAATTATTAACTTCAGGCTGTCTTGTGACTTTAGTTCTTCATTTAAACGCATATACCATTTAAAGCACAACATACGCTGATCTTTTGGATTAAAAACGTAACGTGTGACGTACGATCAACTAATTGGGTCTGATCGATTGTGCATGTGCACTGGCTCGCTCTTTCACGTGCGTTTTTCAATCTGTGGCTAGCTGACTCAGTAGGTTTAACGTGACTGGCGGTCACATCACACACACACACACACAGAGGTAAACATTAACCAGCACAAGTTGTTTGCGTGTCAAAGAAACTTTTTGCTGGAAAGAAGAACATGGCGACACCTAGGTCTGTTCAGGCTAAAGGATATTTGCTGTACAGGTAAGCTATTTCTGTCAATCTGCACGGAACCAGCAAGTAAACCAGTTTTTGCAGATATAGGAAAACATGTGGACCCATTTAAATAAATGAATTGTTAAAGCAGCAAATGGCAAACGGTTTAAACTTTATTTTTCGCAATTCAATATCTTTTATATGTTTTGCTCATGTGTAAATGTTTTCAGGCATATTGCATATGGATATATTGTATCTCTACATTATGTTCCTATGATACGTTTATGTTTTTCAAACATGGTTTGATCACTTGGAGGACCTCTGAACTTTGTCCTGTCTGAACTTTTTTTTTTTTTTTTGCCTCTATTGGGTTACGTAACCACCACTAGGATAACTGGGTCCCAACAAACTGAACATGGGGCCGATAGCATGTTGTGTATGACACGTACGAACTTCAGCTTTAATCCTCTATTGTATTTACTTAGAACGAAGGAGGAAAGTTTGCATTTAAATATAATTTATTCCGCATTTACATGCTAAAAGCTAAGCTGGTAAGCTACACAGTTGATTGCATGTTTAAGTTGTTTAAGTTTCCCCAACATTGCTGGCATGTCCCACATTGTCTCACACAAACACAATGTTTTTACCACATGTAATTTTGTGGGATTGGTCAACTTATCTTTAGCATATGATTTAAATATTTCATTTAACATTATAATTGGATTTCCTTTTATTCTTGGCCGTTTTTCAGCCTTATCCACCAAAACTTTGTTGCTACTTACAAGTTTCTACCTTAGGTAACACACCTCCACAAGACCCATGACGACTTTCGTCAGAACCATTCAATAACAGCCAGATTGTAGAAATGATCTGTCCTGCGATATTGATTTTAGAATTTTAGAGCCAATGAAAATGTTGTCTCACTATGTGGGATGGGGAACAAGGGATGAAAATGTTGTGCAGTTCCACACAAAGTGGGTCAACGGGTTACCATATTTTTTTGTGCCTCCATCCAGTATGCATTTGTTCTGTCACTGACTGAAATGTTATTCAGAAAACAAGTCTTTGGCTTATTATATGCTTTGTTATTGTTGATAGGGTGCCATGGGAAATGCATTTTTAATTATAGCTCCCAATTAAAGCCATGGGCCCATGGGGTTATTAAAAGAAACGTCCCACTGACCTTGAAAGTTTTAGGACTTTAGAATGACAAAACAAAGCAAAAGACTCAGCAGATGACTTTGCAAGTACTAACTTGAAACATAATATGGCTTCCTAATCCATTAGTGGGGATACACCAGCCATACAGTATGAGGCAAATCCAGGATTTGAGGTTAATGTGACATTGTATTAAAATTGTGAGTTTTATAAAGAATTACAAAGGTCCATGAATTTCAAATGTAGCTGAGTTTAAGTATGTTTGTCAATTTTACTGTCACTTTTCTTAATGAAACTGCTGTTTTACTGTTTGGAATAATTCATATCACCTGTACTTCTCTTCTTTTCATTGGAACACCTTCTAAAAGTACAGCTTTAACACATGACAGATTGAAGTTTTACTTCTCTGCTATGTGGGGCAAGAAAGGGCTAGGTTAATATTCAGATACCATTTGGAGCCTCTTGGATAGTTACAATAGTTCTAAAGTGAATAATATTCCCCCTTTATCCACTCCAGAGTGGGTGAAATAAAAAAAGTTTTATGGTTGAAGACACAAGCTGTGGCATTCAGCCCACTCACTCATACAGTATGCATATTTTTCATATCAAAGAATATTAGCATGACTATCTTTTAGCCCATATGTCATGCACATCTCCATGTTCCTTTTTAAGTTTTTCTTTTTTATATTGACAACTTCTGGGTTTTTATGTTTTTGCTCCGAGCTTTTGTGAAACTTTCTTTCATCTTGTTTCTGTGTAGGAGGTTTTCAGAGAGCAGCGACAAAGGCTGGTTCCGATCCTTATTTGTGCACAAAGTCGATGCCAGGAAAGATGCTCACTCCAACCTGCTTTCAAAGAAGGAGACCAGCAACTTGTATAAGATTCAATGTAGGCCTACACCTTTTTACTTACATAAAAGCAAGGGTTTAGTTTCTTTAAGTGTTGGGTTACAGAAGGCCAAAGACAAGTGCCTGTGATACGCTTACATCACATTATTGTGACATGGAACCTGTATATGTCTCAAAAGTGAAATAAATCATTTAAATGAAAGGCCATATGACCTCAGAGAAAACTGAAAACAACATGAGAGATGAAAATGGGGCTCCACTGCAACAGCTTATGCATACTCAAAACACTGACAGCAACAAGTAATTCTAAGATAAGATGATGTCTCATGCCTGTAAACTTTGGTGACATCTGAACAATTTGTCTGGTTTTCTTTTAGTCTGCAGAGGTAACCGTTTCTGTCTCTCGAACAGAAATCTATCATTCTCTCGGGGCTTTGATCTTTTGTGTTGCGTACATCACACCGCACAGGGATTTCAATTTGAACACTCTATCAGCCGTTGCCTATAACCTATTGCAAGTGAATCAGTTTTGTATATCAAGTCTTTGCTGAATCGGAGTGTGAAATTACTTTGTTGAAGAATTTGAATGTTGCTTTTATTTTTTATTTTTTTAAATGCATCCATTTCTGATAGGTTTCTCTCTGCCTTTTTTCTTTTTCAGTTCATAACGTCAAACCAGAATGCCTAGAAGCATACAACAGTCTGGAGTAAGTGTTTTTACTGATACATTTGAAACATTTCCTGCATCTCTGTCAGTCAAGTTACCTTTTCAGTGCTTTACTTTCTTTGGATTTCTTTCAGTAGTGCAGTAGACAGTGTGCTGGACCAATAAATCAAGATCTGGTCTGAACAAAGTTAAAATCAGATGAGCTTCATGATATAAATGTATTTAAAAAATGAAGTGAAGATACAGCTGAGTTTATATCCTGGATGGATTTTTATGCTTCCCGACTGTCCTCTAGTTGGTTTTTAAGATAAAGTGAGAGCATGTCCAAACAGCATACACCTTCATTAACTTGCATTTTATTTTATTAATTTTTTGCTGGCTTTAGGGCTGAAGTGCAGAAAAGACTTCACGAGGACCAGGACTACCCGTGTGAGGTAGTTGGAAGCTGGAATACCTGGTATGGAGAACAGGATCAGGCTGGTAAGCAGTAAATGCAAAAAGACACCTTTGACTGATCACTGCTGCTGCGTGTAGATGGTTGGACATATTTTTTTTTCCTGTATCAAGTTCCCATAAAACGCATAATTTCAGTGGCTGACTTTTTGCAGAGCTTTGCAGACACACAAATGCTACCTGATGACTCACAACCAGCACTTCACCTTCTGCATATATGATATATTACCGTGATCATTTAAGTGTATAGTATACATAAAAAGCAGTTGGTAACTATAAAAAGTGATTGCATGGTGATGGAGGTTCTGTATCTCTTAGTTGTGTGGGTGGTGTCAGACCTTATGCAGTGCTACAGTGACATCTGCTGTTGTTTTTCTGCAGTGCATCTGTGGCGATACAGAGGAGGCTACCCAGCTTTGACTGATTGTCTGCAGAAGTTGAGAGCTAACAAGGCATGCTGTGACCTTCTTAATCATCTCTTATTCAGTCTACATTGCATACAATACATACAAGGCCTTAGATTTTCCATGGGAAAATTATTTATTTTGTTGTTTTGATTTGTTGTTGTTTTTTTTGTTTGTTTTTTAAGTAAGAATTTTCTTTAAATGTTAATGTGTTGTTTCTGTGGAGAAAAGGCATTTCAGAGGTGCTGTTTTGGGTTTTTTTTTAAGATTTTATCCCTTTTTAGGAGTACTTAGAGTTTCGGAAGGAAAGGGCCAAAATGTTGCTTTCAAGACGAAATGAACTTCTTCTGGAGTTCAGTTTCTGGAATGAACCCCTTCCCAGACAAGGACCAAACCTCTATGAAATGCGCACCTATTACCTTAAGGTATCTATTTATGCTACACATTTTTAAAATGCATAACTTGAACATATGTGACCAACACAACATAAATACTGTTTGATTTGTAGGAAAACTAACAAAGCAGTCTGTTTCTGGGTTTCCCTAACTTCACTTTTATCTTCAGTAAGTGAGTGAGCCTCTTCAATTAAGTTTTTTTTTTTATACATAGTCTTCCATTTCGGAAGCTCAAAAGTAATTGGACAGTTGATTGACGAGCAGTTTTATGACCAGGTGAGGCCTGTTCCCATTTTACCCCAAAATAATGGGAGGATAAAATTATAGAGAAGGAAAGACACAGCTCACCATCCAAATCATCCCACGTTGTCTGTCAAATATGGTCCTGCAATTTTGCATATGGGCATGTAGGCCTGCTACATGCTAAAGCATGCTTTTTATCTACTGAAAATAGAACTGAAGACGGAGAGACCCAGAAACAAGAAGCAAATGAAGGTGACAGCAAGAAATGGCCTGGCAGAACATGACATCTGCTCTTTAAATATATCCTGATTACTTGATTTGAAATCTCCTGTGGTGATTTACAAAGGCAAAATTACAAAAAATATACACATCTGCATGCTGTATACTATTTTTAAGTGCATGGCAGGGTCCACATTTAGCAAAATCTAGATGTATTAGTGTATGTACTGTTCATGTGCTGTTCAAACAGTAATAATATAACTTTGGTAATCCTGTATAACTGTCAGTACAGTTTTTATAAAGTTGTTACATAACTAGCATAGTTCTTATTCTCAATGTTTTCTTTCCATATTTTTCAGCTGCTTGTTGTCTTGAACAAGTAATCCAATTCGCATCTGTTTGAAGTAGTCATATTTTTTTCACCTCTGGCCTATTCTACAATTTTGCCCTTCCAAGGTTTCCTGCGTAATTTCAGCTCACTTATTCAGACCTGACTCACTGAATTGAAGAGTGTCACAAGTGGAGAGAAGTTCAAAAACAGCTATGATAAAAATCTGTTTACTCAATGCTCCAGTTCTTCTTGCATGCAGGCTTGTGACACCCAGAGTTCTCTGATCAGTTAAAAAAAAAAAAAAAAACGTAGCTGTGAATAATAGATAAATAGTGCTTTCAGTCTTTCAGTTCTATGGAAATATGATGGTGGTAATGTCATAATCTAGTTTCAAACCTATTCTAATTAATATTATACTTGTGCTTCAGCCAGGAACCATGATTGAATGGGGCAATCGCTGGTGAGATACGTTGAATTTATTTAAACATATGTCATTTGTCTGAATCTCTTTCAGTGGAAGTGAAAATATCAGAAGTGTTTCAGTAATCTTTATGCTAAATAAGATAATGTTTTGCAACAGGGCAAGGGCAATCAAACATAGACAAGAAAACAATGAGGCAGTAGGCGGTTTCTTCACACAGATTGGCCAACTCTATGTTGTTCATCACTTGTGGGGTGAGTAATCAAGCACTCTACACTTAGAACATGCCAGTAAGATGAGGTGATTGACTGCTGTATGTCTGACAAGTTTGGTCTGGCTGAATTTCAGCTAACTGAATGCTCCTGCATACATTCTGTATTCTAATGAATTACTAAAGTTCAGTGTGACAGTTCCAACATAAGCCCAGGTGTGTCAAACATCAACAAAGGATGATTTTACACTCGACATTACATTTAGACTTTTGATTGCATCTTGGAACAGGAAGCATTATATTGCGAGTCAGTCAAATTATTAAAGGTGTTGTAAGAGTGGTTGTCCATATTTTTAATATCATCTGAACTCTGGTTCAGATGATATTTAAAAATATCAAGCCTCTGGGCTAGAATCATAAATTTCACAAATTTTTGAAGCCTGTATTATCTCAATGAAGTAAGGGCATTCAGCCAAAGAGCTATGTCAGTGTGTTTCTTTGAAATGACAATAGCATGAGGAAATACTGAGACATATTGTTGTATTGCAAATATTTTCCATATGACATGTTTGGCTGTTTTGATAGAATGTACTAATGCTTGAAATTCAAACCACACGGGAAGAAATATTTGGGTGGCTTTTTTTACGTTATCATTCAATTGTGGTCTGACATTTATGATCAAATTGACCCACATGTGACCCACGAACTACATGTTCGTACCTGAAATGTGGTAGAACAGGAGATTCACATCATGTACTGCATGTGCAGCCGATGAATTTGCAGTAACAGTGCGATCCTATTATGTGAAAATGGATCGGAATGTTTCCAGCACCTGGTTGAATCTGTGTGGTTAAGAATTGAGTTCTGATGGCAAAAGAGATTCGGCCTGATGTTAGCAAGGTGTAACTAATGAAGTTGCCAGTGACTATAAATTTTATCCACACATAATGCGATATAGTGTGCGTGCGTGTGCGTGCGTGTGCGCGTGTGTGCGCGTGTGTGCGCGTGCGTGCGCGTGCGTGCGCGTGCGTGCGCGTGTGTGTGTGGTGGGGTTTTTTGCTTTGCTTTTTTCGTTGGAATTTTTTTTTTCTTTGCCGTCTTTTCATAGCTTATGAGAGCCTCCAGTCCAGAGAGGAGACAAGAAACTCTGCCTGGCGGAAAGAAGGATGGGACGTAAACGTGTATTATACAGGTAAGAAAGAAATGCTTCACCCAGATGCCTTAAAAACCCAATGATTTTGTCAGGGTTTTATACCTCGTTGATTATTTTTACCTGCAATTATATTCAGCAAAGTTGAGACTCGTAGATCACAAAACTCTTTTAATCATAGTTGCCTACCAACAATTTTCTGCTGAAATGTTTAATGTGGTCTGTGTACTGGATCTGAAATCTGTATTTCTTTGAAGTAGGGCTAAAATAAACCTTCAATGTTTTCTTTAAATGTTTGCCACAAAATCAGAAAATTATATAATGCTGTCTCCCCTCCCCCATTGTTGTTAGTGATGGAGATGACAGGATTGCAGTAACAATAATAATTTTTTAAAAAATCGTAATTTATTGGCCATCCATGGTAATATGAGACTTAAGCAGTGTGAGCATCAAATTATAAAATGATACTGCCCAGCTTGAAGAATTTTAAGAGCTGTATGTTTGTTGTTTGCTTTCCTGTTTGTTTATTATTACAATTGTAATTTTCAGTATATCATTTTCTAACATGTCTTTCTGTCTGTCCTCAGTGCCTTTGTTGCGAAGTATGGAGTCAAGAATAATGATTCCAACTAAGAGTTCACCTTTACAATGAGAAAGCGACTGAGACTGCAAATAATTCAATGACCAAATTTTACTTAACTTTTTGGTCTTACTAATTGTAGTTTCCATTTCTTTTGTATGATCTGTGTTGTTACTAAAAGCATTGAAGTAAAACTTCTGATTCCATGTTTGTGATATTGCCAAAGTCAAAAGTAGTTGTACAATTTCCAAGCACATTCAGTATAAAGAACATGAAAAACCAAGATTTACAGGGGTTTAGATAAAACACGTGACGGGGGGAAAACACAAGAGAAAAAGTGTTTGTGTGTTACAGTGTTATTGAGGAATTTTTACCTTCTGATTTAGTGGAGTGAAGTGAGGTGTGTTTGCTCTGTTTTGATCATTAATTGATGTAACGGAACACATATTGGGGTTTTTTGTTTGTTTTCTTTTCCACAATAAAAATTTGTATGATAGTACTATTAAATGTACATGGATGACTTGATGAATGAGATCATGCTAAGTTTTGCAACAGTAAATGTAAAAAAATAAAAATAAAAACAAAAGCCGGCCTCACTGATTGTACTTGAAAATTAAACATTTCAATTTTGCAAATCAATTATAATTTAAAGTCAGTGTGTAAAGATGTTACATAAATTAACACGTTAATCTGGGAATTTTTTTTTAAATAATAGGTGACCTACACAAAATATGGTTATTGTAATATTTAGAATCAACACTAGAATGATGGGAAACAGAAGTATGCAAAACCATACTGTAGTCTTTTTTTCATAGACTAGCTATGTAGGTGTTACAAAAACCATGTCACCCTGAGCAACATCATTAATTAGAGTTGCATCTCTTTATATTGAGTAATTCTTCTCTACATACTGGATTAATCCTGAAATGCGAGTTTATGACTGACTTTTTTCTGTTTATGAAAGTAACGGCTGCAATCATCTGATAACTGAAAACTTTATCATATAAGATCAGATCAATAAAATATGAAGATAAGATAAATCAAGCAACTAGTCAGTGAGTTCACCTGTAGTCTATGGCCATTAAGGTCGCAAGAATTTTACTCAGAGGTCAGGTTCAACAAGCATTTCTTTATTGACCTTTGGGCAATGTTATAGAAATAGAAATATCCTTTATTGTCCCTAATTGGGGGAATTCACATGTTCCAGCACCAAAGTGACAAGCAGATACAGATTCTCACAAAAGTAAAGAATATAAAATAAAAAACAAGAAATGGACAGCACAGGACAAATTTACAACGTAAGAAAAAAATACTGTATAGTTATTAAAAATATACTCAGGCTCAAAGAAATGTGCAGCTGAGTAGGATGGGGATTTTTTTGTTTGTTTGTTTTTTACTTTTACAGAAGTACAAAAAGTGCTGTGAAAAGTGTTTAAAAACAACAATGAGAGACTATTTACAGGAAATTGAAAAACTGTGCAAATAACAACTGTGATGCAAACAACTTATTGTGTTCATTGGGATCAGTGATGGATACAAAGTCTACCAGCTGCTGGGAGGAAAGATCTGTGATAATGCTCCTTTGTGCAGCTAGGATGCAGCAGTCTGTCACTGAAGGAGCTCTCCAGTTCTGCAACAGATTCATACATGGGGTGGGAGACATTGTCCAAGATTGATTTATTTTGGCCAGAGTTCTTCTGCCTCCTACCACCTGCACTGGGTCGAGGGGGCATCCTAGAACAGAGCTGGCCTTCCTGATGAGCTTATCCAACCTCTTCCTCCCAGCTGCAGATAAGCTGCTGTTCCAACAGACAACACCACAAAAGATGGATGGTGCCATCATAGAGTCAAAAAAGCTCTTCATGAGCACACCCTGCACTCTAAAAGATCTCAGTTTTCTCAGTAGGTAGTCTGCTCTGACTTTTCTAGTAAAGAGTATCAGCGTTGTGACACCAGTCCAGATTATTGTTCAGGTAGGGGTACACCTGATGAGGCCTGCTATGGCAGAGTCATTAGAGAACTTTGGTAGATTTCAGCATGAGTAGTTGATGGAGGGGGAAAGCAGCAAGTAATTATATTTAAAATGATACTGATATTGTTTTACACTCTTATGAAAACATGTAAATAATAATAATCTTTTGTTTTAGTTGTGCACTCAAATCCGCTAAATGAGCAGAAACTATTATGAGAATATTTGATGGCTTTTATTTTTGAAAACAAAACCGGAAGTTGTCACAGCCCGTTTCACACACCCCCTCCGTGCATGTGCCAAGCATCGGCATAAACCTGTAGCTTTAAGAGGAGGGGGCGTGTCTTTTCTAGGGCTGTCCCTTTATTTGAATATACAGTAGTTAAGCGGGGCTGGCGTCTGGTTGCGTCGCATGTTTTTCTCTTTTCTGAGAGAAGCACCAGCGTGACGTTGGTTTTTTTAGTCGGCGGAAATACTCATGACCTATGTCTCTTTAACATTTGAATGATATCATCCAGCTAGGAAGGCGTCTTCTCCGCCGCATGCAGAAACAGAGCAGTGGAGAGGAACTGCTCGCAACCAGGAATATGGACTTGCACATTTTGGACCACAGGCTGAGGGTCACCAGTATATCCAAGAATGGTCTGGTGAATTTCACGCACCCACTGATAAAGCTGATATTTCTCCGGAACAGGACACGGTAAGGAGATTCATTGATCGGGCCAGATGGTCATGTCGCTTCGCTTTACGAATCAGCTTTGGTAATCCAGTACGGACATGAGATAACCTACAGCGCCTCTTCATTCACTGGGTGGCCGAGCTATTACTGGGCGATTTGCCTGCACATGCTTTGCCTCCATGAATGATTCACAACAGTGCATGTAGATGTAAAGAATTGCAATAGCTTTTGTTTTTAGACATTCTGTTTTATAGTTGCATTTGCACAAAATCTGCAGCATTTAAACAAACCAACTGAATTTTTGTGCCCTGCATACCTTTAATACGCGATTCTTCCAGTGGGCATAAAATCAGCTTTAATCAAACTACTTCAGAAGCGTGCAGTACCGTTGTGTATTTTGGTTGGATCCCGCCTCTCCGAAACAAACTTAATACATGACATCCTGCGCTTGAAACCAACGTTCAGTCTGCAAATTTTACTGATCTCACCCGGGCATTAGTACCAGTTTTCAGCTAATCCCTCAATATCCTTCCATTGTTATGCAATTGTTTATTCTTGCGGCTGGGCGACGTATAAATGGCCAAAAGAAGAGCTCGGCATCTGTCTTCAGACCACCATGATATAGGCCGTGCGGGGTTCAGCTGCAGTTCTCGTGTCGAGTAACAAAGAACCTGTATATAACTGTCTAGAAAGCGCTTCCTTATGTCATCGCCTTTCTGGATTCTGAAGTCTGTATATCACACCATACTCTGAAAGTTTCTTATGATGTACCTTATTTTGGCTTCCTCTTAAAAAGCAACTTTTTCATTATTTGGGGCAGATGGGCAGTAAAAGTGCATTCTTACAAGACCATGAATCCCGTTGTGTCTGTTTCCTTTTTTTGTAACCAGGCATAGAGAAGTTACATCTAACATAAATCCATATGTCAAATGCATCTCTGTACATGCTCGATTGTTTTCATCAGTACTCTGTTGAGTATTGGGTAATGGAATAAGTTTTGACATGTTCAAACTAGACACACTGTGTCATGATGACTTATACTACAGTACTGTAGAAAGTAAATAACATGTCTCTCTGAATAATCATAGATGTGTGGGATTTGTGTGAGGAAGGCATTGGGCAACCGGTTAACAAGAAAATCCATATAAATATATAGTTATTTTTAAAAACTCACTTGAAAGGTATAAACATTTTTTTGAACAGGTTTAGTGAAGCATTCAGTATATGTTTAAAAAGTAGGCGAAGCACTGAATAAACCAGAAAGGGCATTTTGATCATGCTTTGGAGTTATGTCACCATTGTTTTTCCTGTTTCTTTTTCCGTAAGCAAGAGGGATTTTTTTATTTTTTTCCACCTTTTGGTCAAATACTAGGTGATGCGGAATGGGGAGTGGTGGAGAAGTTTGTTTTTAGTTGCTTTATTTCAATCGGGGAGCAAAAACAAGCCTGAATGCTCTGGGACACTTTTTAGCCATCTCCCTTTTTCAGGCCTCTGCTATTCATTTGTGAACAACTCCCTGTGCAAAGTGATTTGAACGCAGCTCTGAGCAGAATTTTAAGGAGGTAATCACATGTGGCATAGTGGATTTTTCTTCAGCGTCCATTAGCACTGGAGCTTACTATGTCTATAGTGCAGAGGCTAAAAGTAGTGAAAGGAACACTTTTGCCTTGTCTACGAAGAAATATTCATATGATGGAGATGCAGAGAAGTCCAAGAGAAAACTAAGAATCTTGTTTTCATAAGTTGCTAAGGTAGTAGACAACTTGTCGTGCTCTGATCATAGGACTTGAGTCACTTGAGGCTCATTCCTCGCCCTTGAGCATCAGTTTTCTGTGTGCTTATCATGTTTTCTCAGCTGGAGCATCAGTTGCAGGCCCAGTGCCGTCACCAGCCCTCACTCCCTAAGTGCTGCTACCACCCGTTGTTTTGTGCAGCTGGATCAAAGTCCAGCCTCTTGTGTGCTTGGTTTTCATCTTCCCCACTTGGCCGCTCCCTGGCTACCCGTTGCTTCCTCATCTCTTCTAGTTATTTTCATCTCCTTCTCTCAGTGTTCCTTCTACTTCAACAGAAGCTTATTTTTCCGACCCATGTTACTGGATGCTGTACAAAACGTGTTTGGGGCACTGACTTTGCTAATAATCTTTTATTTATTTTTGATTTTATTTTATTTTATTCAGTGTTCTCACACCAGAACTGATTATAGGTTGTTTTCTCCAGCTATTTTTTTTTTTTTTTTTTTTTTTTTTTACAACCTCTAGAAATTTTAAAGTTAAGCGGCCTCTTGAGAATCTATGTGAAAGGTATGCTGGTGTTGTCACTGGGGCAGAGCACAGCACCTTGGTAACTTAGAAAATCGAGCTTTCTAATGTGTGTTTATTAATGTAAATCAAGCAGCTTTTGTGCCTAACCAAATAGCAACCAAGTTTTCTAGTCGAATATCAGGTATGCAATCTCAGTGCGGCTAGTTTCTACGCACATATACTGGATTTCCCACAACAGACAACATATTAAAGACCAAATGTGCTCAAGCATAATCTGGCCTTAGATACTTTGCTACTGAGATATATTTGGTTGGTGCCTGAACCTACAGTGGCAAGCCTGCAAATGCCTCTGTGCCACTGGTGTCCACCAAGTTATGAACAGCAATAACTCGTTTTTGTTGGGCAGATTTATTCTTTGAAGGAAGCTGAAAGAAAATATACTTTTTACTTTTTCTACAACAGTAGACGTCAAATTGGATCTTCCTTTAGACTTCATAAGAAGTCCTTGGCTGTACTGACTGCAGTTCTGCAGTCTTCATGTGACCGCAAAAACAATGCAGTGCAAATGGTTTTCCAGCTTTCTTCTTAGTGCATTATAATGCATAGATGTATAGGTGAAACATCTGTCTTGCATGTATTTTGCAAACAGGAAACCAAATATGCACACTTGTTTCACAGATAGTTCCCTCAAACTGTCAGAATGTTGCTGAGCTGTGGCTTACTTGGATGTACAAAGTCAGTCTTCACCCTCTGCTCCAAACGACACAGCACATTCATTTGTGCACTAAACGTTGTCGTTTTTACTTGCAGGAAAGCTGCTTGACATACACTAGCTGCAGGAAACTGCTTGCTAGGGAAGGTGAGGGGTCAACAGGAAATGAGAGATGTATTGTAACACAATGGGCTGGCTGAGTTTGCTAGCAAAGCTGGTAGTTACTGTTAACAGCATTCGCTCTGCCTCTCTCTTTGTCTATGTGGCGTGATTGTCCCATTTCATGCCAGGGATTACTTTTTGCTGACTCAGGAGTTAGACTGTCTCTCTCAGGGTTTGGCTGTAGTAGTCTAAGCTGACTGATAAGCAGAGGAAGAGGAATGTATCTTCAGCGACATTGTAAGAATACAGGAATATCGCACTTCCTTGTTAGGGTTTCAAATGAAACAAAGAGATCTTCGATTTAGAAACTGCTTTTAGGTTCTCCATCACTAAAAATAAAAACACTCGCTAATGAGGCCCCCTCTGTAGCCTGAGTTCTTTCTGGCAAAACATTTATTATCCCCCATTGTTAATCCACCAGTTATTAGCGGATATCCCCTCTCAAGGGTATAAGTATTAACTAGTTCCAGCTAAAATCTGGTTCCATAATTGCCAGTCCATCTAAATCATATGCTTTCAAGCTTATCAAATCCTTTCAGTGCTGCTTTTCTGACACTTGCAGAGGACCACAAAATAATGACATCTGACCTGTGGCAGTGGAATTTGCACACCTGAAGTTTTGTTTTTTGTTTTTTTTTTTAGGTTATTGATCCGTTGCTTTGTTCTGCCATTTGCTTTTGTTTTTTCAACACAGGACATTAAATAGGGATCAAATATTGACTTTAAAAAATCAGTGTTATGAAGAAGAATCAGTAATAATATTGGTGTTCAATGAAATTTCAGAAATATCAACCCCTAATCCTTTGTTGCTTTGTATACTCATAGGGCACTTCATTGGGTATACCTCTTTGCCCCTTTTGCCTTTAGAACTGCTGGAAGCATTCCTCAGAGATTTGTCCATATTTTAACATGATAACATCATACAGTTGCTGCAGATTTGCTAGCTGTACATCCATGATGTGAACTTCCTGTTCTAGCACATTACAGAGCACTCTGTTGCATTGAGATCTGGTGAATGTGGAGGCCATTAGAGTACAGTGACCTCAGTTTTCAAGAAACGAGTCTGAAATTATTTGCGCTTTGGTGGGTTATCCTGTTGGAAGCAGCCATCAGAAGTGTGTAGACTGTGGTCATAGAAGGATGGACATGATGAGCAACGATATTTAGGTAAGCTGTGGTTTTTAAATGCTGTTCAGTTGGTAGTAGAGGGGCCCAAAGGGTGCCAAGAAAACACTCTCCACACCATTACACCAACATCATGAGCCTGAATTGTTGATAAAAGGCAGGATGAATCCAAGCTTTCATGTTGTTTACACCAAATTATGGCATTATTCATCCAAAGAACTACCACTCATTGGATATTTTCTTTCTTTCTTTCTTTTTCTGGGAGAGAGCGTTGTGGGAAAATTCCTGTAGATCAGCAATTTCTGAAATATTCACATTTAAAATCCCATAAATCACCAATCTTATGCTGTGTTTGAACTTGATGACTAAATGCATACAGTTACTACCAAAGTATTGGCTAATTAGACATTTGTGTTGATTAGCAATCGAAAAGGTGTACCTAATAAAATGGTTAGTAAATATATATGCCAAGACTTGGCTCTTCAATATGAAGTTTCAAGTTTATCTATAGCAGAATTAGAAAAACATAACTATAAGCCTAGAAGATAGTGTTTACTATCACATTGCCTTTAGATAATAATACCTTTTTTACTATGACACATTACATTCTGTGAGACAAACATCATCAGCTGAGCTTTGAAGGACAGAGCCAAGCTACCTGTGTTTCCACCCCCAAGTCAAGCTTGACTTCAGAAATGTTTGATTGTAAGTCTTAGAAGCCCTCCAGTCCAGAATGGCACCAGATATGAAACAAAATGACAACAGTTTAAACTCAACGCATCAGAAGTGTGAACTGTGGCTGTTTTGTTTTTCTTTTTTTAATTAAAGAAGTGCAAATCTTAAGCCTAGCCTGGCCAGTGAAAAACTAAAACTAAACCCTGCTTTGTTTTGTCAAAGTTCATATTAATGTTTAAGTAGACAATAGACAGAGTTATATACAGACCAGTTCTATCAGCTTCCCTTTGAATTCTTTACTTGTTATGGTATGTTCTTTGAGAACGTACCAGATTGTTGAGTTGTTGTTTTTTTGTTTTTTTTTTCTCTGTCAAACCACACAAAATCCTATTGGCCTAGTTTTTTTTGCACAGAGACACCATTCAGTAGGACTGAACATGAGCCACTGAGTCTGCCTTTTTACAACAAATAGCCCAAAGCTTGGTGAAGAGATTACAATAAATTGTAATCAATGTTCTGTCTTGTTTCATACCAGCTGCTCTTTTCTTCAAAAATTGTTAACCCTGTTGGGCTGTATCAGCAGGCAAAACTACACCGTTTTCAAACATTTAATGAAACTGACACTTTTATTAAAACAAGCTTCAAGAAGACCATAAAGATGTAAACTGTTGCCTATGGTTCATCCAGTTTTGGAAAAAAGATTTGTTTATACACATCTATAATTAATCTAGTGACTTTTATAAGCTCACGTATCTCCTTTTAAACTGTGCTGCCCAGACATTATTTGAAAGGAGCGGTTGTCAGCCAAAGCAGTGCCCCAGTTTGGTATGTTTCCCCTCCATTTGCTATAGACAATGGAGTGATGGAAGCATAATATAGAGCTTTAGGCTTGTGCTAATTAAAGGACATCCAGTCCTGAAACCCTATGTACATATTGGTGAAAAATTCCATTTACTTGTTAAAAGGAATATATTGAACCTCCTTTTGTTGGTTGCAAATGAATAACATGGCTTTTTTTCCTGTTTCTCTTTCCCCTCTTCTCATCTCCTACTTTTCATTTTTTCTAATTTTGTGCCTCCTATCCTGTTTCAGATGCAAGTTCTTTAGTCTGACTGAGACTCCAGAGAACTACACCGTTGTCCTTGATGAGGAAGGATTCAAAGGTATAATGCCCTTGTTCATTTGCATTTCTGTTCGGCAGGGGGTTATGTTTCCACATTTTAGTACCACTGTGTGCAGATATCGATAAATGTGTGCTATGTTTAATCTTTGTAGCATATCTGTTTGTCAGCCAACCTTATCAGAAGAAAAATAATCCACCAATAATGTAACAATTTAGGAGAAAAAGAGGCAAAATGCAAAGACACGGTCTGATAAACAATGTAAGGAAGCTACTGCCGATTCCAGTAAAAACACGATTTGGAATTAGTATGTATTCTTGAATTGGTCCACAACATAGGGCTCTGTTGTTTTAGCGTCTAATGATGCTTCCTTCCTTTCTTGTTCAGCCTCACAGATATCACGTGGTAGAATGGGTGTAGACTTAAAACTGTGGAGATACAATGAGAAGAAAACAAGTCTTGTAAACTTAAATGATGTCAATCGAGCAGAAAAAGTGTTTTTCGTGCCCTCCCAAAGAGCTTATGCAACTTTGCCCTACTTCCAGTTTCATGGGAGATAATCTAATTTATCTCTGATATCAGTGAATGAAAGAAGGACTGACAGTATAAAGCATCACTAAAGTGCTTTAAACTGCCTGCCACATCTTAACAATACATTCATATAGCACTTTATTCTACTCACTTTAAGCACTTTATCGACCCGACAGCCACGGCCAATTTAGATTTACTAGTGAACCTTACATGCATGTCTTTGGGATGTGGAAGGAAGCAGGAGTACCCAGAGGAAAACCCACAAAGGAACCCAGCTAGGGTTCAAACCAGAAACTTTCTTGATGTGAGGCGACAGTGCTAACCACTCCACCACATAAGGCTGTTGTCTTTGTGCAGTTCATCTTATCGAGGAGTATAATCTGTTGCATACACAGACAGCTAGTCCATGGATGAGTCGTCGTTTGGTTTGCCTAGATGCCTGCACAGAGCCTCACACTTACCATCTGATGATGAAATACACAGCACCACATAACCTACAGTGGTCTAATGCGACTTTCTGGAAAAAAAAAAAAAAAAGTTCAGCTTATTTTGCTGAACTTAGTAGAAGAAGTAGAATCTTGTGTAGAAAGTAAAATGAATTGTTAGAGCAATTAAAAAAGGAAACGCAGCACTGAACTTTTCCAGACACCACGCAGAGAAGGTGTGTGTGACAGCACCTGCTGCCATCTCCCTAATACAAAGTCTTTGTAATGTCAGAAAGAGCCCGTGTGAATCTGTGAATAGACCAGTTGTCCAGAGAGTTCAGTGCAAGCAAATGGACGTAATGCGTCCTGCCTCTTACATGCTCTACCTCGGCACCACCTCTCAGCTAAACCATGTAAAGTGTTTCAAGTAGTGAAAACAAAATCTCCCATTGTGTTCTACTTGTGAGAAAATCCAAGTTTAGACAATGCCTGGACCCGATTATCGCAACATTGTTGAAGTTCATTTGGAAAAACAACTTTCTGATCCCATCCAGTGCTTTTGCTGCCATTTTTGTCTCGTCCTTTAACACAAATGTAGATGTTAAAGGCATGTACCGCCTCGGGGTTCTCCATTACTCTCCTCTCTTGCTCTCCTTCTGACGGAAAACCTATTTTAAGAGGTTAAAGCTGGTGTAGTGAAGCCGCAAGGGGCTTCCTGTGACAAATTATGGCGACCAGAACATTGCTTCTTTTGAAGGGTATAAAGAAACAGAAAGGGGAATATTCACTGCAGGAGGTAGACAACATTTAGTAATGTTTTACGTTGTGAAGGTTTCCTGAAGTTCAAATCAACATGCATTTCGAAAAGTATTCATGGATGTGTTTTTGTTTTTTAAATGTTTATAAATAGTTTATGAAGGGTTTGGCATAAAAGATGAAAAGTTACAACATGCATTTCCCAAACTTGTAACCTGAGTATCTCTGCCTAAGCTGTTTTTGCACATGAACTCTGGGCAGTCAAGACATTATATTCAGTTGCTTTTTGTCACAAAGCAGGTTTATGTAAGAGTGCTGCCTGGGTAAGGCGTGCCCACAGAGTTGCTGTGAATTCTTCTGACATTTAATGTTGCTATTACGTGGGCAGAACGTTGCATGGACTGAAAGTAAAGACTACTTAGCGTATGATCTAACTGCATTGGATATATGTGATCTTGCATAAAGCTCATCGTAATAATGTTGAGAAAATTTCAGGGGTAGTGTGAATTTGTGAAAAATCTAGACTGTATATAAAAGATGGTTGTAGCCACCATGAAGGTGGGTTTTTGTTGTTGTTGTTTTTGGTTTTTGTTTTTATTACCACTGTTGACTGTTTGCATAATTGCCTCCACCTTCTTTTTGTTTTTTGCGGGGGGTTGTAATCATATTTGAACAACAGGATGAAGTGCTTATGAGCTATCGCTAGTAAGCCTGGATGGGTGCATTGCGCAAACAGATGCCTGCTTTTTAGCATTAAGTAACATACAAATGAAAGGAAATGCAGTTTTCCACTGGAGCAAACACTTATTAGACTGTCTATTAGACAGCTGATCATACGGCAAGCCATATTAATTGTTATAATTGCATAATTGCAAAAGTAGCTTTAGAGAGTAAAACTTTTGGGCTGTAAAAATTGTGTGGGCCCTGCCTCAAGTGGCTACTACAGTTTTCGGCACTTCCACATTAGCCCCAGAGGTTGCCACTACCAGTCAGTGTCCACTTGGGTCTTATTTCAGGACAATATATACCACCTTTCCATTTTGATCCAGAGAGTTAAGTTACCGACATGGTTTGCAAGGGATCATCTATTTTAGCTTTGCCCCATAAAAGCACTGGTAGAAAGTCCCACTCTATGATCAAGCACTTGCTGTAGTGCTGCTCACATCTTATTTCACTGCTGGCCGTTTGCGGTGTAAATAGCAGGGACATGTTAGGTCTCTGTGGCAAAGGAAAAGAGAGCAGGTGGGAGAGAGAAAGTGTGGGTTCAGTGTACAGAGCAGCAAAAACAACAGGAAGTAATTTTTTAACACCGCCTCGTTTGCAGCCTCGTTTGCTTGGTTTCCTATTAGTGTGACAGTGGCGTCATTATTATTTTCTTATAGAGAAGTTCTTTTTTTTTTTTTTTTTTTTGGTAAAACAAAAACATGGCAACAAATGTAAATGGAAGCCACCATGTTGGCAATTTTTAAGGCTAAACAGCATCTAGGCCTCTTAAGTCAAAGCACTTCCATAAAAGTAGGACAAATCTTCTTAAAAAGTCGATTATTAAAATCTGTGGCACCAAGGCTGTCCTGAGTTTTAAAATCTCTGCTTAAAAGTTCCAATACTGCATCCTATCAGTACATCCCAACCCCAAATTTCTCAATTTTCAGAAACCCCCCCTAGACTCGCCACGAAGGGAATACTGAAACATGCAACATTTTCACAGCCTGAGTAGTACATCAACAGCATTTTAACAGTATTAATATGTAGTTGGGTCCTGTTCGACATTGAAATAAACACTAGCCAAGGGTATTCAATTAATATTAGCCTTTTTGTTTTCTTTTTTAATCTATGCATCTTTTCTCTTATTTGTACCCTCAGAGCTGCGGCCCTCTGAGCACCTCCAGGTAGAGAGCGCCATCTGGCTGCCACTCAACGTGGTCTCTAACGGCAGTGCCTCCAGCAGCTCTCAGGCTGTTGGCGTGACTAAGATTGCCAAGTCGGTCATTGCACCCCTTGCCCAGCAGCATGTCTCTGTTTTCATGCTCTCCACTTATCAGACTGACTTTATCCTGGTAAGCACCATCTATTTCAATCTACAAACATTTTTTTATCCATTTTTATTCTGCTTGATTACACTCCAGTCTTATCAGCTTCCACATCTTGTTAAATTAGCCACTCTAAACTATTCACGGTTGTATAATTTGGATCAATTTTTAAAATTCTAAATGCAATTTTAAATGCATTTAAAAAACAAACAAACAAACAAAAAAAACGTCATCCTGTAATTATGCACTGAAACCTTTTACTACTACTGAGTTTTGCCGGATAAAAGAAGCCTGTGTTTGCATTTTGTCCATTCACCAATTCGGCAGTTAAGGAATTAATCCTCAACAGTGCTGAGGACACTAAAAAGTTACATATTAGATGTGAAAAGTGTGAAGTGGGCACAAATACATAACACCTTGACAGATGTTTGTGTCAGCAAGTATATTAATGTCTCACATGCTGCTTGAGCTCAGGTATTTCCTTAAAGTGAGCGAGTGTAGTATCCTGAAACAGCATGAGATTATAGACATAAATGAAATGCTTATGGAGAAGGTGTTGCATATATTTAATTGATAAGCTGTCTTACTAGTGATATTTCTTTTAAATGTCTTTCTTGTGTAGGTGAAGGAGAAAGACCTGTCTGTGGTCGTCAGCACACTAGAGGAGGAGTTCAATATCTATAAGGAGGAGGGAGGGGAGTCTGTTCCTGTGCATTGTCAGGATGTTTCCAACGGGCTCCACAAGAACGGCAGAGAAGGTACAGGTCACAGGGCTGTTTAGTATGGATTTATTCATCCAGTTTGTCTCAGACGAATTACGGACATTAAAATGCCAGAGCACCACCTTCACTAAGGCCGGTGTCATCAGGTGACTGTTTTACAGTACAGGTCACAAATCATTAAACAACAACTGAAGAATGATTTTATCTATGGAAAAGTACTTAAAAGCAGTTTTGTTTTTTTTGTTTTTTTTTTCATTCCACAAGCATCTTATTTTAGAAAAGTCTAACACATGCAGTAGTGAGTACACTGCAAATATTGTAGCAGCTTCTGCTGTAAGCGGTCTTGCATTCTCTCGACTAAGGTCAGACTAACATTTGTGCAACCTTACACAACTCAATTTGAATGTAAGGCAGCCATGTGAGCCCATGCAAAGTCATTATTGATGCATCCGTGTCAGCGCTGGCATCACTGCTGTTCTTTGATATTTTACAACTCAGCAGTGCTGCCACGATGCTGTACTGAAGAAAGAGAAAATGCTACAGAGAGAAGCGAAGTCATGATTAAAAAGACAGCAACCAACTGGGACATACAGCACTGTGCAAAAGCCTTGACTAACCCTCATTTCCTTATATTTTGCTAGGAAAATGTGAAGTATGTGCAGTGATTTATTAAAACATGCACAGTATTTTAGGCAAAAACAGAGTTTGTACAATATGAATGAACTTGAAAGTCAATATACACGTAGAAGCTGAAAAGCTACCACATTTATTTATTTTTTTAACTTTTGTTTTTAACAATAGAAAACAGTAACAGAGTAGATCTATAGATCAACAAAGATCCACTGATAAAAGGATTTTTGTCTTAAAAGACAATTTATTGTCTAGAAAAACCTCTGTGCAATGCCCATTTGTAATAGTTGCATTCCAATCCTTCCCATTTTTAAGGCCTTATAAACAGGCTAACACTGTGCTTGTTCTTGCAGCCATTCAGCCTACAGTTCACCCGGTTCTGATCCCAAAGAACCAGTTTTGTGTCATGTCCCTGGATCCCGATACACTGCCGTCCATTGCCACTACACTCATCGATGTTCTCTTTTATTCCAGCAGGTGACGTTTTGTTTTGTTTTTAATCACTTCACTGCAATACCTGTTTTAAAGCACAAGATGGCAGCAGAAGACTCAAAGTAGAGTTCAGTCAGTTCAGGCTTTTTTTATTTTTGTTTTTACTTAAATCGTCCCTTTATTGATGGTAGTATGAATTTATTTCATTTTTTCTTTGCAGCATTGCTTTGATTGTGTTTAGATTTACCATTAAAGTGAAAATTTATTAAGTATTCTTATTAATTTTAGGACACGCTTGAAAAGAAAAAACACTTGTAGCATATTTTATACTAAATCTAAGCTGATAAGACTGCTTTTATTCTGCATACATATTTTTGTTTAACATGTTTTCACGTCTAATTCTCTTAAAGTAAGACCAACATTTTTATTTATGACTTGCTTTTTTGCTCTGTGCTTGACAACTGTAATAAATGTGTGGCTGACGCAGTTTGTTATTGTGGTGTCCTTATTAAAAATTTAAAAAATGCTACTGTCTTTCTGTCTCTAGTGTCACATTTAATGTGTTTCCTCCTTTTTTAGTCCTAAAGAGGACCCCCAGCCAAGTCCAAGCCAGGATTGTGTTAAATTCTTCTCCTTCTCCCTCATCGATGGATACATCTCACTGGTGATGGACACTGAGGCCCAGAGACAGTAAGCAATCCAAATTTCCCACACTTGATTTTAATTTACTTCATGGTTCCGCGCTGGCATCTATGACTTTCTTGCTTACGATGTATGAACAGGTATAACCCCTCAGGTCCTCTGGCACGAGTCCTGTTGATTATTCCAAATGGATTAAATCCTTAAGTCATATGTTTTTGCCACTGAACAGTCAGAGGACTTGAGAGGCGAGGTTATTATAGTTAATTAAAACTAAAGTAAAATCAAAACCATTTTAGCTAGTTAAAATAAAAATACACTTAAGAAAATGTTACAACTAACTAAAGTGCTTTTATGAACTTGCAAGAGAAAATAAAATAAAAATAGACAGGAATTGACCTTAGTTTTAGTTACTGTCAGTCTGGATAAATCTGCCAACATGGCCTGCTTGAGGAGCCTTTGTGAATATTTATTAGTGCTTGCTGATGTCTTCATGACTCTTAAGTCACCTGCCTTTATAAAGTGTTTGAATTGTTAAATCTATTATGATTTTTCAAAGTCTTTAGGATTAAGTTCAGAGGTTTTAGGTTTCATTTTACAATTTGTCTAGATAATTTCATTACAGACCATGAAGGCAAATATATTTTAGAACCCTTTAAAAAAAATCAAATCAAATCCTTATTTTAGTATATTTTTGTTGTTTAATCTTCGGGTGGCAGCCAGAGCGTTCTCTGGCAAGAGAAAAAGCTTAGTTCATGGTTCAGTCCCCCACATGAATTCATGAATTTAATTAAATAGGTAAACTCATGCTTGATGAATCCAGACATTTCGAACTTCGAGTCTTATTCTAAGTTGCTCAAGTTGCTTCATGTCTAAAGTACTTTGAGCTGCACATGAATAGGTGCCACATAAAAAGTTTGCTTACTTGACTGAGTGCACTGAAGGCTGCTTTGAGTTCATAGCAGGTTTTCTGTCTTCTTAATATCTCAGGCACAACACAGCTCACGTTGTTTGACGCTGCTCTATTTGATCATTTTAATGCAGGCGTTTTAAGCCAAGTGTGGACAATTTAACCGCATTGAGTCCGAAAAATAATGAATATCAAACTGAACAGCAGTTGTTTTGATGTTTTCTCAGCTCACTGCATTGCTGCTTTTGCAGTATTTTATCTGGTGATTGCTACAAGATGTTTTTCCCCGCTACATTTCTGACATAACAAATCAGCGTTTGATTTGTGTGCTCCAGGTTTCCGGCCGATCTTCTCTTTACTAGCTCTTCCGGGGAGCTGTGGAGAATGGTTCGCATAGGAGGACAACCGCTGGGTTTCGGTATGATATTTTACTCATTCCTCAAATGTTTCAAAATCAGCCATATGTGTTATCAAGAGGTAACTCTATACATTTGGCTGTATCCGTCTTCACTTATCTCGACAACCGCAGATCTAGTCCACTTCCGATTTGGCAGGTAAGTAATTAGGAACTTGGTGATTGGTGGAAGTAATGACTACTATGCTATCACACTTTCACAGCGACTTGTAGTCTGCCTGTCAGGCAGTTGGACAAATATCTATAAATTATACCTATGGGAAAAAACACCCTGCTTTACATTCTCCCCAAACAGGTGTTTTACTGTGCTGACCAAATTAGCATAGCTGATGGTTGTAGCCACTTTAATTATCAGGTGTTTAAATGCTTAACAGACTTATGATTGATTTGATTTACCATCATCTTTGTCACCAAAAACTTGTTCTGTCAACAGGAGAATGAAATGGGCAGGCAACACTGTGTTTTTTCTGTTTCATACTAAATAATATCCAGTCTTGCCAGTTGATGTGGAAACAGGAAACTGTTAAATTAAAATGCTCATTAAATTTACAAACAACTGAACCCTCATTATTATTATTATTGTTATTATTATTTTTTTTTTATTTCGCTTGATTATGATTGTGCTACTTATTCTCCTTCTCTCGTTATGTTTTATAGATGAATGTGGTATAGTTGCCCAGATATCGCAGCCTCTCGCCGACAGTGACATCTCTGCCTATTACATAAGCACCTTCAGCTTTGACCATGCTCTGGTGAGTCCAGCATTTTGATCACCTTAAATTATGAACAGTCTCAATCTGACATGTCATGGGTTATGCAAATAAATTGTACAGATCACATTTGTAATTAATAGATAAATACGCCACACAAACTTAGCAAAAGTATGACGTGTTATGACGCAACTAGGCAAATGTAATGTGTATACTGGAGGTTTAACTTATTCTGTTATTAGACGACAGCATGGAGGTCAAAAGATTAATGTGATTGGGTAACATCCTGAAGAGAAATCGAATCAGCAAATCAGTGGAGATGCAAATCACTTCTTGTCAGAGTTAAGATTAAGCATAAAAACAGGATGCAGATGTTTGCCTTTCGAGTTGAAGTCACAAACTTTGTGTTCAGTCAGTGATATATGCTACTAATAATGCGATCATATAGATTCAACTAAGTCTATAATGTGAATCGTTATTCAGGCTATGGACCACGATTCCGTCCTAAAAGACTATTGTAGGGACAGATCCCAAACCCTATAGGCTAGGCTGCTACACTTTTTGCTTTGGAGGCTTAAAAAAAAGTGAAACTTAACTCAGTTTTATATCTCAGTATCATTTTTATTGTCTAAAGACTTCAGGTTTGGATCTGTGTCTTTATGCACAGATAAAAACCAAGTGTTGGTCACATTAAATGTCATTTGTGGAAGCATTACTCAGCATGCTTAAACTGGTTGACTCACTTAAAGGATATTTTGTGCAGTATATTTTTGGAAATTTAACATTTAAGTGAAATTTATAGAGGTAAGTTCTATATTACACTCTCAAAGCAAGTTTGTTTTTCTTTCCTCCACAGTTTATTTTAAATTCGATGTACATGTAAGGTTACCTGTCCCTTACTTAGAGTCTGCTGTATTAGCCTCCACACCCCTGAACCTTACCAAGATGAAGGTGATGGTAGCTAAATGGACTCCAAATATGATGCTGAAACTCTGTACTTTCCATGTGGTTTGATAGCACATCAAAATTTGACGTGTCTTCAAAGGTTCATTTTGATATGCACATTATCGTGCCTGTCAAAAATTGGTTGCATTGAAATTGTCTATGTGCCAGCTTGGCAAGCAAGTTATCTGCATTATCTTGAAAATTACTAAGAAAGGTTTATCTGGCTCATTTGTTGCCATTTCCTAGAAACCTGCCTGTGAATCAACAAAACCAAGTTTCCCATCTACATTTAGGCAAGAAATGCTTTTTCTCATGGTGTCTGTAAAGTGAGTAGAGAGATCTGAGGTAAACCACGTATGATATTGCATTTCTCTACTGCAATATTAGACTTCTTATCTGCAGCTATAATCCAAATAAAAAAGTAGCTGTCTTGTATAAAATGTAAATGAAATGATTTGAAAACCTTAAGAATCTTTATTTGAGAACAGTACAATAATATAATAATAATAATATTATACACTAATGCAGCACCCGGGGAGCAGTGTGTAGGGACGGTACCTTGCTCAAGGGTACCTCAGGGTAGCTGTTCAGTGGAGTCGAACCCCCGACCTTCCAATCATGGGGCAACCACTCTACCTACTGAGCTATCCCTGCCCCTTGTGTGACAACAAAGTGTTGTTTTCAATTTAATGAAATATGGTGAAAGGCCAAATATCAAACAACTAGTTAAATAGGTTAGTAACATGACTGGGTATTTTAAAAATAAATACATAAACTGACTCGGTCTTTCCAGACTAAAGATGTGGAGAGGCCCCCTACTCTGTAGAAGACTGCATAGGTGAATAATTCACCAATGAAATAAATAGTTCTCAACTATTTATTTTAGTTAAAATCCTTAAAAATAAAGGTATTGAAGAGGTGCAATCTGTGGGTGCTTAGACAGCACAACAATTAAAACAGACAAGATCTGGTTCTGGAAACCAGGACAGGGATGGGCAACTCCAGGCTTCAAGGGCCGGTGTCCTGCAGGTTTTAGATGTCCTTGATCCAAGACAGCTGATTTTTAAATGGCTAAATTACCTCCTCAACATGTCTTGAAGTTCTCCAGAGGCCTGGTAATGAACTAATCATTTGACTCAGATGTGTTGACCCAGGGTGATGACTAAAACCTGCCGGACACAGGCCTTTGGAACCTGGAGTTACCCACCCCTGCAATACATGGATTAAAAAAAAACTAAAAAAATCTCATAGCCCCCACAAACACAGGATCAAATTTAAAGAATGGCAAAGAAAAATGCAGTGATCTTGAGCTAATTTTAATTTAGACACGTTGTCTAAGGAGCTTGGAAAGAAAAGTGTCCGGACTTCTTTAAGTTGCTTGAAGTTTCACCTGTCATCCGAGAAGCTTCTTCAGTTCCAAGGTCAAATGTTGGAGAATCCCAGATTTAAGCCCTATGTGAGTGTGCCCCCCCCCCAAGAGGCACAATGGACGTCCTAATGATGCTCTACCTAATCACACGAGCCAAGGTGTGAAAACTGGTGTAGGTCACAATCAGCCCAAGGTTTCGGGTGAACTCATTGTGAAACTAGTGTGTGGTCCGTGTTCGTGGGCTTCCAGTAAACTTCAGGGTTGACGTTTCCATTCCCTTCAATGCCCACGGCACAGTCCAGGAATGGCAAACAGTTATCCTTTGTGTCTTCCCTGGTGAACCTTTTGTTTTTATCCACAGTGTTGATATGAGCAGTGAAGGATTCAACTTCTTGGGTTTTGAAGAAGACACAAAGGATATGGGCTTTGAATCACTTTATAATTCCTTTATTCTGTTCTTATTTATGGTATGATTTATACAGTGTCCCATCTCTTTATGAAACAGGGTTGTAAATTTTAAATATTTGTACAATGTTTCAATATGACATGGATGGGTGTATGGATGACGGGAGTAATAACCAAAGTCTTAGTCACGGAACACTATTGCTTTCCGTTCTGTCACACTAATCAGGTTCTATCTTTACTCGTGAACCATAACCACACTGTTCTGTTAATAGCAAAGTCTTGCAACTTTAAGAGAAAAAAAGTTTAAAAAAGCAAAAAAAAAAAAAAACACTAGCTGTGACATCACAATGATGTGTGCATTTCTGAGAAATTCTTTGCATTAGTAGATAATCGCAATCCTGGAATATTTTTCTGCTGTGTCATTCAGTTGTAGTAGTTGAGATGTATTTCTTGCCAATGGGCACCCTTTATTTGGAGCAAACAGAGGGTGTTTTGATGGGGAGTGGGGGAATGCCATCGTTACATTTTTTTTAAGAATTTTTTTTTTTTACACTGATGTAAAGGATTGAAAGTCATGTTAAACAACACAACGGTCCCAGTAACACAAAGGGTGTTGGAGTTTTCTTAGAAGGAAGCAGGAGAGGAAACTATTTGCCCGGTTCATGTTTTGTGTGTGTGTGTGTGTGTGTGTGTGTGTGTGTGTGTGTGTGTGTGTGTGTGTGTGTGTGTGTGTGTGTTTAATTATTTATTTTATATTATATTTATTTAATATTTATTTATTTATTTCCCTGTGTGGAAAAAGTAATGCCGCAATCTAAGGGACTGCTTGAGCTGCAATGACTCTTTCACATTGCTGTAGAGCAAAATCATTTTAATTCAACCACACTGGAGGGTTTTCGAACACGAGTGACCCGTTTAACGTCAAGCCAAAGCATCTGGTCATATTTAAGACTTTACTAGGCCGCTCCAAAGCCTCGATTTTATATATTTGTTTTTGAACCATTCAGAGTGGAGGTCCTGGTGCCTTTCAGATAGTTGTCTTCCTGCATGATTATCATTATGTATTATTAGCATTATCCCCTAATAAATGAAATCATTTAAAACTGCACTTTGTATTTACTTGCGTTATTTTTGCATAATGTTGAAATGTGATTGATTCTGAAACAAGTGTGACAAATATCCAAAAAAATAAATGAGAAAGGGGCATTTTCAAAGCACTGTACGTCAGTAGACCGTGTGAAAGAACATGTGCATATGAGATGGTGGCAGGTCAGCACCTTTCAGTGAATTTATCACAATCATTTTATCTTTAACTAAAGTGGATGGGGAATTCCAGTAAATGTCAATTGATTTCATGGAAGTTAATCATTGTGTAAGCTCAATGTTTTGGTATTAGGAACTGTAACTTTACTGTTTTGGTTGACTCTTAGCGCTGTGATCAACCTTGCCTGCATCCATATTAGGCTAATTTAACTGTAATAAAACAGTTGTTACACTACCTGCCCAGCAGAAAACACTGTACAAAGTGAGTCCAGATTTTTTTTTAAGTGAGTTAACAGAAGTAACCACAGTATTTCCATCATGTCAGCTTTATAAGCTGTTCTTTAAGTTGCCAAGCAATAAAATGTAATAATACTTATTTCAATTTTTTTTTCTAGGTCCCTGAAGAGGACATAGTCAGTGTGACAGACATGCTTCAGCACCAGAGGAACGAACCAGCCACCAGCTGATTTCTGAAGGACTGATAGTACTTGATGATCCTGGCTCTTTATGTCCTCTTGCTCCAGTCTTAACAGCTAGAGGTGGCAGGCCAGCAGAGAAGGAGACTAACTCTGTGCCTAGATTAGGACTGCATTGCCAGCAGTATTAACTACCACAAATTTGCCATGAACACCACAAGCGCTTTTCTGTGGTGCGTGCACACAGTTTGTATGCGAGGCCTCCTGTTATACCTGTCGAGGCAGGATGCACAGGATGAGTCCTAGAGGATCCTCAAGCTGACAAATGCACATCGCAGTGCACAAACACTTCTAAACGGACACAACCACACTTTAGCATTCAGTTTCACAAGCTGAAAGTTGGGCTTGAGCGTGTATAATAGACATGTATGGTCAGAAGATGAATTGTTATTAAAAATTGTTTTGCAGCATAGACCAGAATACACTCAACACACAACTTAGTCTTCCAGTGTGGTGTGTTATATTATAATATCATGTCAAAGCAATGGTTGTTTTGTTTGTGAGGGATTGTTTTTTTTCTTCTTTTTTCATTTAAAGACCATTTGCAAGTATTGCTGTTTTCATTTGTGTTCAACTGGAAGTGTGTAGCTTGAAACGCAACGCGGTGACAAACAATCGTTTGTAATTATCATGCAAAAATACAACTGAGAATTTTTGGTTTTGACAACAGAGCTCACTTGTTCTGGTTTGAGAAGAAATATGTAGATTCTTGTGTCAAAACTACCACAATTTCTGTAGGGGGTGACCATTTTTCCTTTTTTTAAAAAAAATAATGGGTCAGCATTTCTTAACTTGAGGTCAATAACACTATGTCTTATTTTTTGTTTTGTTTTTTGCACAATAAACTTTGTATCTAGCTAATATCACTTAGATTGTTTTTCGGTGGTACAAATACATTTTATACAATACTTTTTGTGCTGCTTCAGTTAATAAAAGTTATTCAAAATAAGTTCCATGTTGGCTTTTTTTGTAAGTCGTAAATCTACACATTCCAACAAGTACTGACAACAAATGTTGCTGTCATTTGTCCTACATGATGCAATAGGGCCTGTATTAAGTAGTGTTGATAATAGTTATTTATGAGAGGGGGGGTTTCCTTTTTGCAGAAACAGTTGAGACAGCTGAGAGGCGAAATGTGTTCTTTTGGTTTTCATTTTAAGAGTGTTAACAAACCTAAACCACCACACTAAAAAAGTTCTTCCCAGCTGGAGGTGCAGTAGGGCTCAGATCAGTGATATTCCTGTTGTGGCTGTAACAGGAGCAATTACTTATTAAGCACATTTATTGAAGATTTTCTTAAATTTGACCCAAATCAACATTGAACAGGCTATTGGGCAAAAATCCCGACTTTGTTTACCTGCAGGAATTTGGTGTATATACTTCAAACACTAAAGGAATTTCAGCTATTAAAAAAAGTAGAAATTTAAATGCTCATTGCTGAGATTAAATTCCAAAGATGAAACCAAAGCATGGCTTGTGTGTATTTGAATAAACAATAATATTTATTAAACTGATTGTTGTCCAAAGGTGACATTTAAAAGACAAAAAGTGGAGGTCCCAAAATGGATCCTTAAGAAATAAAAGAAGGCTGATCTGTAGATCTCCTAGCAAAAAGGTAAAATTAAAAAAAAAAGAGTCTGTTGCAGGTTTGCTCTGATCATTTTTATTAATCACTGACTGAACTATACACCTGCTTTACTTTTCTTATAAGAAAAGTTGAAGAAAATGCAACAAAAGAAACTTAACAATTATGTATAATAATGTAGATTTTATTAAGAGAGCACACCAGCAGCAACATAGCCGCAAACACAGCACCATACTTTTCTGCTAAAGCAGGCTAAGCCTACTCTTGTCTGACAAGTTGGCGTCTGCGTGACGTCTTAAAGCTTCAGTCATAAAGGGAAATTTGTGGTTGGAATTACATAAAACCATGATGGGCAGGTAATATCGGAAAAACATAACAGACAAATACGATTTTCTTTTTACTTGACACATACTGGATGCAGTTAATGTCCTTAATAAGAGATAAATTCAAACTTTTTTATCAAACCTATTTACTGTACCACAATATTTCCCTACCTTTCTGACTCGTGTCCCCTTTAAACAGAAGTGTCTACTAATGAGTCTTTGTCAAAGGTTTAATATGGTTTTAATTACATAGAATTTTCTTTTTCCTGTGTTAACTTTCAAATAATTTATTGTTGAGCGTTATCCATGTTATCTAACTTCTGTTGAAAAACCTGGCCTATATAATGCAAGCCACTTCACATGCAGATGGAATGTTTTTCATGCTCTGATATATTTTGAGGATTTTAGTTATCTGAGGTCTAGCTGACCATGGTCACACCTCTTATGAAATCATATGATCCAATAATATGTCATAATGTGAGTGATGTTAAAAATATTTTGTCATGGAATTCCTTTGTATGAGGTGAATGTGGGTGTATGTGGGTGTACCTAAAATGCAATTTAAGCCGGCCTACCAAAGCAAAGTTGCATGTTGCTGTTTTTCTTTTGTATGGTTTATCACGGACCACTGAGGATAAGAGATGCCAGTTAGTACTGCTACTATGGGTTGTAAACTCAATAGATCTCTCCTGCACTATGGTAAATATATATTTTTTATTATTATTTAACAAACACAAATTTGACATGGTTAGGCCATTTGATCAACGAATACAACTGATGCTACATAGGTTCATTATTACATCAGGAAGCCTCATATACTACTCGTTTAATCTTGTTGCATTATTTTGGTAATTTTACAGTTTCTTGTTTAAGAGAACATTGTCAAATTCCATTTTTTTTTCTTCAGGAATCCTCTTGATCTTCCTGGAAGTTCAGTGGAGTCATGTGTTTTCTGCTCCGATTTGTCCATCTAATAACTCCTGTGATCATTTGAAGAGAACCTATGATCTTGCCGAGTTATTCGAATTCGAAGTAACCGAGCTACTGAATTTATCTGTAAGTACCATCTAGTTAATCTGCTGTCATATACTCCTTGCATGATTGCTGTAACTATACACAGGACATTCTGTAGACTTTACCTAACTGCTGCAAAATTGATCCAAATCTTATATGTCATATTTAATCTCAATCATCTTCCAGAGTTTAGTCTTGATTTCATGACATTTCACCTCATGTCTGTCCTCAGAGAAAGTCTGTTTAAAATGGTTTTAAACTCTAAAGTTTACTTCATGTAATATTTAAAACGCGTCTGTCGAAAATGTTTAAAATGCTCACTGATGTATAGTGGATGTTTGATGAACAGATGTAGTCAGTAAGAGCTTAAGTAACCAATACACAACGGTACTCTCAAAGGCCCCTCAGTGTAAATGCCTAGTGTCTTAGTTGTGTGCTTTTAATCTAAACTACTAGTGCAAGAACCTGCTGGGGTTGCAACTTATGGAAGTATATAAATATAAATCTTAAATTAGTAATGCTGAATGACATGAATCCGTCATGTCTCTGTGAATCTGCTGTTTGTGAGCACAAAAATAGACAAATTGACGACGTACACGGCACATTATTTTTTCCAAAGTGTATTTAGTTACATTTATTCACTCATGACTGTTCTTATTACCTGTATGAACGTGTCACAAAACTCAGTGCAAGGCCGAAGCATCAAGTGGCTCTGTTCTTATTTGAATAGAGAATAAGAATTTTACAAGTTTTACAGTTTTATGGTGAATTCTACCTGTTTTTTTTACCTACAGATAAAAAAATATGGAAAAAGGAATGAGACAATACGACCTGAAGTTCCTGACACCCAGATATCTGGTAAAAGCACTTGTGAGAAGCTGCAGAATATCTATATCAAGAATGAGCTTTTTAAGTTACACATTTTAAAAGCCAAAGAATATCACCTAAAACTTTTGAGGCACCCAGATGACATTTTTAAGAAAACAGACCGCGTTGAAAAAACACTAGAAAATTTAAACATTATGATAAAGACTATGCTCGGACCATTCGATTTCACTCCCCCAACCCCACCCCCAGAGTTAAAGGATCACCACAACCAAAAAATTTATGTATGGAGTGTTGCGGTCAGACTGACGGAATGGTCCAAGCAAGTGCTGACGGTAGTTAATCAGACACTCTGTCACTAAAAACAGATAAGACTGAGAAGATATCTCTGTTATCTGGGATCCACCACCTCTCTGCTATTCCTGTCATGGTTAAGGTTTCCTTTTTAACCCTTGATGATGTTTTGACAGGGAATTCAAAGTTGTGCATTTCAGAATGGTCCCTTTGGCCATATATTAATTATTTACTGGTACCTTGTTTTTATTTATCTATTTCTTTGAATGTGAATCTGATGTAGCTTAAATTTGCAAAATTATTTATATTTGAGAATATTTATTTATTTTGTTAAGGTTAATGAAAACTATCATTGTTATTATTATTATTATTATTATTATTATTATTATTATACCAGTCGCAGTGTTAACAATATCTTAATAGGTTTTATTATTTAATTGTTCCAGTGTTTCAGAAAGGTTCATTCATTAATTTGTCATTTATTTATGACTTAATATTATTCGAGTGTGCATATGTGCTGTGCTGGTGTGTGTGTATTTATTATCACATCCTGTTTAAGGTAATCTTCTGATCAGTGATGAGTAAAACCAGTGTGCTCTTAAAACAGAGGAACTTGTCAAATTGTGTAAAGTTTTTCTGCAATAATCAACCTTCTACTGCAATTGTGGGTTGTGTATGTGTACCCAGAGATTATGTAATACCAACAGAAAATTGTTTGTTATGTGAATTGATGCCTTGAACTGAAATATGATGACAAGAACAGTCTATATGTTTCTGAAATGCATACTGTATGTGGAGAGTATTACATAACTTGCAAGTTTCAGTTTTTGTTTTGTTTTTCTGTTTGAAGCTTAATTTTCTGTAACCTATTTATTTATTTATTTTCCAACCAGTTCTTTTTAACTTATTTAGTGTTTTTATTATATATTTATCTCTTGAAAATGGCAACTGCTTTGTATACAAGAGGCAGGTGTCTACGGTTTATATAAAGGCAACCATGACCTCACCTCTGTAAAGTCTTTAAGTAAACCTTACGACCTACATTAAATTCAGATTCATCAGCTTGTTGTTTTGTTTTGTTTTAACTTACGCTGGAAAAGAGTCGATTGTGTTTTGTAAGTACAAAAATGAAACTTTAATCCAACTTCAGCGTTTTGAATTGAGCTGCATTTCAAATTCTTCTCCCTCTGATTGCTTGTGAGATCAACCAACAGGGTTGAGTTAAAATTTTAGTCAGGATATGAAACTAGTCAAAACTGTTGGGCTGTGGTTAGTTGCATATACGCAGTACTGCATGACTCATTTATAGAGTATTTCATAGAGTACATATGTCATCACAGAATTCTTGCTGAACTACTAACGTAAGCTAAAGAAAGCTCATTTAAAAACTAAAAATAATCATGCATTTCACACTTACACAAACTACAATTTCACTTATGTTATGTAGCTCATATAAGATAAATAGCAGCCAGTTTTTAAAAAATCATATACCCTTGCTATCTACAACCTGGTTCGTTAGTCTCCTTTTTTAAATTTTTGCAGAGAAACTAACCCATTTATCTTTTAATATCAGTTTTTTTTTTCTTTTTTTAGTTTTCAACTCTATAATCTAACTGTTCTAGAGTCTAGAGAATACTAATCATCATCATCAGTAATTTCCTTTAGTGGAAGAGGTGGTGACCTGCCAGAAGAAACTGAATTGATTGGTTCAGTGGTTGAATTTCTTCATCAGAGGATATGGTTAAGTAAGCGATAGGGCAAAATTATATTTCACACGCCTACTGCCCTTGTCATAGTAAACTATGAGGAGAATTAGAATGGCAGAATATAGAGCAGGTACAGTATACCACGCAACAACGTGAAGTAGTTTGTATGAGAAAGTACACCAAACTTGTGTTGTGATTGTACACTTGGTTTACAGGTTTTCTGAAACTGGCTTGTATCTGGATGGCGATTCTGATGCACGGCTTGGATGCACGACTTGCACCAAAGAAACATGCTGCAGGTGCATCGTGCAGTCCCAAACACCTGACAGCCCTGACCGAAAGCCTGGTCAATGAAAGCTTGAGATGCTTTGTAAGTAACGTTAAAACTATTCATTTTCTCACCAGTGCAACCCAGAGAAGTGGCTTTGTGACGCTATTTGCAATCTGCCAGCGTGCTTGGATGACGCAATAGCTGTGGGGAGGTTGTCTGAATTTTTCTATCACTTCGCAAAAACACAATGCGGCTCCCAAAGCTCTGCTGAGTAGTGCTGTGTCACAGCCTTCATTTCTAGAGTGTGTTACTCCAGATTAAAACACTTTTAGTGCCAGTACCATAGCAATTCTGTAGTCATTCTTTGAAGCAGTTTCAGTTAAATTGCACTTTGTTGCTATTAAGATGTCTGCTTTTTTAAAGAGAATTACATCTCAGGTGTAGATTAAACAAGTTTTATCTATGAAAGCGCATCAGCCAGAAAACTAACTAACTAAACTAACTGGGTATTTTTTTTTCTGGTTTTTACAAAATAAACAAGACATGTCCTTGTAGGGGATTGGAGGAACATTTTTGTGAGGAAAAAAAAGTCTTTATTTCTATTGCCTGAATAATCTCAGGAGACACAGATTTTTTGTGTATATAATGGGTTTAAAAACACATCTTTTTATTAAATCTAGTGTTAAGTTTCTGCTTTTGCTGTGGTATAGATTCATGCTGAGATGCTTTGCGTGACCTTTCAGAGACAGTTTAAGAGATTAGCTGCATATTCATGTGATGAGCAACACACATCTTCAAAATCTCCTCACCTCACTCGTCTTTTCTTTTAGGATGAAGCCAATGGAAAACCCCTTGGTATTTGGTCCCCTGGCTTCCCTGAGCTCCACGTCCAGAAGAGCTCTCCTCCTAATTGGACAAAAGTTCATTGCAGCTTGCTCTTCATGTATGAAGGCCTAAATGACATCTTGGAGGACCAGAAAAACAACCTGAATCCCCAAAATGTTTCACTTCACAAGAAGCTAGAGGAAACCATTGCCAGGATTAAAATGCTTGCAAATTGTATAAACATCATCTTTAAAAGTACATGTTCCTCAAAGCCATCACCACCTAAAATGCCTAAACATGTATTTGAGAGGAAACAGTGGAGTCATACCCTGCTAAAGGCAGCCAGGGATTACCTGGTATGGCTGGAGCAAATGTTTGTTTCATATGTTAGAGGAACAAAAAAGGGGAAAGGTAAAGTAACAAAGACCCAGCCTCATAAGTACCTGGAGGGGAGTGGATACCTGCTCTGATTATGAACAAGTTTAGCTGAGTTTGTGGTGAAAATGCGGTTATAGTTTGTGGCAGCTTTTCTGCTCCCCCCCCCCCGGTCCTAGAATTTGAAATGCTATTTTTTTTCATGCATTCAGTATGCTGTTATGCATTAAGGACCTTTACAGTGTCTCTATCTTTAATATATCTGATATTTCAGTACAAACATAACAACCGACATGGTTAAAACAGCCAAAGAGGGTTTTTGTTTTTAAAATAAAATCTCTGAAGGGTGTACTTTGACATTTTGGGAAAATTGAGTTGTTCTTATTATGTTAAATGAGAAACTATATGCAAATGTCTAATCGACAGAACATATATTAAGTAAGGCACAACTGGGGAGGCAATTATCCAAGCTTAAACCTGACAGACAAAAAAAAAAAAAGTGAAAATGTGGAAATTGCTGCTTTTGTCTGCTATCACCCAAATCCACCAATCGGCACCTTTTAACAAATGTAAACCCCAGTACTGCTGCGCTAACAGCTGGATCTTTTATTGCTTTACGAATCTTTATCTTTTTCTAACTGGCTACTATTTGACGCTTTGCATTTGATATCACAGGTGTGAATGATAACAACCATGTCAACAAATTCTAATAAAGCAAATATCTCCGTTTACCAAAACGTCATGTTGCTACCATAAAAGCGTTATCGGAAATGTCTTTGTTCCAAACCTGATAGCTCAAAGCAATCAACATGTTCCCCTGTGGCAGTAATTAATCAACTTGCCAACCAGGAAAATGAGAAATGCCTCTAATACATTTCCTAATTATGACAGTTTGTTTTCCTCAGCCTTCACAGTGATTAATTGTTTTGCTCTGACCAACTATCCCTTGTGTGGGGGCTACATTGCCTGAGGTAGAAAGAAACAGATAGTAATAACTTACAGAGAGCCATTAGTTTGGACTCCAAATAACATTTAAAAAAAAAACACAATGAGGTTGTATTAAATGTTTGTATAATTTCAAGGACTTTTAATCAAATTTTGATTTTGATACTATTTATACTGAAATTCCTTGCATTATCTTTCGTTTCTGTGGACCTTATATTTATTCACCATAACTATTGATTTTTTAAAAATAAAAACAAAACAGCTGTTATTTCAAAATGATCTGTCTTGTTTGATTTTCTTCCCGGTGCTTTAGACCCACAAGCTTAATAAAATTTGAATGCATGACATTATTATCTACCACTGTTATTTCAGTTAAATAAAACCTGCTAGAGAGTTAAACTGCCATTTAAACCACACTACTACAAAATCTACATGTCACCATTCAGAGAGAAAAAAAAGAAACTGTAACTCATTCAGTTTCACAGTCCCTTTTATTAAATAAGCATTTCATCTGCATGCACTATACACAGAGGTTAGGACACATTCTTTGCCATTTTAAAATGTTCAGAACAAAACAAAGGTTCATTTGATTTTATGACATGACTTTATGACTTGTTTGAAGCAAATGTTGATGGATGAGCTGCCTGTTAAGTAGACCTGATGATCATCACGGATGAACGGATAAAGCGTATTATGCACTTATGAAGTGTAAATAATTTTAAAAAAGAAAAGGAAAAAAAAAAGCATACAGCGTTTTGTCCTTTTTGAGGTTGGTCTTGGATTCCTTCATCTCTTTGCCACAATATTACAAAATTCTCCAAGCATTTCATATGCACCATCTCTTCAACAAACACCCTTATTTGTCAATTGCTATTCCATTGCTCTTCGATTACTAAACACCAGAAGCAAGTCAAATAGGCTCATACAGGCAGAAGTTCTGGAGGACTCTCACCATAGCAGTACTTTGCTTGAGGGTTTCGGTACGTGTTTTCATGTTGAACGCTCTGGAGAAGGGGAAAAATAGAAATGAGAAAAGAAACTAAAAAGTTTTTTCACAAAGCACTTATATTGGTCTTCTCAATACTTTCACAGTATTGAAAATATTCAAAGACTGTGCAGATTCAGTGATTTATAATGAGATTAGCCAAGAATCAGTTTTGTTTCGGGTTTTTTTATTTATTTATTTTTTGGGGGGGGAGTTTTTAAAATTTCTAAATGAACCAACTGTCTCAGGAAATTCATGAGAAAATCAGTATGTGTCATAGTGATACATCAAGTTCGAATAAAAGCGTATCTTTTGTCAACAACTGTCTGAAAAATATACAGATAAATGTATGAGCAAAATATCGACTTTGAATGTCAAGAGATAAGGGTAAGTGTTGTTGCATATCCGCCAGACTACTAATTTTACTATTCCTTTGTTTCCAAATGATTAGTTATTGTTATTATGATTTGTATGGGTCAACACTTTAAAAATGGTTTGGAAACTCTAACAATTCATGTTTGTTTCTTCTGTTTAACTTAACATACTTGTGAAGATGTCCTACACTTGGCCAGACACAACTCAAAATGATCCTCGACAGCAGTGAAAAGATTCTGGAAACCTTCAGCTGCACGATTCAGGAAGCGCTCAAGAAGAAGTTGCTAAACAAAAATAGAAAGATAAGAAATTGAACATGTACAAAAACATGTATTGATTTATAATCACTTAGATTTATTATCTCTTCCCATTGCATGCACTGCTTTGCTTAAAATGCAAACGCAATATGCAATTTTAAATGATATCTTTGGTTTCAAATGTGTGCATGCGAAGGTTTTGTGAAATGCAGCATGTAGGCAGATAAGCCTTTTCCGATGAAAGTTAAACGCGATGATCCTGAAGGCCCTTGATGTGACAGATTACCTTATCGGGCTGGAGACAGCATGACACGCAATACTCATAGATGCTACAGCATCCATTGGCCAGGCAACTTTTACAAATGTACTGTCTGGTGCTGGGAGCATTGACGTTACAGCAGCCATTAACGAGCAAGTCTTTTCTCTCGCAGACATATCCTGTAAAACATTAATGCAGATTAGGATAAGCACTGGTTACAGGCTACATCCGATGTGTTATCACTGTATAGTGGTGAGTAATAGATTTATTACTCACCAAGTTCGTCTGTAAGCAGTGTCTTGCCCTGGATGGAATTTCTACACTGAGTGATCTGTCGGCTGCTGTTCCCCAGGTTAAAGCGGACTTTCCAGGGGATGCGATGATCTGAATCTCTAACTTCTAAGAGTGTGCGGTCTCGTATGGTCCGCTCCTCCTGAAAAATGCACACATACAAGAAACGGGTCATGGAAAGCTAATGAAGAGCAACATAAATTTCAGAATATGGTTGAGCATATATAACCCTATTCTAAATTCACTATATTATTATTCTGACAGATAATAATATCTATCAATAACAGTAATGTTTCGAGAAACTATAGCCACTGTTTCAACAATGAAGAAGACAAGTAGAGTAAGAAGGCCATAGTGATCGATGTAGCAATACCAAGCAGTAGCAATACCAAGCAGTAGCAACATCAGGATGAAGAAACACGAGAAGCTTGAGAAATACCAAGGCCTGAGAGAAGAGCCAGAGAAGATGTGCAAGGAGAGGGGAACAGTGGCCACTTTGATGACTGGAACTCTCTGGGCAGTGAAAAAGCAGATTCCAGGAATGAAAACCGACATCTTTGTCCAGAAAAATACAGTTCAAGGAAAAGCAAAGATCCTGCGCAGCATCACTGTAACCAAACTGAATAGGCACATGAGTCCGCACATGAGCACAGCAACGTTGACCAGTAGCTGGGTCAAAGCACCAGCTACTGGTGCAGCAGTAACCCGAGACTCTAGACATTAAGGTGTCATTCAGACTGAGTGAGTGTGTGGCTGAATGGTTAGAAAGAGAGCAAAGGTGATCTGGACTGAAGAGGTGGAGCTGCCAGGAGGCAGAACAGTCAGCTCAATGGTAGTCATCAGATAAGATAATAATAATAATAATAATAATAATGAGAGGGCCACAGGTGCCACTGATGAGTTCTCCACCCAAAGGCCATCACCCTGAGGCTCTATGAGCAACAGAGAGAGGAATAAAGAGGATTAATGAGTGTCAGAGCCACAATCCGGGAATAAACATGGAGCCTCCGTTAATGCATCGGACAGAGAGCCCCCAAGTTAAGCTGCTCTATGAGGTCTTCAGCTGGCTGAAGGTAGCTGGTGATGAGGAACAGGAGGAGCTATCATACGAGACCAAGCCCCTACATGGGGTGTACCATCAACAGATGGAGGAAGTGGCTGGCATCAAGAAATCCTACCAGTGGCTAGAGACTTAAAGGACAGCACAGAGGCGGCTCATGGCATCACAAGAATAGGCCCTAAGCACCAGATCCATAGAGGCAGGGGTCTACCACAGCTGACAGAAGCCAAGCTGCAGACTGTGCAAAGGCATCCTAGAACTATCCAGCACACCGTGGCAGAATCTAAGATGCAAGAAGGGACAACATACATTGAGAGGACCAATCAAGTGGCTGGGATAGTGTACGGGAATATCTATGCGCATGTGTTTTAGAAGTCTACTAATACCTGCTGGCTGAGAACTGCAGGGCTAAGACCCTGTGGGACTTTCAGGACAGAGAAGAAGCTGATGGCCAGCCACACAGACAAAGTGGTGGCTGACAAAAAGCAGGAGACTGCAAATGTCTCTATTCCATAGGACAACAACTTCAAAAAGAAAGCATGAGAAAACTGAGAAGCTGAAGGAACAACTGAAGCAGACATGGAAGGAAAAGTCAAGTGGCCCCAGTGATATGAGCTGTAAACCCCAAAATTGAAGAGTGGCTCCAGCAGACTGCAGGCTGACCATCAGAGGCCTGTCCAGAAGAGTGCAGTCATAGGAACAGCTAAGATCAGAGCCCTCACATTCTCAGGCTGCTGGTAGAGGACCCAAGCTTGAGGAACACATACACACACAAAACAGAAAGCACAAACATTTTAATTTAGAAATCTGTCAAAAAAGTGGGCAGAAATTATTGTTTAGATGCCGGTAAAAGTCTGTAATATTAGACCCAGCTACACTTTCAAAAAATAATGCCACAAATTGTGATTATTCAGAAGAATAGTTATTTGGACAAGGTAGTAGCTTGGATATAAGTTATTGATACAGCTCCCTACTAATGCGTGTATGTTTAGTTTCCTACTTAGAATTGGCATGTAGTGTGTTTTTTGAAAAGAAAAAGAAAAAAAAGAAAGTGACTAGATCTTTTTTTCCTCTTGTGTGTTTTTTTTCTGTAACCGACTTATCTCAGTGTGAGTTTCTGTACCTGTTTGAGTGTGCTGGTCAGGAAGTAGATGAGGGAGAGTCCAAAGACGACTCCCAGCACCCAGCGCTTTCTCAGTAGCCGCCGTAGCACCATCATAGCATGGCTTGCTTTGGGGAAATGCAAGTGACAGCCCAACACATCAAACCTCCACGGATAGCAGTTCTCTGGCTGTCTTCAATTTTCAGGAATATGAAAAGGCTAACTACAAATAATGTAAAGCTAGCTCAGCTGGTGGTAAAAATGCAAATATAGGACATAAACGGAAAATAGCTAACTCTAGCTAACCCATGTTTTAACTCTTAAACTCACAATAGCAACCTTTAAGTATAATGTCTGCTTTGAAACTACCGAATTACACGCTGGACATGCAAGCTAATAGTTTTTCACTGTAAATGCCACCTTTGTTAGCCTGCTAGCTAGCGTCGTCTGCTTTCGGTGTTGCTAGATAAATAATGAGGAGCGATAACCAATAAGCTATGACGCTGTTTAATAACGCTTCTTCGTCTCCTCTGTAGATAATAATTCGATAATGTCCAAAATTATGTCTAGTAAGAAGAAACGGTGGGATATTTTTCAGCAAAATCTGACATCCAGCATCAGCAAAACAAATCCCCAGCACGGATGTGGTGTGGTCGGAAAGAAGATGCTGATTGGTAGATGGCGGTCTTAGTGACGCCACACCGGAAGTTTCCCGAGCGGATCGTCTGGGCAGCAGCAGCAGCAGCTGTCTAGCTAACCATTTACAACAACCATGACAAGAGCTGTAGTCCAGTACACCGCGTTAATTCAGGTAAAGTGGTTTATATTTTTGGTCACTTTATTGTCAGATGCATGCAAAAAGAGCAGCTTCTGTGAATCACATACTGGTGATGATACTGTGGATTTGTGCGTTTACAGGACTGGACCATGTGGTGATGATCGGTATGCCATGCAGAGGAGACACAGCAGCAACACGGATGGCATGCCCTCTGAAAGGTGGGGAAAGGAGCTGCTGCACAAATGCACAGATGCTTTTGTCACCCCTTCTGCCTGCACCGCCTGTATGCTTTCTTGGTAGTTTTGGCAAGGCCACATATTTGCAATTGTAGGTTATATGTGCTTTCCAACATTGTTGCAACACTTTGAGTTTGGCCTTGCTCCATTTGTTGCCTTATCCCTCTTAAATAGTCTCAGCACAAAACAAAAGGAGTTAAAGCCTTTTTACTGCAAGGTGTTATAGACCAGCATCATTTCATTTTGCCAGAATAAAAAATTGGAGCTACAAATGCATTTACCGGTAGTTAAATAATTCAGTGAACAACATCACATATACTGGCAGCGGAAATGAATGGCGCTCAGGCTGGCCCTTAGAGACATGCTGAAGACATCGGTCATACAGGAGGAACTCAGAATAAAGCTTTTACTCCTCTGCAATAAATGAATCAGTTGAAGTTGTTTGGGCATCTGACATCTGGACCACCTGAATGCCTCCTGGGTGAGGTGTTTGGGGCATCCCCTACTGTGAAGAGGCCTTGGGGAAGACCCAGGGTACGCTCAAGAGATTATGTCTCTGAGCTGGCTTGGGAATGTCTCAGTGTCCCCAGCAGAAGAGCTAGAGGACGTGGCTCTGAAGAGGGAGCTTTAGGCTTCTTCATTTAACCCCTGTTTAAGAAAAACTGCAACCGAAAGCCAAACTCGTCAAGTTTTATCATCAGTCTCAATTTAATATCTGTGACTTGGAGTAAAAGAAAAACGCATTTTTGTCCCCAGAGGTTTTCTGATAATTGGAGAACACACTACACAGACTAAGATCCTCATGATTATTCAAAGACTGCATACTATACTACGTGCAATTTTTCTCCATTTAGGAGCCGAAGCCAAACTCTGGGATCGGAAAGCAGCCTGGATGAGGGTGGTGTGTTTGACTGCCTGAAGCCTGACTCACCTGCTTCTCCCCAGCAGATCTTCTCCGGCCTTGTTGGTGTCCCCTCCAGCTCTGTCTCCTCTGCCCAATTCCAGGCAGCCGGCTTAGTCTTGGGCTCTCCCCCTGAAGTTTTTATCCAGATGACAGCATCATCCAGAGAGGAAGGGGGGCCCCATCGCACAGAGGGTGGACCTTTTCTCCCTCGGCCACCTCAGCACCATCATCACCATCACCACTTCCACCACCAGCCCCTTCAGCATAGGACCTCGTCCCTGCTCCAGCAGGCTACCACAGCAGCTGGCTCAGAAAGGCACAGCTCCAGGGAGGAGGCCCAGGAAGACCAGTCCACCCCGGCCCCAGCTTTGTCTGAGTTGAAAGCAGTGGTCACCTGGCTACAGAGAGGCTTCCCCTTCATCCTTATTTTGTTGGCTAAAGTCTGCTTTCAGCATAAACTAGGTATTTCAGCTTGTGGAGGACTAATGTGGCTAAGATTGTTTAACGGTACCTCTCATGCACTGATGATGTTGCACCTCTCTCGCAGGAATTGCTGTCTGCGTGGGGATGGCCAGCACGTTTGCCTATGCCAATTCCACTTTAAGGCACCAAGTATCATTACGGGTAAAGGGGGGAACAAAATCCAAGAAGTATAGCCATTTTATTCTTAGATCAGATTCACGCTAAGGTTTTCCAAGCACATTTTAGCACAGCAATTATTACTGAAAGTTGTAATTATATTCCTTATTTCTCGTTATTATACTTAATAAAAATATTAAATGATATTAAATTAGTAATTATTATTATTAAATAATATTTTTAGTGATGTTAAAACAGAATGCACTGATCCATTTTTTGATGATATTGTGTGTTAAATGTAATGTAGTGCAGTTTCAATAACAATTGGACTACAACAGAGCTGTATTGTATAAAAAAAAAAAATTAAGTGTAATCATTTTTTGATAGACAGAAGATTTTGTAGGTGGATTAATTCATCATCGTCGTTGGTCTTGATGAGCATAAGAAAAATATACGCACTGAATAAGTCTTATTCTAAACATCATAAATCAATTTGGTGTATAATCATTGAAATACCTTTAAAAATAGACTTTTTATGTGAGAGATGTCTATGTATACATGCTCTTTCACATTCAAACAAACTCATAACACACCAAGCATTCTGTTAGTTTGCAGCATTATTTGAAATACTAGCACCTTACAGCACATCTAGAAGAAATGTATGGTGCATGTTGCTTGAAATCCCTCTATGTGTCTCTGTTACCAGGAGGAACGTTCTGTATTTGTTGCTCTATGGATCATCATGTTCCTTGGAGGGAACATCGTGTATATCTACTACACATTTAGTCATGAAGAGCTGCACAACAGGTAGTGTACAAGCACATATTTTTATAGTAGTTCAGTGTTTCTTTGCCTGCCATTTTATTTTATTTTTTCTACATATACATTTAGGTTTTTCCCCATTCATTTTTATGTTGTGCATTTTATTTTTACTTCCATTTCCTTCAGGCAGTGTTCCCGTTCTTGTCTGATCTTGTCCTGTGAGTATTTTTGTTTATTTTGTTGTTTTGTTTCCACAGAGTTTCTGACATGTTCTGACATCTTTTCTTGCTGTTGTTTGTCATTAGACGAAGTGTAAGCAACACCATTCTTGACAATAAGTCGCTGAGTAATTTTTTTTTTTCTCTTCTAGCCTCATATTTGCCAAGCCCATCCTCAACAGCTTTGATTTCTTTGATCTGATCTGGGCAGTGGGCATCACAGATTTTGTACTTAAGTACGTCACCATCATCCTGAAATGCTTTGTCCTCTTTCTGCCTAAGATTCTCCTGGCATTCAAATCCAGGGTAAGAAATCCAGATTCATTCATTTTCTAGAGCTTTTTACAGAAAATGCAGGTTTTTCATGTTAAAAAAGATACAGAGACCAAGACAACATTTTGATTTCAGTGAAAGTGTAAATTAAGAAATAAGTATCCATTAATTCAGCGGTTCCCAACCTTTTTTGCGCCACAGACTGGTTTAATGTCAGACAATATTTTCACGGCCTTTAAGGTGTTGCGGATAAATACAACAAAATAAAATGATACGACCAAGACAAAAACAGTGGTATTTTGTAAAAATAATAATAAATGCAAATTCACTGTGTAATTGTGTAACTTTATTAGCAGCGTCCTCCTGAAATGCGCCAATGACATTGAGAGTAACATCCTCCTCTCTGCCGCTTTTTGGTCGCTATGGTAACGCGTAAACATTTCTTTCAAAATAAGACACATAACTACAACACGGGGAAAGACACAAGGAAACCAAGTTAACGATTAAAGCCCTGAAAACCATAAATTTCACGCCCGCGCCTCAACTCTCGCGGCCTGGTAACAAACGACTCATGGACTGGTACCGGTCTGTGGCCCCGGGGGTTGGTACCACTGCATTAATTTTCTTCCACTTAGACTGATGTCCAGTAGAAATGTCCAGATTTTGCACATGTTTGAAAACCCTAATTTAGAATGTGTCCAGAAGGTATAATAGTCAGATAGCTGAATCATCTCAACCAGGTCCTTCCACTGTGACTGGGCAGCGGCTTTAATCTGAAACTCTGTGCTCATTACTCTGTCATCAGGTCTGGTCAGAGTGATGTAAGAGTGATGTAGATTTCTTCATCAAACAGTGATGCAGTGAACAGATATCTGCATGCCAGCTGTATTTTTGTGGTTGCTATGTGAATTTCATAGAACACAACAAGAATGAATCTCCAGTTGTGGTGTTTATTACGTTCTGTCTGCTGCTTATGGTGAATCTGTAGTTGAATTTGCTGAAACTCTTGCAGTTTTTTTCTATTATTAGTACTGTGTAGTGAATCAGATGTGAATTGTAACTAACTGGTTTTCAGTGCTTATCAAAACAAGGTAGTTGGGATAAAATGAATTCTTCTTTGCATTGATTTTCACCATAAAGCAATCATTTTGTCTGTGTTAAAGTCAAGCGCACTCCTTTCCTTTACAGCAGTCCTCTTTTGCTCCTCCCTAAAAGTTCAATTTTACTCATTATTTAGCTCATTTAAGACCAAGATGATGGAACGAGAGTCTTTCGTTAACAAGCAGTAATAGACATAAAAGATTTCGGTAGGTAAACTTGTGGAAGGCAATTTAATGGTTGCAAGGTCTTGGGGGATTTCTCACAGTGTCCCCTTTTGGCGGTCAGTTGTTTGTTGGCTTTATGTTCTCAGTCTCTCTCCCCATGGCTACCATGCTGGTCTTGCAAGCACATTCAGCCCGGTCATCTTGTTGCCTTCGTCTGCAGGCCTCCTGCAGTGGAGGCTGCAGGCAGGGAGCAACTGCCAGGTGACTTTGCAGGAAGGGTCATATACTCACAACCAGATGACCTATGTCTTTGAGCACGTTCACGTTTGCTTTTCATGCGATTTCTAATTAAAACCCAAGCAAATCCTGTATTTGAAAAAGAAGGGAATGTTAAAGTTCATGAAAAATCATAAAATATCAAATAATTGAGATTATAATTATTGGCCATGCAACTGATTCATTTTGATTAGGCTTTTACCAAAACTGAGCATCTTTACTTTCCAGATCATGTCATTCTTTTCTTCTTTGATTGTCACACTGCGAATTATAAGATTTACAACAACTTGATCAAAAACCTTTCTTTCTCTTTAAATCATTAAAAAGACCAGGTTATATATGTTGTAAGATTGTATAGCAAACTTGAAAGACATCTAAGCCAAGTTTCTGTCAAAAGGCAGTATTCATGCTTGTTCACAACATGTCAAGTTACAGAGTGCTCACTCTTAAAGTTGTTAAGCTCGGTTCATGAGGTGAAAAAAGAAAATTTGCTAAACTATGATGAAATACTCCACTGAGTGAACAAAGTGCTAAAGGGTCACAGTGTGAAGCTGTTTTGTATTCATTAGGTTTTAAACGGTACTCCTTAGGTGAGCCTTGTGAGTGCGGGTGTCTGCTTGTGTGGTTTTTTTCTGGCCTGAGGCGACAAAGTATGACTGCAAATGCGCACGCACACACACACACACTCTTTGATTTCCATACAGGTGCAGCTCGTATTCCCGTTGTGTGCTTGTGCGTTAAATGGGAGGTAGAGGAGGGGGGAGTTACAAAGTATTAGGATTAAATTTTCCACTGATAAACAAACCTAGAGGCCTATCAGAACCACACCAGCCAGCAACTGAGCTCATTTGCCCTCGAGGGGATTGCAGAGGTGAGGTCATCCCTCCCGGGAGCTGGACCATTACCTGTATCCTCCGCTCACAAACACACAAATATACACACACGGATTGAAGCTTCACAGTTGTGATGGGACACGTTAAATTTTTGGTAATCCCCAATTATATCATCAATTCTTAGCTTTTTTTCTCATTGAAGCCAGACAGTGCTGTCTGTTCTGAACCCCATGAAGTCATATAATCTGCCTTTTGGATTCATTACTGTGTCCAGCTGTGGATACACTAATGATTCCACATAATCACTGCAGTCAGCACAAGTTTGCACAAGCAATAGCGGGCATGCGATCAGAAGTTCCATGACGGTTATGTTTTAAAGGCATAGACTCATAAAACTGCTTTTGCTTGAATCTGATTTAATGGGTAATTACTAAACATGTATTTTCAGTGTTATCAAGTTGTCCCTAATTTCAGTCGTGCTAATATGGAGTTAAGTATATTTTAAATACATAAGATATACCTAATATATCCCAAGAGTAGAGAAATTACTATAAAATAAATGCATATCGCAGGTATGCATATCAAAGACCTGACAGAGTCTTTGGATTTTTTTTTTTACTCTATTTCTTAAGAACATGACTTTCAGGTACTGTAATCTACTGTAGATCATTTTTAGGGCGTTTACTTTCCTCATTTTCCTCATTTTTTTTTCTTTTAAGGACACACACTTTTAAAAAAAACAAGAAAAGTGTTCAACTGAAAATGGTCGAGTACAAAGACTGGACCGCATGACAAAGCTGCCAATGCCCAAAGAAAACCTTTAAAAGACCTTCAGAAAACCTGGAAAACTTTTGCTGAAGACCACTTTTTTTTAAAAAAAATGACAAGAAAGGCTGGTTCCTTGGAAGAACAATATAAAGAAGTGAGCATTTGCGCAAGACTTTTGCACAGAAATGCAGCTCTGCAAAATAAAATACTATATGGCAGGACAAATAAGATAAAAATAATAAACTAAAGAAGGTAAAGAATGCACAAAAATGATTTTAAATGTTTGTTCTGCCTACGCCAGAAAGATTTCCTTTTTAGACTTTCGGTAGCTGTGGAAAAAATGACTCAAACAGGAGCGTCCAGTAAGTTCCATTAACTAAATCTCATTGTTAAAGTTCTTTAGTTTGAACAGTCATACAAAGTCAAATTGTATTACATGTAAGGCAGTACAAAACAAAGTAAATTCATGTTTTGGGTGAATTGAATAACTGTGTGGCTAAAAGATGAAGCACACAATTTTTACATTTTAGTGATAAGATTTGTCCAGCTTGCAGTTTCTGTGTAACTGTCACTGCAATTGTTCTTCTTGTGTAACTTTCTTACCAACTCCGTACACTCGTATTTTATATATAGCTAAATTTGAGTGACGCTATTATTACTGTTATTTTATTCATATTGTGATAATATTAGTGCATCCTTTTTTGTTTTGAGGTCCAAAATAACATTGGATATTGCGACAGCCCTAAAAGAATGACCCACAGTGTGCCAGTCAAAGGAAGTAGGAATAAGCTATGACAGTACCGACTACACGTTTTGTTTGGCAATCCTTTCTGAGTAATGTAAATTCCAGTCTTGTAGATAAAAATGTACAGTAATGGCTAAGCTAAGGACTACTCAAGCAGTGTCTGCTACTCACACTGGCTGGCTCATCTCCAAACTTTAAATTTGACAGTTTTTGCGTGGGCGTGATGGGCACTGTGGGATGCCAGACTGAGGGGACAATAAGGAAGATGAATTAGTAGCTAGTGGAGGTCTTCTTCCCCTACCTACCCAGCTGCTTGTGCCTCTTTACCCACAGTCATCAATCTTTGTCAGCTATCATCCAGGAAGTCATTATGCAAGCCGGGGCAATCGGGGAATCAAGTTTGCCTTTGTTTTGTTCGCTTCCGCTTTTAACCGTCCCCAATTCACTTAACACACTTTGTGGCAGTGGGGACAGAAGTACATTTCTACTCTGTGATTACGGAAGGGAGGCCCTTTAAAGATAGCTAGCGAGCCCCCATAGGGCTGAGCTTAATGTGGGCACTGGGTAGCAGGTGGAAAGAGCTGCTGCCAGTTTCCCTTGCAGTGTGAGGAAATTGCTTGTACTGCTGTGAAACTGCTGAGATCTGGACAGCGGCCACGTTTGGGCTGGAGGCATGCTGTTTTAAGCTTTTAATACCACACTGCTCTCGACTAGATAGAAGAGTGCCCCGAAGCTACTGAGTCCTTTTTGCTTTTTTGGACAGCTAGTGAGTGGATCAGACAAAGAATACATATTGTCTCCACTGGGTATATATATTTTTTCCTTATATTTGAAACTTGTGTTATGTGTCTTTTTTGTTTCTCTTTCAAAAGTGCTGCCATTCAGTTTACATGGCCACATTTAGTCACTGACACTGAATAATTGAAGTCTCAGCTGTTGCTGTAGTTTTTAATATTATGTGTGTTTGTGCAGGGTAAGTTCTACCTGCTGATCGAGGAGCTGAGCCAGCTGTTTCGAGCTCTCGTTCCCATCCAGTTGTGGTACAAGTACATCATGGGAGAAGACCCCTCAAACAGTTACTTCCTGGGAGCCACGCTCATCATCATCTACAGCCTCTGCAAGGTTTCAGCACCTGAGGGCAAAATTGTTTTTGTCCTTTATTTTTAGGTTTTGCATGGAAGGTTTCCACTAACGACTTACTTTTAGACTTCTGGTAGAATTTTAGTGGTGCTCCTGTGCAAAAAAATCATCAAAATTCAGTCATTATTTTCAGTCATGTATTGGTATTATGGAAATTTTGGCATGAGGGGGAATCCAGATGAGGGGTCATTAAAAATTATCAGACTTTTCTTCAACAATTCTTTTCTCCCCAATAATTGTAAGTCATTAGTACGAGTAGTTGCCCATTTAGTCTGCTGTTCTCAGTATGGAAAGGTAATGCCTCTGCAAATTTCTGTAAAACTGATGGAAAACAAAAAACCCCCAGCATTGTCACATTTGACGTGTTTTTAAGCAACATTAGTTTCAGAGTAAGAATGCACCTCAGCTCATGGACCCGTGACAGGGGAAGAAAGAAGGCAGAAAACTTAGTCAATGGTCACAAGAAGGTCAGCCTTTAAAAAGACTTCAAAACTCAGAAAATAGACTTTCTTGGGCAATGACTCACTAAAAGTTGGACACGACATTCTGTGGGAGAACAGAAATAGTGAAAATTAATGGAACATGAATGAGCGAGTCTATGGATGATGCAAAGATTATTTACACTCTGAGACCATTCATTCATGTGTGGTTACAATTATTGACCTGCTTTCTTTAAATATAACAGTGATTCAGATGTTGTAGTTCTTAAATATGGGGGTGTTTGACTGAGTTACGTGGGTAATCTCCTGGATGTGCGTACTCCATGTACAAGTTGCAGCACACTGGTGTTTTCCAGAATCAGGCAAAACAAGGCTTGCTTTAGTATAACAGCATGCTGATATGAATGCTTCTTTGAGTCATTGTTGTCATAACGGTGTTGAATGACTGGGCAACAGTTGAATGAACTTCAAAGAAACGAGCTTAAACCAGAAGGCTGTAGGTGGAGGAAGTTATCAGAGGTCTAGTTTGTGTGTAACTGAAACAATTTGCAGCATGGACTTTTGATCAATTTGTAATGGCTTTATTTCATATAAAGACAATGAGATAAGAATTAAGTTAGTGAGGTGTGCCCCTAAAAGAAATCCATTTTTGTTGTTTTAGAGTTGAAATGAACAGTTACATAAAATAGATTTTTGTTTCTTTGTTTTCATTTCAAAGCAGCGGTATGCCCAAATATGGACACGTAAATCTGTTCGCATGTCTTTAAACTAAGTCCTTTCTAATTTTGGATAAAATGGGGAATCTTGTGGGATGCTGTAATTCCATATTTATTTTATTTTTTTAAATAATTGTGCTTTGTCTTGATCTTGATTGATTTGCAGTCCTTTGACATCTGCGGACGTATATCTGCAATACGCAAGGCCTTGGTCATGCTCTGCAGCTCCCAGGTCAGTCTTTTTTTTTCTTTAAAGAATTTATAAAAAATCTAAATGAGTATCCAGAAGATTTCACTCCTTTGTGTGTTTGTGCATATGTCATCCAGAGTTATGGAGTGAGAGCTGGCAGTCAGCAGTGTAGCGAGGCAGGTGATGTCTGTGCTATTTGTCAGGCTGATTTTAGAGACCCCATTGCACTTCTCTGTCAGGTAAGGGTTCATTAACTGGTAAAAAAAAAATCTAAATTTTGCAAATTATTTGACTCATTTAAAGTCCAAATTGTTGTCATTGAATGTCACTATACAGTGACTGTTATTTGGCTGTGGTTAAAAGTTAATATGACCTACTTTTATTGCTCTGTTATCATCTGTAAATAACAATAATGTTATAGACTTCTATAAAAGATGGACATAGTTTCTGGGTCTGAAACCAAACCTGCATTCTTTCTAATGGCCAGCAGAGGGTGACTCTGTGGTCACAAACAGCTTTTAGATTCCTTGATCCTCTAATAAATACTTAAGGGCTCAGTCACTAGCTTCAGTGACTGATGTTAATTTTTGAAATTACTGTCCCCTTTATCCAAAAGAACAATAATGCAGCACAAGCCTACCATGTGATTATTGCTGTTGTTGTTTCCATGGTTATGTCACATGGTTTCACTGTCAGATGTTCTCTGCAGTTGTGACATCTGGTTTCGGAAGTGCTTATATGGAGGGTCAAATATGCTCAATGTTTCACAACAAGGCTTCATTAACCCGTGATGATTTCATGGTGACTATGTCCATTTTTTAGATGCAGTTTTCACAAGAGTAGCTTGAGTGACAAATTTACTTATTTACTGGTATTTTTAGCAAGATATCTTAGTTGTGTATGTGTCACGCTTCTGCCATCAAATAAATGAAGATTTTGTTATTCTGCAGCACGTGTTCTGCGAGGAATGCCTGTGTTTGTGGTTCGATCGTGAGAGAACGTGTCCATTGTGTCGGTCTACTGTCATTGAGACCCTGAGATGCTGGAAGGATGGCACCACCTCAGCTCACTTCCAAATTTACTAAGTTCTAACAATATATCATGAGCATCCAGAGATATGTGATTGTACTCTGAAGGAAGGTAAACAGTGATGTTTCTGTAAATGTCTTATATAAATCAGGCTAGGAATAATTGGGGTAATACATGATATATTGGGGACATTAAATTTATAGGCATTTGAGAAGGCCATAATCGAATATATTTAAAAACAATCATTTCCTATAAAGCTGGTGATTGAGGCCACATGTTTAAAGAAATGATCAATGTGGTAAAGGAACATAAACTTGAGCTCAATTTCAATGGTTTGCTACTGTTGTAATCTATGGGTAACTTTTTATTTGACTTTTTTTAATATAAAAGTTTGTTTTAAGTGCGGTTATAATGTAAAACGTGACAGAATATACACTCCGAGTTGTCTTTACAATTTCATCACATGTATTGATTTAGTTCTACAAATGGACTTTATTTGAAAATGAAATGTCTCAGAATGATTCTTAATGGGAAATCAGTTTGTACTCTTTAGGTAGAAGATGTTGTGGTTGGTAAAACATAAGCATATTTAGATACTGAATAAGGAACAAGGTGGTGTGTACCGTTTAAGTAGCCTGACCATAAACGATACATTGTAAAAGTGTTGATATGTAGTACAGTCAGGCACCATAATCATACATTGTCACTGACATCACAGGCACATATCTGATAATCGTCCACACTGTAAATTGTCTTCCATTGTTATTCCTCATTTATGTTCTTACTGTGTATTTTATTTAGAATAATTTTCCTCGGGTTGCTTAATAGACTCTAGGACTTTATGGAAAATGCGCAGTGCAGCACTGAGATCATTGGTTTTGAAATAAAGCACTTAAGCTCAAATATCAGGTGTATTTCTTGTCTAAATGCAATGACACAAAGAATATATCTCAGTAAACGTTTTTTTTATTATCAGGACTGCTAAAAATTCATATGAAATGTTTTAAAAGTATAAAGACCATACACTTTATAAAAGACAGTTTCAGGAATTTTACCCACATTACATTAAATATACTAGGGGGAAAAAAAGCTTTTTTCTTTTTTGCAGAAATCACAGACAGCATAACAGCATAGCTTCCTATGTATTTTCTTTATAATAAAAAGCCACATAACACTCCCCCCAACAGATTTAAAAAAGCAGAGTAATGTGTAAACGTCATCTAAACACTGTAGAAAACACCTGTAAAAACCACTCTCATTATTTACATGCTTACACTTATAGCTTATGTTTAAAAGAAAAGGTACAGTGCATTATGAAGCTTGGAAACATTTCAGTGCATTATTAAGGATTGCTGCACTAATTGTAGCCTAGATACAGAAGGTCTAATGAGTTTAACCCCAGTTTTCACTGATGCACTCGCATTGTGGGAGGTGAAAATTTTAAAGGCGTACTATTAGTAAGCTTTTCCCTCCACTCTACCAGGGGAGGATTACATCACCGGCTTGTAGATGGGATGACAGAATCGGAGAGTCACGTAGGGGTAGATACAGCCGCTGACTGACTGCAGGGCTGCTGGTGTCGTCTCAGCTTGGTATAGTGCATCCATATCCGACCTGAGTTAGTCTTCATGCCACATGCAGAATAGTCAGAAACGCAGTTCCGTTCCTGAAACGCAAATTTAACCCGCTTCCTCGTTTGTCGCTTTTCCACCCGCTGTGCACACTTCTTCCTGCACCGCATCCTCCGACTCTCCTCCATCCTTTGCTTTAAGTGCAAATGATGAGAGCCCGTTGCTTTCCCTCGTGCATAATCCTAAAGGCACCGTCTATGATGAGATAGAGATACACGCACTTTATTGAGACGCATTATAAGAAACGTGAAACCTACCTACAGTAGAGCTATAATTTCTATTTAGCACCATCTGAAAATGAAATGTAGAGAATGGCATCAGTTCTATCCTAATATTTCTTTCATCTCATTTCCTGTAGAAGTGCGACTCTTAATAATTAACTAATACTTAAAACATTTTTATCGCCAAATTTATTTATCCAGTTTTTATGGTCTGTTGATGAAAGTTGTTGTGCAAATATTGAGAGGTTAAATGTATTTTTATATCTTAAAATTGATTATTTAATTTGGGAAAGGCCAAGAAAAGTTGATGGAAGTAGTAGAGAAAATGTTCTTCTGGCCTGCGTCAAAAAAAGCATTTTTGGGGTACTCTTAATTCAACAGGGTTATTTTCAGCTACAAAATTATCATTTATGTATTTATTTTGTGTGTGTGTGTTTCAATTTGACAGATATGCCTAAATTAATTTTCATCCAAATCTGAGATGGGCTTAGTGGTTTCGCACTCGAACAGGTGACGTGACTCTGTTTACTCACCTGTTGCTGGTGAGGCAGCCTCGCGCCCTACAGGTGTCGCCTCGCGACGAACAGCACGAGCACGGTGAAGTGCAGCGCAACGCACAGGAAGCCCTCCTTCAGGTGACCCCGTCCGCTTACCACCACCGTCCCTCTGTCCCCGCAGCTGTAGCCGACGTCCGTCCGCTCGGTCGCCCAGCTTTTCTCCAGCTGATCCCCGATCCTCCGTAGGCGCGACGCGAGCAGTTGAGCCACGGAGCACGGCGAGGGTCGACGGGAGCTGCAGGTTGAGTCACCTGGAAGCAGCAGAGGATGATCTATCGGCAGCCAGCACATCTCGTCTTCGCGGCAAAACGCACGGTCTACTCAGTTTAAGTCTTGAGGATACAGGACCCTCCTTCTCTTTTTCTCAGCAAACCTTTACAGTGTTTGCGTCCCCCCTTTCTCCCCCACCTCTCTCACTACTGTATTATTCATTACAGTGTCACATGGTGTGGGGTTTACATCATCTTTTCCCAAAAGAGCGATGCAATGATTAACTCTTGGATCTCTCCTGTTTGGTTTTATCTTGGGGAGTTTTCTGCATTAGCACGCTTAAATTCTTTTAAAGTTCTAATAAAAATTGCACTTTTTCTAAAATGTGATAATTCTGTACACATAACTATGTAATACGAAATAATAAATTTTGTATAAAAACAAATTGCCAAAACATTGCCCACAAATACAATATATCTCCCCCTGCAATCGACGCGTCTATAATAAAAATGCGGAATTAAAAGTTGGCGGAACTATTGCACATTTGCTCGCTTTCCCTCTTCGGACTGTTTATACAGAAGGACGTGCTTGTTTTGTGTCGGTGTCGTTCTGTTTCTTTTCTTAAGTCGTCTGTAAAACTACAAAATTTTACTTTATAATGTTGAAAAAAAAGTTAGATTTTCAGCGATGACAGAAGAATATGGCAGAGAACGATCTTGCCGCGTTCAGGGAGCGTTGGAAACGAGAGTTGTCGAGTAAAAAGGGGGAGCAACGACTGGTTTGTGCGCCTTCCTCTTCCCGGGATATTGATGATCAGTTAGGCCAGAGAGACTTAAAAAATCTTAACAAGGCCGATAGTCATTCAAAGCCAGAAGAAGATGGTTGCACTGAGCATGTTCGTGTAGGGGGAAAACCTGCTGCTGTTGCTGCTGCCGCAGAGACAGAGGATCAGCCTCAGTATGTGTCCATTGCAAGTAGTTTGCTGGATGGAAGGACCAGCCCTCTGTTGGACAGAATTCAGGAGGAGAGGAGCAGGAGAAAGAGGCAATATCATAACATGACTAATGTCTGCAGCGCATCCTTGCAGCAGCAGCCTCAGGGAAAGGTCAAGAAAGAAGAAGAGCTGGTAGACCAACTCATTCAGGACCTGGTATGAGAGCGATAATGCACACCGTCAGATGGTACTTGACCACAGTCAGCTGGGTATATAATGTGTGTTTAATGATCTGTTTTGCAGAATGAAGTCAATGACATTCCCTTCTTTGATATTGAGTTGCCGTATGAGATAGCTTTGAAGATATTCCAATATCTCAACTGTGCAGAACTAGGCCGATGTGCCCAGGTAAGCAGTCTGAGTAAGAGGCTGGACAAAAGTTACCTCAGAGGTGCATGTCAGTGTTTTCATCCACCAGCTCCAGAATGAATCTTAGAGGTTAATCAGGTTTTTCACAAGACGACGTTGCAAGGCCTTGTATTCACTGATGGAAAACCCTGGTACTGTAGTTTTCAGCCAACAGAAGGGATTCATTTGATAAAAAAAAGTGTTTACATAAATAGGACATTGTTTTGGCAGTCACTTCAAAATAAAGTAAATTGTCCAATTAATGGGACAGGAATGGACATATGCTTATCTGGTTACTCGTGAGTAGTCTTTGCTATTTTCTTGTGAAAATAGAGCTCTAAAATGTGTTTAAATGAGCCACAGAGAAATAAATCATTATTTTATTGAACTACTCGCTGACTTAAGTCTTGCTTCAGTGAGCGAGTGGATGACATCAGGGGTTATTGCAAGTATCTATCTTTCACATTCTAAAAAGGGTTTTTGAACCTCTACTTTAGATGAACAGTTGCACACTGACAAGCGTTACAATCTGGCAGGGATTCAAATTAAAACAACTCTGAGGCTAAAACTAATTATTTTGTTGCACAGGGACCAGAAATCTTCAAATGGCCTAAACTGCACCCTAGCTATACAATAGCAATGTGTTGTGATTTAAAAAGTTAAGTTCTTCATTTGTAGCAACACATACTGAATTGCTTAGGGCAGCTTTATTTGCCTTTCACGACTTAATTTGGTACAGATTAATAAATTACATTTTGTGTGCCAGACCTGCAGCATGTGACGAGTCCATTTGGCAGTCAGCCGAGCTTGTTAAATAGAAATAAGTGATGCAAGCTCTTAATGTATGCTGACTCAATCCACAGTTACACGGTTTAATCTTCTCTCAGGTGAGCAGGGCATGGAGAGTCCTTGCAGAGGACTCCGTTCTGTGGTTCAAGTTGTGCGTGAGGGAGGGTTACCATCAGAATGCCAGCATGTCTGACTCGCCCTGCTGGAAGAGTATGCTGCGAGACTGCAGGAACTCTTCTAAAACGGTGCGCTTCAACTGGAAGGTGAGCTTGAACTACTTTACTGTGGCGAAACAGATGCTTCCATCCAGCAGCTACACCCACTTTATCTTGTAGAAATAGAGGGTCCCCAATTGTAGCAGGCATAGACTCTGGACAGGTTCTCAGTTTGTGAAAGAGGATGTTTGTGTGGGACAATGTAGTCAACCATAAATAAAACAAAAAACCAAAAGAAAACCTCCAACTCCTTCACTATGTGCAAAAAGCATGAAAGGAAGTAGAGGTAGCTATTATGGTTTGAGTCTATATTCCTTTTCTTTTTTTTCCTTAAAACCTTTTATTATTAACATCCCTTTTTGGGTCACAGATTACTTATAAAGCACTGTATTTCTTAAGGACATATTCTTCACTGTGCAAAATTGAAGAATAAGTCAAAAGACAGTCTTTGAATGACCTACAGATTCACAAAGATTTCATTTTCAGTGCATTTCCTCACCGGACTTTGCACACCTGGAAAAGCTGGTGACAAGTTGACCTAGATAACTGCCTTTCCTGCTTTCTCAGAAAAAAGGCGGACTTTGGGAAAGTGTCTCCTGAAGCACTTACTATTGAAAACTGGGGCCCATTAAAATGTGGGACATTATGTCAATATGTGATACTGGGACAGAGGATGAAAATCCTGTGCTGTCATACATAAACTGGGACATCCACTTACCCTAATTGTATCGGTAAAACTAACAGACAGACATGCACTCACACTTGCACCTGCATTCAAAATATGATTACCATGCCTGTCTTTGGACTGTGTGAGGTAGCCAGAGAAAAACCCGCACAGGCAGAAGAACATGGACACTATACAGCAAGGCCCTTACAAGCTTTCTTTTATAAAGCATCACTGCTTCACTTCATTGGGAAATACTAATTGTTACTGTATTTCTCAGACTGATATTAGTGCAGAACTGACAGTAGACCAGCTGCTAGTCTCTCATCTAATAAAATATATCAGTTTTCAGCCAGCCTATAATTTTCACCTAGAATCGAGTGGGATCCATCAGCCAGCTGCAGTTCGAGTTGGGGAAGGTGCTGTGTGACGTCAGCTCCTATGACAACTTCGTCTTAGCTGGGTGAGTATCAAGGATGCATGTAGGACGCTTCTGACAGCCGATTAGTAACGATGTTAACTGTAACGTTGACTCCTCATATACTCAATTCTTCTGTCTCTTTTTCTTGTCAGGTGTCTTAGTGTAAATTAATCTTGATAATAACCTTTCTGATTCTTTACTAGTTGTTTAATTAAACATGTATGACTATATGTCTTATTGCAGTGGTTACTGACAGTCCAACACATTTGGTTTTCCCGTCTTAGGGGGATAATTCATTTAAAGTCAATTGAAGAATCAAGTGAAGCAGTTAATGTGCTTGCAGTAACACTTAAGTGACTTCAACTTCATGGGATGAGACAGGCGATGAATTTAAGACTATAAGATGGTAATAATTTTCTAGTCAAAGATTTGGAACATGTGATGGTTAACAGTGTAAATAAATGATTTTCTAACATTGTTACCAGAAATTAACATGTAAGTCAGTACTTAAATATCGTTTATTGTTCCATTTTTACAGTTGAAATCAGTTTTTCACTTTGCTGACATTCACCACCACCACCCCAAATTTTGAGAAGCTTCAGAGAAAGAGGGTGGAGTTGAAGTGGTGCAAAAGATTTTGAGACTAAAGAACGTGCACAGACGGATGCCTTAAGTATCCAAATGTATTGCCACATTCAGTCGCATGCCATTGGCCCACATGAGTGTGTCCACAATTATCATTCGTATAGCTCACAGCACTGACATTTACAAAAAAGCCTTAAAGCCTCCCATAGGTTTAGTTGCCAGGGGGGCTAAACTGTTAGTGGACGTTCTATGTGCCATCTTCTAATTCCTGTTAAGCAATATACATAGGTTTATAGTCTGTTAACCTATGTGAATATTATATTAAATATTGTAAAATAATTTATTCATTTTATTAATGAAACAATTGAATGTTATAGTTAAAGAAAAGAAACATGCTTTTCTTTTGAAAACTTGCAAAGTGACTCTGGAAATTTCAGCAATCAAGTCTGTTGTCACATTTTGACACTGTTGAATGTCTTTCTAGGCAAGGCAAGGCAAGTTTATTTATATAGCACAATTCAACAACAAGGTGATTCAAAGTGCTTTACAGAGACATTAAAAACAAAAACAAATAAAAAGCATGATTTAAAATTGATTAAGACAAGCAAACAAACAAACAAACAAACAAACAAAAAAAACAGTATATAAAATCAAAAATCAAAACAGTAGATAAAATCAAAACAGTAGATAAAATCAGTAGTTAAAATGTAAGTTTTGAAATTTAAGCTTAAAAGTGTGGATTTGGTGCTTTATTCAAAAGCAGCTGAGAACAGGTGAGTCTTCAACCTGGATTTAAATAAACTGAGTGTTTCAGCTGATCTGAGGCTTTCTGGGAGTTTGTTCCAGATATAAGGAGCATAAAAGCTGTATGCAGCTTCTCCGTGTCTGGTTCTGACTCTGGGAACTGATAAAAAACCGGATCCAGATGACCTGAGGGATCTGGAAGGTTCATACTGGGTCAGGAGGTCACTGATGTATTTTGGTCCTAAACCATTCAGAGCTTTATAGACCAGCATCAGAACTTTGAAGTCTGTCCTCTGATGGACAGGCAGCCAGTGTAAAGACCTCAGAGCTGGACTGATGTGGTCCACTTTTTTGGTCTTAGTGAGGACTCGAGCAGCAGAGTTCTGAATGAGCTGTAGTTGTCTGACTGATTTTTTTAGGTAGACCTGTAAAGATGCTGTTACAGTAATCAAGCCTACTAAAGATGAATGCATGGACTAGTTTTTCCAGGTCCTGTTGAGACATCAGATCTTTTATCCTTGAAATATTCTTGAGGTGATAGTAAGCCGATTTTGTTATTGTCTTAATGTGTTTTTCTAAGTTTAGGTCTGCATCCATCACTACACCCAAATTTCTCGCCTGGTTGGTGGTTTTTAGGTGTATAGATTGAAGTTCTCTGGTGACCTGTAATCGTTTTTCTTTGGCTCCAAAGACTATTACTTCAGTTTTGTTTTTGTTTAGCTGGAGAAAATTGTGGCACAACCAGTCATTAATTTCCTCAATGCATTTACCAAGAGCCTGTACAGGGCCTCGGTCTCCTGGTGACATTGTGATATATTTGTGTGTCATCTGCATAGCTATGATAGTTTATTTTGTTGTTCTTTATAATCTGTGCCAGTGGGAGCATGTAAATGTTAAACAGAAGGGGTCCCAAGATGGAACCTTGGGGAACTCCACATGTGATACTTGTCTGCTCAGATGTGAAGTTACCTATTGATACAAAGTATTTCCTGTTTTCTAAGTATGTTTTGAACCAGTTTAGTACAGTTCCTGAAAGACCTGCCCAGTTCTCCAGTCGTTTGAGTAATATGTTGTGGTCAACAGTATCAAATGCTGCACTGAGATCCAGTAAAACTAAGACTGACATTTTTCCACTGTCTGTATTCAAACATATGTCATTAAACACTTTGGTCAGAGCGGTTTCAGTGCTGTGGTTCTGTCTAAAACCTGACTGGAAGGCATCATAGCAGTTATTCTGTTTTAAGAAGTAATTGAGCTGTTGAGAAACTGCTTTTTCAATGATCTTACTTAAAAATGGGAGGTTTGAGATCGGCCTGTAGTTATTCATTTGTGTCTTGTCAAGATTGTCCTTTTTCAGTATAGGTTTAATTACAGCAGTTTTTAGTGATTCTGGAAAAACACCTGATATTAAAGAAGAAAAGTTGACGATCTGTAACAGGTCTGACTCCAAAGTCTTTGAGACCTTTTTGAAAAAACTTGTTGGCAGGACATCTAAACAGCAAGAGGAGGAGTTCAGTTGGCCTAAGATGTCCTCCAGGTCTTTGCTGTTAATAGGGTGCAACCGTTTGATGGTGTTTAAACAGTTTTTCGGTGGACACAGTACATGTCCTGGATCTGCTGTTGATGTACCAATTGCTTGTCTAATCTTTTGGATTTTTTCTGTGAAGACTTTGGCAAAGTCATTGCAGGCCATGGTCGAATGAAGTTCAGCTGCCACTGACACAGGAGGGTTTGTTAGCCTGTCAACTGTAGAAAATAAGACCCGAGTATTATGACTGTTTTTGGTGATGATGTCAGAGAAGTAGGACCTCCTTGCACTCCTCAGTTGTACATTATAATTGTGAAGTTTCTCTTTATAGATGTCATAATGAACCTGGAGGTTTGTTTTTCTCCATCTGCGCTCAGCTTTCCTACACTCTCTTTTTGCATTTTTCACCAGTGTGGAGTTTCTCCATGGAGACTTTTTCCTTCCAGAGATAACCTTCACCTTAATGGGAGCAATAGTGTCTATTACATTTAACATTTTAGCATTGAAGCTAGTGACGAGCTCATTGACTGAACCTCTGGACAGGTCAGGTGTTAATGGAAAGACCTGGTTAAAGATCTCACTACTGTGTTCAGTTATACACCGTTTTGTGATCACTGCTGTTGATATATTTGTGTGGGCTGAGATTTTACTTTCAAAGAAAACACAGTAATGATCAGACAGGCCCACATCAGACACAGTAACCTTTGAAATGCTCAGGCCCTTGGAGATCAGTAGGTCAAGAGTGTGTCCTCTATTATGTGTGGCCTCTGTTACATGCTGAGTCAGCCCAAAGTTGCCCAGAGTGTTAGTCAGGTCCAGTGTTGGGACTAACGCGTTATTAAGTAACGCGTTACAGTAACTACGTTATTATTGTGGTAACGAGCACGGTAACTAGTTATTATGCCAAAACCAGGAACGCGTTACTCGTTACTGGGATTTAGATAGGCTCGTTATTCGTTACTTCGTGTGGTGGATATCGCGGAGCTTCCACAGATTCAGTAACATTAGCAAGTGGTGGAAGCCAGCAGGTGGATGAAGGAAAAGGGAGGCAAGAGGAGAGACCCGAAGCGGCCGCCGGTCCGCGTGTCAGGTGAACTGAACTTATGACCTGCAGTCTATCGGAGTCAGATATAAACCAAGTTTAGGTGCAGTTTATTTTCGGTATGCTGACATTTTCGTACTGCGTGCTAGCTAGCATGACGGAGTTTCTATACAGCTGGGTGGGTGCTATGTTACTGATGTTGAACTTTGTTCATACGGTTAATTATTAGAGTTGCCAACCGTCCCCTAAAAAACAGAATTGTCTTGTATTCAGAGAAAATATTACGCGTTTCGTACTGAGGTGAAAAGGAACACAGTTTGTCCCGGACTTCAGCTACAATGAAAAAGACACAAAGCTGGAGCTGCACAGCTGCCTCTTCTTCTCTCATTCTCTCCCGTTTCTACTTCAATCATGAAACTGATCAATGATCAGCTGATCGGCTTTTCTCTCTTGTTTATTTATCGCCCACTTTGCGCCAGAAAGAGGAAACCAGCGGATGTCGCGTTAAACAACAGCAGCACGTTTAAGCTTGATCAGCTGTTGTTAGAATTTATTTAATATTAATTTCTAGTATCAGCTGATGTTTGCTGGAGCCACAGCTGTAAAGCTGCTGCTCATGATATCAGTTTGGTTATCTGGTGAGAGGGAAACATGAAGATGAAACCAGGAGATGTCCTTACTGAATCATCAGAGCTGAACAGGTGATGGAGAAACAGGTTTACCTTTTTAGTGACATGAATGAGTTGAAGGGAAGTTATGAGCTGTTTCTGAGAGACAAATAACACCAGGATCCTTTTCTAAGTAGCTGACAGCTGGTAACTGTGCAGGGGCGGGTCTAGCAAAGTTTTGCCAGGGGGCCAGGTAGGGCATTAACAGGGAAAGGGGGGGGGGCAAGGAAATACTTTTCTTTATTATTCCCATTTAAAATGTCTCGCTTTTAAAAAAATAATTATCTGAGTCTTACAACAAACAATTGATAGATTGATACATATATACCATCAGAACAGTGAACATCACTGTCACAACAGTGTTTGTTTTCATTCAAAGGCTTTATGATTTTTCCTATAATGGTGGGCTGGTCTCTAGTCAAAATGCCCGGGACGATTTTTTTGTCCCAGTCCAGCTCTGTATGCAGCTCATCTGCAGTCTGGTGTTACCTACATCTTCCTATTCAGAAGGCAGAATTTCCAAGTTCTTAGTACAATCAAAAGCACCACGACTGCAGTTTTTGTGTTGGATGTAAAAAGCAGGCTAGAATCATGGCGGCGGTCAACGACGGTCCAGGCGTGGGATTTCTCTCATGGAAATGTGCACATTATTTTTTCCTTTCTATTGGTAGGTGGCACAGTGAACTTGTGGCAAGTAAGCAAGCTAGAAGACTGGCAGTCTTGCTGGGTATCCAGTTACGGAAGCAACACATTAACAAGAGAATTCTGAGTAAAACCAAAGTTACTTTCCCTAGTAACTAGTTACTTTGAAAGTAACGAGTAACTTAAAGTAACTGAGTTACTTTTTTAGAGAAGTAACTAGTAATGTAACTAAGTTACTAATTTAAAGTAACTTACCCAACACTGCTCAGGTCTTTAGTCCCTTTGCCCTGAGGGTTGTCCACATGGATGTTAAAATCCCCAACAATAATTACACAGTCGAAATCAACACAGATCACAGACAGCAGTTCACTGAGATCATTAAAAAAGTCTGTGCAGTATTTGGGAGGCCTGTAAACATTAAGAAACACAACTTTGGATGGGGCCTTCAGCTGTAAAGCCACATATTCAAAAGACTGAAAACTTCCAGGAGATAGCTGCTTACATTGAAATGATTCATTAAATAAGACAGCAACCCCTCCTCCTCTCCTGCTCACCCTGGCCTCACTGATAAAACTGTAGTTAGGAGGGGTAGAGAAACCCACAGGTGCAGGTGGTTTTATGTACTTTGTCTGTTAACAGATTTTGCTGTTAGGAAACCATCACATCAAAATACAGTCACCAAACTACACACAAATGTGGTTAAGATGAAAATAAAGGCCAAGTTAAAAGAGCAATGATAATGTACTGAGTACTTGGGAATTTAGTGACTGGTGTGATTCAGTCAAAACGAGTGTCTTTATGGTCCTATGGTGAGGGAAGGGTTAAATAAATTGCATTTTAAATAAACTAAAACTGCCTTGAACTAGTTGGCTGAGACAGTGATTGATTGTGAGTGGCCAAAGGGACCCAATAAGGCCTCAGAAATTTGGAGCATCTCTTTAGAGTGATGTGATTAGAGTCCCCTCAGTCCTGCTGTGTCCCACTGATAAAAAGCACATGTAAGACACATAAGACAGAAAAAAATTGCATTTATGAAATAAGGCACCTTGCACAATGTTAACATGCTGTTAAAATTGTTCTTTTTTTTACTACTGCTATTAACAAATTAACAACATCAATACTTTTCCCATTATATTAAAAGTTAATTCAACTACTTGAATTTGTTTATCTAGAAAGGAATCAATGGCCGTTAAGAGTAATCAAAAGTGATTCAATTGTCTCCACTAAATCTTATTAGAAAATCAGTGAAATGAGATTTGGCACTTAAAAAGCAACATAAGATGCTGTCTCGTTAACCCAACAGCTCTTAAAGTCACACAGTAACATAGAGGCCGGATCTCCTGAGGCTTGCGTGAAGATTGCAGTAATCAGTGCGTAACTTTTCCTGTACAAAGTTTTTGATGAGTTCCTTGGATGTGATTCAACATCATCTTCCTCCTCTTGATAGCTGGCATTGTGCTGATGTACCAATTAAGTCAAAGTGTGTGTCCCAATTGTTTACTTCCTGCCAAACCCCACTAAGACAGTCATGCATGCACATAACTGGTGCTCGCATGAACACCCTGTGTCAAACTTGCTGTGACTGCATGACACACTGCGACTGCACACTTGTTCAAACATGATGGTATCCGCGGAGGTGGTAACTTTGGCAGTTTGCTGTCTCCTGTAGAGAGAGCTCATTGGCTTGGGCGAAGAAAAAAAAAAAACAGGAAAGAGGAGGGTTTGAGAGTTTTAGGTGTGATGGGATATAGTCAGGGCTTTTCCACTAACTTGGAGCCTGGAGAAATGACATGAACAGAAGGTCATGTTCCAATCTGTTGAAGAAATTGTGCTGCTAGAAATGTTATTTTTGAGTGAGCTGCATGAGGTATTTTATGATCAATTAATTAATTAATTAATATTCTTACAAATAAATTCACTTTTGTGTAACTAATGTTAACTTAATCCCTAGGGTCTACATTGGTGTGACCCATTGATTGGATTCCCGATAAGTTAGATTGGTTTGGCCCCGAGTTAGGTAGACAGCATAAAATGTATGAAAGAAAATGAAAGAAAACCTTTTTTGGTTTATTTTTTCCTTGAAAGACTAAAAGTGGAGGAAAAAAAAAATCACCGAAATCTAATTTAAGCTTAATTTTAGCATCTGGTCTAGGGTTATTAATTAGTTTGTTGATAGATAAAAAATGTATTTCATTAAAACTTTTGAAGAAAAACTAGTAAAGTAATTTGTCAGCCAATTTATCGAATTAAAAGTTTTTAAATGTGAAAATTTCTCAAATCTTTGTAAATTTGTAAATTGCATACCAATCAATTATCAAGCCAAACTTCATACATGGTCTGAATTAGTTTTGTTTTAATGTGTCTGAAATTGTACATGCATATTCTTCTTATTATTATTATAATTAATTTTTAAAATATATAATGCATCTCTATGTATTATAAGGTAAGATAAGGTAAAACTTTATTTATATAGCACCTTTCTAGATAAAAGATCACAAAGTGATTCACACATGGACAACAAAGTATAAAACAAAACAGACAACTAAATGCAATTCTAAAAAAAAAGTGTTTTTAGTTGTTTTTTTAAAAGAAGCTACTGAGTCCAGAGATCTTAAGCTCGGTGGGAGTGAGTTCCACAGTCTGGGAGCCACAGTGGCAAAAGCTCTGTCTCCCTTAGTTCTCAGCATTGTATAATGAATGACAAGTAGACCCTGATTACATGACCTACAGCGACCTGCTAGGGACATAGGGCTGTAGAAGTTCAATGATGTAGGCAGGAGCTTGTCCATGAAGAGCTCTATAAGTCAGTACCATGAATGTTGAAATGGACTCTGAATTCAATGGGAAGCCAGTGCAGCTGTTTTAGCAACGGTGTCACATGTGAATACTTAGATGTTTTGGTCAGAAGTCTTGCTGCAGCGTTTTGAACAATCTGTAGACGCTCCAAAGAGTTATTGTTTAAACATTTAAACAGTAAATTACAGTAGTCCAGTCTTGAAGTAATGAAAGCATAAGCGACAATCTTCAGTTCAGTATGAGATACAATAGGGCTTAGTTTAGAAATGTTTCTTCAGTGATAAAAGCAGGACCAAACCAGAGATTTGACGTGAACATCCGAAGTGAAAACCGGGTCAAAGATTGCCCCTAGATTCCTGATAGACGATTTCACAAATGTTGCAAGAGGACCAAGAGCATTCATTATCTTAGGTACGTGTCTATCAGGAGAACATACAAGGACTTCAGTCTTTCCTTTGTTAAGTTGGAGGAAGTTGTCAGCCATCCAAACTTTAATGGAACCTAAGCACTCATTCAAAATCTGTAGCTTAGAAACATCTTGGGGCTTAAAAGAAATGTATAACTGGATATTGTCTGCGTAGAAGTGGTAACAGATGTCCTCAAAGGGGCTCAAAACATGCTGGAGGGGAAGTAGATATATTAAGAACAATAAAGGCCCCAGCACAGAGCCTTGTGGCACACCATAGTACAGGGACGTGGAAGATGACCTGTATTTAGAAGCTGCCACAAAAAAGTAACGTTCATACAGATATGATAAGAACCACTCTAAGGCAGATCCAAATACACCGACCTAGTATTTTAGCCTTTCAAGTAGGATGTGATGGTCAACGGTGTCAAAGGCCGACGTGAGATCCAACATCAGCAAAACAGAACATTTTCCTGCATCGTTTTGCATCAAAATATCACTGGAGACCCTAAGAAGGGCTGTTTCAGTAGAATGGGTTCTACCAAAGCCAGACTGAAATTTGTTAAGAATATTATGTTTGTGTAAAACTGCTGTAAGCTGCTTAGCCACAACCTTTTTAAAAATCTTAACAGTAAGCGGTAGTTTTTAAATTGGCCTGTAACTGCTGGTAAGAGAAGGGTCTAACTTAGGTTTTTTTTAAAAGAGGGGTGTATACCAGCATTTCTAAAATAAGCAGGGACTTTACCAGATGTCAGAGAGGTGTTAATTATGGTGAGCACACAGGGACCAATAGAATGGAAGACACTTTTGAATAGCGATGCAGGCAAACAGTCAAGTGAACAGGATGATGCTTTCATTGAGCTAACTATTTTTACCAGCTCGGGTAGTGAAATGGGTAGAAAACGTTCTAAAATAGCAGACCAAGCTAGAGTAGGAACAGACAGTGCATAAGCTGATGGGGAAAAATTATTTCTTATATTACTAATTTTTTCTAGAAAGAAAGGAAATTTTCAGTCTTCATTTGAATAAATGGGGGCAGCAGGTGGAGCAGGAGTAATAATGTCAGTAATCGTGTCAAATACCACCTTAGGATTACCTCTGCCCTTTGCAACCAGATAAGAGAAATAGGCAGCCCACGCATCTCTAATTGCATTGTTAAAAGAAACTAACAGATCCTTGAAGTAAAGGAGATGAACATTTAAATTAGTTTTCTTCCACAAGCTCTCAGCTTTGTGACAATCACGATTCAAGCAGGAAATATTGTCATTTAGCCAAGGTGAGGACTAAGAAACAGAAGCTGAGCTCATTTTAACTGGACAGATTTCATCCAAAATGGAAAGACAATGCTTATTAAATAGATCTCTTAAGAAATCAACATCGCTTTGAGGGGATAGATTTACATTAAAAGCATCTAAAAAAAGTCCCCGCTGTCGAGGACTTTATGAATACAGCGGCGAATGCAGTGATGATCAGAGATAAAAATGTCATCAGAACAAATAAAATCAATATTTAAACCCAAAGTAAAAACAAGGTCCAGTGTGTATCACTGTGTATGTGTGCATATCCTTGAACCGTATTGTGTTTTTTGTATGCAGGTGTGATTTGATAGAGCGATCCCAGTCTCAGTGAAAGTATACTTTTAAATAAATGGTCAAATATTACTTCATTTGTAGTAAGACAGAAGTTTCAGAGCTGTGATGTATAAAAAATTAAAAAAGGAACTGAAAACTCGTGGTGCGCAAGCTGTCCTGGAAAATGGGGCGGAATGTTCGTTATTGTGTTGCCCAAACAACACCATCGTAATTCTCGAAAGATCGTGTAACAAAGGATGAAAACAAAATAACAAGTCAGAGTGAGCAAAGGAGGAGGGTGTGAAAGGGGAAATGATTCAGCGGCGAGAGGGTGACGTCAGGTGTTCTCGAAGGTGGAAACTTTTCAACGTGCTGTGAAAAAAATGGTCAACAAAACTTTCCTTACACTGATGAACTTTTTGCGTGTTTGGATTTAAGGTACACGTCTGGTGATGTGAGGCTGTGGGATACCCTCCACTGGGACTCAACGGCTTCGTACCTGAAGGCCAATAGTCTGTCTGCTAACACTGAGCCGAGACCACATGTTAGTCACGTCCAGGTCAACGGCACGCTGGCTGCTGCTGCGTATGAAGATGGTCAGTGTTTGTGTGTATATGTGTAATGCAGTGGTATCTTTTGGGCAAAGCATTGCCCACACCAAATACACACTATGTATAACTTCAAATCAAAAGCTAGGCAATCATTAGTCTTTTCAATCAACTTTTCTTTATCAAGCCTAGAAACCTACGGTTAGATGCACTTGTAGTTTCTGTACATGATGCCCTTTGTTTATCATTTTTCCTTATGTGATAAATGCATACAGTTAGTAAAAGACTTGGGAACTGTTTTTGGGATAGGCTGTGTAGACCTGTGGAGCACAGAGACAGGTGGGGAACCCATCTACCACTACCAGACTCCAGGGAGGATCCAGGTTCTGTCCCTAAGCCCTGACAGTCCTGTCCTGATCTCTGCCACTGGATCAGATGTTCGGCTTGACTGCGCAAAAGACTGTGGCTACTGGACGACAGTATGCCAGACTCAGCTACCCAAGACTGTGAGTCAGGGTTCTTCATTTTTATCAGATGACACATTTCAATGTGTAATTATGTTAATTAATAGACTGTTGCTTTCAGCTTTTCTCTGAATATCAAGTTGGAAATTGGCTTTCGTTGGGGTTTGGACTGTGGAGGAAATCACTTAAAGTACTGGTTATTTATTTAGTATCCTAGTAGTTTGAGTTCACAGGCATAGTAGTAGGCCTGTGGCATTTATGTGGCAGGTAGGGAAGGACAAAAAAGACCAAGGTGACATGATCAAAGAATTAAAAAGTGCAGTGGTTAAATGACTTCTTGTACATAAGTGTGCAAGTAATGTACTAAAATGCAGTTATATACTTAATAAAGTCACTTTCTATACTGATGTATATGTAAAAGAATTGTGCATCCATCCTGTCTAATCTCACAGGTAGAGAGCATGACTTTAGTCCCAGGTAGGGACCAGCAAAGCCCGTTGGCAGCTCTGGCAGCAGGAGAGTCCATGTACCTGTTGGACCCACAGGAGGAGGAGCCATTGATGCTCCACTCAGTCTATGGTCATCCTGTTACCTGCTTGGATGCCTCAGAATCCCATGTTGCATTTGGGGTGAAGCGCACAGGCTGGGCCATGCATGACGGAGGGAACAAGGTGGGTTCAGCTTCTGTGTACAGTTCCTATAGAAAATTAATTGGTAATTTATTTCAAAACATGTAAATATACAGGTACATTTAGAAAAAGAAAATAAGAGAGAAAAAAAAAGAAAAGAAGAGAGAAAAAAAATACTATACAAAAAAATCACTACAAAAATTAAAAATTAACACATAGGTTTTAAATGTACCTTAATTTAATCAGTCTAATTACACAGTTTCTTCAGAAAACCACAAACTGAACCCTGGCGCTTTTTTGCTATGTGATGTAAGTGGGACATGAAAAATCAAAGTTGAGTAAGCCTTAATGTTTATAAAGCACTGCAAAGCTTCAGGAAGTTGTATGCTGCCAGTCTGCTCGTGGATGAAATCAGCAATAAACAGTACAGTAAACAGTACAGCTGGCCACGATTGTCCAGTTTTTGACTATGCTGATGTAGTGTGAACAGGGAATTATTTTTCTGCTAATAGTGGCAAATGAACCATTTTCTAGTCCAGTGTAAAATCCATTTACTCAATAACAAATGGATTTTTTTATTGGGAAAGTGAATTGTTTTATTAAAACTAGGGGTTTTGTGATATACCAGCATTAACAATGATTATGACATTTTAAAAATAAAAACACATGTAACATTTTTGTTTTTGTAAAGCTTTTTGTAAAACACACACACACACACACACACACACACACACACACACACACACACACACACACACACACACTTTTGTTATAAGTTTAATTTCATCTGCCCAAAAACAAATTTTTTATGGAATAATTACTTTTATTAGTATTCAAATTTTATATTCTATAGATCATAAATAAATAATCATATAGTGATTTTATTTCAGCTCTCAGTAAAAGCTATAAAAGTCAACATAAAGCACATTGTTATAATGGTACATCTGCAACTCTTCACTTGACATATGCATTTTTTTTTTTTTGTGGAGAGAATAAAGTGATTTTCCACAGTTTTTTTTTTTTTGGCCACTAATTTACATGCTGTGATGATGATTATTTAAGCCATTATGAAGGGCACTCCAGTATGTATGTATGTGGGATTGTAATCTAGTGTTTGTATGTTAATGGAATTGATGGAGCTGTATCAAGGTTTTGTGGTGGGTGGAATTGAAAATACTGCGAAACACAAATAAACCTAAACAAAACCTTGAATGTCGAGCAACTAGATGGAAGGCCTCTGGACTCTGCAGCTGGATTTTAAATGTATAAAAAGCTACCTTGACCTCGCTAATTGAAATGGAAGGTTTCCATCAGAGTTAACAAGGTCAGCTGTGCTCACAGCAGGTGCGTAATGAAAAAATGGGAAGTTGTACGGGGTAAATAATTTGGTTTGTTTAAATGGAATGATGCATGTTTTGTTGCACAAATATAATTTACTGAGTGAAAAGCAGTGAGGACAAAAGTTTTGGCTTTGGGCCAGTGTCAGTTTTAATCACTGGCTTGTAGCTGAAATACCAGTCTTCTCTTAGAAAAAAAAAAGAACAACATTTTGGGGAATAGATTCATTTTCCCTTTTTAAATCTGGTCTATATTTACAACTGCTTCTGGTTTTTAGGTGCTCTGCTCTGTGTGTAAACTTTCTTGCGGGTGTGATCACTATTACTTGATGTCCCTTTAGACCCCCTGGGTCCCTTTAGAAATAATGTCATGTGCCTGTAGGGGATTAGTTTATAGCATAAATAGCTAGCCTAAATAATGCAAACCCTCTCTGGACCTCTGCTCTTAATTACTAGAGCTTTAGGAGCACCTTTTGTGGAGTGTTGTTCTTTGATCTGTATCTGTTTGCTTCTAATAATACTGTGTTTCTAAGGACTCCATGTACCTAATTGACTCTTAAGCCATTACTTAGAGACTACAAATAGCCATGAGACAAACTCATCTTTTGGGATCTGGGGACAACTAGTCAGCTGTTATTATGTGGTCAGGTTCACTTCATCTAAATCATGTATTTCTGTGATGATGATAAAGATTCAAGTAAACTGCTTATCAGCACAGTACTATCCAAAGAAGGCAGTCTTAATTAAATGTGGTGGTGGAGCGGTAGCTGTAGAACTGCAAATACCCACTGTGTGTGAGTGCACACACCAGTTTGTTGGTGACTTATTGCTTTTTGGCAAAGATGCTACACTGACATCATTCCTGTTAGAAATCACAGCTGGAACGCTGTAGCACTTTTTCAGTGACAGCACTAAAGCACCACATAGTGGACCAAAGAGAGACTAGCAGCGAAACCTTAATATTACGATGATGCTCTTTAATAGTATAGAGACTGACATTTAGGTCAGCGTTTGTTATTTTAAGGTTGTCACTTTTGTATCACTTAATTAAATCCACCAACCAAGAAGGTTATTTGATTGATTCAATTAATATATTTCTGTTTGCATGTCTGATTGTTAACAGAATTTTTCAAAAATTCTAGCCAGAGTTGGGTGAAAATTATTTCCTGGGGTAGAGCTCGATCCAACTGGAAAGTGATTAACTTTTTTTTTTAATTGGAATTTTGGAAGCATTTTATACCATCGAAGCTGAGGCAAAAATAGAAATTTCCTTTCATATCTTCACAAAACTCTTTAACTGAAACAAGAAAAACTGGGAAACATCCTCTTGATGTTCTCAAGAAAATATCACAAGCTAATATGGATGGATCCATGGATGCAGTCTGAAACGTGCTGGTTTTGCTGTTTCTGTATTTAATTTGAAGCTGAAATGATTTGTAGAAAAAATATTTGTAGCTTGATAAAAGAGGAAATTGGTTTTATAACTGATCGCATTCTTTGCTTCTTGCTTTTCCAGAGTGAGAATTGTCTGTTTTTGTCCATGTTTGCATCATTTTTCATTGATTACTATCAGCTTTTCTTGTGGGAGGGGGGTCTGTTAATCGGATAGCACCAGATATGAAATTTGTTTCCTAATTTACTGGCGTTCATAGACACTGTGACATAATATTTACTAGAAAAATTTTAGACAGCTAAGGGGATTGTTGAGGTTGTAGTTGGCGCCCTACTCCTAAAGTGTTATCCCGAGTACTGTACATTGTTGGGATTGCCTCTGATTCTGAACCTTATTTTTTTCCCTATGTGCTAAGAATTTGGTGTTTTGTTGAGTTTTTTTTTTTTTCAGGTTTGCAAGTAAATTAGTTCTAACATTATTCAGTAAACACAGCTAGTCTCAGACAGTCCAACTGAGATATTTTTTATCTTCAGCTTTTAAATTTTCAAATGTTAAAAATGAAAATCAAAGGTTCCTCTCCCATATGCACTGCATTTTAGATCTGATTAATTTCACTCGCAGATCAGATACATGTGGTCTTTGGTATCCCATCTCAATTATGCCAATGTCATGATTGGCATACCTCGTTGACTAATTAAAATATTTTACAAATTTAATTAACTTGTCTGTCACTCCTGTCACGCTTCTATCAGCAATTTTCATACCGTGAAGAAGACAAAGCACAATTTGGCTACAGCCATTAGTTATGCCTTTAGTAAGAAAACATATGGTTCATTAAAATCTGTTAAAATACATGGAGGTGGCAACCAAGGAAGTCATGTAACACCTTTTTTTCCCAGACAGAAGAGTGAAGTATTTCAATTTACAGCATTTTGACCCAGATAAAACTAACCGTGCTGCCACGTTTCTGTTGAGCTGACTAAAACTCGCTGTGTGAATTTATTGAAGTTTTGTTGGAAAATCAAAGTTTGTTTTGTGTCGATCACATCAGAGATTATCTCTCACACGTTGGCTTGCAACAGCTTTTAGCTTGCACCTTTTTCTCTCTTTCTTTTTTTTGTAAATCTCCCCTTCCTCGTTTGTGTGTGTCTCTGCGTGTGTGGTTGAAGCTACTCTCCAGGTCCTCATTACTACTCGTCTTCCCCTTGCCATTGGACTAGGGGCACCCTGGCATCTGCCCAGCTTGTGGCACTGCATTCAGCACAGGCTGGCTTCTTCACTGGCAAACTATCAATCCTCTGCAGTGGATCTACCGCTGAGCTCAAGTGCTGTCTGAAAACCTGTCATCTGCTTGTTGCCCAAAGTTCAGAGGGCTGGTTAGATGGGCTGTGTTTGTACAGCATGTACAAATGTGGGTTTTCTATATTTATATAGAGAACTACTAATCTGTGAGGACAGAAATCAGATCATTAGGGATCAATTGCTCAATAAAACCTGAAATGGGTTCCTTCCCATGTAAAAAACAATAATAATAATAATAATAATGAAGTCTTTAAAAGAGCCCAATAGCAATTTTCAGTCACCTGTGCACGATTAAGTAAATATTCTGTAAGTAAGCAAATCTAAAAAGAGCAGCATGGCATGACATCTGACGTATAAATGTAAATTCCAAGCCTAGGGGATTTTGAGTGGAAGATCAGTCAGATCAGTGAAGATTTGCTGGGTTTTAATTACAGTGCTTTACAGAAAACTGTTTTTGGACTGCAATGTATGGACAAGGAAAATGCCGGCATTTCCTGCAGAGTAGATTTCACAGCTTTTATTAGAGAGAAAAAAACAAATGCATTTCAGCTCTGAGCAAAGTCTGTAATGTGAGTGTCTACAGAAGTTTAATGTAGTGTCCAGGCTCTGACCTTGTCAGACACTACACGCGTACACAATGCCCTACACAGCGGAGATTGAGGAATGACAATAAAAACTCAACTGCCCATCCTCAACTGAGACTTGAGATTAGAGTAGGGAACCAAACTCTGTGTGACTCTTCCTGCTCTGTATCCCATTGCAGTCTTAAACAATGGGAAAATATCTGCATTATCTCAGTAGATGACACGTGCCTTTTTAAGTTGGCCAGCAGTCTTAACCACAAACCACTAATGAGCCAAGAAGAATAACTAAACTGCTTTTTTGTGATTTGAGGTTCATTTTTCTTGTTGCTTTGCTGGTTTTTGTTTGTCCATAGAGAATTCAGCCTCAATCCCAACCGTCTGTATGACACTGTAAGTGTTCACAAAGTGAAATGTGAAGTACAAGTCTTAGGAAGTGTTGGCTGGAGCAAACCTAACAATATGCGTTTGATCCGATGCGCTCACATCTGTCTGTCCGCATGGTGTTTAAAGCAAATATAGAGCTGAATCCAAACAAAAGGGTGTGGTCCATGTAAAAAAGGCAGCAGTCTGTAGGTTTTTTAAACTGATGGATTCTTTTGTTGGAACGAAAACCAACAGAAGGTTGAGTTTCCATGTCACAGGATGATTTCCCATTGCTGGTCTATGATATGACACACCAAGCCAGTTTCTGTACTTTTGTACAGATTATCAAAGCATAAAAGATTTTCTTTGAGGTGTAGTAGTAATTACTAAGCTTTTCATCTTTTTAAAAGCATGCAGAGTAATTACATAAACATCCCAATACAAGCAACTATTAGAGCTGCTTTTGTGTGGAAGCCTCACTGGAGATTCATCTAATGCATTAACCTAACAGCTTCTCTGTCGCCATACGATTATCCTTTCTCTGCTGCTTTCTTTTAACTGCCTGTAATATTATCACTAAACAGCTCCTTTGCCTCCCTCAGCGATAATTTTAGTGGATGAGGTAGGCAGATATTTAATAGAAGTATCTTCCAGAATCTGCAGTGATTCATTGTGAACAGCAGGCTTTGTGCCCCCCTCCTTTCTCAATTCATGGTACCCCCTCTTTTCTGCTGTCCAAATCCTATCAAGCTGTCATTTCAAAGTCCGGTGTGATTTGGGTTTTGCCCCGGGGTGGTGCACAATTAAAGCTCTGCTTGGCCCAAATAAGGGACACACAAAAACTGCTGGCACCTCCTCAAGGCTTACATCATCTTTCTCCTTTTTTGAAACTTCTTTTATGTTTCCTGCTGTCTCTCCACCCCCTCCCTCTCTCTCTCTCTCTCTCTGTCCTTTTCTATCCCTCCTTTCCTTTTGGCCCTCTTTCGTTCTCTCCCTCCCTTCTCGCTTTAATTTCTTTGTCGTTTTAATTATTCAAAGACAATTTTGCCTGGCGGTTATCCTGTTTGTTCTGTCTCGTTTGGATGAGAAAACACCAGCCGCTAATTGACCAATTAGGCCAGCTCCAGATGACATCATTGTAACTTGTATGAGGAAAGTTTATTGCCGTCATCAAGCCAAAAGCAGGAAAGGCTGTAATTGAAGTTTTCCTTCAGGTCTTTTTTTCCCCCCTCAGTTCATCTTCATGCATTCACATAATTGGCCAAGGGTGTTTGCAGTTACCTGTAATTGTCAATTGTACACTAAGTTAGTGCAGCATTACTGTCTATCCAGTATCATAAGTTTTACTTTGAGGTGTAGTTACATATTGTGTGTGTATAATTTATTTGAGGAAAACAAAGTGGATCAGAATGATCTAACCATCATTCATTGTGATTTAGGCTTTAGCTATTTGACCAAAAAATCAGAAAGTTCAATCTCCTGGTACATTTCACCTTGTAGGAGATTTGTGATTAAAGTTTAAAAACAATATTTTAATGGAGATAAACATAGTAATGTGTGTTTGAATATTAAACTATTACTATTACTAAACTATTACAATAATTATTCACCTGTGCTTTCATTGCTGCACTCAAATTAGATGCAAAATGAAGCAGCCATTGTTAGGTAACAGAAAAATGTTTTTAGCTTTATTGACTGTGCATATCAGATAATCTATGAATTGTAACACTTTTTACACAAAATTTTATTAGCATATGTAACTAGATGATGGTTAACACTGATAAAAACAGTTAAAGTGTTCTTTTTAACTGTCTCTGTAACGGTGCAACCCACTGACAATGCACCCTTATGCAGTTTTTATATATTTCCTGGCGACACTCAGCTGGGCATGCTTGCTGGTTTTAGGAGCTTTTTGTTGTATTTCTAGTTTTTCAGTAGGATGCTGTTATTTTGGTTGATTTGGTTTCACATTTCCACTGTAGTGTCTTATATTGAGAGCTAAAATCTGCTGCACGGTGTATGCATGTGGTGACAGTCTTGGAAGTTGACTAACTGTCATATATGAAAAGAATAATGTTTGTCTCAAATTTCAGATCCACATCTACAGCCTGGAGACGCGCAAACCGACAGTTTCTGTCGGCAACTCACCGGGAGATTTCACTTGCATCAACCTGAGAGACAGCTCTCCTCATCTGCTGGTGTGTGGGAACAAAGACAGGAGGTAGGACACAAAAACACACATACAGATGTAAATATACAGAAATCGTGCATAATATCAGAAACCTGAGCCAAGAATGCAAGCTAAAAGGAGTGTGCCTGTGAAATTGTTTTCTCAAAGCGACACCTGATGATGAAGAAGGCTGGAAAGCTAAGGTTACTTGAAGTAGATAACAGATGTTTTGAAAATGTGTGAAGACGAGGCTTGATTAAATTTGTGAATTTTTTAGAGTACAACCTTTTATGTTGAAAAACAAGGTTTTGAAAAGCTTTTTGAGCTGAAAATGAATTCATTAACAGTTTTTTAGAAGAGTGATGTTCTGTTCTTTGTCTTAAATAGAAAAATATCTCGCTTTTCATTGTCTTTCTCCTCCAGTACCTGGGATGCTATAGAAGAGAAAAATTTGGCTATCTTGATTCTCTTCATTCATGTAGACACACTTACCACATTGCTAACCTGGCTCTCCAGTTGAGAAAAAGACACATAAAAGAGCCATTCTCTACTTGTTAGTGGTGCTGCGGTGCATGAGCTGGCAGGAAAGAAAAAAAATCCCTGGCGTGTCTTTGTCCAAAGCTGCCCCCGCTGTTTCTATTCAGCACCAAATCCATCTGGCTGTTAAGTAGTTGGCTGACAGCGAAAGACAGACCACATCGTATTGTTTAGGGTCTATTTTTTTCCCCTCTTCTTACTAGTTATGACTCCTGACATTCGTACAAAAGCAGGAAATGCTCCACTAAAGATGTTTTGTCAAGTGTCACAGAATTGTGATTTTCATAGTAATATTCAACAGCACCCTTTGAATGAATAATTCAGTGATTTACTCTTGGACTTTCTGATCAGATTTTGTCCAGAGAGGTACACACACCAGGTTGGCTCTTCCACTTTGGCCCCAGCTGATGCAGCGCACAGCCGAGGACAAATGGAAATTGGGAAACTGAGGGACAGTCTGAAATCTTGGCCCTTCAACAGGGTGGCTTAAGGCCAGAGCCTAATGCATCCCTTCTTTTTGTCCAAATGAGTTTTGTCCCTTTGTTTTCTGCGAGATCCAAGGAGCAAATGAGGAGTCCAAATGATGGCTGTCTGGAAAAACCTTGCCATATTTGTGTAAACAGGAACAATGTAACAAAGGGAAATATTACATATATTTAGAAATTGAAGAAATAATGAGTACTGTTACCATTAAGAAAGACTGCACATATTGTGTTCAGCTTTGAGACTGTTTTACTGGCAAACTTATCCTTCAATCAAATGTTTTGTGGCACGGCTTCATGAACAGCTATGCCAGTTTGAAGTTTGATAGATTTGTACATGGGCTTATCATGCTTACCTACCGAGGTCCATTCTAACCAGGAAGATCTCTGACATACAGTGAAACAGTTAAGGTTTTATTGAATGGTTTGGACCAAAAGATTTCACAGACACTGTTGTGACCAGACGTTTACATACGCTTGTAATGATTTCTTTAAACTGTTGATTTTCCAGAATGTAGAATGATAAAGGTAGAATGATTGTACAGCATGCATCTTTAATAATCTTTAAAAAAAATGAAGAATTGGGTGTATAAGCTTGAATTTTGAATATTTTGGATTTTCTCTTTTCCAAACGGGATCAAAATTATCCATGTACTTAAATACATATATTCACTTAAATCTTTTAAGTGGATCTGAAGGTTCCACAATGTCTTTTAACTTGACACGGCCAAGTCCTTTTAACCTCGTCTTAGTGATCATGATAGACCACTAAAGTCTGTATATTACTTATCTATTATTTAGATTATTTTTCTATTTTCTGTCTCTTTGCATCTCTTTTACTATTGTTACTTTGACTTTTGTACTTCTGGGGAGAAGCATTTTTTAAGTAATATTGAAAGAAAATACATCGTATGTTGTATAATACAAATAAAAGAGTCTTGACCCTTGACTACAACTGATAGTTTCTCCTTCCTAGCCTAAAAATTATTTACAGTAACTGGATTGATAAATACTGAGGACAAAGGGAAAGTCCAAGGAAGGTCTAAGAAGGAGAACTGTAGATTTATATAAATTAGAAAGGTTTTGGAGTAGACTAAACAGGATAACACTAAGCTAAGTGGAATGACCCTCCCAAAGCTCTGACCTCATCCCTACTGATATTTCCAGACTGTGCTTAAAAGTCGAGTCTATGCTAGTAAACCAACCAATTTAAATAACTTCTTCCAATTCTACTAAGAGTGGTGAAAGATGCTTGTTGATCACTACCAAAATCACCTGGTCAAGATGCAACTTGCTACAGATCATTTACTTGAGCAAGTATACTTTAGACACTATGTGGATTACAGAAAATCTAAAATAAATTTTAATTTGTGCAACCAACACTATGCACAATGCACTAAAAGCTCCAAATTGCCACGACATTCATGCCCATGATGAGTGCTTGTAAACTTCTGACCTAAACTGTATGTACTTTCTTTTGTGGTCCTTGAACTTTTCTTCTAGAGAAATAATGCGGTTGATATTTGTGGTTTTCAATGAAATATTTTTCATTTGGCATTAAATTTCAAACCGCCATTTGTTTCCCACAAGAATAAATAAATAAATAAATCCTAATAGGATTAACATCACTCTCAGCTATACTTTGTGCTAATTAGAAAATGCTAGCATGCTTAGTCTCGAAACAAAAGAAAGAAATTTGATGTCCTTACGTCATGTCTGGGCTCGCCTCTGTAACAGAATGCAATCACTTATTTAGCCTTTTTTCCATCAATCTTTCTGAAAAAAATGAATGTCCCTGTGTTTTCCATAATCAAAGACTAATGGACATCAACAACAGCACTTTACATCAGATACGAAAACCTAAGTGATTTTTGCTTTCTGGCATGCTTTTTTCACAAACCACAGATGCATATTTCAATCCAAAAATAGCAGCCTTTCAATTGAATAAAAAATTGGTCGAGAAGCGCACAAGAAAATATGGGTTTAGTTGGAGATCGTGTTGCCCACTGCATATGCAAATGAATATTTTTGCTACAACATTTTCGGTGCACAGGCTATAGATGGCACGGTTATATCTGGCACACAACACAAACTAGCAGTTTATTCTACGTTAAGTCAATTTATTTTTCACCTGTGGTGGAATTTGGTTTATTCCACTTAAATCTCCATCTTATTGTTGATCATTTAATACTTAACCCATAACTTTGAATGGAAAAAAACAAATAAACTTAACAAATTATTTGAACACTGTTACTCAACTGTAGGAGCCAAAATTAGTTATTCCCAGTTTTTAAGACATCCATTTTTATGGAATATCAAGCTTAGCTAAAACTACAAGACCGGTGCAATCATCCAATCACACCACTGAATCGGTTGTCTCTCTCAGGGCACAATGATTGATGTCTTCTTCCAGCGTTAGGTAAATAGCTTTTCAGGGGTTAACTGCACTTCTCCCACACATCTCGTATTAGGGAGAGCTCCTCTTGATTAATGAAGAAGAGCCTAGCCAGTGACAGTTAACTGAAGACAGAGCCGCCTTCTGCTTTAGATTTATGGTTCCCCAAGGTCTGGCAGTAATGGTCAGTCCTCATTGTTTAAACGTGTGCTTCCATCACGTAATGCCACTAAACAGGCAGAACTAACTGCAGACAACAAGTCCTCAGTGCCCATTTAGCTATTTAAGGCTGATTCTTTTAAAAAGTTTGGAAGGGAAAATGAAATCTGTCCGAGTCCCCAAAGTGAATTTGATTATGGTAATGAGGTCTTGGAAGAAGGTTGGGCCTGGATAGAGTCATGTCCTGGATGCTTTCAGCTGCAATAAACCCAGAATGACAACAGATGGAGCTGAGGGTCCCCTGGGCTCATGTTGCTGATAAAACCTGGAAAGTAAAAAGCCTGCTCTTATTGCTTTTCATCCCTCAGATATACAAGCAAATTAATAATAATTATCATATCATCATAAAAGCTTATTTTAACACAGAAATGATCAGAGAAACATAGAAAAGATTAAAAGAAAATCCTTGTCAAACTTTAAAAGAGGAAAACGGTAACGTTAAATACAAAAGTGAACGAAGTACAACAAATGAAATAAAACTCACTACACTTTATTAAAAACATGAGGTGACAAAGATAAGTGTTTGAAAATGGATCAGAGAAAGTATCCTTTGTCGTGTTCATTCTGTCACGTTCGACATATGAACTGTTTATTTACAGTGCACACTATACACTCCCTATATGTGCTATCAAATATATTTATACACTTTGAATTCCTTCTTATTTTCTACAGTATCTGCACAACAGCAGTCTTTTCATTCCACATTTGTGCATGTGGGTGTTTTGCTCACCCTTTGTTTTTTCTTTTTTGCTTTGTTCTTGAATATTGTTTAGATCCTTCTTTAGTTGGTTTTGGATTTCTGTCTGTATTCCAGTTACTTATTAGTTGAGTGTCATGTTTAAATAACTACTATAATCTTGGTTTGTTGAATCAAATTATGAAATAGTTGTCCAGATGCGAGAACAAATAAAGCTGGGACTAAAGTTTGGAGTGGGCCATCTGTGCTGAAAAGTTTCCTTCAAGAAGTGAGAATAGAGTCCTTTTGTCTGCAAATGAATGCATTCTTTGATAAACTGTGGCTCTCCCTTGGTAATAGACGTCCACTTCTGTTAAAAGAAATCCAAAATTAGCTAGAGTGCTATTGTACTCACTACACTTATTTTTCTATTGCTCTTACGCGGGATCGTCAGGGGAGTTTTATCAAGGATACCAACAATAAAGTGGCCTGTGAAGGATGTCTGACTTAAATAACTGTAGTTTTATGACAAAAGTAAGCACCTCTCTCTCTCAATAACTTAATACTAGTTTTGGTTTTTCCTTACTATGTCTCAGGGTGAGGGTGTTCGACCTAAGAGCCGGCTCTTCTGTCGCATCTCTGTACGCCCACCACTTGGGGGTCACCTCTGTGCAAGCGGATGACTGGAAGATTGTGAGCGGCGGAGGCGAGGGATTGGTGTGTGTCTGGGAGATGAGGATGGGAGCAAAGCTATGGGAGATGCACAACAGGTAGGACTTTTTCTCTCCTAGAAAGCTAGAGTGTTTTCAGTACAAACTGTCAGAACACTAAAAAGATATAATTGTTTTTTTAACCATGTTATTTCTGCTGTATCTCATTATGAGTACGGTATGTGACTTTAACATTGTAGTAAATGTAGTTACTCAGTCGAACATATTTAACCACTGATTATGATTACTCTGTTTTCTTCTCATTTCAGTTTCTTGTGCCACAGTTAACATAATCGTCTCACATAAATGTTTTTATGTCATGTAAATGAAATTGCTTAAGGCTGTGTTGTGGAGTCAGTTTAGTATCACACTCACACCTCCAAACAGTAACTGTCATTTTTGTGGCGCCTTCACCGCGTAGAAAACATTCAGCATCTTAACTGGTATCTTTTGTTGATGCTACAGTAGTGGATACATCCATCAGCGAAACACATGCTGGCAAGAATGAGATTTATATATTTAATATTCAAGGTGTTATCCGTCTTTGCTGCAGGCATCCTGTAAGGCATGTACGCTTCAACACCAGCACTCTGGTAACAGCCAACATCCCTGATGACAAGTCGCCACGGGGGGCCTGCATCACAGATGATGACCTAACAGCTCATCGCAGGTCGTGATCTCCCTCCTACACTTTTTTTTTTTTGCCTGGATCTCTTCTATTCTTCTACCTCCTATAAGTCTCTTGTACAAAAGCTGGGATAGGCTCCAGCCACTATGCAACCCTGATAAGGACAAGCAGAAAAAAATAGATGGATTGATGGTTGATTTCTTGTGAGAAAAGCGATACAGCTGTCATTTCTGAGTCCTCAGCAACCTGTTGAAAAACATTAGCAAGAAGGTAGTCTCACTCTAACCAGAGGTAGCAAAAATCCTCAGGTGAGATCATGTTTTTGTACAGAACAACAGTACCTTCTTTTAGTAAGACCTTACTCATCACCTTACCAGTAATTTGAGAAATCTGTCTGCCTATCCTTCGGTCTGTTCTTGGTAGGTCTATTAGTGGACACATTTTTCACATTTGAGCTAAAACGTGTTACCAGCATCTCCCCAAAAATGACTGCTGTGTGGCTGCGTCGCTCAGACGCACGTTTATTGGGCTATTTTTGTGAGGAGATTCGTCATTAATGTAGTCACAAACTCTAACATAAATCTAGTTCGTACAGGCCTTTTGAATGGGTATGGAAAAAATGACAACTGGACCAACCGTTTTACAATGTTTAAGCACAATCAAAGAGATGCTAGACATGTTTTTGTAACGTCTTTGGCTTCTTGTGGCTTCCTTCAGTCACTCATTCATGTTGCTTGGATAAGCATTTCTTCAGAAAGCTACTGTCTGCCCTGAACACACACAAACAATCATTAAGTGATTGTTATCCCATATCCACATTTAAAAACAGTAATTTATGATTTCCTGGAGATGATGCATTTAGGGGATAAATGAGCTAAACTGCATGTCTGCCGTTTTGTCTCAATCTTGTAAAGCAAAGTCTGGAAGACACAGTTTCTGTTTTTGTTACTGATGTCAATGTTTTGTTTTTTTTAAACTTCAGACACAGAGGAGTCATCTGCCACTATGACTTCTCTGAGGACGCCCTGTCACAGGATCACATCCTGCCCATCTGCAGGTCTGACTACATAGAGTCTTATGGCTACAACTACAACATCAACCTAGCAGTGCCTTATGACAGGCTGTCTGGTTCCCATCCATCCCAATGACACGCAGTTTTCCAGACTGCAAATGGACTTAATTGACTGCAATTGAAAAGACAGTAAAATTTATCAGTTTAAACTCTGTCCTTTTATTTAACAGGTCCTCTTTCATCATCCTGATCAAATCAAGGCTATTAAAATGTAGTAGTGTCGGTGTATTGTATATAACTGTTGCATAGGTATTTCTATGTTATTGCTGAATCTAGCTGCCCGATGAAACACTGGGTTTGATGTAGTCCAACATCACAGGAATATAGTCATTTTATCTCATTTACTATATGCAAATCATTTTAATATTTTTTCCTATTAAAAAAAAATGTACACAAGCATTTTTCTTCATTTATTTTGTTTATTAATAGAATTAATTGAGAGGGCTGTCAGATTTCACCTTAGAGAAAGTACACTCTCCCATATACCAGTAATCAAAAATAGTGCATTTTTCTACAGTACATCAGTAGTGGTTGGTTACACAGAGGAACACAGCAAAAAGAGCTATTCTGGAGCTACAGAGGAAATGGTGTGTGCCTGCAGCGTCTCACTTTGGATGCCATAACAGTTGACCCATGAATGCCAGAGTAGCCACTGAGTATGACTGACTTAAGCTAAAGTGAAGATTCTCTCTAGTATAAAGAAGCCCTCACATTACCTGCTGACTGCAGTGGAGCTTGTAGAATAGTTGTAGTGCTGAGAGACTGGTGTGTGTTGTGACCAAAGCCTAAATATAAACCTCACTGCATTCGTTCATACCAGCTATTTTTCAGATAATAAAACATAAAAACTGAATTCTTAAAGCTTAATTGAAGAACTCTAGAAAGGCACAAGTGACATGCAGTGTTTAAAACTGGCATGAAAATGAACTTACAGCAGTGTGTTACATTTATTTAGCATTTTGTCCTGTTCAAAAATATATTTGTTTGTCTTTATATATTTATTTATTTATATCAGAAGTGGCTGGCTTCATTCCTTTTTACAACTGGTGACACTGTGCTAAAACAGCAGCAACATAAACATTTCCTTACAACAACAACCCAATCAAGAGCTTAATTTCCCACAACGCATTGTTGCGGTGTTCATGTCCAAAAAGCGAATGTACATCCTGGACTCCATTTCAATGCCTTTTAAAATCTGTGGGCAGAAAACATTGAAAATATATTTATCCATCTATATCTAATATATAGATATATCTACATATATGCATACATAAGGTAAGTGCAAACCTGTTCAAAATGCTCAAATGTGATTCCTTCATAGAAATCATCCGGGGCCTGGAATGAGACCAGTGACTGTGTTACTTCACTGCACATGTGCAAATTTCTTGTAACAGTTCAGCTTTGGTGAGTTCTCTTACCATGTGGGGCACATTTGTGCTTGCCACCTCCAGCATGGCAGCATCTGCTATCGCCCTGGCAACCTCGGTCTCAATGGCTCCGCTTTGAGACAGCAGCTCCTCTACCACCTTGGATGTGAACAGAACATTAAAAGTCGACTCCACACGATGACTTTCAAATACAGTGAGAGGTAAGAAACTCAGCTCTTATATTTTAAGAATGGTATTCGCAGGCAATCAGCTCGCTTCGATTAAGTGCCCAAAAATCCACATGGATTTATATTAACAGTCTTTGTGATAAAACGTTATCTGTAAATCTTGTTTTAACCCAACTTAACATCTGGGTTAATTCTTTGCAAGTATGAACAGTCTTTTAAGCTATTAAACTCTAACTTGTTCTGCAGTTGGTTTACAGTTAATCGCATATGTGTCACAGCATGTGCCTACCATGTTATTTTCACACGAAAATTAACGCTGAAGATGGCTGAAGAGTACTGTATGTTATATGTCTTTATGTGTTTTGGCTGATAATGCTGTTTGAGGGCCATGTGGGTGTGTACAGACTGGTTCAGTCAGTCTTTCAGTGCAAGGCATTTTAAATCTTTCGCAACAGTAGCTGATGAGTCGTCTTAAATATAATTTCAAGGAGATTTCTGCTTTTAAATGGTAAATGGTAAACCTGAGATGTACATTTAGTCATCAACATTTCCACAGTCCAGCCTTTTAATACAAAATACTTAAAGTACATACATGTTATGTGCATGTGGCATTGTTTTATAATCCTGCCTAGTGTTTAAAACAAGGGCCAGTTGGGTTTCAGTAGAATATATGACCTAGTCTGGTTATCTTAATCCCTGAAAAAAAAAAATGTCAACACAAATAATTAACAAAAGTTCCTGGCTCAAGGGCACTTATGTACTATATCAGGACTGCTGAGGAAAAATGCATTTGTAAGTTCTGGTGAAAGCCAGCCCTTCAGATTTTCTTACACGCAAGGAGCTACGTCATAGCCATAGTAAGCTCTAGTTAAATTAATAAACTATTAAGAAAGGTGCTTCAGTGCTTCATTTACGATCTCCCTTGATTACTCCATCCTTTATAATAGGAAAATAGTTAACGCCATCCCACAATTCAAAGTGACACAATAGTCGACTGTTCACAAAATCAGTCAACATAACTGACAGGACAGATAATGTAATTGTTGATTAAATAGAGTATTTTTCTTAACCTGCCTTATTTTGAACCCACAGGTGAACTTTGAACATTACACCACTGTAATAAAATGCTTTGTGTAACATTGTTTTCTCCTGTGATGAATGCCATTTTTTAAAATGCTCTATAAATAATTTGAGCTATATTAAAGTAATTAAAGTGACTTTAAGGTTTACAATAATTCCGTTTGTTATGTTATGTCCTCAGTTTAAATGTTCCTGTGTTGGGATTTTTACTTAAGGCTTCTTATGAGCAGCTATTGTGTATGCTAGTGTGTGCATGGTTAATTTCTCTTACCGTCCTGTACTCATCCAGAGTAATAATGCCATCATTGTCTGTGTCGTGCATGTTGAACAGGACTATAAAACAAACAAAGCTTAAAAGTTTATCAGATTTTCATCAAGTCACAGGATTTCACAGATAAAGTTGAGGAAGAAGCAATTAGACGTATGCTTAAGAAGATACTGGAATAACAGTACTATAACTATTTACTGTAGCCCCATAACAAATTTACTAGTAACAGCCATAAACTACTCTCTGCTAATAACCAGACATTTTGACTATTCTGCTGATCTGAGATTTAATGTCGCATTGTCTCCGTTTTACAAATGTATCAGTGTGACAGTAGTAGGGCTATGCTAACTTACAGTTGCCCAAAGTTTAAATAAATAAAACATGGGAAGTAAATATTCGGACACAACAGGTGAACCCCGAAAGCGTACCTTTCTTTTTACGTTAAGTAACTGACTGTTGAATACCTTGGAGAGTAAACTCTTGTTATTCTAAATGTCATTTATTCTTGAAAGGAGTTCCAAGAGTACACAAGGGGTCACATTAGTCACTTGCTCACTTGCACGCCTCCATAGTTTAAGGTTATCAGAGTCTGAAACTTATATTACCTTTCTATTCATACCTCCCTTCCTGCTCGTCATGGTTGTGTTAACATTAAAAATGTTTGTGGTATGCCATTTCTTTGCTTTAGAATTTAAAGAGGAATCAAACTGCCAAGTATAGGAAAAAAACTTTTCAAATTACATTTGTTCATGTTTTATCAAATTAGACATTTAGCAAGGAGACAAATTAGCTTTAAGGTCAAGTTTTATGGGCATATAGTTGTAAGTCTTCAAAGAAGTCTTACACAATATACACTATAAACATTCATTCGTCAGTTATGAGTAAACACAGGAAGAATATTCCATGACCACACCAAATTAGGGCAATTAAAAGAAATTAATAATTGCCTGCATGAACTATGAGTCACATCTGCTACTGTAGCCTCAGGTTTTGACCCATGGAGCGCACAAGAAGGCTAACTAACTGGATGCTATCATGCATCTGTCATTCTGAGCTCTTCTGGTATCATACTATGTCATTCTTCCTTGCCCCCGTGCAAAACCAAGAACCAAGCACTAGAATCCGGTACTGCTAAAGATAATTTTGCAGGTTGAGGAATGACTCAATTTACTTACAGACACACTTGTGCTCACAAATCACTCAGCTAACCCACAATTTGCTGTCACCTGCAAATGTTAAATATTCCTTATCATCTAACATTGTGTTATATACATTTGTCCCACTATACAACAAGTAGCTTAAAAAGAAAGTGAGTCCACAATAAAGACAAATCACAAATGTAGACTATAGTACTGTAGTGCCTACTGGAACACTGACTAATTATTATCTATCCCTATAGAGATAAGATACTATATTTATCCCAAAGGTTGTAAAAATTTATGAGTCTCAACTCTGCAGCTACAAATTCCTTCCAGAAGTCACACATTTATTTCAATATATATATATATATATATATTACAATTAATTTGAGCGGTTACAGGGGCATAACTACATGCATAGACTCATTATTCAAATCTGACAACAACTGCTTAGAAAGATTCAAAAACAAAAAAAACAAACAGGTTTTTACAAAGCCTTCTTTCCCTTTAAACTGTACTTCAACCATGTTTTGGGTCCAAGGCTCTCCCACAGATCTCAGTTCAGCATTTATTTGAATGTCATGTTTCTCACTCTTGTATAATAGGACAAATCATACCTTTCTACTTGTGACATTTGACATTGTGTGGCTGTCCTGGGCAACATTCCCAGTCTGGTCATAAATATAGTACTGGACAAGCAGTGAAGAATTCAGTTGTCATTTATGTGTAAGCATCACCACACAGTCTTATCCAGAAGCATGGCACACTTTTTTTTTTTTTAAACTTGAGATACACACAAAGAGGAGTGAAGACAGCAGTAGAAAAAAAAACCCCCTGATACTTACAGCGAAGCTTTTGTTTTCTTACAGACGCCTTCTCTTCTTCTGTCGCTGTTGAATTCACAGGGCGGAAGTGGGACATGACCATGAGGAACTGCTCAAAGCCAATCTCGTCAAGGGAGCCAACATCATTCTGATGCTGGTTCCTGTATCGCAATCAAAACAAACCAATGTATAGGTATCATCAAGTTAACCTGAGTCAATGTTACTTTTTAAAAGTCTGGAACATACAATTGTGCTTAGGCTTGTTTTAACCAATGCAATTTCTGCATTTTCCTGCCTTTTCTGGTTAAAAAAGAATAACTATAAATAATGATAATCCTAAAATATTCATTTTGATACAATGGATGAAAATATCTCCATATTGTGGAGAAATACAACATTTTTTTTATTCAGTTTGTCACAAGAGTTGTTTGCTTGTGAGCAGAAGCCACATGCATTCACAGACAGCTTGTTTATTATGCAGTTCATTGTGGTTTGTTCTGCTGCTTTCCACTCTCCAAAGCATGACACAGTGATTAAAAATGCCAACAACTGTCTTGTAATAGCAACAAAACCCTCAATTTCAAAGCTGCTGCTTCATGTGAACAGGTGGATAATGTGTGTTCACAAAGTGTATGGATGTTCTTTTAGCTGAAGGCTGAACCCAACAATAACAGTTACTTCCACATATTAGGTTCTCTTCAGCCTATTGTTTTCATCAGCCAAAACACACAGAAGTCGACAGTAAACAACAGATTTTGATTAAAGCATTCAGTGACCTTGACATTAACCATATGGGTAACAGAGAGAATATGGTGTAATTTGATTGTACTCACCTTTTATCGAAGAATGCAGTAATAATTTGCTTTCTGATTGGGTTGTTGTTCAGGGCCGGTATGCGCTCCAGGTCATCTCGGCTGCAGTGGGACAGGATAAGGTTTAATTCAGTTTTATTCATGTAACGCCAAATCGCAACCTGTCACCTCAAGGCACCTGTTGTTCGCTATACTCCAGTCTACTACACTGTCAGATTATTATTTATTTTTTTGACAAATTTAAATAACATTAGAGGGTGGTAATGAGTGTGAATAGTGTTATCTGTCCAACCTACTAGGACAAACATTTGTTCCCCCTTTCTCTTTCAAAATAAGGAACCAAAACCCTGCCACTGTGATCATGTTGCATGTCTATATATGAAGTGGTGTGTTTGCACAGTAAGTGTTTGCTCTGTATTACTAATGCATCATTATCTGCACGTTATATTTGCCTAATGTCTCTCTTTTGGTGTGCGTCTGTATCACCATTACATTACTTGTTTTTGTCTGTGCTGGAAAAGCCAGAAATCCTCACAGTTCATCAGCCTGACCATACAGTATTTCATCTTTTAGCAGCAACTGCGACGTCTCCATTGTGAGTCTGAACTGCCAGTCTGCAACTGCCATACTACTATATCAGCCAAAGAAAGCCCAGGTGTTTCCATTAAAACCACTTGCGAGCTGACCCCCATGTAACAAGACATGTTACCTTATTTTTTCATTATTTCCACTCAGCTGCTGGAATCTCTGGTAAAGGTTTTTGATCTGCTCCTGTGAAACTGTAAAGAAGCACACATCAACAATGTGAATGTATTTGTGAAGATTTTTACAGTGATACCTATAATTATACGTTCACTTAACTTTTTTTTTTTTTTTTTAAATCAAATTGTACATGTGCAACTCTGCTATCACTCTAATGGCAGTGCAAACAAACTGAACACCTTTATGCAATTTCAAATGGTTACTTAAATCAGTACTCATTTTGTAGGTCTACAAACACATACCAGAAGCCTTAAGCATGATTTTCTCGTTCTACCTGGTACCTTATCAAACTGGTTTGGAAATTTTAATCATTGTGGACAACACCCCTGCTTATTGTGACCTTTCCCCAGTTTCCCAAGAGCATGTAAATTAATGCTTTTAGAAACAACAAGAGCCTCTTACACAAATCAGTTTGTTAGTCATTGTAGGTGGTGCAACCAACACTCAACCTTATGGACCAATTAGCCAAAGCCAAAAGGGGGGGGCAACAACAACAACAGAAGAATCTGTGTTATTGTGCTCAACAAAAAGCACACACTTGTGGGTGCAACGAAACATATCAATTCATCAAACTGCGCAGAACTCAAGTCCAGAAAGCTCTCCAGCTGAGCCCAGAGAGAGACGCACCTTGAAGAAATGAAGGCAATAAAATAGTTCAAAGTCTCAAACATACAAAATCCATAAAGTTGATTCAAATCTAATCCCCGTTTATCAGACTGGCATGCCGCTACATGTAGACTCGCCCTTTAAAAAGAAGACGAAAAAACAAAACACTCTACTTACTTCCGTAGTGTCTTCTTTTAACTTGTTTATTTCACTCTTCCACATACAGACGGTATAGTGTTGAGTGCCTCAATGTGTCAACAATGTATATAATCGCACTGAACGGTAGACCTGATTTTAAACTTGCGTCTGTTAGTCATAACTATCGCTATTAGATCGTTTTAAAGATCCTCTTTTGCATATTAAGTACGTAAATATTACTCCTGTCACACCATGTGTCACATGTCGAGCCCAAAGTTATGGGACCGTCTCATTTCTTTGACAGCTACTCCGTGTAAGCAATCAACCACTCTTGTCTTCCCGATGAAATTAGGTTTTTAATTTAAAGATAGCCGTTTGAAAAACATTGGAACAAAATGCAGTTATTCCTCTTTCCCTCTTAAACCGAAATTGACCTACTTTTGCCATGTACCATTTAGACCTCTTTAAGATATGTTATTAACTCAGAATTAAACAGTAGGGGAAATTACGTTGGGGAACTTGTAGCCCCGATTACGTGCGTAATAAGGAGCGCAACATGGTTCCATTTAATTCCAGTAGTTTTCACACAGTTGTATTTCCTTTTTATTGACCTCATCACCATTAAGCGGTCTTAATATCAGCCAACACACTAGAAAAACAGGTCGGTACGGCTATCAACTAATTGTTAATCACTAGTCTCCCTTCGTTTCCTCGACGACGCGTATCACAGCTACCAGTCTTTCCACGATGCAAGTGAACCACTTAACTCAAACAGCACGGTGCACGGCATCAAACGAGAATCTTCCTACTTACATCCACTTTTGTCAGTCAGATCGTCGTAGTTGTGCTCGGGGCGCGTCTGCGAAGCTCCCATCCTTGCCGCTTCACCGCTCCGTCAGAGCGCATACTTTGTTTGAACTTTTCTGTGGTGTTGCAATATTAACCCGCTTCCCTCTGCAAGACACTAGAAGTGTAGTTTGCTTCTGGCGTCCTGGGAACGTCTGGCGTCCTCAAGGTCCTAAATCCACACAGTGTGCGGATAAACCACCTGCTGCTTCATGTTTCTCATTAGCGCAGATGTAGTTAGTGATGTGTTGTGAACAAGAAAACAATGAATACACTTAGCGAGAGAAATAAGTCAGAAAGGAAGTATTACAACCTGGAACGCTTTATTCTTTTTGTCTCTTCAAAACTCAGTCATTTCGGCTTCAAGTAGTTGGTGTCCTTATTGGTTCCACTTGTTTTTGTTTTTTTCATTAAAGACTGATGAGCCATGGCATCCTACTTATTTCACTTGTAAATATACAGAAAAAAAATACTAGAAATGTGAAAGTTAGACTTTCATAAGTGAGTGTCACCATTAAAATACGGAGAAATAAAAGCAAAAGTCAATTTACAAAGTTAGTCTTCTGCGTGTCAATGTACTGGGGATTTAGGGTAAATGGTTTTCAGACTGGTGCTGGATGCATGGAGTTGTGGGTAAAAGAGCATTCCTTGGTTTTAGACAATGGGGATTTGCAGCACGTGGACACTCACTCTGATATTTACTTGTCCGCTTAACTGTTTACTTCAAATCTAGTGGTTTCTAAAGTTAAATTATTCTGATTTTGATTAATTTTCCAACTTGGCTCTCTGAAGGTATTTCGGTTGTGAAAAATACATCCCTGCTAAATGAGTATCATACATCATTGTCTGACAATTTGAACCTTGATTTTACAACAAATACACGGGTATTAGGACAGACGTATCAAAGCAAAAACTCTCTGTTCCACACGGCTAGAGGGGTCTACTACAAGTAATTTCAATGGCTTAGCAAGCTACTTCCAATATAAAGTATTCTGTGTCATGAAAGTGGTCGTCTTAACTGGCTAAATCACCATGGTAACTTGTAGTGTTCTCGTAACCTGGTCAGGAGCTGGTTATGTTCTGGTTTTTAGTTTGAAAATCATCTGGAAGCGCCAGGTTTTCACACATTGCTAAAGTGACTGAATAAAGGTTCTTTGCATTGTCACAGGAAGGTGAATGTATTAATTTGGTGATACTGAAAATGTATAATTTCTTTTATACTTTTTTATACCTATTCAGTCAAATTGATTTCACTTTGATCTGGTGAGTAAACAGTATTGCATTTTACTGTTATATTTTTCAAATTTCCTTATAGATTTTAATCACCTTTTATAATCATCATCATATAATGTCTCTGATTGGAAAGGGTAGCACTCATATGGATCATTTTATATGCAAGAAGAGTTGCATGTCATGTGAAACTCCCCTCTTTTATGTGAGCACACACAGAGGTTGAAGCAGAAAGCTTAATAGAGAACGCTGACAACTACTGTCATGGTACCGATCATCTCCAACTGGGATTTTAGGGTCTGTTACGCCAGCTAAGGCAACAAAAGCCTGGCTTTCTTGAATTTCCTTCATAGTATACCCCTCTGGTTTTGACAACAAAGCACCAGCTAAGTTAATTGTGACCTGTAAGCGGTTAGCCTGGGTTGGCAGAGTGCTAGACAGCGCTACTTGCTACATAGACATGGCTTGTTGGTTGTTTTGGTCTGTGGTAGGAGCTTCTTCTTGGTTCCCAGCACTGGGTGTCAGTCTGTGATAGAACTCCCGGACTGTACACAAGGTTTCATCCATGTCCTCTGGGTATCGTGTCTGAAGTTCTTCATTGGCAACATAGTAGGTGTCAGCAAACTCGGAGAAGTAGCGACCCACCTCTGGGTGGCCAATCTCCAGGGGGGCTGAGTGAGGCTCCAGGTTCTCTGGAGAACAAAGGAAAAACATACTTCACGTGGGACTGAGTATATGTGACATGTCCATAAGTATTTGAACAAGGACTTATGTTTTTGTAATTTTACCTCTGTAAACCACAGCTGTCAGTATTCAATAAATACTAGTGACCCATTTTTACTGGCAGCCATACATGTTTAACAACTGATGTAGTATGCTTTGGATCATGAGCTGTTCCTTTCCCCTCTCCATGCTTTTCCCTTCCCATCATTCTGGTATAAATTCATCTTGGTTTCATCTGTCCAAAGAATGTCATCAACATTGTATCCATTTTTTCCCAGAACTTTGCAGGCTGCTTTAGAGGTTCTCTGGCACGGTGTAATCTGTCCTTTTAGCCCAATGATGGCCTCTACATCCTTATCGGCCTCTTAAGAGTGCCAGTGAACAGCTAACAAATGCAAGTTTAACACTTAAAATTAGCTCCAAATCCTTTATCTGCTGAATTTCTTATGCAATAATGGGGGAACTGACCTTGTCTGGCCATGAAACTGAATGTTCGTAAATGGAGTAATTACCTTTGAGCCTCTGAAAATGGGCGTCTATGTACAAAAAAATGGGTATTTAATAATGCAATACTTTTGCTAAACCTCTTAAATTGAAGCTGAAAGGGTGACACGAATCATATCTGATTGATTGGTTTTAAAATCCACTGTGGCGCTGCACAGAGGACAATTACAAAATAATATGTCAAAACTGTGTAATGAAAAATTAAGTTCATCAAGATAATTTCAAATTCAATTTATTTTCACATCACAGCTTAAAGTCCTGTTCATTTCTGGAAAGTGGAATAAGCACCAGAGCAGTACACAGAGACTGGTTAATGCTGCATTCTTAAACAAGTCTAAAGTTGGAAATTCAGAATTCCCAGTCTGATTGTTTTTGTGGAATGCCCCTTTAACTTGGAATTCCCACTCAAAGTCAGAGCAGACCCACATACCCCAAGTTAGTAAAACTACAAACTTTCAATCTGTACTGCCACTGTTGTGTGTTTTTTACTCAGTAAATAAGCCATACGCAGAGCACTGATCAGACTCTGTCCATTAATGTGTATTATAAGTGCCAACAAAACCAAACAAACAGCTATATGCCACCTTGAAGGTGAAGGAATTTACCAAGTATAAACATTATTTACACATTTTTGTTTTCAATCACACAACCTGTACACAGGGGATGTTAATAGTTACCATCACCACACTATTGTATATGATTCATACCTTGTGCTGCATAGCGGCAAGTCCCATCCTGCACGAGTACATTGTAGAAAGGCTGATTAGCCCCATTGGACAGCTGATGGACCCTCATGGTGGAGATCCACTCTGGACTCATTGTACATTTAGGGTCCCATCCATAGATCACACAGTTATACCCAGACCTGATAAAACAGGTGGAAAAGAGCCAAAATGCTCAGGTGATCAAATATACAGGGTATGATCAGAGAGAAAGATCAGAAAGGATTTTAGGTTTTGTCATGTATGATGCATGGCAAATCACATTACAGTGTGACCTACCGCTTGTGTTTCATAATAAGGCCGACTGAATACTGGACTTCCAGGTGTTCTGGAGCACTACGCCTCTTCACCTCGGGTGTCACAGGGTGTTTCTTGTGCTGGATGTGCTCCAGCGTATGTTGCACCAAGTAACCCACCGCTCCGTGCTGGGAGGGATCCAGTGCCTGAATGTGCTGTAGGATGTCAAGCACCTGGGAAAAGGATAAAAGTCAATCCACAATGTGTTTATGTCAGTTATATGACCTCTGAGAATAGCTGTCCTATGCAGCTGCACATTATGTTACATATTAAACTATTGTGCAAGAGCAGTACAATGTTAATTGTTTTCAATTTTATAATATTTAACACTTAATTTAGGTAGAGAATGAGTAAAACAATACCAGTATAGTAACACTACAAAAACTACTTTCAGTAGTCTAAAAATCAGACCTCTTTTTAACAGACAGTTGGCTATTCTGACCTTTTCTGGCCAGATTCCCAGGTGGAAGTAGAGGCGTGCCTGCAGCAGCAAATACTGCACATTATCTGGGTTGATTGTGAGGTAGAGGTCCAGAGAGTCTCGGAGTAGCTGGTAGGATTTTTCATTGCCCTCACTGACAAGGGGGAAAAAAAGAAAAAATAGAAATAAAATAGTAAAGAGAAGATGCTATTAATTTATTCATCTGACAGCCATCAAATCCATTTTAATCATTTATTTGGCTTTGAGACTGTTTAATGCCATAATTATTTTGTCAGCTCATAAGACAAAAAGATACAATTAAGCAGGAATTTAGAGCAACATTCTTGATTAGCCTCTTTGTTTTATCATTCACTGATCCGCCCTTCATTTATCTCTAAGCGATTGTAGCAATTGTAGAGTCAGGTGTTCAATTTCCCTTACCCTCTCTTGCCGATGTTAAGCAGGTTTCCCACCATCCTAAGCAGCACCTCTGTGGTGCTTATGGCACTGTAGTAATCTGCTGTAACCTGGTGGCCGATGAGGTACTCGCACTCCTTTGCTGTCAGCTGCTTGCCTTTTCCAAAGGCATCAATGTAGACAAAGTCATAGATATCCTCACTCCTGCAGGAAAAAGAAATTCCATTAATGTCATAGAAATACACATTTCACATTAAACACACACTTTGCCACCAGGTTTAGCTTTGTATAATTTTATAAAACATAAATGATAATTAGTTTAGGAGTTTTAAGAATGTTAAAGGAAGTTAAAAAAAATGCTTGTCCTTATCTCTGAGTAAGGTGCAGAAATGTGTTTACACATGTTCCTATGTGTCTGTTAAAACACACTGGCATACATTTAACACACTCCAAAATCCCATTAGGAATGGTTGTTCTAACTACTGTAGCTGCATTTCATACCTCTGCTATGCAGCCATCACCGTTTATCATTTGTGTCTATTACAGGTAATCTCAGCAAGGGAAATCAATGGCAAATGACTGTCTGTGGTAGCTTAAATCAAATGAAAGATAAAAAAATAAATGAACATCACAATTTGCAGTCATTAATAAGATGACCCCACCCCCAAACAAAAAAAACAAATCAAAAGCAAAACTGTAAACTCCACCTTCCTGAAGCTGATGCTGATGAGGGTTGATTTACTGATTTATGTGTGCATAAATCCTGAAAATGGATGCGACTCAAGGGAAACGAAATAAAAAGCTTTGATCTTGATTATTTATTCCTCTCCTCCATGCTTTCCCTTCCATAAACTTCGTGCATGACAGCTTAAATTTCAGTCAGTAACTGGATCTGAATTTTTTTTAAAATGAAAGCTGTACCCTCTCGGTTTCTGGCACCAGCGCAGCAGGAAGTGGTTGGGAAAGTTGACGGGTTCCAGCTGAACACCCAGCCTCTGGGCCAATGTCATGTAGAGAACAGAGAGGCTTATGGGAATGCCTGTACGACGTAGTAGCACCTGCACAATTACCAAGAAGATAAGTGAAAATATTCCACAAAGACGAATAATTTGAAAATTATTCAAAAGCTTGACACCTTGAAGATACAGGATTTTCTGGAAAGTCTACCTGGTGGATATAAGAGTTGAGGGGGTTGTAGTAGTCACACTCATTGCCTTTGTATTGAAGCTGCTCATACAGGACAGAGTTAAGGGCACAAATGACCTGTCTCTGGAGCTCAAAGTCCTCTACAACAGAACAGTTACCTGCAATACACACAAGAAATAAAACATCAACCAAACTTTGCATTAAAGTGAAGGTTATGGGTTTTGTGCAGCTGTGCCACCTTTGCCAAACAGATTTGCTCATATTGACTTTTTTAGAATGCACTAGAAATGGAAGGCCCAAGCCTTCAGGCTTTAGGCATCAACTGATGATAAATCTTTGGAGAAACATTATAAAGGGGAAAAAAGACAAGAAAAGAAAGGCAAAGAAAAGAAAAGAAAAGAAAAGAAAAGAAAAGAAAGCAAATGTTCTTTTCAAGTTCTGTGAGACTTAAAAGCTGACCTTGGGCAATACGCAGGCTGGGGTGTGATGGGTTCTTGATTCTCAGCATCTTCTTGACTTTCTCTGTGATTTCATCCAGCTGGGCTGATATGCTATCGAGTGTAACATCGGCCAGTGGGTTACAATACTGATCAACTAGTACAGCACCTAAGGAGGAAAAAAAAGGAACCACAGGAATTATATAAGGAAAAGGCGGAAAGTTTAAATGCACTGTTATTTCAACATATTGTGCATAACAAATTTATTAGACCACCACCACAGTGGCCTAAACTCGTTTTTTCTAGGTTTCTGTAATGGGTAATTGACCAGTTTGCACAAGCTCGTCAATCGAAATTGTATCTCTTTATGCCAAAATAAAATGATTGCTATCTATGAATTTTCAAAGTTACTGTTATTTGTTTTTAAAAAAAGGTGGGAGAAAAATAATAACTCACATTATTTTTTCTCAAGATGCCAAATTACAGGCATTTACTTGCATTTCTGAACAGAAAAATACATTTTAATGGTTGAATGTTGTCATGGATCAATGTCTGACTTCTCAGAACTCAGAAGTTTGCTGGCTGAAATTTGGGTAGAAATTTTTATTTTTAAATTTTTTTTTGACAGATTTCTAAAATATTTGTGTTTTTTTTGTAGTTGTTGTTGTTTTTATGACTAATAATTTGTTAAGCACAGTATAATGTTATAATTAGTAGCAAAATTAGTAGCTACAAATTATTAACACATTGTAATAATAGAGATTTATAAGTCTACATAAATGTATAATAACTTTGTATTATCGGGACAGATGTCTCACCTTCTAGAGCTGACTGCTGCTCTGCGGGCTGCTCCAGGAAATTCTTCAGACTCTTTAGGATGTTTTGCTGTCTCAGGAAGTAAAGGATTTTCTTTGCATAGTACTTCAGGGTCAGGCTTTTCCTAATGTTGAGTCGAGAATGGAGAGATGGTAGATCAAACGAGAGCGCATGCAACAAAACAAACGTTATCATAATCACAGAGGTCTCCAAGAGGATTAACATGATCAACACCCGAACCCATTTGTGACTGCAAACTGTACACTCACCAGCCAGTTTGTTAGGTACACCTTGCTAGTACAGGTTGGACGCCTGTTTGCTTTCAGACCTCCCTTTATTATTCCTGGCATAGATTCAAGAAGGTGCTGAACATATTCCTCTGATTTTGGACCATTCGGACAGGATAACGTCACACAGATTTGTTGGCTGAATGTCCATGATGCAAATCTCCTGTTCCACTACACCCCAAAGGTGCTCTATCAGACTGAAATCTGGTGACTGTGAAAGCCGTTTGAGTGCTGTGAACTCACAGTCATGTTCAAAGGGCTAAAAGTGTGCAAGAAAATATCAGCCACACTAATACACTACAACCACCAGCCTTACCTGCTGATACAAGGCAGGATGGATCCCAGTTTCGTGTTGAGATGTTTGGTGTTCAGCATTTTCTGAAACTGCTAACTAACACCAGCCTGTATGGCACTAACAACCATGCTACATTCAAAATCACTTAAATTACTGTTCTTCCCCATTGTGATGCTGATGAACTGCATTAGGTCATCATTACATGCCTAAATACATTGATTTTCTGTAATTGGCTTGTTAGACACTTGTGTTAATGAGCAACTGAACATGTGTACCTAATACAGAGGTCAGTGGGTGTACAGCTATAGAGCAAGAATTTCAAGTACTGAGATTGTAGTATAAACACAATGCTGCTCTCACCTCTTGTCAGAGTTGAGTATGAAGAGCAGCTCATCTTCACAGAAGTGCTCAGGCATTCCAAGTGACTCAATTTCTGCAAAGCTGTCTCCCAGCACCTGACCAACGCAAGGCTGCGTTACAGACCTCAAGATTAGTTTGGAACATTGAAAGCCCAGGTTTTCTTGCATAAATATGTGCGCATGAAAAACCAAACAAAGACCATTATATATGTGTTTTCCATGCTAAATACTAGACTTGTAACCTGTACAGTTTGCATGTATTAAGAAATATAAAAAATTTCAGACGCATCCCACGTAATCTCTCACAAACATGCATTTAATTTGGTAAGATCAAATGTCGTATCTTAAGTGAAATATGTATAACTGCTACTGATCCACGTGTTGCCAGTCTATCACAAGGTATTAAAGTCACACGTAACACTGTAAAACAGATAACAAAAAAAAACAACACTGATGAAAATGATTACTCACAACTTCTGTGAAGAATCTCTTTGAGATCGATTCCACAGTCCTTCGTATTTGTATCCCAACTCTATGGCGTGTTTTGTATTCTCTGAGCCAGTCACAGGACTCATTCTGACGATAAAACCTCTGCAGTCTTGGCCATCTGTTAATGAAGGCAGTGTAATTTTTTTATTACAGGAAAACAAATAAAAATTCTGAATTATTTAACTGCCTGGTGCCTCAAGTGCTAGATGTTAGTCTCTAGAACTGTTTATCATCTTGCTGAAGAGGTGTCTTTTACTCTGCTTAAAAAAAGAGGAAAGCTGTCAGCCAAGGCACATAGGAGGAGGGCTTACAGTAACTAGCTTTTGCCAAGAGGTTCACTCTTCTGCAGATCAGAGGCTAACATTCAAGGTCATACAAATTAATTGTGGATGAATTCATTTGGTGTAATGGAGAATAAATTGCTACTTGCAAAAGCTGTAAACAATTATAAGCATGAGGCTTATGTTGTTGCAGGAGGGAAGCCACCGGCATGGCGTGATAATGAATTTGGTGCATCAGCAGAATGTCAACGGCTGACAGCTGCCTGTGAGTTCGCAGTAAACGAACCCACCTCAGAGCAGACATTTGGAGATTAATAGCTCTAAACTACGCATATATAACAAAAGAGTCAGATTCCTTTCCATAAATAGCACAAAAAGCCACCAGAAGCCAGTATAGAGTACCAAAAAAAAAAACAGCACCTGAGTTTATACTGGTGTCCCCAGACCTTCCCCCTTCCATGACAAACGTCGTGTAGCCGCTTGCAGCAACAGGAGACGTTACAAATGTCGACATGTTTGAGGACAGGGAAGCACAGGATGTGTTCGACCAACTCGGTCGGCAGGTCTGTCAGTTTTTTTGTTTGGGGGTCGGGAATAGTCCCATTTAGACTTGGCTGTCCCTCTCCATCCACAGGCGTCGCCATCTTTACTGTTTACCCCGATTACCTCATTGCCTTTTCGCCGCCCCTTTATGGCGCAGGGGGCGGGCCGAGGGTGGAGCCACGTTCACTCAAGAGGAAATAAAAAGCGGTGCTGCCTTCATGACCATCGGAAATTCTGCACATATTTTATTTTATTTATGTTTTATTTTTATTTTTTTGCAAAACAAACTACAGGCAAGTCAAAAATATGAAAAGGAAACTTTCCTTTTTAAAAAAGTACAAGTCTTGTTTAATAGGCAAGTAGTGTCAGATGTAATTAACAGGCCTCTACAGCATTTTACCCTTTGAGAAATTCTTTTGTTACAATTGTTAATATAATAATAATAATAATAATAATAATAATAATAATAACATCCATTGTCCCTCCTCTGCACAAGTCCAAGCCACCCCAAACCAAGCATCTCTAAATTCTCAAAACTCTTCAACTTTAGTGTAGTCATTTGGTGTAGTAATTTCTAATGCAGCCCATGAACACTCCCATTGCAAATCTTACCATTGTCAACTCTGCCTCCTCTAACTCAGCCTCCTGGCTATTTGTTGGTCCACTGTCTCCAAACCATCCATCATAACAGATCTTACTATCATCTTGTAGTACCATCTCCCCACATCTCCACGCTCTCTTCCACTACTACTACTAATAATATTCTCTGAGTTATATGGTAGATAGTTATTGCATGAGGTATAAAGGATTTCCTGGATCTGTCCACATGTCAGCAGAGCTAAATCCGTCTATTAGAGAAAGTGTTGACTATTCCTGTCTAGTAAAAAATGACAGAAATTATACAGATTTTTTTTCTTTCTTTCTTTAATTTAATTTAGTATTTTTTCTTGCTTTTGTTAGTGTCAGAAAGTTTAAAAGTCCCATCTTATTTAGGCTACATGAGGCCAAATGTTACTGGTGTTGATTTCCAGGAAAGAGATCCTGCCCAGTATTTAGAACAGATGCATTTGTTCTTCAAGAATCCACTGCTCAAATGCCCAAGATTAGCTGATATAGTTTTTCTTTAATTTAAATGCTTTTAATTCATTAATTCATTAATTTTACTGCCCAGCACTTTAAAATCAAATGTATTCAGATTATGATCCCATTTCACAGACTAAAGCAGCTGCTTCTCATAACTGAGACACAATACAATCAGGTCTGCCATTTTTGTCTGAAAAATACAACAAACGTTTTATTGATCACCAAAATAGTTGTGGATTTAATCACCACAAAGTGAACCCCTTGTGCTTGTCTTAGAGTAAGAAAGCGAAGTGCATGCAACTATTCATATTTATAAAGGCTAAGCCATAAATAGCATTCTACCATAAAATAAAATGGCATTTTATGTCAATGCCATTATTATGTACTACGTTGTCATTACAACATTTTGGGCGGTACCCGAATGCATCATTGGATGAGATGGCTAACAAGTGGTTAGCAGCGGTTAGCTGGTGTTTCGCTTCCTTTTTAGCGTAGTTCATGTGTAACAAGTTAAGTGTTTTGACGTTTCCAGACGGAATGATTTGGGTGAGACGCATAATTGTGAACATTATCGTATTTCTTACGGATCTATGTAAAGTTGTCGCCACTTAAGGGTTCATATTATATGTAAGCTTAGTTAGCTAACTAGTAGCAAGCCTAAGACACTACGCTGTATTTATCTGCTTGGGATGAATGTATTGATAATTTTCTTTTTGGGAGTTAAAGGGAAAAATAACATAAATACGTAATTGCGGGACAACAATAGAGCAATAACATGCCAGTTAAAGTCTTAAAAACTGATGTAACTCTCGTTTGAGCATCCAGCGATAGATGAACGATAAATACTAAGTCTGGAAAGTCACATGCACAGCTGTGCTTATCTTTCAACTATGCCGGATGACTCGTCTTCTGTTTCCACCAGAGAGTTAAAAAAGTTAAACAAAATGGCTTGACCGTGCACTCAGTTTGTAGGTAAGTGTAGAAGCGATTTTGAACAATTGAATTGTTAGTTTTTTTGAACTGTTTGCCATGGCAAGTGCCTTAGCAGCAAAAATGGGATTTAACTCGCTGATGAGAAAACAAGCGAAGACCTTCAACGTCAGGATCTCCACAATGGAGTCGGACCTGGAGTTTAGCTGCGAGGTGAGACTAATCTTAAATCCATTCAGCTTGAGCCAAGACTTTTCGACATTTGTAGTGACCGTGACCACAACACCAGGTACAGCTAATAACGACTAGTTACTAATTGCTATGCATTGTAATGCATTTACAACTGCACTTAATGCTTGATAACAATCTAATGGATACAGCAACTGAATGGGTACAGGTGTCCATTCCTTTTTAAGATAAACAATTAGCACTTTTCGACACTAGATGGCAGCAGTCAACTGTGACCCATGAACTGAACAGCTGTAGCTGATATTATGGTGATATCAGCTACAATTTATATATAATATTATATATAAACATATAACAGATAATCATCTGTTATTTGTTTATCTGTGTCTTCTGCACCAATGTGATCAGGGAAATAGTTGGTGGCAAAAGTCAGTGCATTATGAGGTTTGCTGAAGTTTATCTGCTAGCAGTTTGGAGTATACAACAGAGATTTATGCTGCTTTTTAAAATGTAATTTTGGCCTTTATGTGGTGTTTTGGGTTTATCAAATGACTTGGGGATATGTGAGAATTGAAAGACATCAAAATGACTTGCAGACACCATGCCTTTTTTTTTTTTTTTTTACAAGGGAGGAACCCCACTTAACTTTAGAGATAGTAATTACACATAACAGAGTCATCCAAGTTGTAGGTTTCTATTTTCTGTGCTAGGATAACGATTGTATCAATTATGGGTTGAAGAGAGAGCACATAATAAGTATTGGTCATATAGACAGTGTTTTTTCAGCCTTGCATAGAAGTATTGCATGGTCAAGGTTGCCATTCCTTGTGCATGGAGAGTTTTTTATCCTATTCTTTTGCGGTTCTTAGAGCATTTTTTTCATGCCAGCCTTGGAAGCACTTGACAGTAGCTTGCAACCCAAGTTAACTCAGAGGCTAGAGATGAAAGCCAATCTGAATTGGATATGTGTGCCTGATATGCCTCCCTCTTAGCTCTCAGCAGGATGAGGAGAACATGTATGATTCTCTGCTTGGAACCCAGTGTTGTAATAGAAATGCCAGTATGACTAGATAACGAAGATGCAGGATATTATGAATGCAAAATTCCCTCCTATTTTTTTTCTGTGTTAAAGGTCAAGTGGAAAGGAAAAGACCTTTTTGACTTGGTGTGCCGAACTCTTGGACTGAGAGAGACATGGTTCTTTGGTCTCCGGTATAACATCAAGGACACAGTTGCGTGGCTTAAAATGGACAAAAAGGTGACTGCTGCTCTTAAATTGTTAAAAAAAAAAACTACGTGCTATGTAAATGCTGTTAATATAGATATAGGAGTCATGACAATAAAAAAAATGTTGTTTATTTGTTGTTGCAGGTTCTAGATCAGGAGGTGCCAAAAGAAGAACCCATCACCTTTCACTTCCTGGCCAAGTTTTACCCTGAAAATGCAGAGGAGGAGCTAGTGCAAGATATCACACAACATCTCTTCTTTCTACAAGTAACTATACGCTGTTTATGTGCATCATTTTGTACATTTAGACATTTGTTCTCTCATTGTCAGTGTAAGTCAGGACATATGTAGTGCACACTGAAATATTTGATTTTAACAGATTTTTCTTTGGCCTCTGGGTTTGCTATGGAGATTTTGCTTGTCTCTGACATTATGTTATCTCAGCTGCTTTATAAGTCAAAATTACTTCAGGATATTAGCTACACAACATGCTTGTCTTGGAAGAACCGTGGATTTTGGATTATTACTTGGGTAATAGGGAAGAGCGTTTTTTTTCTCTACATTTTCCAGTGCAGGTGTGGGCATGTTTGAGCCTTTAAAATAACACAACATCAGAGGAGGAACTTTCTGAAAAAAATAAAAACAAACAACCCCCCCAACAAACCTACACCTAAAGCTTTGAAAATACTTTGCAACACAGAGATTATCCATTGCACCCAGGCACACCATGCATTTGGCTAATGTGCTTTGTCTGTGACTTTCTTACTCTTCTAATCCAGTGGCAACAGGGCCTCTGAATCTATATTTTTCCCCCTAGGTTCTTGAGCAGAAGGCTCTGTAATATACTTTTTCTGTTCTCTAGGTCTGATTGTATGTGGCCACTTGGAATCAATGCACAACATATTACCGCTATCCTTTCTATCCTTTTAATACTCTTCTAGGATTTCCCACAGAGCCTGACAAACCATTCCCCTCGCACAAGATAGGATTTGTAACTGTGTGCTCGTCGTCCAGTGCCACCGGCCACATTTATCAATTAATAGTTAGATTTTAAAGGCTCAGTTATTGGCCCAATTAATAACATATCCTCTATGGAATGTTTATCATCATATCTAGCCAAATGTGCTAGTTTAACGTGACTTTCAACTGCAGTGCATTCCAGGGTTTGGGTAGAGCACTTATCTACTTAAGGCATGTAAAGTGTCTCTCTGTGTCCTTAATCTGTATAAAGGTAGTTGGAGTAATTTATTTATTCCAAAGGGAAGACCTTGCTTAAAAAAAGACAAGAGCAAAGAAATAATAGCAGTGCACAAGAAGTGCAGAGCTACAAGGGGAAATAAATACAAATGTGTAGTGAATTGTGTCGCTTGTCTTCCTATTACTTTGCTCTCATTAATTCCTATAATGTCAAGAGGTGCTCTCTGTTTAGTGTCACAGGCATGTCAGGTGGATTAGTCCTTATCAGAAATGGTCACCCACCCGTATAGAAACACACACACACACACACACACACACACACACACACACACACACACACACACACACACACAACAACAACACACATAGACACTTATCACATACTTTAGACCACTCGCACAAACAGACACACGCACATCTTTGTCACCTCAGCCTGTAATCTTAGCAACAACTTAGTCTCATTTGTAAACCAGATTCCAGCGTCATCCTCTGAGTGCATGCCATGATTAGGGGCTGTCACCTCTGGCTCCACACCTTTGTTAGTTCAAAAACAAGAGAAGACAGCATGACTGGCTTTGCAAATTAATGAGGTTAAAAGCATAAAATTGTCTTATATAAGTACAGCTGAAGTATGTTTGCACCATCTAACCTTACCATTAGATTTTGTGCTCAGTATGCAGTTATGCAAGCATGAAACTCAGTTAGTTTGATAGGTGATGCTATTCAGGTAGTGACACCTAATGAGAAGCAGAACTTTTATCAGGAGGGACCTTGTTATAGGGGATTCATGCCCATTAAAAAAAGTCATATTAATATTGTGATCCTTGACAGTTAAGTCAACACTAAACATGCACCGGTCTTTCTGTAAGCTACAAACTCTTTACCACTCTTGACACTGAAAAGAGTGAATTCATAGACAGAACCGTTAATCCTGGAGATGCAGAAATAACACATATTGTAAAAACGGGTGGTTCTCCTTTAGTTATCATTTGGTGCTTTTTTAGGACTTGTCATTAGGCTCTTCTGACTAGAAAGCTGGTATTCCTAGGGCATCTTAATGATCATATGAAATGGTGTTCTTTTATGTACATAGTTCCTGGCTCTGTCTAATAGGTCCCTATGTGACTATGATGTTTAAGTCTTACGATATTTATTTGGCACACTTCATCCTGTTTCCAGACCTCTCTCGAAAGTGATCAAATACCAAACACTGTAGCAGTGATAGTTGAAAGTTAAGTTACCTGGTTTGAAGACTATACATTTATGTAAGGAAATAAACACATCCCTTGGCACTGTTGTTTTTAACCATCTTTGATCAAGCAAACACGTAATCTGCTTTGAAGTACTGCCTTTATAATGGTAATATGCTCCAAGACACATAAAATTGACATTTTGTCATAATTGAAATAAAACAGATGAGTCACAAGAAATTGCTAAGTATGATTGTGGGAATCTCGTGAAATCAGGTTGAATCATGCAGGAAGAGACTCAGAAGATCAAGGAGAGCAAAGATGGTCGCATGTGTTGACATGATGTACTGCTACCCATTTGTGAAAGCTATTTCTGTCAGGGTATATTTATACTCATTCGTTCTACACATTTCAAGTGTTATTTAAGCAAGGTCCATGCCTCTCTTCACAAAATTAGGTAAGAAAGATGGCTCTCAGGAAGAGATGAATAGAGACTGTTCTCTGAGGCTTTGAGCTGCTGGGTCACTGAGACCTTATCAAATGGAAAAATCTACTCTAAACAGAAAATGTCTTACAAGCTCACACCTTCATTTATGACAGCTTCATATTTATAAAGTTAGAATCTGTGGTTCCAGGTTTAGTACCAATGAATGGAAACTTTTTTCTAAAGTTAAAAATGGAAACTGTCTGATTAAAAAGCCTGACATAGCCTGGGTCAGGCCCTCTTTTGTATGTACCAAGATCTCAAGAGCTTTCTATGGCCTTCAGAGGAAAAAAATAAAGCTGGTTATATTTCGGTACTCCTCAGGTGAAAAAGAAGATCCTTGAGGAAGATATTCATTGTCCCCCTGAGGCGTCTGTGCTGTTGGCCTCCTATGCTGTCCACGCTGAGGTAGGTACTCATTTTGGGACTTTGTGGATGCAGCTTACTAAAAACTTTCTAAAGATCTGAATGAACTTGTAAACAGCATGGATTTATTTTATGGGATTTCAGAAGAAATGCCATTTTCTCTGTTCAGTACCTGAATTTAGTACTGCATGTACTGTTTACTCTTATGAACTGTGGGTTTGACTTCTGTAATCTTCTCATATTTGGCTTCGCCTAGAGAAGCCATAAATCATCCAGTGTGGATCCAGATTGCTGCTGTTCAGTTCTTGATAAGGACCAGAAGAGCATATTTCATTTTCCCTTGATAGTTCCAGTGTTTTTTGGCTGTTTTTACAAAACTAAGAGGTGGAATTTTATGAACAGGAAGAAACTTGGTAAAAAAAAGTCTCCTTGAGAGATCACTATCTTTAGGATAGTGGTAGGATATTAGAGCTCTGCCTTTTTCATGAGGTACTACACAACCTCAGATGAAATATACAAACCAAGAACCTAGCTACAAGCTTATTTTTTTTAAAATAAGTGTTCTAAAACATAGAATTAGCTACACTCCTAAAGCACCAGCTGGGTGTTGCAGCCACCCAGCAGGTGTGGAGGCAGCAGGAAATCTCAGCTAAATAAAATGGCACAATCCATTTTCTTTAAACAGTAGCATGACATTCGTTACTAAACAGATGTGAAAGAATAGTCCATTGTTCAGTTTCATGGCTTTAGCATTTTGCTCTTTTAAGTAAGGTGTAGAAGCTGCAACAATAACAAGGAACTTTGTAGTAATAGGGGTTATCACCTTGAGGGATGCAATACTGTTGTGGAAAAATCCTGCAGTTGGCAGCAAATGGTTTCCCGACAGAGAAGTCATAAATCACCCTTAATTGATCCAGATTGCTGCTGTCTAAGTTACAAAAGTGAAGGAGGTTGGGTATATTGAGGTCTTCTTCAAAGGCAAGATTATGATGATGCATGAGATCGATAGGGTGATTGATGGATTACGTGGTTATGCTCTAACTGATTCTGCTTGTATTGGTTGGTAGTTGTGTTTATGACATTCCAAACAACTTGCCAACAAGGAAGTTGCAGACTGACCTCTGGTGGACAAACTATGTAACACCATACTCATGACATGGTTGAAGGGTTTTTCTTCTGTCTCTTACTCAAATTCAGTAGTTCATTTATTGGTCGTTATAAATGCAGAAATGGATATATATCGGGAAATAGCAAATTTATAGGCCAGATAAGTTTCAGATCCTCACTAATTATTGTACACTCTAGTTCTAACTAATAATATACATAAAAATACAAATGTTGTTAACTAATATGGAAGAAGCTTGTAGTAGAGCCATTTGTCTAGGAGGTGGTTATGGAATTGGTTGAACAATCATTCAGATTGCTAGACTTGCGTAAATGTTGATTTAAACAAGTTAAAGCCTGAGAAATTAGAATGTAATCAATGTGAATCATTGAAGATTCCCAAAATGGAAGAAAATGCAACTAATTGCACTGGTGGATTATTCATGCCAGCTCAAACTGACCTTTTCAGAGTGGCTTTTGCCAAGGGTTAGGTTTAGGGTTTAATTTTGTTTGTTTTTACTTAAGATTATTAAAATTACTTTGATGTCTGTTAGCTGGTGATATGTGTATGCTAGTCAATATCTTTTCACTGTTTATTTTTTCAGTACTTTACATGAAAGTAGGCATATTACCTCTATAAAGTGCATTGCCCTGTATGAAATGTGCTCTGTTTTTATATGTCTTTGATCTATTGGTAAAGGATCACACATGTTACCTGTAGGCTATGGAAATCATTCCACAGAAAAGAGCATGCTTAATAAATGTCAAGCGATCTTAGTCGTCTTGGTTGAAGGATCCCATCTCTCTTAAATTTGCAAGAAAATGATCGGGAAACTGAGGTGCAGCTTTTGCTTGCTACCTCAAAGATTTGCCCAAGAGGCCTCAGAGACTTGCCTTTCCATGCCAATTTAACAGGGCTAGGTTAAAAGAGACTGTGTGGATCAAGAAAAGTCAGCAAATCAGCACAATCCCTGTGCTCCCCGGTATCAGCAACAACACAACATACTGGTCCACAATCTGTTTTTTATTTAATCAGCAGTCCACTTTGATTAGTGTCAGTTCGAATAAAATGGCATTGTAGAAGGGGGGCAGGTACTTGTTTAGTAGTGCAGCTGCTGAGAGGGTTTTGGCAGACGTTTCCCTTCTCCTTCTCTCATCATGAGCTGTTTTTGTCCATAACCACTGTGCAGACAGTGGAGTAGAGTATATCACACAGTGGGATCTACTTTGGTGCTCTGGCTCATCTTTAATCATGATTATGCCACTCTGAAGACAGCAATAGGAGGAGAGTAAAGGCTTATTCAAGACTGCTTTAATGTTTAAAAGAGAATTTCTTTATAATGTGGATCATAGCTCTGTTCAGGTCACACAGAATTCGTCTGTGTAATCAGTTTTAAAGGTTAGTAGAAAGTGCTGTATAACTCACAGTGAACGCAGTGGGAAGCTAGAAAAGCTAACATTACCATGCATGAGTTGTAAAGAATGCGCAAATAGAGCAGAAAATAGAGGGTGGCGAAATTTGTGTGTAGACAGAGACTCTTGATTCTTTTGCAACTGTTTCACCTGTGCATGGGCACAGAGTAATATTCATACAGTAAATTCAAAGAATATAAAATAATAAAATACTCAAAGGCATAACCAGCACTATTTTCATCAGTGATTAATCTGACAGTAACATTCATCATGGTCTTGCCGATGGTCAATAAAATGCCCACTGCAATTTTCTCAAGGCCAAGGTGAAGTCTTGTGTCAGAGACTTCAGATTGTTTCACAGTCATGACTTGCACTTAGATGTAGAATACATATAATGGTTTATAGAAGTTTCCACCTTACACTTGCATACAGATCAAAAAAATGTGAAAATGTATAAAATAATTATTAGTTACTGGATTTGAGATCTATACCTGCTGCCCTGTGCTTATGTGTGTTGTGTGTGGATTTTACAGTTGTGAAAAATTCAGTACACTCCATGGAAATTGTTCTTTTTTATAGAAGTTAAACTTTGATCATCTCTTAAGCTGCACATATTAACCTGTCAGGGTTTTCAGTCTTTTATGTCAGTGTCTGATGTTTTCAACTCAGTGAATGATATTTCAAAAGAAATAATATAACATTTCAAAAAACTTGTTCTGAAATATCAGAAAGTAGAGAAATAGAGAAATGCAATATGCATTCAAGAGGTTGATCCATAATATAATTTGTTGATGGAGTATCGTCATTAAACGGTGAACTTGATATCAAAGGAAAGCTCACTTTGTTAACTGAGAGTAAATGTTAAATCTTATAAATATATAAACCTTTAGCTCTTTTTTTTTGCTGCTAACAAAACTATATTCTTGAAATTCCATAAGAAAATAAGCATAAATTAGTCTCTAATAAACTTTTTTTTAATGATAAAGACACCATTCCTCTTTGAACTTTGGGGATATCTACCGTTGGTTCCAATTGTACACAGTTGTACACGTTGGACTTTGTGTGTTCTATATGTTCTTTCTTGTATACATTTTCTAAACTTCTTATCAGGGAACACAGGGGCCTGAGTAATGGAATGATGAGCTGGAAGGGAAAATCCCCCCCAAAAAATATTCCACATATTTTACATCTAAGTGAAAGATGCAAGTCTACGATTGTGGGAAAAATCAGAAGTCTTTAACTATTGAAGACATGACTTTGGTGGGCATTTTTTTGACCATCTGATGATGAACCATGGACCAAGACCATGATAATTATTTTTTAGATAATAACTGATAAAAATAGCCCTGGAGATTTTTTGGTCATTTTCAGAATTTCATTAGGGAAGAGAAAACTGATAAGTTGCACGAAAAAGTAAGTACACCTCTACATTTTTTGGATCCATTAAAATAAACTTAGAGGGTTCAGACTAGATGCCAGTGACAACTTTTTGTTATTAAAGAATGAAGAATGAAGAAAACAGGGTTAACCCAGGGCGGTAATGTTGTTCGTAATAGTGTTTTCATTTGTTTATCTTATAATTTGTGAATCTGCAAACATTCCCACTCAGTCCTTATTTATATGAACGTAGCTATATTGTGGTGGGGCTTGTTTATTTGTTTTGTTTATTTTTTTGTTTGTTTGTTTTGTCTTTGCTTTACTTTTACTTTATATGTTGTTTGTTGAATTTAAGGCTAAAAGAAAATTAAATCAATGAGAGGTAAAATTTGAGGGGGTAGGGACTAATAAGTGTACACTTCTGCCTACTCCTTTTCAAACAAAAGAATGGAATAATATTTTGTAATGATTGTGAATGCACATGTTTGAAATAAAAATGAACTGAACTGAAAGTGTGGTATGTTTTCATGCCAGCATCTAAAGAACTCTATGATTGTGGAATCTTGTGAGTCTGGAATGAAAGTCATCTAAAAGACTTGTCTTGGATTGGTTACCCCAGTGTATTCAGCCCAAAAGTACACTGTTTAATGTCTGTAAGATCACCAAAATGTCCTCAATATCTGCAGGTAATTCTCACAGCTGCTGGCTGGTTTGAAAGTGCATGTGTATACAGCCAGAAAGAGATTGCAGAAATTTGACCTGCATGGGAGGCATGCCAGGAAAAAAGCCTTTTATGATGAAAATGGTTTGGGGTTGAGTCACTGCCTCAGGAACTGGGCAGCTTGCAGTCATTGATTCAGCTTTGAATTCTGCATCAAATCAGAACATACTTAAAGATAACGTGAGACCACATATCCAAAGCTGTTGTCAGAAACAGTGGGCAATTATTCAAAAATGACTTTAAGAAATGATTCCTGGTGAAGGGAACAATCCTAGCTTATGTATTAAATCTTTCCACAGATATTAAAAGTATTCATATTTAACAGCGGTTGCCTGGTTTGAGTTTTCATGGTGACTTGCACCCTTTGCAAAGTCAGTTTCAGTTTCTTCCTTCTGGATGAAGGTTTCTGGTAGGGCTGGGTATCGTCACTGATTTCTAGAATCGGTTCGTTTCCGATTCACAAGGTCCCGAATCGATTCGATCCACGATTCGATTCAATTCGATTCGATTCAATTCGATTTGAATCTGGGAAATTTTGACAGTCAGAAATATTATAATTCAGATCAGTACATTTACATATTTTTGTATCTATAAAAAGGAAGCTGACACACGCAAGACTTTATCAAAGGTGTAAGCGTCACAGCAGACGCCTTTGTGTCAAAGTAGCTGAAGGTAAAACACAGAAAAACATGAAGGTGGTTTTCCTGGCCTGGGATTTTATAAAAATATTCTGCAGTACATCAAAAACGAAAGAAAACCATTAATCAACATATGAACGTTACTTCTGACGTTACAGCGGTTTTATTAGAGACTAGAGATGGACCGATCCGATATTACGTATCGGTATCGGTCTGATACTGACCTAAATTACTGGATCGGATATCGGCGAGAAATAAAAAATGTAATCCGATCCATTAAATATCAAAAAAGCACCTCACAAAACTTGCAACACGGCGTAACTCGGCTCATAACCGTTAGCATGTCGGAGCAGTATGCGTCACGTGATAGAGCGGCTGTGTGTATTTGTAGCCTCGCTACCAAACCAGCATTTCATCTCCGAGGAAGTTATCCCAGAGAGAAGTAAAGCAAGTGTGTAAGTTCATCTCTGAATGTTTGTAAAGCATTCCCACGTTAAGCTTAACAACCGATATATGGAGCGAGTGCCTTTTCTCTCTCCCTCTTCTGCTGCTACTTCAATCGGGAAACTGCTTAATGATCAGCTGATCGGCTTTTCTGTTGCGAGTCCGTCTCTCTTGTTTGTTTTTGGCCCACTTTGCACCAGAAAGAGGAAACCAGCGGCTGAACAACAGCAGCACGTTTAAGCTTGATAAGCTGTTGTTAGAATTTATTTAATATTACTTTCTAGACCAGGATCCTTTTCTACGTAGCTGACGTAACTGTGCAGGGGCGGATCTAGCAAAGTTTAGCCAGGGGGGCCGATAGGGCATGAACAGGTAAAGGGGGGCACAAAGACATACTTTTCTTTCCTATTCTCATTTAAAATATCTAGCTTTTAATAAATAATTATCTGAATCTTACACCCAAAGTTTTAATCTGATGTAAAATGTATAGAAGTCCATTACTGTATATAGTAACTGTTAAGTCTAATATACCCTAGTAAGCTAGTACTTTTTTCTTTAACACCAAGTACCATCTGTAAATTCTGCAATTCTGTTGAAGAAAGATGTTGAATCTATTTCATTATTCTTGAAAAATAATTTATTTCTGTGCATTTTTTTTTTACCCAGCATCAAATTAAAGTTGATTACATCGATTAAGCATCATGAGGTGGAGGGTGGGGGGTGGCTCCCTATTTTTTTTTTTTGCTGGGAGTTTGCAACCCTATTAGTTAGGTTGCTTAATATTTCTCTAAGTACTCTTTAAAATACCAGAATTGGGAGGATGGAGTAGGTTTAAGTTTATTAGATTGATCAGTATTGCTGAACTATGAAATATTTTGGGCGCAATGTATTTTTTACATACAGGTATAACAGAATAGCTTTAGTGTTGTTGTTTATTTAAACTTGAGTATGAACTTATACAAAATGCAGCAAGATATTAAAAAAACAGTTTTATTGATTAAAAAACACACTGTATCGGATTCATATCGGTATCGGCAGATATTCAAATTTATGATATCGGTATCGGACATAAAAAAGTGGTATCGTGCCATCTCTATTAGAGACACAGCTAAGCGTTTTGCATTTTGCATAATTTTAAAAAGTTTAAATTTGTTCAGTATTGAACGGCAGAAATTAGGTTTTCTTTTCGGAAGTATTTAAAACGAAAAAAAAAAAAAACAGCGGCCGACAGCGCTGTGAACAACGGTAGACTTGTGCGTAACAAGCAAGCGAATAATGCAGAAAATAGATTTTTAGACGGGAAACTGTTCTTGAAGTACAGAGAGAGAGAGAGAGAGAGAGAGAGAGAGAGAGCTGTGCATGACGTGTGATTTTATCGTGGTAGAAGCAAAACATCAAAAGTCAGAGGGAATTCATGACGATGTTTATGTGAAGAGTAGTTTGGATCTTCTTTTGCTGCTGGTTCGGTCAATATTGTTTGGAGAGTGATAAAACTAACAGCTTTAGAATCAGCGCAAAAAGGGCGTGAACACAAAGCGCGGACCCGCCGACAGATCAGAATCAGCGAGCTGTCGGCTTTCAGCCCCGACCGTGTCCGTGCCGTCAGGTGAGAAAGGCGACAGCTCAGTGATTCTGATCCGCGGGTCCGCGCTGTGTGTTTACGTCTTTGTGCAGAATCCGTGTACCTGCTCTCATTTACTGTCTTAGCTGTTTGGTGGTTGTTGAAATTTTGTGAGGTTTCACCTGAGATTCTGGCATTTCGGGCAAAATAAATTTATATTAAAAAATCGATTCAGGATTTTAATGAATCGATTTCACGTTATCCAAGCCAGAATCGATTTTAATCGATAAATCGATTATCAAAACCCACCCCTAGTTTCTGGTCCCAAAATGTTGAACAACAAGGTTTAAGAACAGCTTTGTTCAGCAGCCATCACACAGGTGAATAAATTATAGCTTTGTTACTTTGTGGATTACATGATGCTCAAAATTATTATTAGTTTTTAGTATTTTGTACTACGCTTATCTATTGTCTGTTGTGTCTGTATTGAGAGTGTGCATGTGAGGATCAATGATTTACAACTGCAAACCAGACCTACCTACGGGTACAAATAAAGTAACCTGAACCTGAACCTTTTATTGGGAGATTACTGGAAAATTTCATTTTCTATGTGGTTGCATTCATGTAAATACCCTCTATCTTTTGGTTCTGTATCTGATGCGATGCCTTTCCAAAACTTTCAGTAAAGCCAGCAGTGTCCATAGGATAGTCTTACTTTTTCAGCCTTTGTAGGTCTGCAGAAGTTTCACTGTGTCCTTTTTTATATCCTAAGCAAGTGCAGTGCTAGAAGGGAGTGTTGACATGGAATTTCAACAAGAAGCCACCCTGGAAAAATGTGCAGGCAGTCATTTTGGCACAGAGGGTATGTAGGGAATGAGACTGAATTACTCAGCCATTTGTAATACATGTCATGCTGAGTGGGGAGGGATATGAGAAGCTAAAAGGCATGAAAGACACAGGTGGGAATAGCTCTGTTTTACAGGTGGTTTTCACAAAACATGTACTAATATATATTTTTTTGAAAATCCTGAGCCATAATCTACTTACTTTGTAGTTGTATCCCAGTCTGGGTTTTATGGGACAGATACAATGATTTCAAATATGTCGCTTTTTTCATTTTCAATCTGGTTATTCAGTATTCATTGGAAGTTGTCAGCTTTGCCTTGAGAGTATTAAAATTCTACCTGTCCAAAGTGTTATAATGGGTAATCCTACCACAGTCAGGTCATCTAGCATTAACATTTGTGACACTGAGGCAGGGAACTGTGGAAAAAATGATATAGACAACAAGCTGGTGAAACACATCAGGTTAATCCCCTTTTGCAGTCATTCACTGTAGCAACAAGTAACTGGAAAAGCTTAGCTATGAAACCAGAAAGTATTTTTTATTTATTTGTCATTGTTGTTACTTATATTATTCCAACTGTAGTGCACATGGGTTAGGCTGAAGCATGTTTAAATATGATGACTTAAATGAACAAAGCCTTTCCCTGTTGGCTTCTTGCTTTTGCCAGACAGAGTGAGATTCAACCCTTGTTGTTTCAGCCAGATAAACCCGTTTTGTAAAGCTTTTATTGCACTTGTAGTAATGTCACAAGTTGTCTCTAATTTGAGTAACACTCTTCTTCTCTACCCGGCTGTGCTCCATGTGTTTGGTAGGGTTTTACTCAGTGAGTGTAAACAGTTATACCAGGAAACATCAAGCTAATTTACTAATGTGAGAGCAGTTTGAAGCACTCTGACACAAGCGTGTTGATGTCATGAAATATTGCACTTGCGTGGTCGATATGCAATCTTATTTTGTTGCCAAGATAATTGCTGGGTGGCAAAAAGATGTGATCACAATGACTGCCTGGACTTAGGTAAATGAGTAATTTGAGCTAAATACTGAGGCCTACTTACTGTTACAATTTGATGACATGGTAATTAAAGTAAATGCAATGTTTAAGATTTTCTCCATCTCTTTGTGCAAGCATCTTAAAATTGCCATTTAGCACAGAACTGTCTGAGAATTGTTGAATCCATAGAACATTTGCTGTGCTGGTGTGAGAAAATCTGTATTTTTCATTTTTTATTGGTTTTCTTTACATGGAATAGTGTGATAAAGTCCCTTCTTCTGTTGTATTTGGGGTTTATTGAATATAATGTCCATTAATTAGCCGTTGCAGACTGCGGAGCTGCTGTTGGCAGTCATCAGTTAAAGATATTGACAAAAAGCTATCTTGGACAGTCGATTACCACGGGTAGTTTGGGGTTGTTTTGAAATAATTGGAAGGTAAGTAATCAGAATGTATCTGCGAGCATTGTCACTGGCAAAATATCACCGTGTCTGTCACTGAGCTGAAGCCCAGTGGAGCCACAAAACCTTAATAAGTCTATATATCATCAATTATGAAGCAATTACAAACAAGCAGGTGTTGAACCTCGGGAGCAGAAGTGGGAAGGATGGGAAACTGAAAGAAGGAGATCTAATTAAATGGCCATTGGCTTCACCAGTCTGTTAGTCACTGCAGTGTTGTTCAGGCTTTGCAGGCATATTACATTTTAGGTCTGTTAAATACTGTTTTCACGCTATTGTGCACAAAAATAATATAAAAATACCAATATTAAAGCTTTAATCACAACCAAACAAAGTATTTGTTAATTTTACTTTATTATAGACAGACACATGGTCAAAAGATAGACACTTAAAGTGGAAAAGATCATTGCGTTGCCAATTGCATTTCAAAGCTCATGTCATTGTTTATGGATGTATTTTTTATTGAATGCAACATCAAAGTACATGGTTTTGGTTCCTCATTTCTCAGTTTCTTTGTTGTGTGTATTTTTCTGCTTTACTTTTCAACTAAAGGTGACTCAGTTACATTTTCAGTACCAGTAATAGCAGTAAACGGTTTTTAGCAGCCTTAACTTTAGACAGAATAAGATTCCATAATCAAAGTAAGGAAATAAATTAGTTTTGTACAGCACCTGTTTTTCACCAAGGTATAACCAAAAGGTTCACTAGTCGTAATGGTTGAAATCTATGTGAAGAGATATACAGACACAATACTTAAAAACAGAGTTGTTCAGTCATCTTTCAGTTGGATCAGACACTACTCAACTCAAGAAATGGAAAACTTCCAGAGAAGTAAACAGGGGACTGGAACACACTGATTAATTTAAAACCTGTAATTGTGTGATGGAAATGTTTTTACACTTTGCCTTCATCAGCATCAACGTACACAAAGCCATGCAGCAAACAATTATAATCAAGCTAGACCGGGTGTGCACTTGTCACTGGATATTTGGTTAAACAGGGTTTCAAAGGCTTGGAGTTTCACAGTCAGTCTCAAGTGGAAAGCCCCAAGACAGTGTCATAAATAAAAAACACAGACCTTTCTGACTTGTATTTACAATGATAACAGTCGAAATGTAAACATACATCAATTGTGGAAAATTAGAAGAAACAGGGCAAATTCAATTTCTGATTTCTACAGAGCAGTGAGTTACAACTAAGGGTTTTTTTGTTTTCTTTTTCCCAGAACGTCTTCAGTGTACTGTTCACCAAGGTTCAGGAACTGCATAGGTGACTTTGATGGTTTCTCTCTTCAGTTTATGCACTTTAAGATGCCCTTAAAAGTAATTTTCCAAAACGGTTTACCACAAAAGATGCAGCTCATCAGTGAGTTAGCATGATGGATTACAGATTCAGAAAACTGTTGAAGGGCAACTTTTAAATAGAGTTAGATTTTCATATTAAAAATTGAGTTGGTAGTCACACAATAAAGAACTGTCTCGATGCGTGCTCAATCATCCAGGTAAGGAAATCTCAGAAAGTTGATTCGTGAAGTCACTTGGATGAGCGACGAAATGTTTCTCATTGAAAACGCTACATCCAGATGAACAGAATCAACATTTTGGGACAGTAAAGACTATTTGTTGTTTGGTGTAATTCCCAAAAATATAAACTATAGGATTAAAAATTGTTGTCCTCATTACCAGACTCATCTTACATCAACCACAAAGTGCATAGTGCATATAGCAATGTACTGCTGTGCAGAAAAGAAAGTCAGTGTTCATATTGGCCTACTTTAAAAAATCTCCACTTTTCAGACTATAGCCGCATGTATAATTCATATCCTTCTACCTGTTTTACTGTAGCCCAGAGCAAATTCCCACAACTCCTCAGTTGGAGATGCCTAATCCATCTATATCTCTATTTAAACATGCATAATATAATCTGCACCCTAGATCTATGCTGATAAGTGATCTCAGTTGTCCCAGAGATATTTCTAATAACATCATTTACACCATCTCCCAACAGCTGGGCTCTGATATGTGCAGTGCATATGAATGACATTCATTGTCCAGGAAACCATTTTCTTAAAGGTGCTCTAGTTCTAACTTATGAACAGCTCCCAGGAGAGATATTGTCTTGGCTGTTATTGGATGAAAGGTGGATAGTGATTTTAACAATCTGGGCACTTTTGCTCCATTTTACAGTATGGAGATTATGACCCTGCTGTTCACAAGCCTGGCTTCTTGGCTGAGGAGGAACTGCTGCCAAAGAGGGTGAGTGATGGCCATTTACCGGCTGTGACAGAGAGGCTGATATTGTAACCATTCACAAAAGCATAGCTGATATTGTTTTCACCTCGTGAGGCGGTGTGCGTGTGCGATCATGGCAAAATGTGGTCCTGGAGACACTTGATGTAGCAATGTATGTTTCTATGAATAGATGTTGTTAACTCAATAGGATTACAACAATTACAGTAATTTAAAGCTTTACAGGTGAGTAGTTGATCTCAAAATGAAGGCCAATTTAGAGATAAGTGAACTGAAGTATCTGGTGTGATAGTTTACTCTCGATTGACATATTTGTTATATTATTGCATTATTAGCATTTTCCATCCATCCATCCATCCACCTTCTTCTGGTTATCCGAGGTTGGGTTGCGTGGCCATTTTAATATGTATTATATCCTCTGTATTTAAATCTGTTCCTCTCCATTTCAGGTGATTAACTTGTACCAGATGACTCCAGAAATGTGGGAGGAAAGGATCACAGCATGTTATGCGGAGCACAGGGGTAGGACTAGGTAAAAGCTGCCGCACTGAACTGGACTGCTGTGAATTTCCACAGTCATCAGCACTATTTAAGTTTTGAGTTCACACAGGATGTGCCTAAAACTTGATAGTGCAAGAAATGTTTTATGTAAAACTGGACTTGGCTTACATTGAAATGCAAAAAGGATTTCATAGCTGTTGTCTCTGAACTGAGGTTTTTTTTTCAGCAGCATTACTAGATGGACTATTAAAAAATTTATTGCTGACCAAAAAAATAGTCCATTAACTTATCAATTTACATCATTTAAGTGTAACTAAATACCCTCTACATTCATAAGAAGCAAAATGAATGTAGCTATTTTAAGAGTAAATACTGCACTGTAGATATTGCATTGCCCTAATTGCTGTAGTGAACCTAAAATGACAGGAGAATGAAAATCTATTTTTGTGCCATTGCACTTTGCTCCACCGCTAAACTGAGCTAAGCTGAAAATGATTAGGGAGCAAGTGTGAGGGATGTGGAGTGTCTTACAACGCTGTGGGTGGTGAGTTCAATGCTGGACAGTGATTTCTAAAAGCCATAAACCTCAGCACTTGGAAAAGTAATAACTGAGTCACTGGTACTGATCAATAACCCTCTCAACCCAATCAGTGGGAGGGAAGCTGGTGGTCCTCACCCAGCACGATGTCGTCCTGGAGACCCTTGCTATAGCCGGAACTCCCACTAAGGCAATTGCTTTGGTTGATTTGGCATGTATTTCTGTTTCTTTACCAGCTCAGTACAGCCGTGAAGTTAGTGCATAAACACATCAAAGCAATTGACATGTTATGTGCTTCTACATGTTTTTTCATAAATCAAGCTCTCCCATATTATTTTTTCAGATCCTCAGTGTCCAACCTAGTTAAAATTTGTTTACTTGGCATAATTCTCTCTCTCCTGTTAAAACTTTGATGAAGCTTTCCCAACCACCCATATCATGCAGCCCGCTATTAAAAGTTTAGGGCTAAGTCTGTCCTAATTTTTGCTCAGCCATCAAAGTATGCTAATGTTCTTTTTTTCTTTTTTGCTGAGTTGACCCTGACTTGCTAACAGCACCGTAGAAAGAAAGGGAGAAGAGAAGAGTTTTGTGCATTTGTTTTCTCTCCTGCAGTATTTAGAGTCTTGGAGGCATCGGAATAAAACTTGTTTGCCATCAAGCATGACCTCTTAAGCCTGTTAGGGAATTATAGTTGTGTTTTGTGTCAGCACTGTGCTTATGTTTTTACCCTCGCAAGAGCTGTGTGGCAGAGCTTTTATAGATCACACAAACACGACAGATGCTACACACAAAAGCAGAAGAAACAAGGTCTGATCTCCTGTTTCGCTCTACTTCTGCACCTCCTCTCCTCCCACCCTCTGTCTTTCTCTTCTCTTTCCTCTGGATCCCTCTCAATCGTTTTCTCTCTTTCGTGTCTTTGAACTAGGGATGAAGCTGAGATGGAGTATTTAAAAATAGCTCAGGACCTGGACATGTATGGCGTGAATTACTTTTTAATCAGGGTGAGTCAATGCTGCTTCGCTCTATCATCGCAAAAGCAGGTGATATAAGGGATTTGGAGGTGTGTCAGTTTCACCATGTTGCTATTAATTAAAGTGGTGGGAATAGCCTGACTTAATTTTGATTTTATTAGTTATATTTTAAGAAATAGGTATTTTTTTAGGTTAAATATAGTGCTATTTAGCTCTGTATTTTCTAGGTGAGTCATCACAAAAATAACCCTGTAACACAAAGTAATCCACTGGTGGTGGCTATGGCCTTTATCAGTGTGTTCACTAAAAGCCAAGACATTTTGAAGTATCAACGAAAAGTCACACTTGACTTAAGTAAATAGTTTTCAAGCATTTTTTTTCAGGTTAACAAACACAGACTGCATATATACACTTAGCAACTGGCATTGTTTATCACAAATCTAGCAAATAGTTTTGGCAAGCAGGAGCATCACAAAGCCACTTCTGTTTAATGCAGGTACAAATGAATGGTGGCCGGAAGGGTGGTTTCACAGCTGCTTGCCAGTGTCCCTGAACAGCTGGGTAATAAAAAAGCTTTGTTTATTCTGCTGATATGCTTCAGAATAAAAAGGGAACAGATCTTCTTCTGGGAGTAGATGCCCTGGGGCTGCACATATACGAGCCAGACAACAAGCTGACACCCAAGTGCTCCTTTCCTTGGAATGAGATTCGCAATATCTCATACAGCGACAAAGAGGTGGGAAAATCTGCAGTTTAACGTCTTGATATAGATTGTTTGGACAAAAGAGAAGGTAATTGAAGTCATGGGAGTATAGGGGGTAATTTAGTATGATATTTTTAGGAGTGTGAGCTATCACTGTTCAGTGTCGGTTTTCAATCTTTTAATTAATTATGTTAAGCTTACGTTATCTAAGTTTATAATTGATAATACATTACAATAAAAAATATCAGTTAAAATAGGGGGAAAAAAATTCCCTGTTGTGTTTCTATGGATTCCAAAGAAACTGTCTTACAGAACAGGTGTGTCTTTTTATTTTGTCATTTGACGATACATAATTATTATTGATGTTTGATAATACATCTTCTTGTTTCTTCAATGTTTAGTTTACAATCAAACCTCTGGATAAGAAAGCCAATGTTTTCAAGTTCAACTCTTCACGGCTAAGAGTCAACAAGCTGGTGAGTTGAGCTGAGATTCAAGTTGTTTTGACCATGATTAGTAAGTACTGCTTTTCATCAAAACACTTGAGCAGTCTGAAAAACATTACTGATTTTGTTTATCATTGTGAACATAAAGACAAATACTAGTAGTTAGTGGGAAATTAGAGTTTTGTAAACCGTTTCTCTTATGTAGATCCTCCAGCTATGCATTGGGAACCATGACCTGTTTATGCGCCGGCGGCGGGTGGACTCGCTTGAAGTACAGCAGATGAAGGCTCAGGCCAGAGAAGAGAGGGCAAGAAAACAGGTACTGGTAATAGAAAAGCACAGAAACAGAAGAATGGGTTGAACTTGTTTCCAAATTTCTATTCAAATACAAACACAAATTTGAACCTGATTTCTCTCTAATAAAAATGGTGTGGTCACACCATGTCATCACATAGGTTTTGCTGCTTTGGTGTATTTCAGTAAAACTTTGTCACATTGTCTTTTTAACAGTACATCATCTTTTCCACTTCAGTTACCTTTCCACCTTTATGTTAACAGATCTTTTTTTTAATCTGTCTTCTTACATGTTTCCATTTTTCCCCACCATGTAATCTTATGTTTTACCACACTGCAAAATATATGTATATATATATATATATATATATAATTCAGGTAGAAAGACAACGTCTGCAAAGGGAGAAACAGCTGCGGGAGGAGGCGGAGAGAGCCAGGGACGAATTGGAAAGGAGACTAATTCAGCTGCAGGATGAAGCTCACATGGCCAATGAGGCACTGGTAAGATTGAGTTGGTTCGATCGTTCTGGAGTTTACCATTGTGTTGATGGCTGTGACACATGCAGTATATGCCAGATTTAAAACAAAATAATTTTCTCTCAACATCAACAATATCTTCAGGTAATTTCCTCCGAGTGTACATGCATGTACCTCCCGTTACAGCTTTTTCTTGGACATATCTTCTCTCTGTTTTTAACTTATCTTGTCCTCTATCTTCTGCATGTGTTTGCCCTTTCTTCCTGCGCTTCCTTCTTCTCTCCAGCTGCGTTCGGAGCAGACGGCGGACCTGCTGGCTGAAAAGGCCCAGATCGCAGAGGAGGAGGCCAAGCTGCTGGCCCAGAAAGCCGCCGAGGCTGAGACAGAGATGCAGCGTATCAAAGTGACTGCCATCCGTGGCCAGGAAGAGCGGCGACTCATGGAACAGAAGATGCTGGAGGCAAAGATGGTAGCCCTCAAGATGGCAGAGGAGTCAGAAAGGAGGTGGGGAGAAGAAGAAGGAGGATTGGGTGGATAAATATGGAGTGTGTCCTGCTGTGGAGACTATACAGTGTATTTGTTTAGCTTTGTGGCTTTGGCTCAATAAGCAGCATTTCACCCAAATCCTCTCTCTTTGTATCCACATCGGACATTTGCACTCACATGCACACAATGCATAATTTTCAGATATAAATAACTTATTCCCACATCTCACTAACTTCCCAAGAGTTGTTTTTCCTTATTGCCAGCTGCAACAGCAAGGATTGTATTGTTGTCACTTTGCAAGCCTGTTTGTCTGTGGTTGTGTGTGTGTGTGTGCACGTGCATATGTTGTGTATGTCATCATAGTAAACAGTAAACAGTGTTCCTTGAGGCACCTGTTGTGTCGCAGAAACAACCAAAAGGGCAGTTTTGAGTGCTTTGTTAGGTTTTTATATGCCTGTCTGTTTGTGGAAAGATATTATCAAGATCATGGCTACACAAATTGGCATTCACAGTCATAAATCCTTTTTTTAAATTTCTAGTTGGCATAACAATGAAGTCCTGAGTGGCCCAGGAGCACATCAAAAAATAAGAACTTAAAACTTGTTTAAAATTTTAATTTCAAAGGCTTTGTTTCTGCACTGCAGCTTGAGTCACTCTGTTGCACTCCTTTGGTCTGAGGCACGTCATCTGAACTAGAAGCACTAATGTCTGTGAAGGTTCTCAGTCATCCAGGTCATCGTAGTCAAATGAGTTTGCAAAGAAAAGCGTCTGGACTTCTTCTTTAGAAGCACTAATATTTGTGCTAGTTAACGGATAGTAGCAATACCAAGTGATGGTGGTAGTCCCTGTCAAAGAGTCTCTTTTATAACACTGTAGTACTTGTAAGTTCTACAATACTAAAAGTGTATTTTTTGATCTGGGTTTATCTGTTCCTTGCAAAGCAATTTTGACATTTTCTTTTTTAAACTTCCTGAAGTAGATAAAATCAGTCAAGTACACCGTGCGCTCTTGACTTTTCTTATTTCGGTAGCAGTCAGATGGATATAAAGAGAGTGGGACTTGAGTGAGTGGTTTTGTAAAACTTAATAGATGCCAATCAATTCATTTCCATACAAAAACAATATACATACTAAGAATATCACTTTACAGCCTCTACTTCACAGTTTATTAGGCAATCATTTCAAATGGATACCATTAACCACTTCTCAGTAACTGGAATTTTTGGATGAGCACTTTTCTGCAACAGAGAAAATTTAAACCTGTGGTACTCAACATGTAAATGACTCTGTCCACTCAAACCCTCGAGGCACGTAGCTCCCCCACAACTGCTGAATGTTCAGGAACACAATCAAAAGAAATGTAATCTCTCGCATGTAACACTTTTATATCTTTGTGCGGATACTCGATGGTGAAATAATGGAGTCGGGAATGATTGTCTTCTGGGGTCATACATCAGTCATCTACGTAATAACAAAGTGACATTCCAGGTTCACTGAGTACCAATGTACCAATTATGTAAGATAATTTTTGGATTTGGTTTAGATAATTCTGTTTCCTTGGAAGGACTGGGAGGTGAACGAAAGAATAAAGTATCAATCTCTCTGTCTGTTTATACCTCAGGGCCAAGGAGGCTGAGCAGCTGAAACAGGACCTGCTGGAAGCCAGGGATTCTGAGCGCAGAGCAAAAAACAAGCTGCTGGAGATTACCAGCAAGGCTGTCTATATGGTAACTGACCCAAGGCACACACACAGGCTTGATCTTCACATATTCTCCAAACGCATAGGTAGATAACGTAATTCATGCAGTACATAGTATCTGAAAAGGTCAGATATGAGTGTTCACGATCAAACAGGGAAGCTGAAACTATTCACAATCTGTTTTCAGAAATACATCAGTAAGCCAATAATCAAGTAAAATGACCATATATTTTCTCATATTACCGACTCAGTTATACCATTTTACCTTTTGATCTGTGTACAGAGGATCAGAAAACATAAAAGATATGCCCTTCATAACATCCTAAAGCACAAAATGATGTCACAAACCCCAACACACTTTTCCTACATGCATGCAAAACCAAACAAAGCAGCATAATTGTACATTATTGAGAGTTTAAAGGAATGTCTGCTTGAAAAATAACTAATAGACCATTCATTGCATCTCTGTGTTTATAAAGATCACTCTAAATGTAATATACTTTTTTGTTATTTATATTTCTAAAGATTATGTTTCCTCATTAGTTCTTGGATATACTTTATGTATAATTTCCAAAAAGATTATCCATAAAAAATAGCAAAATAACAAGTGACACAGACAGAAAATATCTTCTGTGGAAAACCATCAACAAATGGTGGTGCAGGTGCACATGCAGTGTAGTTTCACAGAATGATAATGTATCCCCATCAGGAAAATTGTGTGTTGCGGGTCTTAAATATGACATGAGCATATAGGGTTACCAGTTTTATCTGGACTCCTTAAAACACACATGTTCACACACTGACACATGCAATTGTTTTCATACAAAGCCAAACAGAACAGGAGATACTTGCATAAGACCAGGCACCACATCAGGCAGCCTACACAAGGGCTTTCAACATGTTAAAAACCCACACATTCCACATTCATTAGCCTGTGCATACACACAAACACGCACACACATTGAGATACTGGTGATTGATATAATATGAATGAGGATCCTAAAGAAATATATAAAGACATACTGGTGCACTTACACATTACAATATTTACATTTTGGTGTATTAGGTTGTGACATATGCATTTAAAAAAATTTAATCAAACCCTAAAAGCACTTTTTTATCAGCTCATGCGCCCTTCTTCACTTTGTCTGTTACCATTGTGTCCTTGTGTCATATTTTCACACATCGTTGCTCATACACTCTGCAAAAACCACATATTTTTATTCTGTCTTGCTCTCTTTTGTTTCTCTTTCTACCATTTTTATGTCTGTAAGTAATGCCTTTTTTCCCCCCTATTTGTAATTTAAGATTACTGTCACTTCATAAACCTCTACCTCATTGTTTTTTTTTCAATCGTAGTCCCCAGGACTGGCACCTGACAGCATGCCTCAAGATGTCAGCTTCAGTAGAGAGAACCTCAGTTTTGACTTTAAAGATACTGACATGAAACGTCTATCCATGGAGATCGAGAAGGAGAAGTAAGTAGCCAGTTCTGTGCTGATCCTACTTATTATTTTGACTTTAAACTGCACCTTCTCACTTTCTGGTTGTGTGGTTCCACCTATTTGCAGTTGTCATTGGAAGGAATTAATCAGTTGAAAAGAAATACATATTTTAAGTGCTTTTGAATAACCTCAGAATATGCTTGAGAAAGATTTAAATTGGTCCAGGAGCGCCATCATTTTAAATATGCACATTTTAATTCAGGGCTCTCGTGAATATTTGACCCTCAGCATTAACTGCAGTTGTTCCGCTGCCCGCATTTGGCCATTTTATTTCAGTAGTTCTTGTAGGTCACTGTTTGCAGACAGGAAAAGGTACATTTTGACAAGTGTGACCCTGACTGTACAGTTGGGTAAATTACCTGGGTCTTAGTTGTCATCTAATTAGGTAATTAGGTTTTTTTTTTTTTTGGTTTTTTTTTATTCAAGGAGTTGGACTGCAGGGCAGCAGCTAGCTGGTAATTTTTTCACAAAACCAGAAAACTGCAGTGGAGTTGAGAGACACATGATGTAAAATAGCTGATTGATTTTTGTTGTTTTTCATTTTAGTATTTCTGGTAGCTAAAAAAACCCATCAATGTAGGAAAGTAATACAGCAACAAAATAATAATTAAAAAAACAAAACACTTGTATACATGTAAAAGTGAAATATTTGAACAACAAAGAGAATACAATTAGAAAACTAGAGCTACCTAAAAGAAAGAAGGATCGTGATTTGATCTTGTTCATGATATTGACAAAATCAACTCTCATAGTTTTCCTGTTTTCCTGTAAGTTTAAAAGTAACCCTTGCCTTTTTTCAGACCGTCATCATTATGACATCTCTCTCCTTTGGTCACAGCCCTTTCCCCATCTAACAATATACACATTAAGTATTTGTCAATGCGTTTTGCTTCTGGGGGAGATTCAGCCTAAGCACCAGTTTTACCAAATTAGCGTGATGCTGCAATCGCAGAAATGTGCCGATGGGAGCTGAGAGTGCTGCGGGTGATCTACTAACAGTGCGGTAATTTATAAACAAGGGCATCGGTTCATTTCAATAATGACCAGCATCCTGCCAAGAGCAGCTCAAATTAGTGGGTCAAAAATGAGCAGATCCGATGAGGGAGCGAGAGGGTGAGAGTAATGTACTAAAAAAAATATTACAGTGTAAATTCAGGTTTTTATGTATGTGTTTCTCTCTAAAATAGCAATTCAGGTCAGTGAGAGGCAGCTGATTTATCCAGAAGAGAACTGCATTATTATGAACTTGTCCACTGTATAAACCTGAAACCTATGTGTAATAGCTGACCTGTACGATGTGTAGAGCACAAAAAATTAGTTACAGTCAAATGACAGGTCATCGATTTATTAATGGAGGTACTTTTAATGTGCCTCGTGCAGAAATGCATGTGCTGCTCTTATTTTTTCTGCAGGAATAGTGAATCTCCGGGTACGTAGTAATTTAATCTTACACACTAACTCAGTTCCCATTAATATCTGCATTTTGATAGACATTTCAATATGGTATTAAATTGCCCTGATAGAAGTAAAAAACAAAAGAAAGAAAGAAAATGAAGGAACAAGAGAAAAAAAATAAGAACATACATGAAGTCAGGATGTGTGTGAACTACATTTCAAAACCCATGCAGAGATTTTTTTGTGTGTACCAATGTCTGTGTAGAAATGTGTCTAAAAGCTAAAACACTGAAGAAGGTAACGTATCTACCTGTAAACACGCATGCATGTATACTTTTTGTATCGGGGGTTCTCCTCCCTCCCTCTGACACTACATGTTAAGTTCAGTTCAGTTCTGCTCTGTTTCATTAAAATACCAGTGTTATTGATTGGAACAGAAATACAGAAATGTACAATTTCTAGGAAACAATGTGTTGCAAATCTTATTCATGTAATGCATTATTCATTTAAATAAGTTGCTCCCCAAATGTTGCATTCTGAAAAGTAAACTCATGTAAATACATATGCACAAAAATTCTCCTTTCCACACATCTCAATCACAAAACTGACACTACACTTCTTTAGTAAGTACAGACAGTAGCATTTTAACAATGGTACACACTGCTAGTAAGTCTGGTTCAATGTTCCCTCTAATTTTTCATGTGTCTGAGTGAACACACAATCTCCCTGAGCGGTCCCTTGTACCACTGTGAGCAACAGCAGACGTGTGCACTGTGGTCACGCCAGCATCGAATCCATCCAAGTTACATGGTTTATTAAAATAATCAAATTACAGCATTTACATTTATCTTAGACTACTTTTAATTAACTGCTTTAGCCCACTTACAATGAAAATAAAAAAAAAATCTTGTTCATGACCTGTGTAGTATGTTAACACTATTGGAAGTAAAAATAACTTGAACTCCAATTTTGAAAACACAACTTTTATTTATTTTTTTTTATAAAGCTCTGACTTGTATTATGAGTATGAGTCTGTGGTCTGGGAGAGAGTCCTGTAACTCTGTCTGCAAAATACAGTATATAATGACCAATGTTGGGCAATTAATTATATAGTTACTTCTTCAAAAAAGTTACTGAGTTTTGCAAACAACAAAGTTTTTTGCAGCTGTTTAACCTAAAAATGCTACCAAGACGTTTTTTTAAACAAACATTTCAAAATATTTACAGAACAATCAGCTGTTCTGCATCAAATTTGATGCCACACAAATTATTTGTGACACTCCAAAAAAATAATTTCTGTCCACTGTGAGATAAAGGAGAACAACAGTCTGATACCTGCAGGCCTGACAACAGGAGATGTATCACTCCTGTAACACCTGTAACATTCAGCAGTCGCCTCATTGTTCTGACACACACAACAAAACTACTGACTACACTGCACACTAACTACACAAGATTTGCGCTAAACGTCGCAAATCTCTCACATCTCAAAACCGCCGTCACTCCTAAAACTTCCTCCCGTTTCTTAACAACTAAATGCCATTTTTTGATTGGTCGACATGGTACTTTTTTCGACCAATAGGAAAGGCTGGGGGTTGGTTTTGGTTTTGCTCACAGGTGGAGAGTGCTTTCGAGCGTTTTCCTTATAAAACGCCGTTTTTACCGTTTCTTCCCGCAGTAAATATAAACAACGATAGTATTCAGGAAGAAAAACAAACACTGCATATATTTTTTATCATAACTCTGGTTTTACGTGGCCTATCAACACAATTTAAACACTGGTATAAAGTCCAAACTTTTTCCGTTATTTGTTCCATCTGTTCTGCTCACATCTCCAATGGTTGTACACGTTTCATTAACGTGGCTTCACTCCACATCAGCCACGTCGCTTTGCTAGCTAAAACACCGGTGTCGGCACATAAGGACACTGTCATAGCCTGTCAACCACGTTGATTAGCTGCGCATATACGTGAATGTGAATCGCGTGATTGGCTGGACTATGGGATAAGGTGGCATCATTCTAAACCCATACGGGAGCAGCCAGTCACTTACTGACTAACACTGCAAAACAGAATTGTTAACGTATTTACTTTAATTTCAATTCAGGTTAGCACTTTTTTTCTGCGCAACGCAGATTTCTTCTGCGCAGAGACCGTGCCAGCAGTGCGCAATTGCGCACGCGCGCAGCTTAGAGGGAACATTGGTTTGTTGTGCCTGATGTGTGTGTTTTCAGCAGTTTCACCATTACTATAGTGTGCTAAAGTAGCAAGTGATAAAAATTATTTATTACATTTTTCCAGCTCATTTTCCCCCTCTGCATTCACACGCATACCCAGCTCCACTTGATTAAAATTTCTCCACATTGTTGCCAACTTTATTACAATAAGAAGAGATCATTTAAAATGACTGAACATGATTTATTGAAGAACAGAGTTTGAGTTTCTATTTGACTATTAGACTCCAATGAAGCTACATAGCAGAGCAGAGTGTGGCAATGGTAGGAAGTAGGACAGGACCCCCCGGAGTCTACATGTTTATGGTGGCAGAGATGAAGCAGGTGGAAGCTGAGATGGGAAGGACGTGGGTTGCAGGAAAGAGAGTCGGAGAGTTAGAATGACAGAGGAGCAGTGAGGTTTAAAGCACAGAACACAGGCTGATTGGCTGACAGGAAGAAAGAAGAATGAAAATTGGTGATGGAAATGAGCGATGATGACAAAATTCAGTTTGAAAGTGTGGGAAAGAGGAAGTCATGGACAGGATAGACTAGCAGCACAGACACCCAAGAATCCAGGCAAATGTGGGAATACAGATCTTCATTATTGAACTTGCACATAAGCTTCCTTTAGTGATTTTTTTCAAAGTGCCGTTAGCATTTTTTAATGCCCAAAAAGTTACACACTTTTTTCTCCCAGCAGCACATTCAGCTCATCTCTTGGCAGCAGAATGAGCTGCACATGCAAACATACTAGATCTTTGAAGATATAATAATTTTTTAATGCGAATATAGCTGAAATCAAAGGTTAGCTATTGCCTTTAGCTTATCTACGTAGCGATGTTGTCAGATTACATCACAGTGGGAAAATAAGGATTTTATCAAAACATCAACTTGGAAATGGCTTGGAAGTGTCTCAACAGTATAGTTTTAACTTACTTCATATCAGTCACTGTTTCATGCTCATTCTATTGTCTGATACCAGAAACTGAAAATTATGTGATGAAAACAGCCTTCTTGGGTATTATATGCAAGGACAGAAGGACAGCTGACACAGTGATGTCATGGATATGCTAATTACAGCGAGATGTCACTGTGGCAGGCTTTAGCTACTTCCTACAGACTGCTGGCAGTACATTTTCAAATGGAAAAGGACATTCTGTCTTTATCTTTAGTTAAACAGAATTTATATCAAAACTTGAATCCACATATTCTGTCTTTTTGTACGATGTCATATTATAGTGTTATACCACTTTTAAAGCCAAATTTTTAATGTATCCTTTGGCCTATTTGATATGAAATCATATGGTGTAATTCTGGACTTAATTTAACCTTATTGTCACTGTGTTTATTCTTAATGAGCATGGAAATAATGGCTGTTTCTCAACTGGCAATTTGTTCATGCATAGGGTTGAGTACATGGAGAAGAGCAAGCACCTGCAGGAACAGCTGAATGAGCTGAAGACCGAGATTGAAAGTCTGAAGCTGAAAGAGAGGGAGACTCCTCTAGACATCATTCACAATCAGAACACAGAACAGGGGACCAGCAAGCACAGCAACTTTAAAAAGGTAACTCCCAGCTCAGCTGCCACATAAACATACACAGTCCTTAAAAAATAAGATGTTTCCCAGTAACCTTGGCTTGTCTGTCCATATTTGTGTTCACACAGAAATAGTTTTCAATAGGCCTTCAGATCCAAAACAGAAATCTGATTACCTCTGCTGTTTACCTCAAGGTTATATATTGGAAAAAAGAATAATCAGATATTACACTACATCAGTAAACACCCACACATCTGACAAAAAAACATCTTTCTGAATTTTGAAAATAAAATTTCAAGATGTCAGTGGGTGCATGGGCACTAGCAGTGCAGTTGCAGAGAAGAAGAGATAATAAAGTGTGAGTAAAGCTGTCTCAGCAGCTACTACTATTTCAAGCTAATCTGACTTTAGTTTTAGGGGGAGGCAAACTGCTACTGAAGCCAGGTACATGTTATCATTATTTTAATTAAAAACAGCAAATCTTGAAGCATAAAGTGGTTCTGGAAGTGAAGCAAATGCATCAGATATTTTTCTCATGGTTAATGAATATAAATGAGCACTAAAACATCTAATGAAGTGAGAAACACATCACTACATTTACAGTTATTTAAGCCATTCAACTGCTATCCAATGAGCTTACATGAGCCACATTTACAGTATTATGAAGTTTAAATAAACTCTCAATACTGATCGTATGTCATATTCCAAATTTAAAGTAATCTCTCATATAGTACCATCACATTATGCAAAATGCAGGGTGTTTATTGACACAGCATCAGTTAATAGCAATAGTCTTCACTTAGCCACAGGTTAATTTTTCAGTTTCAAATTTCTTCCTGGATGGCCCCCTCCTATTGTAGCGACAACAATTGCATATAAAAGATGGACTTAGCAACCAGGTCTAAAAAAATAAAGCCGTTGTTTCTAGTAGCAGGGCAACGACTATATGTGCAAAAACAAGTATTCATGAATTTATGGTCTCAGTCACTCAAGTCTTATTGAGCCATTTTGTAAATTACGGTGCTCATTTGAGTCAAAAAGAAGGTTAAAGCAGGGTCAGCTACAGGGGTTATGTATGTGATTGACAGGCAGCCATGAGCACGCAGTGCGATGTATTTCCAAGTCATATATACCTGTTGCTGTGACACATCTGGTTTCAAAGACAAAAATTGCACCAGATAAAGAGGTCAGCTCAAGGCTTCACGTTGGAACAACAGGTGACGTCACAGTAGCCTACTTGTGTCCATCTTTTATGTACAGTCTTTGTGAAAATCTGTGTGTTTGCATTCATCTTATAGCAACTCCATTAGTATTAGCGATTTCATCTCACCCAGTCTGTGGTTTAGTAATGATATAAAAACAGTAGATGTGACAGGCTCTTGGCCTGTGGGATATTTCATAATTGATTGGTCAAAGTCAGCAGCATTGTTATAAAAAGATTATATTTCCGCTGTCCTCTGATGAACTGGCAGATTAGACTTGTTCTCCTTTATCCTACCACTCCAGTATCTCTCTAATTTAAATAAAAGTATCAAATAAAAATTTGGGTTGTTCACAGCACATTGTGTAACAAAAGAGCCCACCCTCCTTCGTTTTGTCTGTGAGTGTAAAATACGCTTGTTAGGGGGAGCACTAATTGATTTTTGCTTGGTGATTAGTCATTTGGATTGATGGGGGCACCTCTGGCATGCAAGTGGAAAAGGAGCTGAGTTAAAAGTGTTGCTTTAATTGAACCAGAGGCGTTGGCATTTATCTTGTTAGTGAGGGAAGGGGCCAGGCCTCGTGGCATTGCAGGGAGAAGGGAAAAGAAATCAAGAGTGAGGAAGCTAAGTCAGCTTTGCTAAAAGAGGTGAGAAGTTTAGGGAAGGCGGGGGGCGCATTAAAAATGTTCAAAGGAAGAGGAGTTTGAAGGAGGCTGAGTCACGGATAAGTTCCAAGAATGCACTGTGAAGTTAGTGACCAGGGGGTGGTTGGGGTGAGGAGGAGACGGTGGGAAAAGAAGAGCAGAGGGAATGTGGAACGAAGCACAGATCACTGAGCCCAAAGCATCAGGACCAGCTGCAACCCCGGGCAAAGTTTTCTCCTCCCAGACTCACTCTCCCCCTTTGGATGATTAATGAACGTTCCTTTGACACGGCACAGTGCCTTTGCACTTCATCCAGGCCACAGGTTCTGTTTTGTTAGCACCAGGGCTTACAGAGAGCTCATTCTCTGTAAATAAGTCTCAATACAAGAGCTTTAGAGATTCTGTGTGAAGTTTAAGAGAGGCAGTGCTTTTTTTTATGCTATATGTGGCAGTCCATTCAGACCGTATGAAGTGGCAGACAAAGGAGGTTAGCTATTGTACTAAACATCACACAAAAGCATTTCTTTTCTGGAAATATCTTGCTGCCGTGTCTTTTGTAGCACTAATACCTGGAACATCGAGTGAAGAGTTTTTGCTCTTTCTAAAGTGGAGACTGTGGCCAGTGTGGAGAAGAATGCTCGAGAGTTAGATACAGATAAGTATGCGGTCAGACTTTAACACTCACAAATATAGCTCAGGCTTTCTGTCAGCAGGGACACTAGAAGGTGATCAGTAAACATAACACTGCAAATCCATCCCCTTCCCACACATTATCTGTTTGGATTTGCTTAAGTCCCTCAATCAGCACATTCCCCAGAAAAAAACTGGATTTCCTGAACTGTCCTCCTTCATCCCCCGTGTAATATTGACTTTGGCAGTCGGTTTAATTCCCTTTGCCCTACAGATGTTAAAAAGAGAAACTAGTTTGCCCAGCCAATTTGCCTTGGTGCGCTCTTATGCAGTATTAGATAAGTCAACGGTTAGCTTCGCCTGAAGGGTTAAAGCACAGCCAGTGACCCGAATTAATCCATCACCAGCTCATTTAAACCTGGAGAGAAAGACAATTAACAGTTTTTTCTCTGACTGGCATTGATCTTCCACTTCTCTCCTCATCTGTTTGATTGTCTGTACCAGAGAGCTGGAAAACCTGCAAAGTTGTGTTGTACCCTGATTGAGTTGTAAACCTTAATAGAGGCAGATTTTCTTTCAGTTTCTGGATATTATAATCTATGTAAGGTGTATCAACAACATTGCATGCCTTTACACCATCAGAGATTCATTACAATCAGAATAACCTTCGGGGTATATTTGCAGTAAACACGCCAAAGAATCTCCAATTATCCTCTTCTTGTGATCATTTAGTCTTTTGATTAGTCAAGGGAAACAAGTCAGATTATGTGTTTGGCTTTTCTAGTGTCTAATTAAAAGTGCTTCATCAGAGAAATAATTGGATTACACATGCATGTGTGTACATTCAGAATTACAGCTACCTGCTAACCAATTTTTTGTCAAATCACATTTCTTATTGTGTCAGTATGTATAAGCATGCTGACCATCTGCACACTGCACTCTTTTTATGGTGTCTTGGTTGAAAGTCAGGGTCTTGCACACACTGTGTGTATTGGGAATAGACGGAAGGATTAGATCAGGCAAAAAGGCTAAGGGAAAGGCCAGATGATGACTTTCATGATCATAATCTCCAATAAAGATTTCTGTCTTTTTACTTATTTTGATTGCCTGCCAGAATACTCCTCCTCTTGTGTTTATTTTTACCCCTCATATAAAACCTCACCACACCTTTGTTATTGATTCTTACACAGCTTACACTACAGAGCACCAAGTCCAGGGTTGCCTTCTTTGAGGAACTTTAAACAACAGAGCTGCAGAGATGAGGATGAACAACTGCCAAGAACCTCTTCTATATGCACTCCTGGTCAGTTGAAAAGACAGATCACCCTGCAAGGCTTTATGGTTTTCTTCCTCCTAAAAAACACTGTGGACAAAAAAACTAAACAAAAAAAATGCCCACTACCTTAATCTGCACCAAATCTTGGTGCCTTGCGTATGCACAAATAAGAATGCATGCCTGTTCCTGCACTAAATCTTAAATTCATTCTTAAAATGAGTGCTTGTTTACAGTGAGAGTGTGTTTCATACAGCACAAGCTCCAGGAATGTTTTGAAGTGAACTTGTGTGTGGGATTTGTTATTCTCAGAGAATAAGCATTGACAGTAAAAAAGGGAGTGAAAGTGTACTGTTCCTTTTCCACTCTGATGTGAGTCTGATGCGGTTATATTTGTGGTGCTTAAATTGGTTATTATATCTTGCCCAGCTCTGTATTGTCCGATTGCAGAGCTGTTTCACAATTCAAGAAGAAATTAACGTAAACAGATCTGAGCAAGAGAGGTGATGATTATATATCAATCCCACTTTGAAGCAAATGTTTAATATTTAGTGTTGTAAACAACAACTGATCTTAAACTTCCCGCTGCTTCAACACTGACCATTTGTTATAGTCAACTTTACTGATAATCCCGATGGATTCTGCCTTTGAAATTGAATGTTTGACCATTAAATACTGGTCATTTAGGGAGCCATTTTTATTTTATGATCTGTGGTTTCTTTTTCTCAACACTAAAATGTATCTTTATGACCAGGAATTTGCCTTAGCTGTGTTGTGTGAGCAGTGTTTGTCTCAGAAAGCATGACCATGTGTTAATCATGAGGCCTCAATACCTACATATATGTATTGTCTACATAGAGATGTCACGCTACATATCTCTAGCTGCCTTGAGCATATAGTTATTGTGTCCTTACATAATGCGCCGGGTGCACTGTGTTATAGTCTTGAAAATGAGGAAATGGTCATTTTTACTAGGTGGTTCTTGGAATTTAAACTGGATCAAGGAAGTGTATTGCCTTAGATGTGAGCTTTTGTCACATCTGAGATCCATCTCAGCTTTTTATTTTATTTTCTGTTTTTTGGGTTTATTTTTTTTACTTTTTTGTGACCACAACCACTTTTTTAAAAACATAAATTAGCATCTATTTTGAATTAATGTGTCTTTTTGAATTAATGTGTTCTTTCCCACTGAAAGCAATTTATTCTGGAGAATTATAATGTGACAAATATATATATATATATATATATATATATATATATATATATATTCTGACTGCATTTAGCAAGGATAATAAGCAGTATTTAATGAAACTGTGGTATCTATTTTACGTATCTATACATTTTCATAAAAACATAAAAGATTTGTATGTTTTGCATATGAAATAAAAGTATATCAGGTATGATTTTTGTGTGTGTTTTGAGTTTCTTTTCACATCAAACAACTTTTTCTTATTATGGCAGACTTTGATGAATGTCAGCTTTGATATGGCTGGTGCACCCAGATGATTTTCACTTAACCCAAAAAGACATCCAATTACACCTTTAAAAAATCAAGTGTTATGTAAGCGCCCTCCATCCTGTGTCAGATCACATACTCTGCTTCCTTGAGTGACAAGGTGCTTGCGTATGTGTAGTTGTATGCCTATGGATGTGTGGGAGAGCGCCGTGTGATGCATGGCCCCTGCAGTCATTTTCATGCCTCCGTGTGTTGTGTGTCACCGCATTAACCCTTAAATGTATGTTTCTGCTTGTGGCTTTGTGTCTCTCAGTCTGACTACTCTCTGACAGAAAGACTGGCACTGAGTTCAAGGGGCTTCTCCATAACCATGCCTCCTCTGGTCTGCAACTGAAGTATGGCTACCCTTGGTTTGTAAGTGTTGTGACACTTTAAGCAATGTCTTCAGGAGCTTAGCCCCTGCAGAGGGACAAGGGTGGAGAGTGTGCAGGGCTATCAGAAAAACTGACAGATACACAGATTCTTCTTCATTGCCGCCTCCCCCTCAACATGTCTCTGAGGGAGAGTGAAAAGGGGAGGGGATGGGGAGAATCACATCTTTTGTCATTTATCCATTCTCAGAGGATCACAGTTAACGTCACACCTGCACACAGCGATGTGAGTACACAAATACACAACTTGCAGCATATTGGAAAAGGTTTGCAGTTTACCACAGGGCTGGGGAAGCTGATGAGCACTGCACTGAATGTGCCAAGTGCTTGAATTTAGCACAAGCACAAACAATAGAAAGGGAAAACCCTTCTCACATAATCCAGGGATAGCCTGCATTTAGGGAACCAATTCATGGATCAAATGTATGATGCAGTAGCAGTTTTACTGGCTGCTACTATAACCATTAAAATATCTGTATTATACTTTTACAATTTACTATGTAAATGTAAGGATATAGTCATGTAATAAACGTTAACTGCCAGTGCCTAATTCAATTTTGAATTGAACCGTTAAATTACTTCTTTGCGGGTAGATGCCCTGATTATTTTTATGTACCAAACACAAATGATTTAGCAGAAAACTCACAAGAACACTTAAGATGTTTAATACATATAGCTCAACCCTTTTTTCAAGCATGTACAAATTAAGTAATCGAAAATGCCTTTATTTTATTTTACTAAATGATGTTGCATGTAGCTTAGGTAAAAAACCAAATAGGTACTGTTGTTATGTAGCTTCCTAATTCAAATGCATAGGCATCAGAAAAATAGAGAATATGGTCTCATTTATAAAACTGTGCATAGGATCCGTACTAAAATAGGAAGTGCACAAAAGCAGAAAACACCTCTAGAATATTGATGTGTGAAATAATCCTGCTGATCAGTGGCTCTTTATCATGGAAACAAGCAAGAGAACAACAACGATTTGTATTTTCTTTTTTGGGAGAGGCTCATTGTCCAGAAAATGTGTTTATGGATTCCTCAGTTTTAGTTCCAGTTTATGTTATTGCCAAAGATACTTATAAAAATCTCATATTAATATATTATTAATCCTCATATTTAACAGTTTCAGGAATTGTTAGGTTATTACTACCATCAACATTTTAGCAAACTTTCAGTGACCAACTTATCCCAACCTGAAGCATTTTCTTTCACGTCTCATCTGCCGTGTCCTCCCGTGACATTTTGAGCTCCACAAACTAAACCATCCATTGTGTGTTTTATCTGCACCAGCTATGGTGGGGCTTGCTACATCCTGTGGGCTTATCAACTGCTTCCTCAAATCTACTCCCATTTGCTAATCTCTTCCCACCCATACCTGTCCTAAAATATGCCAGCTATGAAATCCTTTAGTCTTTTCCCTTTATATTGTTATGGGCAAATCCAGCAGTATATTTAAATCAGGTGACAAATCTATTTCTCCCTGAGCGTTTTTTTTACTTGAGCTTTTATGTTAGCTGTCTTGGTATGCTTAGACAACTTATATAACTAAACAGAAATGACAGAAAAATATCTCATCTATCTAAGTGATTTGGTGGTTAGGGTGGGTTTTTAAGGAGTTTCACTATGCTAAAGACATGAATTAAACAGTGTCTCCATATTATAAATCCCACCGCAAGTTGTATTTTCACTCCACATTCACATTTTATCCAATGACCGTTTTGCCTCAGGAGGTCCAACCCAGCTTGCTTCTTTGTCCCATTGATGTATTTCCTCCATTACTAGCCAGTTTATCTCTTGGGGAGTTTACTCCATAAATACTTCCCTTTGTGTGAACCCTAGTTCTTAACTTCTCACTTGGTTTACCACAATGTTTAGTATCCCTCCATATCTGTTGAGTATCCCTGCCTACCTTACTCCTAACAACCTGTTAATCCATTCATGGATTTAAATAAGCCCTACCTACACTTATAGAGTCGAAATATAGACAGTGTGCAGGATACTCTACTACATGCCCTTTGGTTTTCAGTCTCATAATGAACCAGGTGTCAATATCTTCTAAGGTCGCTTCATTTGCCTGACCTTCATGTGTCTCCTATACATTTTATATTCAGGCAGTCCTCGCCATAAAAACACTCATTTATCAACTTCATAAGTTGGCATCAGAGCCGGTTTCTGCCAATTTTAATTGTGTAGATGATCCAGACCTAATCGAGTACTTTTAGCTGCATATTCTCACCACAGAAGTGACCGAAAACAGGACAGAAGGTGTTTAAACTGAGAAATGTTATGATGTTAAGACAGAGGCAACAAGCATTCTTGGTGTTGGTGCCCAGTCTGTCGCAGAGCTAATACAAAGAAATAAACAACCAATCTTGCTCACATTTAAACTTATGGCTAATTTAGAATTGCCAGTTAATCTAACCCATGCATGTCTTTGGGAGGAAGCTAAAGTTCCTGGAGAGAGTGCACACAAGCAGACCATGCAAGACCCATGCAAAAGGGCCCCTTTGGCTGTTTGTCTAAACTGTCTTAATATAAGGTAGATGTGAAATTGACTGTTCCATGACTATATTTTAATGTTCAAGCTCTGCAAATTAAAACCCTTCCAGTTGGTTGTGTGGTAATAAGCCAAAGGAAGGGTTTTGTAGGTCTAAAAATATCATATGGGGATTTCTGTTATTTAGCTTGGATGACTGAATTCGGTGCCAAGTTATGCTTGTGTGCTCCAAGCATATGAAAATGCCTGATAGTACTGGTTTCGGCTCTGGTGTGTCAATAAACGAATTGTAAGTGACTCCATCACAGTTAAGAAAATACTCTTTATATTACAATGAAAACAAATAAATATTTTGTGAATAGTGTAGAGATTTAAAAAAAAAATGTTCATGAAATAATCTCGCTCTGATGTGGGTGTAAACTTTGCCTACACAGGAATCTGAATAAGGCTTTTTTTCTAAGTGGGTTTTAGAAGTCATGTCAGTGCATTAGAGTTGTGATTTATGAACGGAATAACTACACTTTGAAACATCATTTAAATATCCACACATATACTGTACATCTGCAGTATATATTGACATATTTGAGTAAAACATTTATTTTTCAGCATCTTTTGCCAAATTGAGGACGTTCCATTGAGTTTTTCTGTATGAAATGCTTCCTCAGTGTGCCTCAGCATGTGGGGGTGATGTGCAGCAGCCTGACTGGTCCTGTGGGAACGTGTCTTATTTACTAGATGTTGAGTATGAATCTTCTTGACATTATTCTTTTCTGATTTTCCTCATGCATGTATTCAGTTGATAGTGCATCACCTCGCCTTACACATATGTTTAGCGTGATTAAATTTTTCCAGTCCCTGGGCGCTCTGTGTGGTAGCAGTGAGGGTTGTATAGGATATAAAAGACTTGGAAGCTTCGCCTTGCTTCATCACTTGCTGGAGTTTGTGTATTTCTCACAGCCATGCACCCACACTCTGACAAACACACACTTACTCACACACACCCATAGAATCAAAAAATTCTTCTCGGTCCTTCCAGCCAAATTAGTATCTTCTTTCATTCCAGGATGCAGATGTCAGTGAAATACCTGTGGAAAATCGCCATGATTGGGTTCATTATGTTTCCTGCAGTTAGCAGGAATGGAAATGAGTTTGGTATTTTAGGCTGAAGAAATAAATAAATAAATTCTCCCTTTTAAAAATATCAACTTGTTAGACTCATGAAGTGCTGCTGTCTACCTGTTTTTACATTTCTAGACTACTTGGTGAAAAGCTACGAATAAATTTCCTTCTGACTGATAGATAATGATAAACTCTGTTTTAGTTGTCTCTGCCCATTCTAATCTATACTATGAATATTTCCTTGTCTCTCTCATCATGATATAGGTAAATCAAACTGAGAGGTGTCCACTCTCTTTTCTTGCTTTATCAGTTATCTTTTTGTTTTTTTAAATAAATCTGCTTTCCATGTCCGCTTGTCCAGAACCAGTGCTTCTGTGAGTGTCAGTGGACATCATATTCAGTCCATGCTTAACACTTCCCTCTGCACTCGAGCATAGATTAAAAGAGTGTCTGTCTGTAAAGAATATCTAAGCAGCAAGACTATTAATGAGTCTATAACAAGTCAAGTCAATTTATTTTTCTTTTAGTGCTAAATCACAACAACACCAGTCTCAAGGCATTTTATATTGTAAGGCCAAGACCTTACAATAATACAGAGAAAACCCCAACAATCAGATGACGCCCCTGTGATGACAGTGGGAAGGAAGAACTCCCTTTTAACTGGAAGAAACCTCCAGCAGAACCAGACTCAGGGAGGGCCGACCAACTATGGATGCATATTATTTATAAGAAATAAAGAATTTGTAAATATTAAAGGCTAAATAGAACACAAATTGTATTATTTCTTTCACCAGTTCCAAAAACTAATCATTTGTGTACATACCCCAAGAAGCTGTTCAGTACATATCACAGTTTGTTTCTTCTTTCGCCTTTCGTCTACTGCTCAGATTAGCCACTAGTGGCTTGTTTGGTTTGTCACTCTGATTTTAAACCCACAAACTAGCCAAAAGAGGTGGGGTGGGCGTCCAGACAAGTATTGGAGGTATTAATTAGGTTGTAAAAGAGAAACCACATTTCACTTGTTCATCTATCTTGACCTGTTTGTCTGACCCACTTCTACCTGATTGCTGTGGTGTTGTAGAGCATGCATTAGTTGTGCTCTGGGAGAACAGATTTTTGTTTTCCTGCTTAAGGCCTTTTTTTGGCTTCACTGTGTACTTGATTTTTCAAAGCGTGCCAACCTCACCTTGTATCTCATCAGTAACAGTCTGACCCTCAGACGTAAGCTATTTTAGGAGCTTTCCTACAGGAACAACATTTTTAATTCAATTTCTTTCTGGTAACTTTTTCCCCCCTTGTTTTTAAAAATGTTAAAAATCTTGTGGTATTTCATAAAATTAGCTAACAACTAGTAAAATAATATTAGTTCATTACTGGAAGCATGGCTATTCACATAAAGTATAAGCAGATAGTCACAAATGAAAATCTGTTAAGAATTGTTCAAAATTATAATAATAAACACCTAAATCAAAATTCTTGGAGTAAAAGCAAGTGGATTTTAGGAGTCTGAAATGGTAGATTTTCAGATGCATTTGTTTGCAGGTATCCATTGTACTCACTCTACAAATGAAAGTGCAGTTTAGGATATTTGAAATGAAAAGGTCAATGCACACACACGCGCGCGCGCGTGTGCATGCAGCTACTTTTTGTGCCAAAGAAAGTGTCATGATTAAGTTGCAGCGAGGCACCTTTACAGTTAGGCAGACTCACGGTCACCTTATTGTCGCCTCTTTTGTTGGTGCTAGATTTGACCAGGAGTGATGCTCTATTGTTGTGTTTTGTTGTTTGGCTAACAGGCAACTAATGTTGTGCTCTGCATTTGAAAAGGTTGCACAGCAGCTAAATAGAGGACTTGACAAATTTCCTTTTTTTCCAACACAACCTAAATATGCTTAAAAGACTGTAAATTGTGGACGTATACCTCAGTTTAAAGCGTTCATAGTAAACAGCTAATTGTGTAACAGTGTCAGAATATTTTTCCTAAATGCAAAATTGTGAAGACTTTGAATATATCATCACTCACAGTACATAAAACCATCAAAAGACTGGGAATCTGGAGAAATCTCTGTGTGCGAGGGATACGACCTAAAATCAATACAGGATTATTAATTTTGGGCCCTCAAGCGGAACTGCATTAAAACAGGCATGATTGAAATCACTGCATGGGCTCGGGAACACACCAGAAAGACAGTTCACCTTGCCATCTACGAATGCACATTAAACCAAATCATGCAAATAAGAAGCCATATTGAACATGATATAAAAACACTGCTGCCTTCTCTGGACCAAGGATCATTTAAAATAGACTGAAGCGTATAAAACTGTACTGCAGTCAATAAATTTTTATTTGGATAACATAGACAGTACAACCTCCAGACAAAGAGGGGAGCAAACATCTGGCTTATTATTACTATTTACCTCAAAAGTCTTCACTTCTGATGGTATGTCGGTTTGTTAGTTTCTATGGAATTGAAAGCTGGCACATCTGGAAAGACTCCATCAGTGCTAAAAGATATATACTGTACAGATTTAGAGCAACATATGCTCATTTACATTTTGTCTTTTTCAGGAGAAGAAAATGATAAACATCATACTGAATCTATTATAGCAACTTGACTTGTCAGGGTAAGGAGTCCGGGAGCTGAACTGGCCTGCCTGCAGCCCAAATCTTTCACTAGCTGAAAACATTTGGCACATGATGATATGAAAAATAAAATAAAGATGACCCTGAATTGCTGAATAGCTACAATCCTACACCAGACAAGAACAATGGGCAATTATTATCTCCCAAAAGTACATAAACCAGTTCCCAGATTTTTATGGACTCTTTTTAACAGAAGAGTTGATGCTAGACATGGCCCTGTCCCAACTTGTTTTAGACATGTTGCTGCCATCAAATTCCAAATAAGCTCATATTTTTCATAAAATACCACATTTTCTCAGTTTCTGTTTTCTATGTCTTGCTTTGAATAAAGTATTGATTTATGAGATTTGCAATAATTTAGTTCATTTAGTCCTAACATTTCTGGAATTGAGTTTCTACATAAGTGACTGTACCAGCTGTTATGTTGCTATACCTTGATTTTTCCCACCAGTCTTTAAAGGACAGCAATATAAATCTTGCATTCAGACATGCTGTAGTGGATGTTTCTTAGAATGTAGGGCAAGTTCTACTTTAGAAGTCACACATTAAAAAGCTGCATTTGATTAAACCTACAGCCAGGGCTGCTATGTTCGGTTGGCCATCTAATAATAGGTTGACAACATGGATGGGAATCCTGTTATATTTATATATACAATGCCTTACAAAGAGAGTGTATTATAAAAGTCTAAAGTATACTGTATTTATTTAATTTTTATTTGACATGTTTAAATGATACGTTTCAGAAGGAATTCGTGGCCTTTGGGGTACAAGCAGCATAGAGGAGAAACAAGCTAACATTTTGTCTTTTACCATGGAGTCTTTGAAATAAAATAAATAAATAAAAATGCCAGCCCAATCCTTTCAGGACTGATTTCTATTTTGGTATGAAATCAAAATGGAAAAATAAGAAAGTGTTACTGAATCCAAGTATGCCAATTTTGGTTCATTTGTACTCTGGGGAATTTGGATGTAATATAGTGTTATGTAACGAGCAGAGATTGGGGCAGAATGCAGCGCAGAAGGCTGTGTTGCACTGGAGTTATGTCAGTTGCATTGCTCATTCATGTGCCTCACTCTGTCTCTCCAAGCTGCTAGCCTTCTAACACTCTTGCGGCAGACATCCCAATATCCCTCGTTGAGTGTAAGACGTTCACACACTTGGCACAGGGTTCTTCTCTCTTGATGTTCATATTTCTCTGTTTCTTAACAACTAAAGAAACATAACTCAAAACACTGTCAGCTCTGGAAGTGCTCCTACTGAGCCCTTGTTTTTAGGCTGGCAGTCAAACGTCACATTTCAATTCTGCTTTATGCATTTCCCTTTCTGTCTAAAATCTATACTTGTGCATGGAATCTTTCTCTTCCTTCAGACTTCTCATCTCCATATTTCTGTGAGTTTTCTTCTTTTCTGCTGTTCTTTTTCTCCCCATTGCTGCCCAATTCTCTGCGGCCACCAAAACAGCAAATTAGACAAAGACCTCAAAGAAAAAATGCCACTAAAAATTGTCATATGACTCACTTCGCCACAACAAAAACATGCATTGTGAAGTAGCATGAGCCTGTCTACAGTGTTATAATTAGACTGTCCCCTCGTAGCCAATAGCATAGATGTCTATTTGCTGCCACCGGATTAGTATAAAAGACACCTCATTACTCAGTCTGTGTGGTTTCTATATAAAACCATAGCCAGAATTGACCGGTAAACACTTTTGCAGTCTCAACTGCAAAAGTGTTATAGAGAATATACACCTCGCCAGTCCTGGGTTGGACACCTTTCTGCTGTCAGAACGCCTGTAATTCTTCATGGTATCGCTTCAACAAGGTGCTGGAAATATTCCTCAGAGATTTTGTTCCATATTGATATGACAGCATCACACAGTTGTTGGAGATCTGTCAGCTGCACATCAATGATGCAAATCTCGTGTTCCACCACATCCCAAAGGTTTTCTATTGGACTGAGATCTACTGGTTGTGTAAACCACTTGAGCACAATGAGAGCCCACTGTCACACTCAAGGGTCTGAGATGATCTGGTCATAAAGAGACCCCTATGGTCAGCAGCAATAGATATGATATATAAATAGATATAGAAATAGGCTGTAGCATTAAAACAATGCTCAACTGGTAGTATTGATTCCAAAGTATGCCAAGAAAATATCCCTCACACCATTAAACCACCACCACTGGAATGAACCATTGGTACAAGGCGTGATAGAGCTATGCTTTCATGTTACTTACGCTAAATTCTGACCCTACCATCTGAATATTACAACAAAAACACAGACTCAACAGAACAGATTACATTTTTCCTAGTCTTCTTTGTGAACCTATGCAAAGTGTAGCCTTAGTTTCCTGTTCTTAGCTGATATGACGTGTATTTCTGCATTCAGAGATGTTCTTCTGTATATCTTGGTTATAACAAGTGGTAATTTGAGTTAATGTTGCCTTACTGTCAGCTTGAAGGAGTCAGCCTATTCTCCTTTTGTTTCTGACGTCAATAAAGCATTTTCATTCAGAGAACTGCTGCTCACTGTATATTGTCTGTTTCTTAGACCATTCTCTATAAACAGTACAGGTGGTAGTTTGCGAAAATCCCAGTAGATCAGGATTCCCTGAAATAGTCAGATCAGCTTGTCTGGCACCAGCAACCATGCCATGTTCAAAGTCACTTAAATCCCACTTTCCACCCATTCTGATGCTCAGTGTCAGTTTGAACGTCAGCAGGCCATCTTTGTCATATCTCCATGGCTAAATGCATTGAGTTCCTGTCATGTTACTGGCTGATGAGATATCTGTGTTAACAAGAAGGTCATTAGGCTGACCTAATAAATTGGCTAATTAATGTACATTAAGGTACTGGCAGCTTGGTCTACTAGTATGAAAGTATTGCAGAACGTGGTGAGCTATTAACCATGCACTTTAAAAAAAAAAAACATAACATAATTTAAATAACTGTTACAAAGGAGTGTAATTAATTATATAAAATTAAAGAACATGACCAATAAAAAAAAACGAATATGGCAATTCAAGAAGGTTGTCATTATATATATTCAATTCAAAACTATATTTTTGCTTTTAGTGTAATAAAGAAAAAGGCTTTTTTGAGTACGGGTTAAAATTTCTACAGTTTGGGTAAAATAGAAGTTCTGAAAGTGTAAAATTCCCCACATTCATTAAAGAAAACCCCAGAAACCTGCTGTGCTTTGCTACAGTGGCTAGTTACTGAGCTAGGTTTGGACAATTTCTTTGAGGGATTAGGGTTTTAGAAAATGGGTTATAATTTCAGTGGAATACTGTAATTATTGGCGTGGCAATATTCCAGTGCAGGTTCCAAAAAAGGGAAAAAAGCCAAATGCAGCTTTAATAAAGGTGATGAAAGCATGTTAGGAAAATGATTAACCCCCCCTTGGCTCATATTTACAGTCTTCCAAGGTTTCTTAAGAGTGAGATTTGAGTGCCATCTCAGTTCCTGAGCACTGGAGCAGCACTGTTGTTTTATTAATAAGGAGGTCGCTCATTTATAGAGGGGTCCTCTGGGCTATTAATTCTGGATAGACATAAAAGACCACAGAAATTGGATAAGCCACTGATATTTGAAATGCAAAACCAAGCATGAAGTTAAGGATTTGCTGAAATTGTATCACCCAGTAGCTCATATATTTTTTAACTATACTATAGATTTTCTCTAATTTTTGCATTAGAATGTTGAAAGACTATTGTTGGGAAATGAATTATGTCTCAAAACAGTGAAACTTTTAATTGCATTAAACCTCCTAGAGCTTTGTGAACCTGGCAGTAGGTCACTCAGTACAACCCAATATTACTCACAATACAACTCACAGAACTTTGTATTTTTAAATTCCTGAAGCTTCTATTGCCAAGTCCTGGATTATTTGTATTCATCAACAAGCTGGTCAAAAGCAGAAAATTCACAGATAATGAGTGCTGTGAAGCAATTCTTTCATTTTCCCTTCACATATGAATTTGGTTACAAACAGAAACAAAAAACAAAACACCAGTGCCCTGGCACATTGTCACAGGGGACTATTGTTCACAGTTGCAAAATCATGGAAGCACGCAAAAAACACTCTGGCAGAATAAACGGATGCATGATGATACCCTGTGTCACTACTGTTCTGTTCAATTTCATGCCCACTGAGCACTGAAGCAGGTGCTCTCAATAGTCCAGCCATTTGATGCCAGGGGCACCTTTTCAGGTTTCTGCTTACCTATTGGTTTGTCATGAGTGTCTGGGAACCCTGTTGGAGAACTAAATACACTAAAAGTAGCTTTTATCAGCAATAAGATGAAACAATTATTTTCTGTATGACTTTATCAGTCTCCCACATTATTGTGTAGTTTTTCCTTTACATTCATTGAGGTTTATTGCCATTTTTGTAATTTTTTTATGCATAATTCTCTTAAGTTCTTGTCAAAGCATTTTAATCAGGTTGATTGCCTTGATTTTTTTCTTTCAGCCATTCTGTTGTAGATTTATTGCTGACCAAATTTCAGCTTTAGCTGTCAGACACATGGCTTCATATTTGACTCTCTGACTACAGACAAGTTCATGGTTGGCTCATTATTGGCTGCAATACAACACCAAAATCATAACTCCTTCACTTCCATGCTGGGCCGTTGTTATGAGGTATGATTTCTGATATGCTGTGTTTAGTTTTTGCCAAACATGGATCTGTGCGTTATGGGCAGACATATGCACGTTTCGCTCATCTGTCCAAGTACATTGTTCCAGAGGTTTTATGGTTTCAGATGCCACTTTGCAAACCTAAGTCATGCTGTTAGAGATGCTTGGCATCCCTTCCAGACAAGTCAGTCTTTTTTTAATATGCCATCATGATGTGAACAGTTAACATGCTAACTGCGACCTGTAGAGTTTTGTAGAGTTTTGCAGTTTTCTGAACATTGCTTGGTCAGACACTTGGATGAATTTGCTGGGACCTCTATTCCTCAGAAGATTGTAATACTGTGTTAACTTGCTAAAATGTCTGCTTTAATAGAGATGGTCACACATGCTGCCTACCCCATTAATTCTTATGGGTGTATGTAGTTTTTAGCAGGACTACATAGAGTTCTGTGAAGATTTTCTTTTTGACATGACTATATACATGGACAGATTTCTGAGTGACACATTTTCTGCAGATGGTAAATAGGTTAATTATGTTTACAGTATATTTAATTTAAAAGAAAGAAAACTGTACTGACAGTCTGTTATTATACAGGTTATTTTAAACTTCTACTACCAGAGGCTTCTTTACGTTGATTAAAAAATGTGTTTTTGTTATGTATTGGATGGCCTCTCTATTACATTATAGTCATAGATTTTAGTAACAAGTTCTTCGATGTCTTCAGAAGAAAAAAAAATCAATGTAATAATTCCTTACACAAATATTTGTAGATGACACAGTATTTATTTCATATTTCGTTGAACTCTGTGAATTCATCACTGCTGTATAAACAAAGTTAAACTAATTTGAGTAATTTCTCACAAGGGTTGTGTCTGAGATGACAGCTGATTGTAATAACTTATGTTTGGAAGCTGTGTCACTATCAAATTATTCCAACAAAAAGAAATATGTGTTTTCATTTTTAGTCACTTTGAGACATGTTGAAAAATGTGTGTGAGAAAGTTGGAATACGTTTTAGGAGAGGAAGAGTTACGCATATTTAATGCAGTGAAAACTGCTTTTACAAAGAGGCAATTTTTTCGTCAGTCATTGCGGCTTTAATTACATCATTAATACACATTACAAATTTTGTTCAGGGCATCTTTGTTTCTGTCCTGTGAAACTCGCTTCTCGCAGTCAGGCTTACTGTTTGTTAACCGATGCCAAAAGTCAATTATTCACCGCAAGCCTCTGAGTAAAACTAGACAAGAAAAGAGAAAGAAAAAAGTGCACTGGGTGAAATTGCCATTTACCTCCCTGTGGCCCGTGCGGGTCTGTCAACAAAGGGACGGTATTAGTTCACGTTTTGTTTTTTTTTTGTTTTTTTTTAACACATGAGTGAGTTTAATTGGGAAGCAGTTTCATCTTGGGGCTATCAATGCCGAGACCTAGTCGGCTTGGGAACTGATGCGTGCCTTGTTCTCCAGGGGTAATTTCATTGGGATCGTCTACAATTGGCTCTCCTGCCTGTTTCCATTACCCTCAGAACTAGTGGAAAAATAAACAAGGTGAGATGAATGAGAATGCGGGGTGAAAAAGACAAAGCCGAAGGGGTGTTACAAGGAGCTCCTGCTGTCCGGCTTCTATGGTTGGGTGAACATTGCTTTAACAGAAAATGTGTGAAGCTGTTCTTTTTATTTTCTTTCACTCTCTTTTTTTTGTTTTAAGTTAGGCTTTGCATCAAAAATCCTCAGGTTGACACTGTGTATGCATCTGCATGTATTTGTGGATTTGTGAAAATACATATGCAGATGTCCTTGTGACGAGATTTCCAGATATAAAAATATTAAAACATACACACAATCTTGTGCTTGTAATAAATATTCTTTTTAGTGTGACAACAAAGCAATATTTGTGATGAAACTCCTATCACAAATTTCTTTCCAGAATAGCCTCACTGTCATCGATCAAATGCAGTCAGTACCATCTGGGAGACTTACATAAGTTCTGTAAGTCCCACCTTTTTTTTTTTTGCAGCTTTCACTTCTCTCTAACAAAGATATCTGACTTCAAAGACGTTTCCAGAGAGCACTCCAGGCCCAAAGTGTCCTTTTGTGTCCTTCTACACTTTTTTTTCTTCCCCTCACACCAAGCAATCATTGCACGTGAAATGCCACGTGTCTAATTTCAAAAACAATAGATACCGTGTGTGTGTTTTGGGGGGAAAGATGTGGAAACGCAGCACTCGGAAGAAAGAAAGAAAGAAAACGCTGCTTAAATTAAATAAGGATTAAGATGTGTTTGTGTCTATTTCACACTCCAGCTGTTGGCTCATGTTGAGGAGTAAAGCTAATTAATTCATCACAATCATAATGAAGTTATGTTGTCGTAGTTTTCATGCAACACTATCACTCACTTGACGACTGCTGTGAAATATCATCATTGTGATGTACAACATATTTGGGTGAATGTGGACATTTATGGTTGATTTCTATGATTTTTAAAACCTAATTAGCTGATAAGGGTTTTTCAGAACAGCTAAGTAGTCTCTGAGATTCATGTCAGTTTTGGTATACTCTTTATGCTGGCAAAATAGTCCCAGGAATTGTTTCTGTTACCATCTGCTGGCATAATATGTTTCACAACGTGTCTTGAAGCTTTCATCTCACTGTAGTGCAGACTGCCAAAAACATTCAGATCCTTAAAAAGCAAACATATTGAGGATATTTTTGCACTTAAAGTTATGCACGGAAAGCATAATGATGCCATTAGAAGATCCTGAAGTGTAGATATCAGAGAGATAGATATGGCCTTGAGGCATCTTTATCTTTCCACTGCCTGCTAACAGGAGCCAGAATGAGTGCAGAAGTGCTCTTCTTGATTTGTGTGGTGATGTACTGTATGCGTCCGGTTAGAACAACATGTTTATTTACAGCCTTGTCCCTGATTTAAAAATGTAACTTGTTCTTTTGTAATTTGTTTTGTGTTCAAGGTGACTTAAAGGGATGACATCTGTCTAAAGAGTTACCTCCTGATTACCCCTTTAATGCACCACTGATAGATGGATCAGTAGTGGGAAATGGTTCAAAATTGCTGCATTCGTTTATATGTTGTAAAAACAAGCTGTTCTTACTAGGAAATGTTAGCACTCAACATTTATTCTAACAAAAAAGCATAATTTTTCAATTAAAGATAATGAGCCACAACATTCAAAACACAGGTGAAGTCAATAAAATATATCTAATGGTTAATGGCACCTAATGTTCAGTCCCACTAAAGAACAAAATATGACTGCAGCCACCTTGTTTTTTTGTATTCACTGACCGACTGCAGTTTGACCACAAAAGTTGGGCCACCTTTTCCTATCGCAAGGTGATTGCACAGGTTACCTATTACGATGCAACCTGTCTCCATACAATTGTGGCCCAACTCAGACTGACTGCAGTCACTCTAAGACAGATAAAGGTTGACATCTAATTTGTAAATGCAGAGAGTCTGCATTAACAGAACTCATCTGTGGTACATCTCTTACCAATAGGCAGTGTTGGGGAGTAACGGAATACATGTACCGCCGTTACGTATTTAGAATACAAAATATGAGTAACTGTATTCCGTTACAGTTACCGTTTAACACTAGAAGTCCCAGGCTTTTCTAACCCTCTGTCAGCCAAGTGGAAGCTAACTTGGCTAGTCTGTTAGCATCAATTCATATGTAAATTGGGTCGTTACCTGAGAATTGTGGAGGGGAGTGGGGGAGTGTGAATGATTGCGGATTTCTAACTGCAAACTGCCTCTTTGTTTGTGTGTGGGGAGGGGGAACTGCTAAAAGCTGTGAACTTCATTTTGTGTTCGTCTTGATGCATTCTCAATCATCCAGGAAAATAAATCTCCAAAAGATTTATTGATAAAAACAGTACAAAAAAACCAAAAAATATTTCTACAAAAACAACCATTTGTACACATATTTACAGATAATAATAAAAAGTGAGTGAGTACATTTCAATCACTCACAGTCCTGGCACTGCCATCGTATCTGTAGTCTGCATTTACCACATGTGTATCTGTAGCAGTGAACACATCGCACAGTGGCATGATTGTTCTTGCATTTGTGTTTGACCTGACACGTGGCTCTTTTTCCAGGGCTAGGTGTGGAGGGTTGTGTCCGAAGCAACTGTTCTTTTCTTGCCTTCTTCCCAGCCATATGAGAGTTAGCCAACTCTCTTGCAAACTCCACCAGGAAGTCCACCCGTCTTTCCTGCGTCCCGGTGCATGCTTGATACAGCACATGTGCATTCAGTGCTGCCATGTCAATCATGTTATAGGACCGTGTACTCCCGCACCATCTGGTCCATCACATCCACGCCACACTTTGTGGTGTTGTAAAGGGTGACAGTGTTTGGTTTCCTTTTGGTGGTGTTATCAGTCTGAACCACGCTGTGCATGCTGCTAAGAATATAGACTGTCTTATTCCGTTTGGCCGCATACGCCGTCAGCGTGGCAGCAGAGGTTGAAAACACCTAAGAAATAAGATAAATTGTTATTTCCATAGCACTTTTACACACAATGAAACACATAAACATAGAACCACAAAAGACCTGCAGCCTACCTGAGTGGTGAATTCATTGCGATTTGTGTATCTAGCGGATTGAGGAATTTCCCGGCGAATCTTGCTGACTGTGCCGAGGATGGTGGTTTTCCGTCTAAGACGTTTTTGCGCAAGTGAAAGCGATGTGAAGAAATTGTCCGTGGTAACATTTCTGCCCTTGTCTAGGAATGGTTCCATCAGCCTCATCACTACATTTTCAGACAGTCTCTCCCCACTGGGACGATTGGGGTCCTTGCCAAGATATGGGAGGACATTGCAAATGTACTTGGATTTTAGGTCGCAGGCCACCCAAAACTTGATCCCAAACTTGTCAGGTTTACTTGCAATATACTGCAGGAAACAGCACCGAGTCTTTGATCTTGATCTTGATCTTGATCAAAGATCTTGATCTTGCGGGGGGTTACTAGGGTTCCATGACTACGTGACTGCTGGTCAGCAAACCTGGGAAACTCACAGATCATTGGAACTATGCCGCGTAACCGCTTCCAAGACATCATGCAACACCTACGCTTTGATGACAGGTCCACCCGCAGTGATCGAGCAAAGACTGATAAGTTCGCTGGCCAGTTGCAAGGTGGCAACTGGCCAGCGGCAACTGGTGCTGGCCAGTTGCCGTGTTCTATAACATGATTGACATGGCAGCACTGAATGCACATGTGCTGTATCAAGCATGCACCGGGACGCAGGAAAGACGGGTGGACTTCCTGGTGGAGTTTGCAAGAGAGTTGGCTAACTCTCATATGGCTGGGAAGAAGGCAAGAAAAGAACAGTTGCTTCGGACACAACCCTCCACACCTAGCCCTGGAAAAAGAGCCACGTGTCAGGTCAAACACAAATGCAAGAACAATCATGCCACTGTGCGATGTGTTCACTGCTACAGATACACATGTGGTAAATGCAGACTACAGATACCATAGCAGTGCCAGGATTGTGAGTGATTGCTGAAAATGTTGAAATGTACTCACTCACTTTTTATTGTTATTTGTAAATATGTGTACAAATGGTTGTTTTTTTATTTTTGTTTTTTTGTACTGTTTTATCAATAAATCTCAGCAACAAAGGAAATACACCCATGTGTGTTGATTTCTCCCTAAGGCAAACTGAAACACAAGTTTCCTTGTGGCTCAGGAAACTAACCTCTCCAAGTGATTCAGCATGGCCCCACCTTATTTACATAACAAAAGCAGCTGTTCACAGGTGATTAGGGATATTAGCTAAAAGCCTACCAGCCATTTGGCTCGACGGTGGGTTTTATAGGTAGAAAAGCCAAATGGCTCTTCTCTGGGACTTCTAGTGTTAAAAAGGTGGTATTCAGAATACAGTTACTTTGGTGAAATAAATGGATTACACGGCGGTACTTTCCTGTTTCATATTGTCGCGGGTCAGGACTGTTTGGGTTTGTTTGACAGCTACGCTCTGTTGTTCCAGGCGGCAGCGTTACGGTTGCCATGGTTACAGGGTGACGCTCTCTCTCTCTCTCTGCGTGTTTCCTGGGTGAGAGAGCGCTTTTTTGTTGTTGTTGTTGTGCTAAGCTAAAAGGCAGAATGCTACAGGCATGGCCCTAAAGAATGTAGCCTCATGGGCAGTGTAGTCCGTGCTGCAGCGAGAATGGACTACCATACACGTTATGTGTCTGTGAGCGAGGGAGGGAGAGAAAGGAAAAGTCCGAGCTGTCACGGAGCAAAAACGGGAGCTGGAAGCATGTAAATATAATAATAACCACTACAGCCAAGAAGAGTGCCTGACGAGCCCATTTGTAAGTAAGCTATTAAGACTCAACTGTACACTGTGTTCGTGTTTTCCTCCGGAAAAAATAAGTTCCGTTGGAGCAGCCTTTCAACGCCTCTCTCTGTCTCTCGCTAGCAAAGTTGACCCAGACAACAAAGTAAAGCTAGTTTTCAGCTACGAGCCCGACACAGAACCCACCGTATTAGCCAGAGGTCCCTTTACTACGGTTCGGAGCCGCGGACCTTCAGTAACAGTAATAAATCACAGCAATAGTACATTCACGTAGTTGTAAACAGCATGATAATATATTAAGTAATCCAAAGTATTCAGAATACGTTACCCTCATTGAGTAACGTAACGGAATACGTTACAGAATACATTTTGGGGCATGTATTCGGTATTCTGTAATGGAATACATTTTAAAAGTAACCTTCCCAACACTGCCAATAGGGGAGCTGATTTAGCTGGCTAACAACTGGTTGTGTTCTGGTTATATTCTGTCACTATTTGTGAAGGAATTTCTATTTAAAATCGATGCGGTTGTGGCTTTAATTGAATGTAAGCAATGAATGTGTTTAACATGGTTTTTACATGTATTTACAAGACCTGTTTCTTATTTTTGGAAGGAGCAAAATAACAAATTCATAGCACACAATGAAAGCATGCAATCATTTCTGGTCATGCAATGGTCTCAAACCACTGTTTTCTCTACTGTGACACATCTTATGAGTCATGTTTTCAAATGCATTGTCTATAATATTGCCTTGTTAATGGCCTTATTAAAATAGAAAATGTACTTGAATGATTTTGGAGGCAATTATATTTATGGTTAGGTTGGTTAGCAAAGTGTCCACAGAAGAAGAATTCTTACATTTTTATAGTTAGTTTTTTATCCCAAATGTATTTTTTCTCTGGCACTACATTAGCTGCTTCCTGTTTCTTAATCCAAACTGCTAGACCTTATTTATATCCGTGTGGAAATCTTGGACTCCTGGGCCCAACAAAGGCTGAGTATACGGTGACAAAATTATCTTAAACGATTATCCACTACCAATTAGGGGCACCCTGGAGTGTTTTATCGGCCTTTTTAATGCAATAAATATTTCCCTTCCTAAAACATCAGGCAACAAGGGGATAGGCCTCAGATGAAAATATATAAAAGGAATGTGTCCCTGAGAATGGTGACGCGCCAGAACCCTGGGAGGTAACATCTTGCGATCATGAATTTGCTTTTCTCACAAATATGTGTGAGATGTGTGTGAGAGGTTGTCGAAAAAAAGCAGACCTTAGACTGAACTTTTTCATGACATCTAGTGCTATGAACATAGAGGCAAGAATCCAGGTCACATTGAACATCCCGGAGATATGTTAAAATCAGTACAATTATATAAATAATTGTTCCATATCAGAATGGCATTCAACTTCAATTGAGTTAAATCGATGTCATTCATCAATTTTGTTAACTGCCTGTCCAGCTTAGCTGGAGGATATACCAGCTGTCATACGAGGCATAAAGCCTTACCAATCCATTGCAGGGCTAACACAGAGAGACATACCAAGAGATAGTGAACATCAATACATTTTTGTGTAATGCTGTACCAGCACAACTCTGTGATAGGTAAGTCTATGTGAAATGTAGATTTGTTCATTAGGCATACCTTGCACACAAAGATGAGGAGAATCTGTTGCTGAAGGTGACTGAAGAACCAAATAAAAAGAGGTCTTTTTGATCTTTTTGCTGCCTTTGTTGTTCTGTGATTATGTGATGACAGCACTCATGAAGTAACAAAGACATGTTCAGGCACACCAATTGTAGTGCCCTGGCCCTAATCCACATAAAAGACAGCATGCAGAGTGCAAGTTAAAATGTCAAATATAGGTAATACAAGTGAGCTACAAATAATACCTTGATGTTACTAAACAGGTCAAATGCACAAGTTTATTTTTGGAAGTCACTATTTTTCCTTTCAAGATAATTTTTATGAATGATGTTGCTTCACAGTTCTTTGAACTCTGACACACAGAGTTAAAGTTTTTTGTCAATTGCAAGTCACTTCATAGTAATCCTGATGCCAGCTGTTATCTTTTTAGTTGTACATTCAAAGATCTCTGTCAGCCAAGGTCAAAGTGAAAAATGACAGAGCTTTTAGGCCAAAGTGGCAAGGTATAGAATCGAGGCATGCAAGTGGATTTGTTTTTTTGACAGTAAATAACAACACATGAGGGTAAAATATAAATTCCCAGCATCCATTCTGTGTCCATTCTCTCCAATGCATTCCTAACTTTTCCATGTCGCTGCCATCTCTTTTATTCTCTGTTGCCAGTGCCGCCATGCCAGAGGTTTTTCTCTTTCTTCTTTTTGCTGGGTGGGGGTATGCATGTGAAGACATTTTCTTAGTTGACTGTGCTGCAGTACCATTGCAGCTCAAATGACAGGTTGGAAACAAGTGTGTTGCAGAGAGAGAATAAAAAAGAGAGAGAGAAAGAGAGAGAAGGCATTTGGGTAGGGAAGGTGTAGCAGACTGTAGCAGTGTGTGTGTGTGTGTGTGTGTGTGTGTGTGTGTGTGTGTACACCTAATATGAGGGAGCAGGGAAAAGAGAGAGCAGCAAGGTGGAGAATAGAGAGAATGAGAGAGAGACCGAGTAAGCTAGAGAATACCCCCTCCACCCTTGAGTGAAACCTCAACAGGCGTGTTGTGCAGAATCTTAATGGACTCTGCTGTCAGATATGGGGATTTTCCATCCAAATCCTCAGACATAAAGGACACTTACACACACATACACGCATACATAAACACTTACACATTCCTAAGCTACTCAGGGAGGGAAAGCACCCTGAAGCAGATGAAGCAGATAACATGCTTCTCAAATTGTGTATTTATATTTGCAAGACAGTGGGAGAGAGAGAAATTGTGCTGACAGCAATTTAATCAATCAATATCCTATTATCTACTACTGATAGTGCATTACTTTTGCTGTTTGGCCAGCAGAGATAGGGTTTTATCTCATCAGTCGACAGTGAAACATGCACTGGCATGCACGGTTGGGAGTCACTCAGTATGGGAATTGTAAGCAAACACAATCTCAACATCAACTCAAACACTTGCTTTCGAAGACAATTTTCCAATATTCGCAGCAGCCAAAGGTTGGAACAGTATAGAAAATACAGTATGTCCAGTCTGTATTCTAAATGTCACAGTGGGGTTTGGTGTTTTCTCACTAAAATAATTTTAGTTTAGTCAAATAAAGATTTTTTTTAAAAACAATTTCTGACGCATGTTATTAAGACGAAATAATCCAGAGAAAAACTAAACTGCTAATAGGAGAGATTTTTAGCAAATTAGACTTATTTGCTTTTGTGTCCCACTTTATTATATAAATGTTGTCATTTGAAGTGTCTGCTGTGTAGTCTGATTCACTTGTTAGCAGCTTATGTTAAGCAGGTATACAACTATATCTAAAAAAATGAGCATAAGCACTGTTAAGTGGGCTACATAAATTAACTAACATATAGCTATTGTAATTTCTTTCATACAGTCACAATTATGTTTTTTTTTTTAATAGCAGTAGAAAAGAACTTCATGCGTATCATTTTACAGAGAAATGTAAAAAAAACTGTGGTGCTTTTAAAAGTTTAAAGTATATATATTCAAACTGTTCTATGGGATTTGGGACAATAAAACATTTTTCCATATTTTTTTCTGTACTATTAATTCAACATGTCTAGCAGTAATTTGGCCAGTCAAACTGAATCACAATTAATTCCTGATTAAACAATACTGATTACATTTCCACATAGGACCAGGTAACTTTGGAAAGCTTTTATTCCCCCTTAATAAATGAAATTATTATTTAAAAACTGCATTTCGTATTTTGGTTATTATTGGTTCTTCGATGTTTTAAAAACATGCAAGTATGACAAATTATATTGTAAAAAAAAAAATCCATAAAAATACAGTACAATGTGCATGAATGTGAAGGAATTTTTCCATATTAGTTATTTACAGGTGTTTTCCCTATTTCTTAACTACTGCAATGCACTGTGGGGAAAAGAACCCCAAAAAGAGGGAAAAGTAAGAGGGAGGGCAGCCATTACACTGACAGGCCTGCATGATTCTGAAAAAAGTTCTTTGGACAGTCAAAGCCAAGTTTTATATTAGAATGATGGAAAAAGAAAAGCACAGAGAAGAACAGAATGTTAATTATTAATATTAAAAATTATTAATGACAGATTAAGGTGGAATGTTAGCAAAACATCTGGTTAAATTTATTACATTCAGTCAACCAAATAATTTATCATAGATCCTAATCTCAAAGTACCGGCTGAGTCTGCATTTGGTTAACTTGCCTGTTTTATTAGACATAGAGCTGCTGTCTCTTCTCTATCATCAGCAGAGCTTTTCCCTTCTGATGTACTGGAGGAGTTATTAACAGCTTTTACATACTATCTTCTCTACATCACACATGTTGCCCAAGGTGGTTAGCATAAGGAAACTAGCTCATCTGATATGATGATAAATCAATGAAGCTTATTTACTTGCTAAGGCTAACTGTGCTTCCATACAAAGTGCAGATTGTAACTGATCTCAAATCAGTGAAAGCAGAGGATGCAGCAGCTTGCCTCACATTCTGATCTCCTGTCAGTTTACTGTGAAAGACTAGAAGTTTATGCGTATGCACGAACCACCAGAAAAAAGCTGGTAGCCTTCCAGCCTGCCCAGCTCAAGCTATTAATGGGAGATGAATGGATGTAAAATGGAGAGAGCTATAGTTTCCTAAGAATACGAAACAAGCCAAACCTTTAGCAATAATAGCCAGTTGTGGCCACAAGATGGCATTTTTTGATAGTGCTGCCTGAGGTGAAAGGAGAGAGATTGCTTTACTTTGGTACATTTTATGTTAATTTTTAGATTTGCTTGTTTTGATGGCATGCCCCCCATATGACTCTAGGCGAAAATCACAGGATGTATTCTCAATTGTATATGGCTACACTCTCAACTCTTGTTCAGCCAAATGCTCCAGAAGTGAAAGAATGGTGCTTTACACAATGAAAATGGATAATTACCCTTTAAAGCAAACTGAAAAGCAACCCAGGAGTTTCTCAGCATGCTTTTTGGTTAGTAAAAGCCAATTGAAAGTAGAAAGACCCACAAAAAAGCAGCGATGGAAGAAACAACATTTAGTGATGTCTATAGCTTCTAGACTCCAGGCAGTTATTGATTGTAAAGGATTTTCACACAATATTTAAAAATAATCCTTATACTTAATATTGTATTAGTTTGTTCAACTACTTTAAAGCTATTTTTGGTTACTTGTCACAAGGAGACATTGCAGCAGGTAGCTAAGGGTCTTAGCAGATGAAATGTTGATGCTTGGAGGTTTAAGATTTCCATACAAGCATCAGCACAGTAGCAATCTTATAGATTGCATATCAAGATATATTCACTAACAACAGTAACATAGCTAGTTTAAAGTTTGAGAAACATCAGCATTTTTTGAATACATGTCCCCTGAGTGTTTTTGAGAAGCACTCTGGGGAAGTTGCACCTTTAGTGTATGAACAGCACTATTTGGTGCACCACATACCTAAGCAATTGCAAACTTAAAATAGGGCCCTATATGACAATTTTAACTGTGCCGACAATCAGAGACAGCTTTGAATAACAAGCAAAAACAACTCAGGGAGTGAAGCTGTCTAGATGGCTGAGGTGGAGCTGCTGAATAAACTGTGAGGAGGCTACATACATAATTCAAAGAGCTGTCCTGGCATATACCTGCCTCAGATACAAAATAACATTTTTGTTCTCAGGTAAAGAATTTTATACTATCAAGGCCCTTAAAACATTAATTATAAAAGTAATTAAAGTTTGCAAGGTATTTAAATTAATATTGCCAGTGTAACTCAGTCACTTTTAACAGAGGTTATGTATATTTATCTAAAAACATACAAATAATATAAAAAAAAAATCAATGTAAAATGTTTCATCAGTAATTAGCTCATTTTATGACATTTTTTTCATCACAGACAACAGATTGCCTTACTTAATTATACAACCTAAAAAAGTGAAATTAAGTATGAAGCACAGACGTATCAGTATATCCGTTCAGAAATACAAAAATTCATTCAGTATTTGAAAAAAAAAAAAAAAATTTCCATCCCCTCATTAAACTGCAGCCAGAGAGAGATTTAGTTTCCTGTAAATAAGGCAGAAGTGCGACAGCACTGAAAGCACCGCTTTCCTCTCTCAAACTGAATTCTATTTCTGCACATTGATAAATTTGCTGGCATTTCCTTCTTGACTGTTGGAATTCAGGAACTCCTGAGACTGTTGCAGGGCAAACACATTCATAAGTGCATATTTGCATAATGACATATTAGGCTGTTTACATTGAAAGGAAGCAACAATTAGTGATAAGACCACAGAGTGGGCGGGGGTGGGGGAGTGGGGGGGGGGGGGGGGGGGGATAAAGGGACACCTGTTGAGATGATATTAGAGGTAATTAGACAGGTTGCTTGAGTACTGTATATAAGTTAGACTAGAAGAGGTCCTTCTTATTAGAAGTGCTTCTACCTCCTAATTAGCTAGAACACAAATATGAGCAAAAAACATTGTTTCCTATTTTATGAGTGAAGGACTGCCATATACATTGTATGTCTTTTAAAATAAAAAATATCTGATCAGCATACTGTCATGTGAAATGGGGAATGAGGAATGAGGGAACTAAACTCAAAATCTCAGCTTTATTGCTAGTTAGAGGTGACGAAAACACAAGCAAAACTATAACAGGGCACTGACTGACTGACAGGAAGACCGATGGACAGAAGCTACAACCACAATGAGGGAGGACAAACAAAGAACAGAGGGACACGTGGACGATATTAGCGCAGAGTGGACACACCTGGGGATCACAGCTGAATAGAATATGACTGACAAGACAAGGGAATTAAAACTAAACATCACACCCTCACGCACGCGTGTGCACATTGAGACTCAGACAGACTCGTGGACTTAACATTGGGACTGGACAAAGGATGAAGGAACATAACAAGACATAGAACGTAGACAGCCACGGAGACAGAGCACAGAGAGAACAGGCACAGGGACACAACTGGGGTGACCAAAGATACTTCAACAGGGGATGCTGATGACAAGACAGAGAGACAGCATAGAAACTGACTGGATACAAAAGGGGAACTAAAGTAAACAAGAAAGAAGAAATATGAATATAAAGTTACACTTTCCCCCCTTTTTTTTATATATGAGTTCATTCTTGAATGAAAGAAAATTCCAATCATATGACTGATGCATACCACTTATACACGGACTGCTGTTTTCTGAGGATAGAAATAATTAAAAAGTTTAATCTTTGCTGAATAATAAGCTACAAGTTTATTCATACTGCAGGTGCAATGAGTGTGTGATTGAAATGTTATAAAGTTTGGACAGAAAAATATTCCATTTTCTATTCCTTTTGGTGGCGCCTTTTATAATGCATTGTTTTAGTGAATTAATGCAACTACCCAGCAAGCACTGATTAGGTAGTAATTGAAAATGAATACAAAAAAAGAGTCAATTGTTTCTGAGCTTACTATCTACCTAAGCAGTGCACGCTAATGTCTCTGTGTATTATTTTTGCAGTGTGGTTTTTCCGTATATTTTCTGTTCTCTCCGAAATTAAAGTTGTCCACACCTGGAGCAAACTGAACAGGACTTCATTTAATTAAATGCATTGTGTGGGTAAATCTCTGCTGGACTGATGACTACATTCATACATGACAATCTTGCTGCCACAAATCATCCCTGGTTCCCTGGTTGTGAAGCTCTATTGAATATTGGCAGATTTCTAGTAACCTGTTTGAAGTGTTGGATCATTAAATAGTTTCCCCTACCCAGCCACATATGTTACAGATGTATACAGAACCTGGACAAATACATACTGTATGTAACAAATGTATGTGCAAACTAGAGCTCATTTGCACACACAAGCATGACTCTGTCATAATACACTATCCTCTTTTCTTATATTCAATTGGGGTGTAAATCAACACAAACTGGAGCTGGACATCTGAGCGCCTACTTTCCCACATGTGTGTCCACTGAGAACCGATCACAACACCTGGACATCACCCATTAGGCTGTGCTAGCTGACCCGGACAACTGTGATGGTGAACATCTGTCAGGAAGCAACTTCCTCCATCCCACTGTTACTTATCCCTCTCCAGGCTGCCAGACTGCCCTTACTCTATCCTTTTATCTTTTTCTCAGTCAGTCATTCTCTCATGCACACAAACATACATACACACAAACAAACAAATATCCCCCTAATGAGATTTAGTTGTCAAGTAATGATTTGATTCATGACATGCAACAGCAAGGCGACTGAATAAACATGAGGCTGCAAACTCTCAGTAGAATACATGTCCCATTTGCTGGATAGGTGGTCATGTGCATTAATTGCAGCACAGGTGGCCCCAGGGACAAAGAAACTAACTGCGCTCTAGTTTCCAGCACCACAAAACGAGAACCTCATCAGTTCAAATTTGCTGTTTTTCCTCCCGTCGTCACTGCCATAAAACATTAGTAAGAACTGCCAACTTTCTACACATGCTGGTATGAGAGTAGGATACCACAGCAGCATGCCAAATTGAGATGTGTTAAGAATGTGAAAAGGCAGTGCCAGAGTGTCTTCAGCTCTCTTACAAGACCGAGCAGTGGCTGTCACAAGCTGTCCAGGAAGTGACTGTTGATTTTGGAAAGTCCCCACTGGAACAGCTGTTCCATTATAATGAGTTTGGAAGAGGTGTCTTTTTCATTTGCCTAGCTGAAGTTGTTGTGATCCAGCTGGTGAATGCTGGTTGGTGCTGAACACACCAGGAAAAAACATTTTAACTTGATCCGACAATATTGGGAAAGCACATAATATGTATCACTCTCATGCCAGAGGTAATTTGTGACTGCTCCCCTAAAGTGTAATATCCCGCTGACAGATGTTGGTGTGGTGGGTCAGTTGTCTAGCCATCAGATGTGATAACATCCTCACAGTCTAAGATGCACATCAGTGTCTCTTTTCTTATCTTGTTTAGACTTCTGGTTTTCCCTGTACTCTTCAAGCAGATAAAAATCAGCTTCACTGCTACACCGACTTCAGAAGCAGTTAGACTCACAATTAATAGAAAATAAAGAGCCCAAAATTTCAAGTTCCGAATTTCTCGGGGTTTAAAGATGGCATTAAAAGGCCAAAGCTATTGCAGGTTTTACTAATAAGGATTTATGCTATTCAGTCATCTGATATAGTAGCGGTTTGTTCCAGTTGGCTTTAAATAGTATAAGACACAATCGTTGTAAAGGAGAGATTTTCAGTAATCTTTTGCAAATTTAAATCAGAAGGAGAACAACTGACAGCTGAACACCGACATTCTTCTGTTCAATCTTCAACTCTGTCTAAAATAACCTTTAGCTATCAGTCCTCACAGCACGACAGTTATGACACTAAGGGTAATATCAGCTACACACTGTGTGAAATTAAATGTGTGATTTGCACAAATTGTGTTTTTTTTTTCTGCAAATATAGGATCAGTACATGATATATAATAGCATATTATACATGAAAATATTATAGGATAATATAATATGCTTTAAGATGTATTACATTAAATTAGTTAACCATAAATGTTTCTTTGTGTAGTTTGGCCTCCTAATGGTTACTTTTTGTCCCAAAAGTATTGTTTGATTTCTACTCTGCAAGCTTTTCAAAAGCTTTTGTCTTTGTGAAAAAAAGATTTAAGATGCTCGGAATTTATGAATGGATGACTGTGATCACTGTTAGAATGAAGTTTATCTACTAAGAAATCAGAATCAGAATCCTAAGGAAATTATGTGGTTCAAGTTCTCTAAGATAATAAGAACAGTAACAGACTGAGCTACATTTAATAATACAACATTGTAACTTTAACAAGTTACAACATATACGAAAAAGCTCTAATATATAGCTCAATTATAAATATCCAGAATATTACAGAGATATATATGGTTGACATTTTACTCTAAAATGTAAACTGTAACACTTTGTTATTTTGTTATTTTCACTGTAGAGAATGTGTAAAAGGGTGTAACTATTACACTGTGCATGGTGCATTAGATGGAGGAGTTGTACAGGGAATGATTTCCTATGTTGTTCAGTGGTGCATTTGGGTAACCTCAGTCTCTCACTGAACTGTGACTGGCCAGCACATTGTGGATGGGTGGCAGGTATTGTCCAGTATTGTCCTTATCTTGGACAACATCTTGGACAATAAGTAATAAGTTTTAAAATAATAACATAAGAATATAATAATTAAGTTTTGAAGCCAAGAATTTCAGCATATGCATAATCAAAAACACATCATTTACTTAGCTTTCAACTAAAAACTTCACAGGCAACAGTTAAAAATTAACCGGACTTGGGCATTGATTATCTGATTATCTGTTAATATATGAATAGACAAAGCTCCTTCTGCAGTATGTCCAACATTACATTTCAGACTTTAGTAGTGGAAATACAAAGAAATGTCTGTTTCTGAAACTAAATCACAGTCATTGTTTTCTTTCTGAAGAAAGGACAACAGCATTTGCCTCTTCTGCTTAAAAGATGGATGTCAAATCTTCTTTCCTTTAAATTATTCTTTCTTGGAATCAAATCTTGACTTGTTTTCCACATTTTCAACACCAAAAGACGCTTCCTTTGGTATCAGAAAGTGGACCTAAATCTTCCCATATGTCAACATAATCACTCCCATGGCTAGACTAAAGCTACTATGTCATATACATCCCTCTCTGTCTTCCTTACTTCCTCACAAGGGTTTCATTTATCCCATGATACCAGTCTGTGATGTTATATTGATTTGCAGCAGCAAACTTAGCAAAGGCCTTGTCTCAAGCTGTGATTGACAGTGCTGCCGCATGCGGGCTCTGACGCCGGAACTGAAACATTGACTGTAGGCAGAACCAAATCAATCAAGATCACTTAGGCATGACCAGCTCAGGCCATCGCTCCATAACCATGGCTGTCAGGTGACTTGTCAGATGGAGAACTGACTTGACTGCGGGATGAAAGGCCTGTGTAAACATTGTTGGGATCCAATGCATTTTCCCCACTAGAGCTAAGTTATTGACATGACTTCATTCTAATAATATTAAAAGCAGCTAATATCTTGCTAGCTAGAGAATTTACCAGAACTTCTAAACTATGTTTCCCACCCATGAAGGAACCATGAACAACACCAGTAGCATGATATATAGTTGTATTGCTTTTAAAATTGATCAGTGTGTGTTGTTTGAGATAAGAAGATTAGAAACTAGCTACGTTCATCTGGGTGCAACACCGCAATTATTTGTGAAACAGTGATAGGTTTGTAGAATGTTTCCACTGCAGTAATATCAGTGTACTGTGGCAAAGATATACGGTAGAGACACAAAGAATAAATACAAGGGATTGCATGCATTAATATTGTCTTGGGAGAACATTGCTTATAATAACAAAAGTTTCCCAAAAGTTTGCCGAGATGAATAACAACTAACAATTAAATGTGGAGGTGTATAAACATAGTCAAGTGCAGGCTACTGGGGGAATCCATGATGCATTGAGTGTTTCTTTTTTAATCAGCTTTTTCACTCACTAAGGCAGGACTCAGGATCCAACCCTAATGATATGCTTTTTTAAAAAAGGAAAGTTTTAAGCCTTTTTAGCGTATATTTCTTCAAATCTTTTAGCTTTTCAGCTCCATCTTTTCATCACTTCTTCCACACTACACTGCTCTACATGGTGCATGAGCGCACAGCAAAGGTCTGCCCATCTGCCCAAAAGTGGATCAGCCCACCGGGTAAATACCTGGTTTTCCAGATTACCAGTTCAGCCCTGTCTGTAAGCTAATCGATGCTTGGGGCTGGTAAAACCAATGGTGGGAAGTAGGCAAACAGTTTTATTAATGTTTTCTTTTTTAACCTAATCTCCTCTCCATTTGGGAGAGAAACATTGTGCTTTATCCTACTTTTCTACACTTTTTGCCATTTCCAGTTATTTCTAGTTAGTAGTTATTTTCACACCATGATTTGATTCATAAATTTAATGCATGAGTGTAGCCTTCTTAACCCTTTTAATGCATTTCATCCTGTACCCAAAAGAGTAAAATTGCTCAGATTTTCAACAAAATCCTACCCTAAAAAACTAAGAGAGCTGAGTAGTACATTCAAATCTAGGAGGCAGGTTTATCTTGCAGCCCTTTTTAAGGACCCATCACCCAAAACTTTTTGACAAAAGAACTTAACTTTTCAGGTGTTACAACTATTTTTCAGAAGAACAAGCAATTTAGGTGTCTGAAGAACATTCTGCTTCTATTCCATTCTTTGGTATGAATTGTTGAATACAGGATTTATTGTTGAGGTGTTACAGTGGCCAGAGATGACTATTGAAACCTTGAATAGCAAGGGAAGTCTTACATTTGTCAAAAAGCAATTCCAAAACACATGTTACTTTCATATAAAGACATAACACTTTATTAGGACTTTTAAAAGGTATTTGTATTGAAATGAATTAAATTAAATTTTATTTATATAGTGCCAAATCACAACAACAGTTGTTCCAAGGTGCTTTATGTTTAGTAAGGTAAAGACACTACAATAATAGCGCACTACAATAATTTAACATTAATTGGTAATGAATGATTAAAGTTGACATTAATTATGGAAAACTTGTGGTCGGTGAAACCATCAATATGTATTTAATGACGAATACAAAACTGCTTTGTTGGTACCTTCAAGAATTTATACTTCCTCTTTACTAACTTGACCACCAACAGATTTCTAGACTCTGTGGGATCAAGTCTTCTCTCTTATCATTATGAGTCTATGTGCTTTATGAGGATGCCTCACACTGATGAGGTCTAACTGCCTTTGTCTTTATCGGTAGCTAACTTAATAAACATTTTTATATTTCTCGCTGATCTCTTCTTTTTGATATACTACTTAGGCAAAGATATGATATATTTGGGGCAGTTCCCTGATGTATTTATATGCAAACACATCCCTTGCTCGTATTTAATAAGAACTTTTGCTGATACAAACCTGTATATCTAACTTTAGAGGTGCCTGCCTAAAATATTAAGGATTATCAGATACCTGAATCCTCCAGCCGTGGAATCCCTAATCTCTTCTCAAGCATGGAGAGGACTGCCAATTTCAGATGGTGTTGCTGGGAAAGATGAGGGATAGTTTTTTTTTTTTAAATAGTCTAATGAAGGCTCTTTACCCTCCCGCAGTGGACACAGTTTGATATTTCTCAATAGGCAGTACTACATTAGCCTCTGTCTGTCCATTTCCCATTTGACAGCATAACACAGCCAGACATGGAGTCGTGGAGGGAGCATAGTGGGATCAGGATTGAATGAGAAACCCACACTTTTCCTTTATTGTGAACCTCTTATTGTCATCTGAAGTTACCCCTTTCAGTAATGCAAATAGTACATCACATGGTAATAAACACCAGGCATTAAAAATCCATAAGGGGGCATAATATGAAAAAAAATGACCCTTTTTTTGTCTCCTAACTCAGTGATTTATTTGAACAGCAGTAGATAAGGGAAGATTTATGATTCATTTTCTGGCCACCTTTCAACAGCTAGCATAACATATTTGTATGCGGCCTGAGTAATGTTTGTGGTTCACTGGTTACAATCAACGCTGGGTTATAATAGCAGGGCAGCACCACAAACAGGACCTGACAGAGAGAGAGAGAGAGAGTAATAAGAGAAATAGGGTATTACATCAAGTATTCACTGTAAATTTGTTTTACTGTGTGCATTCGAGCTGGCACGTATTTATGTGTAATCTTTTCTTTCCCAGTTAATTATTCTGTTTTGGTATTATTATTTCAGAGCAATAATGCTAATTTTAAAAAAAAATCTACTATAGCCAACACATAGGACAATTTTATCATGTCTCCCAAAGGCAGGTTTATGTTTGTCTGATGTTCAGCTTGTCTTTTGAAGATGTGACCGTTAGTCTGCTGTTGACCTTGGTGACTCTGGCACTGTTCCTGCTCTCTTATCTTCCTCGCTCATCATGACTGCTGTAAAGCCAATCTAGATAAGGTTCTCAGGTCATGTGGACTCTTCAATCCCTCTACAGTCCCTTAATCCATCTCTTGAAATGACAAGCTTATGATGTAGTGTATATTCACAATACATGCAAACATATTCTCACCTTTCCAACAGAAGTCACAAAGACTCATATATCATACTATATTTCTGCTGCTGTTACCATTCATAGACAAGAAACATCAGAGCTGTCTAGTGTCAAAAGAGTGTCTTTAGTAGAAGTGTATGGATGTGTCCACAACAAATAGCTCAATCAAAGGATTAAATTGAAGCTCAGTGTATTTAAGTGTGTTGTAGTTTTTGCTTTGGTCTTGTCTTCGCCATCACTGACAGTGACAGGAGTAAAGACATTTTTTGTTCTTAAAGATATAGCAGACACAGAAAATGGTGTTTTCTCTATGTCATCCATCAGAATTTGAGCATCGTGTCACTAGAATATGTTTACATTCAACATTCAGGATCTGCAGATTGCATTCATCCATCTAATAACTTTACAGTGCTTGCATTGTAGGTTTAGTTTTATTCTTTTTTTTGGCAGGCATCACACAGAAAAACTCAAAAGCTGCCTTGTGCCAGATTTAGCAACCAGCTAATTTCCATTTGCAGCCCACAGAATCTGTGGTTCACCATCACCTTGTAAAGACACCTTGTAAAAGGTTTTTCCTTTGTCATCCATCAGTATAGAAGACAAATGAAAGGCTCTTGAGCTCTTATCTGAGGTTTGCTGGCTCCCTTGTGACAAATTCATTCGTACAAGAAAAAGGATCTACGCAACAGGTATTTGCCTTTTTACAGGTGTTCATGTTTGTGCAAGCATTTGTTAAGATTTATTTCCTCTTCAAAAACTGGCCAGTAAAGAAACTGACTGCTGCTATAGCAGTGCAAGAAACAAATGGTACCCGTGACCTCTAGGGTGGAATAAAAGAAGTTAAAAAACAAAGCAACGATGTTGACCTGGAATTTTATAAATGGGACAAGACTCTGACACACCCTGCTGTCTTTGTGTGAATGCAGCCTTTGATCCTTTGGAAGTTTCTCAGGGGAAATTAACGGGTATTCTTTTCACTCCGTAGAAACACTTTGGATTCTTTCACTGTTTCTGCAGTTTGAGTTTGTTTTATGATTGCCATGATTCTAAAACCATTTTGAAAAGAGAGAGAACAAAGCATTTTTTCTAATGTGTACTTAACTTGTACGTTTCACTTCTAATTTGATTAACAAATTCACCAGCATAAAAAAACCACAAAACACTCTTTGGAGACTACAGGCAGCATGAAGTCATGACAGTGATGCAATGAATGATTGCAGAGCCAAATGTGTCACAGTTACACAACATGTTACTATCAGCACAGATTGAACAAACTACAAGTAGTGGAAAAAAAAAAGATAACGCTGGGTCCATCTGTGCCGATACTTGAGTGTGGGCATATATTCGTAGTGTCACAGGCAAATAGAGTGTTTCACAGCAGGGAAGTATCGACCACATGCTGTTACTTGGAAGAAATGCTTTTGTGAGGGGAGACTTGGGGCGGGAGGATGGGCAGATTGATAGACAGGACCTATATAATGGCTCCTTTGAACTACTGCTGTTTTAGAAGTGTTTGCATCAGAGGTGTGATTGCATATGGTGTGTCATGGCATCTGAAAAATCAAGCAGGAATTAAGGGTGGCACTCCCTACTGTCTTTCATACCTGCCTTTATTGCCTCCTGTTTGGCTACTGGCAACACATCCAGCCACGTCAAGGACACCAGGATGCCCTTCATCAGTATGGGGAAAAGCAGAGTTTCTTTCCTCTGACTGCACCTCTGACAGGAACCTCACAAACCTTTGAGTGCGGAGTGATTTCACCTATGTACCTCTCCGTCATGAAATCACCAAGTATGATTCAACAAAGCTAATTCAAGGAGGTAAAAATAGAATCACTGCAGTGAAAGTCTTCTCATGGCAGTCGGAGGCAAGGAACATTACTCATACCTTTTTGGATGTGAAAGACATTAAAGAAATGAGTTAAATGAGTTATGTGGCTCATTTACATTTTACAGCTAAATTTTCATAATGTATGCATGCAGTAATGCAGGACTCTGGAGTAATCTAACCGGAGATTTCACTATGTGTAGCAGAATTGCAAAGTAGATATTATGGGTGTATCTCTAACAGAAAATAAGACAAATAAAGAGAGTTATATAAAAATATCCTCATTGGGCTTAATTTATTCCAACCATCACCTTACAACCACAGGTAAAACAATGAATTCATAAGAGCAAGATAAATGTGACAGCCTTATTACTTACAATATGAATTTATTATTTTAATGATGACTATCATTCACCAACAAATGAGTAGAAAATGACATTTAATAAGAAGAAAAAATACGGAATTCAAAAATAAATGTTGCAATTAAGTCACACCATTATCTTCCTGCATGTCCATTAAAAGAAATTGACAGGTGAACTGCATACCATTATGTTTGGCACGAACCAGAACCATCAGCTACCATTTCTCTCTTCCATTTCTTTTGTCACGGTTTATTGGTTCTACCTGACAGAGCAGGAAGGGGGGTCGGGAAATCTTAAGAAAGGCCGTTAAAAAAAAGATTCCATGGCAGGTTAGCATTCAGATCCACTTTTCTTTAGCTTTATTGGTCATGCAGCAATGCAATAATGTACCATTAAGATACTGACGCAAGAAGCAGAAGAGCATCACTGGTTTGGTATTCAGGAGGTTTGGTATCCTGTGCGGTGAAGTGGAGAGGACTGACAGCAAGCAAACAAGTGAAAGTATGTGTCTGTCAGGCTTTATTGACTGCTGTGATCAACCTCAGGGTTACACTGTAAATAAAACATGCTTTACTCTAAATAAGAGTAAAGCAGAGAGGCTAAGCCGATTAAGAGCAAAGTACAAGAAACTGACAGATTTCTCTGTTAAATGCGTTCCTACATAACCACAATAGCAAAAGCAATAGCTAGGTTTCATTTGACGTAGACGTGACGTCGACGTAAAGCGCGAAATTTGACTGGCGGTCGGAAGTGAAAAAGATAAGCGCAAAATCACAGACAGACAGTACGCAAAATGCCTATGTCCTGTTGTGTTTACGGATGCTCCAGTAGGTCGACCAGAGAAACCGATAAACGGTATTTTAGGGTACCAAAAATAGCCCAACGAAGAGGAGAAAAATGGAAAATTCTAACCGAAAAACGTAGGAAAAAATGGATTTTAAATTTACGTTTACAGTCCGGAGGAGCAGAGTCTGCCAATGCCCGTGTCTGCAGCGACCACTTCGTCAGAGGTAATGTTATGTTTGCAAACGAACTTATTAGCATTAGGTTGTCGTTAAATTCTCGTTTACTTAGTGCTTTTAAGTTAGTAGTCTAATATTGACTTGATTGGGACTATAGGCTGCCCAAGTGCTTTGGATGACGAAGAGTCGGAGGACTGGGCTCCGACGGTCAATCTCGGCTACGAACGAAAACCCAGATCGGAATCGGCAATTACCCAAGTCTTCAGAGGTGTCTCGTTAGACCTCTGGGAATGGTTTACCTTGAAACAAACAACTGTCACTCTAACGAAGTCCTAAGGATGTGGCATGTTTGTTGACGTTAAAGCCGCTACCGCTAACTGTTAGCGTGTTTAAGATAAAGCAATATAAGAACAAACACTCACCCTTGCAAACACCAAACTGTATCCATCACGGAGACGTTTTGTTCCAAGGTTGTGGACCCACCCGCTGACAAAAAAATTGTACGCCTCCAGACTCTTGAAAGCTTTCATTTGCTGCCTAGTGTAGTAAGAAGTCTGGAGGACCAAGTAGTTGGTGATATCCACAGCCTCGATAGTAGGCAAATCCTTTACTTCTGTGGTGTATTCGGACATTTTCAAAGAATACGGATCACGTCCGATATATTTTTTAACTATCTGTTTATATCTCTCCCGAGAAACGGGGTCTAAAGTTGCACAATAGCTGCTCTCCTGACTCTCCACAGTGTCCTCCATGTTTACTTCCGCCCTCCACTCAAAAATCGCGCTGCCTCCGCACGTCATCAGAACCACGTGACCGCAACCCAACTATAAGCAGTTCCTTCCATTTTTCAGTGTCTACAACAAAAATAATACTGAATATTATTATACTACATCCACCTTCACTTATAAATGACTTTTATAGGTCATAGTTCTGACCTATAAATTAATATGGCAAGAAGATTTTCTTTATTTTTTTTTTCTGAATATAGTTGTATTATAGTGTTTTAATGAGAAAGTTATGCTGCAAGCCAATTACTATTGTTACCCGGGGGCTTATGTAGTTTTTTTGTATGGCTTTTACAACCCCTATTCCAAAAGCAGTCAAACACTGTAAAATGTAAATAAATGCAATGATTTTTAAATCTTATAATAGTTTATTCACGGTGGAACATAGAAAACATAGCAAGTGTTTAAACTCAAACATTTTTTCTATTTCACAAAAAATATTAGCTCATTTTGAATTCGATGGCATCGTCACAATGAGCAGATGTGAATTCTGCAATGGGCCACTGCATGTTCCTTTAATCGTTCTCTGTGAAGAGAGTTTACGGTGCTGTCCACAAATGCAGGTCAAAGCTTTTTTATGCAAAGCAGAGAAATTCTGGAAGACATGGACACCACATCCTCGGGGCTAAAGAGCAGTGAGACCATCAACTCTTTTTATCAGCACACATTTTAAAAGCCTGCATCTCTGATGGCATGGGGGTTTGTTTGAGTCTATGGAATTGGTAGCTTGCGCATTTAGAAAGGCACCATCTGTGCTGAAAGGTAAATACACATTTTATGGTCCCATTCAGGTGATGTCTTTTTTCAGGGAAGGCCTCGTATACTGAACCCAGAACTAAGGTAAACCACATACTACATCTTAAACACAAGGCAGACTTCCTGAACAGAGTGGCCTAAAGTAGAGATCTGTCGCTAATTAACATTTTTTAGTGTGTCATGAACAGTGTTGCTCAAGTTACTTGAAAATAGTAATGAGTTACTAATTACTGACTACTTCTCCAAGAAAGTAATCCCATTACTTTACTGATTACTTATATCCAAAAGTAATTTTTTACCTTATTACTTTGTTACTTTTTAAAAACATGATACACATCTTGAATACGTAATAAAGCAATAGACCTTTCAGCCGAGTTCTATTTTTTCTGCATAATCCATCAGATAAAATTGAATCAAATGAAAAAGTCTCTTTTTAAAACTTGTTTTATTAGTTTTAATCTCGTAACTTTATGCACATTGCATCAAGCAAAAATTTAATTATATGCAACTTTGACTTGAAATCTGTTGAACATTTAAACCTATTTTCTGCATTTTCCAGCATACAAAATAAAATAGTTTTTTTTGTGTTTACACTCACTCTTTCAAATAGATGCAAGTAAAACACAGCAATAAATAAATCAAATCAAATATTCAGTGGCACTGAGTCCTGTTGCTCTTAAATCTATTTTCACCTGTTTAGTTTGAGTGAGGCTGCTGGAGGTTTGCCCGGTGCTGCAGTGGTCATGTCAGTGGGAGGATCACATTCCCGGGGTGGCGTGCTAGGTGCTTGCTCAGATTTGAAGTTTAATTTTTCACTGTAGAAAGACATTTTCTTCCCACGCAGAGTGTACAGAGGACACTAATGTTTATGTCAGAGTAATGTCAGTACTTCCAAGCTTTAAAAGCTGCACGGTCGTACTCTTTCCCGCACTCCATCCATTGTTGATCTACACACGTCTGGTGCTATCACGGACGTCGCATGCTCATACGTCATTGTCATGAGACACTCTCACAAACGAAATCACTGTTCAGCAATGCAGCATGCTTACGGGAAAGTAACAGTAATCTAATTACTTAAACAAATAGTAATCCCTTACTTTACTCGTTACTTGAAAAAAGTAATGGGATTACAGTTACTGCCCATCTCTGGTCATGAAAAGAAAACTACAACAAAGATGATCAAGGACTGTTGAGCGAATAGACTCCTGTATCGGACAAGAACTTGACAACATTGATCTCACAGATGTTTACAAAGTGTTGTTAAAAGAAGTAAACATGCCCTGTACCAACTTAAAGTGATACATTTTCTCTGTATAAACAAGTTTTGATAAGTTTTCTGTGTTTTACTGTGAAGAAAATAAACAGTAGGCTTATGTTTATTTTAGGTTACATTGTGTCTTTACTTACATCTTACACAGCATTCCAGCTGTATTTGAAATTTGCATTTGTAAATGAGAAACCCAGTAAACCCACACTTGTTAGCATAATGCATAGAAACCATAAAAACTTTAAGCTCTTACATAATATGGAATGGAACTGAAACTCACAACTTATCTTACTCTAAGGAGCTAATATTTGTTGGTCTGCTGCATAGAAATTAACATAAATCTTATTTAGAGTCTATGGAGAAACTCAACCTCATTTGATATCTGCACCTAGAGGAAAAATATTGCTGCACACAACAGTCTTTTTGTTCACTCATAGTCAGTAATAAATCATCTCTTTTTTGGGGATTTCCTGACCTATTTTTCCTATAATTTCCCTTATGAGAAATAGTGAGCAATGAATAAATCAATTTAAAACAAATTATACTGTACAGTTTGAGAATAACAAGTGAAAGAAGGGAAAAACGGGAGATAAAGTATTAAGCCATGAATTTGATAACTGAGCAAAAAAATATTAGATAATGTGGAGTCTCATTTATAAGCCAATAAAGTTTTATTTTGAATATCACTGATTAGTTCAGACAAATAAAGACTGGTGAGGTAAGATGAAAATCAAAAAGCATTTTAAGATCTTAAACTGTTATCAGACTGAGATGAGTGAAAGACTGTTTCCTGGGAGCTTAATTGAAGAATTATTAGAAAATGACAAAAGTCAAATAATTTGAGCTCAAAGAAAATATCTCATCTGGTTTCATTTAAACACCAAATGCCTTCCATTTCATTTTGAAGTAGCCCAAGATTCCACAAGGTTTTCATGCAATACTAAATTTTTGGTTTTAACCACCACCACAAATATCCCATGTGTAAGCAAAATTGGGGTAATTTCCAGTTTATGTAGTTTCTAGAGCTAACTTTATTACATAGTCAAAAAGAACCCTGGACTGTATTACTTCTAAGTGAGGGATTTTCAAGCAAGAAGAATTAGCTGGGGGAGTGTTTGAAAATGTAGTACAGTCAGTAGACATGTAGTTCAAGCTTATTAAGCATCCTGGACTTAAGGGTTAAATGTACTTATGTATGGAGTAGCAAGTGCAGAAGTACCCTCAGACATATTATGTGGCACTTCACAACAATTTACCATATGTGTATGGTCATTTATTGACCTTCACATTCTGAAGTCATATATACAGTGAGTTTTTTCTGTGGGATATGCACAAAACAACATGGCTGACATTGTGTGAGACCCAGCCAACAGCTAACAAAGACAGACAGCCATTCATGCTCACATTATACCTGTGGTAAATTTAGACTAACCAATTAACCCAACATTCTTGCAGAGGAAGCCAACGCATGCAGAGCAAACCCATGCAGGCACAGGGAGAACCTGGAAATGCAGTAAAGGCATTAAAACGCTTCATAGAGAGGCCTTGGCTGAATATAGAATCTTCTTGCTCTGAGACAGCACTACTACTACATCTCTATGTCATCTAACAATTTAATTTCTGTTTATTCTTTTGGCTAAATTCATCTTATCCAATTTGTGGGGTGTCTTTATATAATAGGCAGTTACCTCAGACTTTGGTTACAGGCTGTGTTGGGACAGACTGCTCATTGAAGTGGTTAATGAATTTGGAGGAGGAAAATGGACAAGATAACTATAGGAAGAAGGGTATTTGACTGACTCATACTGGAAAGTGACAGAGCAGCTTTGAATAAAAACATTTTTTTTTCTCTGTCTTAAAGTGATGCCTATAAATGGATGTAAAATACTACTATACTATATAAAGCTGAATTGGGGACACTGGGTAAATCAGTGTCTATTAAGTACACTGTAAAATTATATCTGAGATGATTTTTTCACTATAGTTCATTTTCAAGCCCTAATGTATGTGGAAGCTATCCATCCATCCGTCCGCTTCTCCTTTCCAGGGTCGCGGGGGGCGCTGGAGCCTATCCCAGCTGTCATAGGGCGAGAGGCAGGGGACACCCCGGACAGGTCACCAGTCTGTCGCAGGGCTAACACATAGAGACACAGACAACCTATCCCCACTAACTGCATGTTTTTGGACTGTGGGATGAAGCTGGAGTACCCGGGGAGAACCCATGCAAACACGGGGAGAACATGCAAACTCCACACAGAAAGACCCCGGCCTGATGGTGGAATTGAACTCAGGACCTTCTTGCTGTGCGGCAGCGGTTCTAACCACCGTGCCACCGTCCTTCTCTTTTTTGTCTTCTTTGCATCCTACTTATTCTGCTGGTACAGGTACATTACAACTAGCATTGTGATTTATTTTAGGATTATTCACACAGAATTGAAGATATATTCAGTGCAAACAGTTCAGATTTAGGTTTTTTAGTAGTATACATGTCTTTTTTTAAAGGCAACATTTGAGACCAGAACAATTTAAGTGTATCTTTTTCTCTGGACGAAGCCAAAAACTCCCCACAAAATAACAGAGCCAATAGATCCCATTATTGTAGAGGCTCAGGGTTTAGGTTCTCTCTTAAATTTGTCACCATTTAGCAATAACTATAGTAAAACTTTTTTCTTGTCAGCTGACATAACATTAGATGTGTGCTAATAATTCCAGATGGAGGTATATGGTATAACAGAGAAAGAGGAAGCTTTAGAGGAAACACTTCCAGTCATAAAGCACACAGAAAAAACAGTGCACCACCATTCTCTATGAAAGATTCACAACTTGTCAGCAGTGGGAAGACTCTACACTAAAGAGACACTGTAACCTTTTCCTATCTGCTCTTGCAGACCTGTCTGAGAGGCCCATTTTCTCAGCGGGGTTCAGTCATGGAGGAGATGGTAGTGGCAGAGAGGGTTTTCCCAAATACACTCTTCATCTCAAATGTTACTCACATTATAATAAAGCCGAGCTCGAACCTTTCACGTACTCAAACACTTACACACTTTGAATCATCTTAGGAGACTACCGGGGCCTCCACATCCCTTGAGATGACTGTGAATAATTGATTTTAACCAGGGAGACGTTTGCACCCCCCCCATTTCCATATAGAGGAGAGTTTCGAGGAGGTGATTCAATAGTTGACTGATACTTGCAACACTTCACCAAAGTTTGAGAAAGTACACTTTGTAGGCCTAGGATTTTTCCCCCGAGGAATTTGCGAAATAATATCAAGTTTCCGTGAGAAATCTGAATGAAATTTTATCGCGTTCACTTAGATGTCAACATTTAAAGTAACACGGTACTAAAGCAAGTCTTGCAATATACTAAGTAGATGATATGCACCAGAAATGTTTAAGAAATCAGAATATTGCCATGTTTAAGGACTTTTGCTGGAACATTTTATGCCCTCAGGATAACTGGTGCAAAATGAAATAAATAAGCAAAAACATAAACCCCAAAAAGACAACAAAGAACATTTTCACTGGTGTCACGGTTATCTAATCAGATTTCACCTCACTCTTACTGAACTTGGAGTTTGCTTAACTTTTTTCAAAAGGCTACATTCCCCTGTGGTTTCTCTTTCCACCGCCTTCAGTGTTGTCTTTCATTTCTGGGTCATGAGAGGGAAAACAGACTGGGGCGTTTTTGATGTGTCGAAACGTTTCCTGTAGAAAAGGTGTGTAAACACTCAGCAGCTCACTCAGGAGGTAAACATGACGAGGCTTTATTACCCTAGTTTCCACAACTTTGATGTTTGGGAGATGGCATTAGCATTCTGGAGGGAGGGTGAGCTTCGTGCCGTGTTTATCTGATTTCCCTTAACCTAGGAGCTTAAAGCAGTCCATCACAAATTTTTGTGCTCTTAGTCCTGAGTCCTTTTCTGATTATTCTCTTGCTGTTTAGTTGCCTCTGGCTGCTGGTAACAGTCAATCTGACATCAGACATCATTTCTGAGAAACTGGAGGGCAAATATGTGCTGCCCTTTTAAAAGATGATATCTCTCCGATATCATAACACCTGCATTACTCTCAGTTCTGGGGCTTTATGAGGACTAATGGGCATCCAAACCATTTAAAATATGATTGATGTACTCTTAATGGAACGTTAAATTTCATAAAACGCCTGGGGGATAACCCTTCCATGACTGGCAGCACAGGTTTCCTGATTTTTACAAATAGTGGCCTGGGTAATAAAATGCATGCAGAGTATTAGTTATGCATTTAAAACTGGTCACTCTGGACTCTTGCGCTTAGCTTGGAGTCATTTGGTGTCAATACTGTAAGCCCTGAGGTATCATAGTTCAGAAACCAGTGATTTAAAAAGACTAATCAAATACTGGAATGTGACTGCAGTCAAAAATGATTCAACAGAAATTGAATGGTGAAATTACTTTTCCACAAAATTACAGACAGTAGTGTTCGATTCTTCAAACCCTAAAGCAAGTAAGTTCATTTAAAAAATATCTGTGCATGAACACTATTTTGTAGTTAAGGTTCTAGAACAATAATGACAAGTTTAGAAAAAATATTGTTACGCTTTGACTAATATTACACAAAATTTGTGCTTTTAGGCCAAGATGCTGCAGGCAACTAAACTAAACCTAAAAACTGAGTGCTTTATACACATTATGAACTAAACTTCAGCTGAAGGCTAATGAGAGAACACAAAATTGAGATGTTAACTTAACAAACTTATAGAAGCATCCAATACGAAATCAGTATTGAGGATGTCTTTTGTATTACTTTGTAACATGTGACATGTGAAATCTCTATTTCACAACATGATTGCCTGAAGTTGGCAGTTTTTGAGCAATAATGAAGGGAAAAGGTATGTTTAGTTATCATATTTTACAGTAATTTTTAACAGAAAAAACATGTAATCTGATTACAATAATAATAACTTTAGGCTTGCTCATTTTTACAGGTTTGCAAATGTTCTCTGAACTCATCTGTGACTTTTATTTGTTTTTATTTATAAAGTTATGTTTATAAAACCAATTCATCAGTAAATAGTTTCTCCTTGCATACACAGGCTTTATGAATAACAAGATAATACAGGACAGGTAAACATAAATGTCAAAGCATAGTACAAGATGTGAAATATTTCGAATAATGCCATTCTGCATGTTCAAATGACTTTATTTCCTGTCTTTTATGACAGCACCTCAAATGCACGATTTTTAGTTGGATCATCAAGAGCCTGTTACTTCAGGGAAGAACCAGCCTGCATCTGTTTGCCACCAGGGGTTGCTATTTCTTTCTTCCACAAATAAAGAGGTTTTCTTTTCTTCTAAATCCAATCTTTTTTCCCCTCCTACACCTCCTCCCGGCGGAAGCTCCCCAAATAGCAAAGCAGCACTTCAAACAGACACCAACATCCAAAAAACCGTTGACAGGGTCCAGCTTGGGGCTGTCCAGTTAGGGAAGGAAAGAGAAGAGGGCGTGACGTGATGATAAATACAAGCCAAAACACCTTGGGAATACATGTTTGGGCCTGCAGTGCAGCTTATGTTGATCCTGTAGCTTCATTCAGAGGCGGATTCAGTGCAGGCGCCTACTGAGAGAGCCGTAATTCCCTCGCAGACTGGAACTCCTCTTCCCACAGAAACTTTTAAGAATGGCAACACCAGGCCAACCACGTTGGTCGTGGGGAGACACATAATCTCCAAAGAAGGCTGATGCCACATCTCAGTGTGGTGCAGTGCGAATGAATAGTGTGGAGGAGAAATCCATGATAGGGCTTAGTCACTAATGTCAGACTTTTGTCAGCATTTAAGGCAACCAAAGGAACTTTTTTGTCATTCATACATCTTGAAAATGCCTCACCTAATTACATAAACTGGCTTTAATGCAGAGCTTTATTGACATAAGCCTGTTAAGAGGGTTTCAGAAACGACCAGATTCGTCTTTCCTGTTTCTCCCAAACAGACAGGAAAAGCTTTTCTCTCCATCTATTCCCTTCAGACTCTAGCCGTCTCTGGCTCCATGCATATAATCCTAGACCAGGTCAATGGCTTGCAATATGGGCCATTATTCACTCCAGTACATTTTCTCTGTGCTGGTCAATAGCCAAGGACGTAGTCGGAATTGAAAAGTTTATTTCTTTCACGAGAGCAGAGGGATCTGACCACAGGGGCAGCATCACAACAAGCCCTCAACTTATGTACTCCACAGTTTTTATAGAAAAATGGTGCCCGAGGAGGCCCACATTTTACACATGCATCTTGGTTTGTTTATTTGTCCCTTTTCCCTGTCACTCAGGTGATTTAAGACATTTATTTATTTGATATTTATTAGGAAATAAGGTAAATCCTCAGATGTAATAACTTGTGGCAGGTAGCCTGACATGAAATTGCAGTCTTTCACTTCATTTACTTTTAATCTGCAACAATTCAATCAGGCAGCTTGTGTGTGCACCCGGGTTCTTCCTTGTGCTTTATCCTTGTTATATGCCTTTCTTTTTGCTCATTTGAGGATGAGATGTGTGGAAAAGGAGCGTGAGGATTTCAATTTGGCCCCATTGCAGTCAGGATAGCTGAGAATAACGAGAATAACAAAATCAGAGAGGTGTACAGTAAAGGTAAGATATACCTGATTTTACTCAGGGTAACATTACACCATTTGTGTAGCAGATAATAAAATGTAAGCCATACCACATTTGTGTGTGGTAGCAAAGCTTTAAATAGATTTTATACCTCTGATTTTGCATGATTAAAGCAAATGACTATAATCTGTATTAGCCTTCTGTACTGTTATGACTACTGTCTCATCTATTTTCTCCAAAGTCTGCTGGATGATTATGTAGTTATAGAAAAAACAGAGGGCAGAGCAGCCTGCAAAAACTGAAATCCCATATTAATACTGTATATTTCAAAAGCATGACCAACAGCTACCATGGGGCATGGACAAATGTAATTTGCATCTAAAATCAGATTTGTTTTGTCTTGTGGTTTAACTATTTTTGTCTTTAATGACTTATTTCTTCTTCTTTACAAAAAAAAATTCTCTTTGTGTCTCTGACCAGATGGATAAATGTAGCAAAGGCGCCAGATTATTGCTGACTTTAGGCAGTTGCAATCTTAGTAGCCTATTTCTTACTGTGTTACCAACATGCATACTGAATCAGTTACTACTAATCTGGAAATTAAATCCTGTTTAATGCTACTGACTGCATTTTCAGGCCATTTTGATAAAGACCTTTAATCTACTCTATATGGTTAATTTGTGAAAACAATGACTAATTGTATTCCTCTTTTTGTTCATTTTCCTCTTTATCAAAGATGAGAAATTCTCTTGTCAGGCACTCTTGGTCCTACAGCGTTCCTTAAGCAACGGGATGCAGAATTTTATTGTTTCAAATGATTAACTCAAGCGCAAGTTATAAACTTTACATTGAATAATGAATGACACTGAAAATCTCTTTACAGAAACCAAATGTGCTTGAATGCACATTAAGGTTTAGGCTTGTGTTTTGCAACTCTCAGTCTTGCTTATCAGCAGATGAAGACAGCAGGGGCAGACTGCTGTAGGGTAAAGCATGGTGAATGAGAGAATTCAGGGGTTTAATGAAGAAAATATTGGACTCTTGAATCCACAGTGCAATCATTTGGCTTCAGAAGACTTGGATAATTATGCCAAACTGTTTAGGTTCATTTGTTTGCCATTTTATACACTTTTGGAACTCAGAAAGAACATGCTCAGCTGATTCAAACTGGGACTTTGGTTGTTAAGAGTATAATGTGCCAAAAACACCACCACAAAAATCATTACGTGGGGTGACTGATATTTGCTTTCAAGACTAGCTCTCAGCGCAGCATCAGCTCTCCTCTGCTTTTGTTTCTCAAGGTAATTAGAAAGTATTGTGGTCCAAGAAATTTTCAAAGCATGGAACAAGCATGGATCTCTTCGGATTTGATCTTGTTATCATAGACTGAGACATTAATGTTGAGATTGGGATTCAGAGGAAACCATACCATCTGTTATAGGCCTAGTACCTGAACAAGAAGTTCTAGTCGACAAAAATGATATACAGTCATGAAAAAAAAGATTTTTTTCACAGGACACTATGCCGTACTGAGAGCTACATCACAGACTCTACAGGACTCAGCATGTTAAATGTTAAAGTTCATGGCAGTACAATTAGAAAAAGATTGAACATGTATGGAAGCATTCCCACCAGGAACCTGGAATGTCATTTGGACAAATGAAACCAAAATAGAGATGTTTGGTCATAACTCACAATACTATGTTTGGCAAAAGCCAAACACCCTATTTCAGTTGCCAACCGTGGTAACAGAGGGGTGATGATTTAGGGGCTTGTTTAAAGTTGAGTATGAGCTTTTCTACTAAAGTATTGCAGAAGCCAAATGTGGGGCCATCTGTCTGAAAGATAGAGCTTTGCCCAAATTGGGTCATGCAACAGGACAATGATCAAGCACGCTAGCAAATCTAGAATAGAATGGCTGGAAACAAAAAGAATCACAATGTTGCAAAGGCCCAGTCAAAGTCTAGTCCCCAACCTCACTGAAATGCTCTACCAAGACTTTAAGAGATCTGTGCATAAGCTAATGCCTGCAATAATGTCTTAAAGAAGAATGTGCAAGAATTTATCTACCGAGATGTGAGAGACTGATAAAGCCACACAGAAAATGATTACTTCAAGTTATTGCTGCTAAAGGTGGTTCTACAAGCTACTGAATTCACAGGAAAAAAACAGGACAGTTAAGAGTTTTTTCCCTTTATTATGTAGAACACTGACCGACAGAGTTTAGAGTCATTGTCATGCAACAGAAATAAATTTTATGATAATCAAACACCTCTGTCCCCAAAGAAGGGCTAGGGTGAAGGTAGTTACAAGACTGGGTGAAAAAAAAAAAGCTGAACAGAAGATTAAAAGAAATAAGCAGGTTTTATTAAAAAGGAGTTAACTTAAAGAGACAGCTGTGCCACCACAGATAATAAAGCAAAGGATGCCAACAGACTAAAATATGCTGAAAAGAAAATAGATGGTTGAGCAAACCAAAGAAAAAGACTGCTGGAAAAAGGCACTAGCTACTCACTAGTAGCTGAAACCACACTACTAAAAGTCACTACTCTTAAGGATGGCCCACACTGAGACTGAATGACTCTTCACCAGCTTTTATACTGCAGGGAGGCTAATTACTGAGTGGAGCCAGCTGTGCACTGGCTCCTCAAGAGAAATGGGCGGCAGTTGAGTCTGTGGTAGAAACAGGGCACACCCACACAGCACACTGAAGACCTGCTCAGCTAGAGCCATAACAATCTCACTTATGGTAATGCATGGGTGATAAGAAGTAAAGTTCAAAAAACTTTTCAACAGCACCCATTTTAGTTTTGTTATATTTATGTTTTCTTACATGTATTTTCATTTGCATCCACAGCAGTACTTAAAAACCAAAGTGAGAGGGTGCTGGATTTGTAGGATCAGCTGACATCTTGTGCCAGAAAGTGTATAAAGTGTATGAATGACCTTAGCTTATAGGGGGTAATCATTAAACATTTTCAGTGACAAAAGGGCCCTGTGATGCATTGGAGTCAGAAAATTGTGGCTATTGGTTCTGAAAGTGGTCTGACCTTCAAAGTTTCCTCCTGTCAAGAGAGCTTTAGGTGGACTGTTTTTGCAGAAATAAAAGGTGCCACATGTCACCCGAGGATACAAAGTTGGCGGTGCCCTTTTGTGTGCAGCCAGCGGTTCCTGGACACTGCTGACTCTGTCAGACTGACCAATGGTCTGTTAAACATTTGAAAATGCCAGCCAGCGCTTTGGATATTTTTATATGCACACTTGGAGTGACTGAGTTTGGAGGAGTCCCAACTTTTATGAAACATCTCAGACTTTGGAGATTACAATTGATCAGGTCTCTTTCGACTTTGTTCACCAACTCCCAAAATAGGTGCTTCTTCAACTGCTACAATATGCATTCACCCCATTTTAATGTTTTTTTTAATTGTCTGTTAAAGGGTGCAGACAGTATTTATAACTTTAACACAAAAAGATAAGATGAGTGAGGTTGAGTCCAAATATGAACGTAGCAGATACACAAAGAAACAAACTTAAAGTGGAGTTCAGTAACACAATTGTCACTCTTTGTCAGTTGCCACTTGGAAATATTGGTAACTTGGAAGTATTACAATGTCTAAGATCACATCTCTAGGTTAACTACTATACGTGTTTATTTGCTCTTTGCTTGCTGCTGGTGTTGACAGCACCTTAAAGGCAGTACTGCCCTGCCAAATGCCAAACACGTCTATTTAGAGTGTTGCTTTATTTTATTGGACAGTGGAAGTGCTACATAAGCCTAAACGACTTTGTAAAAAAACTTTTTTTTTATTTGCTAAATCATACAAAGAAATCAGTTTGTAGTCAGCTATTAATATTTCAATCAATTTTTTGCATTTTGTCAAAATTTGTTTGTTTTTTTTCTTAGCCACCCCTACAGTGATAATAGGGATTATTATTATAGGGTCTGGTTAAGAAAATGATAAAGGAAACTAATGTTAAAACAGTTACTGTGAACTTTGAATGTAATTTTTTCTTTGAATGGAAATTTTTCTTTGATAACAATAATAATGATAAAAGTAATAATAAATGCTATATAAATAAACGCTATACCGTACAATAACATATATTGATAAAGTAAGAACATTTTCAAATGCACTGAAAAAAGGTGAAGTGCAAGAAAGAAAGAAAAACGCATCTGAAACCTACCTGAGGTATTCTACCGAAAGAAAAAAAAATAAAGTCAGTAATTAATCAAATAGCAATTAGCATTGTGCTACATCTTAACCACCACAGAACTGCTAAGCTACAGCTGTTCATTTCAGAGGGTCACTCTGCACTGTTATGCAGCTGAGTATCCAACTGGAGAAGATGACACAAAAAAGCTGCACTGACTTTTAACTCCCTTTCTCTTTTAAAAACTATAAATCACTTCCTACTCTTGTGATCCCAGGAGTCAATTTACACACTGACCGCAGTCTGAGCAGCTAAATTGGCAGTATTGTGTATGCAGCTTTGAGTCATTACAAATGTTCTAGTGCATAATAAGTGCTATGCCTTCAGCCTTATGGATTATAATTTAGGCATTTGGGGTTGCAAGCCATTCATCCCCCCCGGCTTTCCAGCGGTAGAAGGAAATCAACCATACACCCACCATTCACACGGTAATCAATCACACTTATGGTTTTAGTGTATGCTCAGGGTGAGAGTAATTAAAAGAAAAAAAAGAAGAAAACAAAGATCAGAGAAACCGACAGGGCAGGGAGGGTGTGTTGCGTTTATGTGCTGTGTGGTGGGATTGCCTGCGTCCACACGCTGAGCGTATAAGTGTGTGTGTAAGTACGCATGTATGCATGTTATGTGAGAGACAGAGTGACGGGGGCGAGACAGAGAAGGGAGAGACTACATATCTGATCCACACAGAGAGCTTCCTTTCACAAAAACACTGAAGACTGAACAACTGGATTGCACTGCGCCCAGTGCTCACGACCAATTAAGAGCCAGCGAGTAATTATTGTCTGTGAGGATCCGGATGCGCCCTACTTTACCTGCCATCATATCGGGCTTTTAAGACACATTTAGATCTTTTATGCTATTCACTCATCATTAAAAAAAGATTTTTAACACGTCGTTTCTGTGGATGAAGCTGGCTGGAGCCTAAGGACGGAGTGCGTCAAGTTAGCGCATGTATCCAACAAGTGGATGCATGTGTTTCATCACGGCAGACAATCCTCGGGACTAAAAAACACAAGAAATCGATGGATTCATAACCCGCAATTTTATCACAATTGTTGTTTACAGCAGAGACGGAAAACGTGCTAATTAGCTCAGATGTGGAGGTTGTCTGAGCTGATGGTGATGTTTCTATGTGCGCATTTTCTCGGTGTTCTGCACTGCTCCGTTAACTGACTTTGTGTGTTATTCCTTCTAAACATATAACAACTGCAGAGAGGTAAGAGCCCCCCCACACACATTTTCTTGCTCTTCATTCATTGACCAAAAGGCATATTGAGGCGGACACGCTGCGGAATCCACGTTTTCCCTTCGCACCCCAGCCCCTCATCCATGGATTTGCTTTTCCGTCGGTGACTGAGCGGGGAAGTTAGGATCCTCTCTGTAGACATTTCTGTATGACGAGGGCGCAGGTGGTATCCAGAGGTCGCAGCCATGCCGATGCATCCAGTCACCTCCACGCTGATGTACCGGGGGATCTGCACCATCCCTGACATTCTCTCCTACAGCGCGCCGGTGAACCTGCCTGAAGACGAAGTTGAAGGTGAGAATAATGATACCTGCTCACATAGAACTGAATGTTATCAGGACTTGGGAGTATACGGGAGGTGTTAATTTGTGCAGCGGCAGTGTATGTGGCCGCGGTCAGCTCCTGCGGTGGAGTTCCTTTAAACAGACGCGCGGTCAGGACCTTGGACAGCGCTTGGAGAGCTTTGATTTAATACACAAGTATCGAGACTAGAAGTGATTTGGATTTTAAGGGCACTTTTTATTTTCACAGTTCCCTTTCTTTATCTTGTTATATAAAACAGAATGTGCTACAATAATCCTCATTTTCGATTTTTTTTCACTGATTGAATCTAAAAAAAATGTTTTCAGTCTATTCACATTATCACATCATTATTTTCCATAAGTTCAAGCAGGATTTTTTAGAAAGGAATTTTGTTATAAAACGTTGCTCTATGAGGTTAGTGATGCATTGGCTCGATCTAGTACCAGAAGCTAGGGCTGGAATTCACTGGCCTGTTAAGCCTGGCCACACAGACACTGAATGGTTTAGAGATATTTTATGTATCTTATCCCCATCTTTCCTGAAGATTGTGAAGCATTTGTCCCACATCTGCAAGGTTATTAAATTAAGTAACAGGGTAAATCCCATCATTTTTAAAAAAGTTGAATATATCTGAAACATCAGAAAACACAGTTAACGTCCACAGCACTAAATATCAACACCAAGAAGCATGCTGAAAAATGACAGCTACACAGGACAATGTGTATTTCAGGATCATGAGAGTGTTTATCCCAGGAGTGCTTGCAATGTGAACCTGTGACATCTGCACATTATCATACAGCAGCCCCTGAGACATGACTGAAGTCCCCAAGTGGATGTGATTAGAGGAAGTTCTTGTTTTGCTGCCATGTTTTCAGTGTGTTTATGCTGTAAGCTGACATATTAATGCTAAATGATTCGTCCCCTGCACCTCTGATCCTTTTCCCCCCATAATGATTAAACACACTTTCTTTGAAAAACAAAGGACAAACACATTTCTGACAAATTCGACTCCTTCGCTGGACAGATTCAGAGAGATGAGTGGGCACACAAACCTTTAAAAGTGATGTGGCTTTTCTTGACAGCTGCATTTCATGTATATGTGTGAAGTACAGACAAGTCTGGTCTTGTGAAAAATGTCTGTCTGTGAGTGCTGGAGCAGAGACACCAAGAAGCAAACTGCTAATGTTACCTGCAGGTGCACACATTTGGAATGACAGAGTTTTGTCTCACATAAACAGGTTTGCATTTGCAATACTTGCAAAGAACCACTTGTAAACACATAATACGGTTGGCACCTTCACACTGAGGTTGATGTTAATTATAAAAGCTGAGTGGAAGAGGCCAAATATATATTGGTTTTGACTCCCAGAGGTTATTCAAAGGCAGAACAGCCCCAGTGCATTTTGAACATTATCTGTTTCAGAAAACACCAGAAACATCCAGAAAAGCTAAGACACGCAATACACATCTCCCTTGTTCATTTAATGCTTATTGCCTTTTTCTTTTCTTTCTTTTTTTGCTTTGAAATCCAAAAAATAAATAAAATAAAAGAAAGATAAAAGAGATACATGTCAATGCCAAAAGTGATCCTTGCATGATGTTATGCTCTTAATTTTAGCATTGCATCACAGTGCTTTATTGTCAAACATGTGTACTTCGGGTTTCAGAAGTAGTTCTTGACTGTTGAGACTGACAAATCTCAGTTTTCTTTTCACCCCACCCAACCACTTTACTGTCAGCTCTGGATGCAATAAACAAACAACACTTCATTTTAGCTGCAATTAGTCAAATCCACTTACCTGCCGCATGTGTCAGGAGACAAAGTGAGCCATTTGGGTTTTACAGCTCAACTTATAGTGGCAGTTTGATTGGAGAAGGCTGTGGTAATGCACAGTTAACAGCAGTGACAGAGCCTTTTGCAGCTGTTGTGATGCTGTGTGAGAGATGCCTTAGAGAAAGCGAAAGAGGCAGACTTTTAAGCCAGCGTCAATGAAGGGACTTGAACATTGTTGTTGTTGTCGTTGTCAAGTGACAGCTTCACAGCTTTTCCTGCTAGAAAGCACAAAATGAGAATAATATAGAACATGACAGGGCTGAATGGTTTGTTGAATAAAAGCAGAAAAAGAATATGAAATGTTATGTGCCAGTATTGGTGCTTACTTTTAGTTAACTAAATTTTAAATCTATGGAAACAATATTGCTATTACTCTCATTATTGTTTTCAGTGTCGCAGAGATGGAAGACAGTAACGCAAGCTGGAGTTCATTTATTCTGTGCAACCACTGCAGCCCCTAGAAAGTGTATTACCCAGTATTAACATAGCTTCATTTCCTATTTAAGCTGTAGACAGTATATAAAAGATGGGCATAGCTTCTGAGTCCTCTTTCACACATAAATTGAACAGTAAAGCTTGAAACAGCCTCTGAGTCTAAGAAGTGAAGCCAGTTTCAGTTTTCTGTGAATATAACTTAATGCTCATTTTGTTCATTACTCATATTAGTCACTATGAGATTGTCTGTTATTAAGAAACAACTTCTGTCCTGTTGTTAGTAGGAATATAAATTGTTTCTGTTTATATATCCAAATCTTAATCCAAATCTGCTGAGCACCTTCGTCTTCCACACAGCCAGAAAATCTATGTAAAATATCTCAGATGGGGGTTTCTATGTGACGTAAAGGCTTGTGCATTTTGCACTCAGTCTTATTCCAAAGTTGGAATTTATTATGACTGTTGGAGCAGCTGACAACTGCACAGACTCGCCCTTATTTTCTAGATGTTGCTGTCAAAAGTAGCAAGAAAGTGAAGAGGAAGAATACACGTCGTAGGACCTCTTGCATTAAAAACAGACATACATATTGTATAAAGATGCCACTGCAGTATTGGTGAGTGGTACGCTCCAGATGCCAAACATTATTTTTTTATGTGTGACATATTTTAACACAAAATCACATTTGGGTGATTTATTTATTTTTTAAATGTGCAGATTATATAACAAATAACAGATAAAATGTTTTACTTCTTTATGTAATGACAAATTTTAAGTGAAAGACGAGGAGACAAGATTTTCATTCTGGATCTTAACTGACAAATTATGATCAAAAATAATGCCCAAACCCTAAATATGGATATCTGGAATAATATGGCTACTAGCACTTAAAGGCAATTTTAACAAACTGAACTTCCAGTGCTAAAGTATTTCCTAGATTGGAGACACTGCAAATATTGAAAACATAAAAATTTAAAATATATAGTAACAACATTAAACATATTTTGATTAAATTTTGACAGCAGTGACGTTTCAGAAATGACTTGTAAATGAGGAACGCATTACCCAAGCGACACTGTCGCTCTTCTCTAGAGAGGGACGAGAATTGGCTGGAAGTGTGAGGTGTCACAATCATCAGCTTGGCCGTCAGAGGGACAAGACTTTGTCAGAAAATGAAATAGCACATTAGTGAATATGTGTATGTGAGCGCATGTAGAGGCATAGGAGGCTCAAGCCCTATTGGCACACATAACCAAGTACTTGATTTTCAATTACTGGCTTGGACACCCAAGGGAATGGACCAGTGGCACCAAACCTTTTGACCAAGAAGGCTGTCACAGCTATAATTGAAAAAAAAAGAAAAAACAACTCAATTTTTTTCTAATGCTTTGTGTGTGTGTGCACGTGTGTGTGTGTGTGTATGTGTGTGTGTGTGTGTGTGTGTGTGTGTGTGTGCATGATAGAAACTTAGAGGTGGTAAAAACTACTTTAATGTACAGTAATGTGACCATAATTTGAATTGGACTCCATATTGTCCATTTCCCCTCCTACACAAGAGGAAAAAAAAACAGTTGGTCATATTACAGGTGCTCAATATAGTTTAGACCTCCTCCACCACTACACACACACACACACACACACGCACACACACATTTATATATACACACAGCTCAGTGTCAATATCACTGCAGGTGGAATTAAGTGGGTAGCCCATTTCCACGCAGCCTAACTACAGCACTATTGGAAGTAGCTTCAAAATAGTCCCAAGGCTGAGCTTTAAGCATTTGTATCAGGTCCCAGAGAAAGGCTCATGTAAACAGATGCCAGGAGTTGCCGGTAGACACAAGCAAAAGATAAGAGAGAAGCAAAATGTTTGCATTTTCTAAGCAAACTTGCGATAATACAGTTTGTTTATTGTTGCAGTTGAAATCTCCTCTGCCTTTTCCCCTGCACTGTTGAAATACACAAGAACATTGAAGGAAACATCTGCTGACACAACTTTTAGTTCCATCTTTTCTTCATTCCCTCTGTTTTATGACCGTGAGGACATCTTTGGAAGGAAATGTGCTTTTGTATCGTTTTTTAAATCAGCCCCAAATTTCCTCTGTTGCTGACAGATTCTCAGAAGCTTCGCTCCGAAAAAACGCTCTGGAAAACTAAATGTATTCATCAGTAGTAAATAAATTCGGGCATTAAGGCAAATTAATCCATTTGACATACTTATGCGAACTGCTCAAAAAGCCAAACAAAAGGATAACTCACCAGTTTTCTAATAACTGCATTTTCTGCCTAAAAGCAAGACCATTATAATGGCTATTTATAGAAGGAGTGAATGAATTCATAACAAAAATAACTAAATATCACATTAGCATTATATTCTACATGTCTAGCTACTAGAAGGAAAATGTTAGTGCATATTAGTTTCAGCTATTTCATATGCTTGCAGGTATTATTACTCAGCACATGCAGCAAAATAAACATAGAAATGTAAGCAGACAGTATATGACATGATTTGCATAGCATTTATAGTGAATAGACATTGTATTCGAAAATTATAATAAAACCTGTCTTTATTTCTACTTTCACTGTGTTGGTATTAGTACTAAAAAAGATTCTCTTAATCACCGTTACGGAAACATGAAAGCATATCCCGACCCCGACCTGTCACAGAGCACCAGCAGGGACAAATCTCTCACGGAGCATTTTAAACTCACCAATTAACCATCTACAGCAATTGAAATCCGTGCAGCCTACAAAGTTATCTCTCCATTTGTGCACACTTGTGGCAGAGTGAGGGGGTTTTCCTTGTCTCAAGATCAAACACAGATTTGACTGTCGTCTGCACCCCTCCCATGGCACAGAGCCGAGATGGTGCAAACGGGAAGTGACTGGAACAATGAGACTGAAATCAGTGAGACTGAAAGCTGGATTTAGAGATACTGCATTTTTAGTTTTATTTTATGAAATATCAAAAAATGATGGTGAGAATTTACCACTTGCTTCATATATCTGTGGTTACAACAATATCACTAAATGGAGCTTTATAAGTTGCTTTGTGCCAGAGAAAAAGACACTCTGGTGGGAGAGAGAGGATGTGAATGTAAAACCTTCCTCACACAACCAGCAGAGTTTGATTATTTGAATGATGAAACTACTGAAGTCAGCGTTTTTGTGGTAGTGTACAGGACTAACTGCAGAGCTTGTTTACTTCATCAAAATGCATTTAGAATATTGAATATTCAGACTTCCACACTAGATTTTGTTTATTCAATGAGTTTTCATCTCAGTACCAGGCATTTAACATTTACTGGGGCTTCTTTTTCAGCATTTTTAGTCATTCCCTTGGCAGAGTTTTTGTGACTGCAAATTGTTTTGACTGACAGCTACTCAAAAAAAACCCCACCGACACCACTGTGTTTCTAATGGCATAAACTGCCTGTGAGGCGTTGTTGATGTTTCTGCTCGACTCCTACTGTAGCTGCAGCAGCAACATTGACTCATTTCTTTGCCCTGAGGTGGAGGGTTGACTTCCATTCCTTTGGAAATACTTACATGAATACAAATGAAGATATTTAAAGACACCGGCATCTGCTCAGAAAGACAGAAATTATGCATATAACGTATTGCTGGTGCAGAATCAGTAGGCGTTGCGGGGGTGTACTTCTAAGGGGTCAACTGAGACCATTTTAAAGCATATATATTGCTCAGAAGATTTGGACACAACATATAACAAATGGCCAGTGCTGATGGATGAAGATACGCTGGCTCATTTTCAGGAGTGTGGAGTGTGCAAACGATCCAGAAGTGTTTACCAAAACCAAACACTTATTTTTCTCTCCTATTCACGTCAGCTATCGACTGCTATTTGCATGCTCTCTCCTAGGAAGCCAGAATTAGCTCAATTATTGTTCTCGTTCGGAAAAAAACACCATGTTTTACCCTTAAATTGGATCCCCCTAAAAAACATGGCTTGCATCCTCTTCCACAGATGAATGCTTTCATACCCTCCCGCAGAAGAGTTTGTTTTTATCTAAACACTTTCTCTTAAAAAAAACATATTGAAAAAAATAATTAACAATAAAGTGAATCAAGCTAATAAATGAAGTGCCTTTCTACTTCTGAAACCATCGCTCTTGTACTCACAAATCAAGTCCTTTTCACATCGATACAAGTCTGCCAAACATCATTTTAAAGCTCAAAAGGGCTTTTGTTGATTAACGAAGAAGAAGGACGCACAGCAACACAGACTGCTGTAATTTTTCAATTGCTCCAAAATTTTAAAAAAGCCAATAAAGCCAGCAAATTCATTATGAATTTGACTTTTTATGCTAATGGATTTGTGAGTACCAGTGAAGGACGGTGAGATAATGTTGCGTAAGTTTAGAAGAAAGATCAAAAACCTGCAGAAAAATCTTACGGAAAACTCTTTCCTGCCTACTATAAAAAATGATAAAAAAGGATATATAAAAAACACAAGCAAGACAAAAACATTAAAGTAATTAATTTTAGAAGAGAAACCGGTCGGTGGCATTACAGATGTGTGTCACTTGGGACGGCCATTAAAGCGCCGTCCTTGTATGTGATCAGGCTGAGGATAATAAATCTCACTTTGTTTTTCTTCCCATCTCTTCTCAGTTCTGCGTAGATGCAGGGTCATCTTACACAGCCTGTAAGACAAACAGGCAGGCAGACAGGACTGGATTTGAAAATGGATTTCATAAATGTATCACCTGCCTGGATGGAAAAGCTCTACTTGACATAGATGGTGAAAAAGATGTTAACAGAAATGAGCCTCTTCTTAGAGGGCAAAGTGCTCCAGCACCACAGGTGTTACCACAAGGTCACAGACACACACAAAAAAATCTTGAAGGGTTTGAAAATTGTCTACCAGAAAAATATATGAAGGTTAATTCAATTAAGAGAATTTTAATTTTGAGGTAATGGAGTTGAAAAGCAATTTTATATCAGTACCATAAACAGCTAGCATAAAGCAGGGTGGGAATGGGCCTGGCTTTATCTGGAGGTGACTGGCTCACATCTCCATTCAAAACTCTGATGTATTGTTTTCACACTTTTTTTTTGACTAAATCAACAAAATAAGGGGAGATTTTGAGGTATGCAGATATATATTTTTTCTCTGAACAAAACCCCCTCTATGCAATATTTGTGGTGATATGACAAACAAAGCATTTTCCCCAATTTATTACCTAAGCAGAAGACAAGTCTTCACTTCTTTGCATACATCTTTTCTTCATAATGAGGAAAAGAAAAAGTTAGTCTTGACACTGACATTTATTATTTTCCTGACCCTTGTTATAGTTTAGTTATTTGACATTTCGATCCCATCAATATCTATATTCTCATATAAATTCTCAGTTAATCAGTCAGTGTAATCTGTTATGGCATTCTATCATGCCAAAATGGGTTTTGATGAAAAACATGTGCTGCAGACTAACGGGGAATATCATGAAATGCTTTGATTATGGCTGCCTGGTGGCTTCAAGTTAAGTCATTTATTTCCATCTTGATTGATTGCCACAAAGAAGTGAATCCCGCAGACTTTATTACCTGTGAAATGAACTGTGATGAGTTCTGGGAGGTGAAGTGCTTTTTCTCTGGGGTAATATTCCTTTCCTTTGATGAACAATACACCAAAAGTCTTTATCACACAATAATAGTGGTAGAAAAACAACATCCATAAGTGAGTGTGCACTGTTAGCCTGGTGGAACTGATGGGGGGAGGGGGATCAGATGTACTGTGTAGTGGAGGCTTTTGATTCTTCCTGACTGACCTATGCTTGAAGTGCTTCTGACGGGTTTTTGTCTTGTGGCTATCGAGCCCATCCCAGCTTGGCATCATCTGTGATACTGAAAACTTTATGCTTTGCAAAGAATAAGAGTGAGAGAAGGAAGATGGAAAGATCTCCATGTTTTTTTTCCTTTTCAGAAAAGAAAAACTGAACATCAGACTAAAATTTCACTGCCTGTCACTGGCTACAGTCATTCAAAAAAGTTTTTCCCTGTGGTCACTTCAGTGCTGCATTGGCAAAGTTAATGCACTTTAAATTTTCTAACGAAGGGTGGAATTTCATTTCAAACCCAAAGACGAGCTTTTCTCTTTATACACACACACACACACACACACACACACACACACACACACACACACACACACACACACACACACACACACACACACACACACACACACTTCACCATATACTCCTTTCAAATCCCCAAGAGCCTTATTAGAAGTCTGTTATGGTAATATTTAAATCTTTTGGATGTCCAAGTCAGCCCATATCCAGCTAAGGATGGATTAAGGTTGCTATGAGTGTTTAAAAATAGTCACCCAAGGTTTGCACACACAGAGAAGAGCAGTGTTTTTCTCACAGTGATAAGGTCTCACATAAAGAGTGGGTGCGCTTCAATTACCGATCCAAAGCAGCCCTAAGCAGATGCAGGTCTGAATGAGGCAAAGAGGATCCCTGGCTCTGAAAAACAAGCCCTGGATTAGGTTCACGGATGCGTTGCTGTTACAAAAGCCCTGGCATTAGTCTGCTCTGCTCAAAAAAACACCATGTGTAATTGGCAAAAGTTTTAAGTGAAGCTAAATTTATCCTGAAAATGGTTAAAACCAAAGCACTCAAAACTCTCAAGTAAACATTTTCAATGTTTAATCTATTTTCTGATTTTTAAAATAAATTAGACATTAATGTTACTTAATTAACTTTTACCTGTCAAAGAAAAAGTCCCAGTGTTGCCATGTTTTTACCAACATGTAATGTAAAGTGTTAGCCCAATATGGCTTAAAGGAAAACACTGCAGAGAAAGTGGAACTCGCGAGCCTTGTCGAGCCTTTTCCATTTATATGCATGAATAAGCTCCACTTCTAAGTGGTTCCTCACTTTGTTTAGAGCTGTGTACAGACTGTTTAGCAACTCCGTGCTGCTGCAAGGATGCAGCTCAATTCACTGATAAACAGCAGTGTACACGGAGAGAAGTGCAAAAGGGAGTGCACTGCACCTTTCTCTTGTGGGTGTTCTGCTTTAGAAGCTTGGCTCTTTCAGCCGCTGAGCTTAACTTGAGGTTTCATCCTATGTCAGATCACACCACAGGGGACTATGTGGCATTGCATCTGAAGGCCAACAAGCACCTCTGTACATCAAAGCAAATATCACATGCTTTCAGCGAAAATATTCACACTTCCCTGGTGAAGCTATGGTCCCAGAAACAGAGCTGAAGAGGCAGCTTTAAAAAGAAAAAAATCTATTAAATAATGTATATTAATGAGGCAGAAGCTGAAAATTACATTAGTCGGAATTTAAAAAGGCTGGAAGCAGAAATAAAAACTGTTGGGATGCAGTGTAAAATGTAAATAAACACAATTCAATGATAAACCCATATTTTATTCACAAAAGAATGTAGAAAACATCACATTTTTAAACTGGCACACTTGAATATTGGTTCAAAAAAGTTGGGACAGTGGCGTATTTATCCATGTATAGCATCCCATCTTGTTTTAACAACAGTCTGCAGGATATCAGTTGTTGGACTTCTAGGAGAGGAATGTTGTGAATTTAGCTGCTCAGCAGTCCTGGGTCTCCTTTGTAGTGTTTTTCATTTTATGATGTGCCAAATGTTTTCAGCTAGTGAAAGGTCTCGAGCGCTTGCAAGCCGGTTCAGCACCCAGACCCTAATATTTTACGGGGGTATGTGTTGCTCTAAAACCATTCAACATTTATTGTGCTTTTCAATGTGTGTGAGCATCTTCCATAAGCAATAATACACAACCCATACCATCAGATATGCAGGCTTTTGAACAGGGACCTGATAACATGTCAGGTGGTCTCTTTCCCCTTTAGTGAAGAAAATGTGATGTCCATATTTTCCAAATAGAATTTTAAATTTAGATTTGTCTGACCAAAGAACAGGTTTCCACTTTGCCTCCACTTTTAAATGAGATCAGCCCAGAAAAGACTGCGGTGTTTCTGGATCATATTCATATACGCCCCTTTCTTTGCATCATAGCATTTAACCTACATTTGAGGATAGCATGGTGAACTGTGTTCACATACGATCATTTGTGCACGTGTCCCTGAGTCCATACAGTAACATGACAAAATCATTCCTGCAGTACCACCTGAGGCCCTGAAGATCACAGGCATCCGATATTAATTTTAGGCTTTGTCTCTTGTGAACAGAAATTTCTAGATTCTAATAGTCTTTGATGATACTATATACTGTTAATGATGAGATATTAACAGTTTATGTTGAGGAACATACTGCAGATAGATGAACATCTGCCCATTTTCTGAGAAACTCTGCCTCTAAGATGCTCCTTTTCGTACCCTGTCATGTTACTGACTTGTTGCAATTCAGAATCTAATGAGTTGTCAAAGGAGCTTGTAAAGAAAAGCGTCCAGACCTGGATGACTGAGAACCTTCACAGACAATCTAATGAGTTGTAAAAAGTTCCTACAGCTGCTTTTATTTAGACCTGTGTACAAGCCTTTTATTGTACTGCCATCAAATTCAAAATTTCTTAATATAGAACAGTTTCTCAGTTCATAAATTTCATATGTTCTCTTCATTTATTTACATTTTATGCAGTTTCACAAGTTTTTCTGAGCTGGGATTGTAAAAACATGGCACTTTAAAGGGAACTGCTTGTCACTTGTACGGCCTCTGGTCGATTTTTGAACAAGTCAAATTTGACATTAACAAACAACTTTTTCTCATTTTTAAATCCTTAAAATTTATTATGCATATCCTGCTGAGAACCAGCCTATTCATTTATGTCCTCTGTTTTTGGTCTATATCTTTTGACTTATATGAACAACCTTACAAAATCCTGATGTACTAAATAGAGGACATCCTGGGCTTTCCATTGATATTTCATGTGTTCGGGTGGCCTCCAAAGAGGCAGGAAATCCCCAAAAAGTTCATTGGGAAGGTTCTTTTTTCTCAGTTCTCAGGAGGATATGCTGATTTCAGAAAGCTGCTTCCTTATGAATTTTGTTAACATGTAAAACAAAGGAAAAAAGTGAAAACATGACTAGGTACAAGTGGGTGAATGTAAGGACAAGCTTCTGGCTCGGTAGCTTTCATGATCTTCTGCATCTTCCCATTAAAAATGCCCTCTGGCACTGGTGCCCAGAGACAATGATGCCATTTTAAAGGCTAGTTTAGGAAGTAGAACTTAAGCATTTTGGAACTATTGAGATCTCCAACTTGCTGGTAAGATTGTTGGATTTAGATTTCAATCAATAAACCTAGTTAGGTTTAGGGAATTATCATTTAGAAGAAAATATACACCCTCATATGACAAATAATGAGCTGCAAGTGAAAGGCCTATTTCACTAATGCCATTCCCAGTGTGTTGGTGCTCAGATGTCAAAGGGCATATTCTTCATAAATGATGCCATTATGAAAGCCTGAATCATGAAATAATTGCCTGAAAATTCTAATTTTTTGATGAAATTTCTGATGAAATAAAATAAATATAAAATAAATTAAAATATATTAATACTTAAATATTATTTTGCATATAATTTGTATCCTTTTTTGCTGCATCAGACAATTTATTCCTTAAAAGTCTATTACACAAATTATTTTGCCTTTTTGGGGAAAAAGAAATCACACTGACGATGAAGAAGTCTAAAAACTAAAAAAAACCCTCACATATCAAATATGACATACTTGGTTCTAAAGGGTTCAGGCTTGTTGTGCCGCGCCAAAATAGTCAAAAACCAACAAATGCAGCTTTGAAGCTAGCAGACATGATTAAGTGAGAAATCAGTTACACCAGCAAAAAACACTGCTCGTAAAAACTGGGTTTTACCTGAGCATTTAAAACCTGTTATACTCAACTTAAACAAGTATTTGTCTCTTTGATTAGTGTGCAGTGCAATTTAATTAATTGATTTTTCTTTTTTTAAATTATTGTTATAGAGAGAGTGTCTTCTTTACAGTACAGTTAGTACATAATACATATGAATCCAGTCCATTTTGGGCGAAAGAATAAAATTAAAAGGAAAGAATAAAGCTTCTGGGTATCTTCTGGGTAAAATTAAGATATAGTGCTATCTCTTTGAGAATTTATTTATCTGGATAGAATGTGGTCAAGAATAGAAAAATTAATTATTTTAGAGACTGATTAGTCAGCCTAGTCAGCCTATGGAGATTACACATGGTCTTCTTTACTTCAGAGATTTGTTACTTCATTCAAGTAGTACTCTGGCCTAGTTTCATGTGGAACCAAGTGGTTTTGATAAAATATTTGAACAAACTCTAAATTTTCCAGCTTTATGCTCATGTATCTCACAGGCCATGATAATCCATTCATTATATTTCAAGCCTGTACAACACAACATTTTCAGTATTCTGTAAATGATGTTTGTCACCACATAAAATCATCCTCCAACAGATTATTTTTAAATAACAAATATAATGATACACTATAACTACTAATAGTAACACTGCTACTTTGGCCTTTGATCCATGAAAAGGCTTTCATGAAGGAGATCATTTGCAAAAACAGTTTTGGCACCTCATTTGAGAATGTGCTTGCCTCCTGCGAGGCACCAACATGTTTTAGCAGCAAGTGTCTGCTGGAAAGCCCCTCTTTCTAAAGTAAACAGATGGAGCAGGGTCCTCAGGTGGATACTGAGCTATTATTTTTTCTATAAACAATAACATCATACCCAGTGAAGGAAAAAACACAGCTGGAGGCTCTCGGTGATTCAGAATATATCTTCAGTTAGACATTTTGCAGTGGAAAGTGATGTCAAAACAGCTGCTGTGAATGTCACCAGACCTGGCTTTATAAATTGCATATCCAGACGTAATCTGTTGAAAAACATGATTTTTAAGTACCCTTGTCCCCTTCGTGCAGTTTCTTTTCTATCCTATGCATTTACTTGATTGTAACAGACTATTTCCTGGATTTGCTACTATACAGTACAGCACAATTACATGCTCTTTTCTACCATCACCGACGTTTTATGTTTTTTTTTCTGCTGAGAAATTTGTTGTACTGTCACACTGTCGACGTTGCCTAAGGCTTGTCCATTCATTACCCTGCTTCAAATGATGTACACTCGTTTAGCATTAGAGTTCAGTAATTTAACAGCAGCTATTGGCTGCAAGCTGAAAAGTATTTTAAAAAAACATTATAATTTTATTTTCCTTACCTAGAAAGCTTTTATTGGAACTAAATCATATAATAGAGACAGATTATGTATTATTTAGTAGCAGCATTCACTTATTTTGTTTCCATTATTCATTCCAAACCTACTCAACATTTTTCTCATTTACACACCTAAATTATCTTTGTCTTTACTCTGACCTGATCTAAAACTTCCCCAGATGTGTGGGGAATTTAAATGTTCCTGAATCTTATTACAAAGACCGCATGAGATTTACATCGGTCTTTAGTGATACATTTCATCTCAACAAACAAATTACAAATACTGCCAATCTGACATGTGATTTCCTGAGCACTATGTATTGTCTCTGTTTTAAGATTCATCTCCAGCTCTGCTCTTGTGTGCTAATCACGCATGTAAGACGAGGATGTGACAAGTTTCAAATTGTAGGTGACTCGGTCGTGGATGTTGTTGCATAAATTAAGGGATTCAGTCCCTCGTGAAAGGTAAACAAGTGGAGAATGAAGGGAAATATGCAGTGGGGCAAAGAGGAGGAATTAACTGCTGAAAGATTTCCCATAGTGATTGAACTCAAGGTTTCAAAGTTTAGAAGAAGCTTTCTGCTGACACAGAGTAGTTGCAACACTTAATGCCCTTTGCTGTCGAGTTTGTTAGTCTGTTATATTTAAAGTAAGTGCTGTAAAAATAATACTAAAAACAAAAGAAAAAAAAACACACATTACTCTGATTTCTTATTGTTGTAGTGTGGATTTCTAGTTGTCTGTGATGGGGAAAAAACACTTAGAGTACCTTTACCTCAGCTGCACTTAATTTGAACACTATCTGTCATAATGCGGCTGTGTGCAGGCAGGATGAGGACCCAATCGCAAACTCACGGAGGCAGGAATGAACTCAAAATATTATATTAAAATTAATTTCTAATTACATTTTTAAAATAGCAAATATATTAAAAATATTGCATGATAAGGTCATTTTGTGTACACATCATTTCTATGAGCCAAATACTCAAGCTTTGGATTACATGAACTGCATGTGGGGTGGCTGTAGCTCAGGTGGCAGAGCAGGTCAGCCACTAACCAGAAGGTCGGTGGTTCGATCGGTGGTCGGTGGTTCGATCCCAGGCTGCTCCAGGCTGCATGCCAAATATCCTTGGGCAAGATACTAACCCCATGTTTGCCTACTGGTGGTGGTCAGAGGGCCCGGTGGTGCCAGTGTCCGGCAGCCTCGCCTCTGTCAGTGCGCCCCAGGGCAGCTGTGGCTACAATGTAGCTTGCCATCACCAGTGTGTGAATGTGTGTGTGAATGGGTGAATGAGGACCTAAGGACCCCAAAGCGCTTTGGGGTCCTTAGGGACTAAGTAAAGCGCTATACAAATGCAGGCCATTTACCATGTGATTCATGTAAGAGGGGACAGGATATCCTTGAGACCCACATAGCAAGGAGGTCTGGCCCGGATCTGGTATCAAGCCGGCACTGCTGGCTGACTTCTGGCATGATAAGACGTATGTCATCCAGATATAGGCCAGGCATAGATGGCACGGTCTATGTAATGGCATGCCATATCTGGCTCGATTGTGGTTTGGTTCATGTGGCCTAGGCCCATAGAAAACAGGTCTGGCCCGGATCTGCCATCAAGCTGGCACTTCTGACTGACTGGTATCATGGCAGAGTGTATGTCAACCAGATGTGCGCCATGTCTGGCAATGATAGCACTGTTTATGTGATGGCATGCAATATCTGACTCAATTGTGGTTTGGGTTATGTGGCCCAGGCTCATAGAAAACAGGTCTGGCCCGGATCTGCCATCAAGCTGGCACTTCTGACTGACTGGTGTCATGGCAGAGTGTATGTCAACCAGATGTGGGCCAGGTCTGGCAATGATGGCACTGTTTATGTTCCTATTTTCCTATTATAGTTAGAAGATCCACATGCCATGTTGCAATACTATACTGCTGTGGTAGCCAACGTTTCAAATGCAGGTTTGACAGGTTTGTGAGTGCACACTTTATCCAAAACCTAGTGAGGTTTACTCATGTTTACCACTGGGTTGCTGTAGCTCAGGCGGTAGAGCAGATCCCCTACTGATCGGAAGGTTAGTGGTTTGACCCCTGGCTCCTCCAGTCTGCATGTCAAGAGTGTGAATGTGTATGAATGTAGTTAGGAAGCACTCAGTTTAGAGAAAGTGTGTGATTGGGTGAATGTAGCATGTTGTATAGAGCACTTTGAGTAATCTGGGAAAGTAGAGAAGCGCTATATAAGAGTTGGTCCATTCACTGTCTGAACAGAGTTTTGTCATGCTACTTTTGCACTGTTTTGCATGTTTTGGCACATGTTGTTATTACATGGCTTGATTAAGGTACAAATTAGGTTGACATCTGGGGCCAGAGCTGAAACTGTTCGGGGCCAGAGCTGAAACTGTTGTGGGCCAGCACAGGGCCAGCAGTGTGTCTGCAACTGGCCTTGTGCTGGCCCATGTGTGGGCCACATCTAGCAAACTAGATCTGTAAGCACATTTTGTGGTCCAGATCCGGGCCATACCAATTTTACCAATTATGTGGGGAGGGGATATCCTTACTCTAGTCATACCAGCCAACATGTAGTTCAAACCTTCTGTTTGTGAGGGCCAGCTAGTGAGACGATAACTGGCTCAAAGGGGTAGTAAAGGGAGGTTAGCTAAAACAGGTCATTTCAGACAGTGGATGAATTGAATATACCAAGGGATGGTATAAGATTAAGGATTATTCTGAGCTGTGATAATGCAAAGCTGCAAATAATACAAACAGAAATATAGAATTGGGATTTACAATAGGTCACCCTTCAATGATAAATGAAAAATAAAAGACCTCTGTTCTAGTTTCAGGTTCATACACAGTGAAAACATAAACTGAAATGCAGCTCTCCCTCAATGAAAAGATTTAAATTGTCAAAAGAGAAAATAAACCAATGAACACTGATTTTAGGCCAAGAAACTCTGAGCTATAGTGACAACTAAATATTCTTAGTAATACTGAAAAAATAACTAGACAGCTTGGGGACTCTAAGCTCTACGTACAAAAAGAGGAAGGGAAAGTATTTTAAGCAATGCTTATTCCCATGATGTATCTTGATAAGATCTCATTGTTAGACCATTCCTGCCTCATAAAAGCCCATGCTGTTCAAACTCCATGGCTACAGCCTGAAATGCAGACTGGCTGTTATCAATTTGTAGTCTCATGATCCAAGGTATTGATTTTATAAGGTTTTTTTTTTTTGTCTCATCGGTAAGCTCCTCCTCCACAGAAACAGCTCCAAACATACTACAATTGAGGTTTGGTTTTAATGTGACTTGAATTTGTAGTTTTTCTTCAACTGATGACAGAGAGTGCATACATTTGGATACAAACTGTAACTGATCATTTGTTAAGATACTTAATAACAAAACAGACTCAAATACAAAAAAGCCACACATCCAACAGATGTTTTCAATTTGGACTGCCAAATGTTTTGACACAAACATCTCAAGTCTCTTTGGACCACACAATAATTCGATTTCTAACAAAATGATAAGTATGTGTTTGTGCTGTGGAGCTAGTTTAAAATCAGCTCATCACTTTTACTGTAGCAATTCCTTCACATTACAGTGAGTGATTTTATTTCATGTGATGATGCCATTCCTTACACAGAGAAGTTTTACAGTATTTTTGAGTTGCTGGTCCATTGGTAGTTTCCAATCTCATTTCAACCTGACTGTCATTTATTAAAGAATTGACAGAAAGCATTTACCAGAATGTCTCTGTTTTCCCTCTCAGTGTGGCAGAATTACACACTATCTTTAGACTATTTTGGGTGAAAAATCTTTTGTTATTTAATAAGTTTAAATCATCCCTATCAAAATACAAGGCAGAGACTACTGCCCTTACAGTTTGTCCTGATCTCATTGCGTTGTGTTCAAGGTTTTTTTTTTTGTTGACTCTCTTTTGGCAGTTAACTTGTGTTCTCCTGAGCTGCCAACCCCCATATAACTATGACTCAAGCAGTGATGCAGCATAACAAATGTGTCTTTGGTGTGTGGAAAATGTCCCACTTTCATATCCTCATTTGCCGTAAGACTTCATCTTGTGTGTGTGTGTTTGTGTGTGTGTCTTCTTCTGCAGAGATCCGTGAGGCCTTCAAAGTCTTTGACCGAGATGGGAATGGGTTCATCTCAAAGCAGGAGCTGGGCATGGCCATGCGTTCCCTTGGCTACATGCCAAATGAGGTGGAGTTGGAAGTCATCATCCAGAGACTGGACATGGATGGTGAGGCCAGCAAACAGATTGGATTTTACTATTTTAAATCACAAAAGCGCAGATGCTTTGTTCTGCTTTTGCCCACAAAACTAGACTTTACTGCAGAAAAAAAAAATCAGCTATAATGAACACTAACTGTTCCTCTTTTCTGCAGGTGACGGCCAGGTGGATTTTGAGGAGTTTGTTACTCTTCTGGGTCCAAAGCTCACAGCAGCTGGGTTACCAGACAAATTCAATGGCACTGACTTTGACTCAGTTTTTTGGAAGGTGCTCATTATAAAAAATTATTTCTTGTTATTAAAAGGAGACAAAGACGTCATTAATTTGGTAAACTTCAAAGCTATTAAACATTTAGGTTCTTTAAAGGAATAGCTGTTTAAATTGTTACATCCACTGATTTGTTAATGGAATCCTGGATCTTTGTTTGTTTGCATGTGGTGGCAGTCTTATCACTTAGTCAAGTCAATTTTTCATGCAAAATAGATATTAATTTATTTACAGACACCTCATTAGACAATCAGCTGTTCATTTTGACAGTGTGATAGAAATTAGTGGGGATGTAGCTCATGTCAGGGTTGTTTTTGTTGTAGCTGTGTGATAATAGCATTGAAATGCCTGTCAAAAAAAAAATGAGGTTCCAAACTGAGTCTGAAAGAAAGGGAATTAATGTGAGTTTTTCATATGCTCAGTGCACAAAAGAAGAATCACACCTGCTGAGGGAGTCAAGAAGCCCAAGGGAGTGTTGCATAGCATCGTGTAACATTATATAACAGAATACTAGTATGAAGCATGTGCTGCTGGATTGATCACACAGTGCCTTCAGTCACAACAGCGAGATGAGCTTAGGCTGAGCTCAATTCATATGTGACAAGCTGGGAGTGAGACTGGTGTCTGTGCAGTGATGCACAATATTAACACCAAAGGGTCATTTATGTGTCTGAGATGCCAGGGTGCTGACGAGACTGACCAGTGATCACTAATTTAGAAATAAAACATCGTTAGGCAAATTAAGAATACATAATACAGAATAGTTTTATTGTTCTGTGAACAAATTTCTCATTAACAATTCTGTTCACATAAAAATAAGAAATAATTAATTAATAGTAGTTTAGAAAGTAATTACACTCACCAGACATTTAATTAGGTACACCTTGCATTCACTGGGTTGCCTTAATTCTTTGTGGCATAGATTCAACAAGGTGCTAGAAACATTGCTTCGAGATCCGCTCCTCACTGGATAGTTTCTTTTTTTCTGACCAGTCCCCGTATACCATAAAAAATGGTGGTGTGGAAAAATCCCAGTAGATCAGCATTTTCTGAAATACTCAGACTAATATGGCACCAACAACCATCCCTCATTCAAAGTCATTTAAATCACCTTTCTTCCCTCTTCTAATGCTCAGTTTGAAATTGAGTTACTGCCATGTAATTGGCTGATCAGATATTTGTATTAAACAGTTGAAGAAGTGTATCAAAAACAGTGTTCAGGGAAAGTACTTTAGATTACACCAACTAAAGGGGAATGTAAGGGATGTGGTAATGGCTAGTAAATACTTTTTTTGCTGTCTTATTCACCTTTATTAGATTGACTTCAGCAATTATGTTGCATTTGTTTTTCATTTTATGAACTATTTAAGATAATCTAATATTTATTATTTACTGAAAAAACCCCACAAAATCCTAAGGTTAAAATTTTAGATCTGAGATCCATGGGGCACATGTTTCGCCTAAAATGAGGAGCTTGCACTCAAATCAGACAGTTTAATAGAAATAGGATTTGTTGAGTAACAGATCCACCTGGGGAATCTCTGACTCAAATTTTCCTTTGATCTAAATGTCATTCATTTAGAAATCTAAAATGCACATTCATATCACTCATATTTTCCATCTTCTGGTAAAGCCTACACTGCAGAAAATATTTTCTTTAAATTACAAGACAGCAGTGCTATTTATGCACTTACATTCTCTTTATATTTTATGTCTGTGTGTGTTTATAGATTTCTGCCTTTGCATTTGTATGTTTTTACTGTGCCTTCCAGCCTGTGTCCACGTTAATGTTAGGTGTGTCTATCCCCAGTGTGACATGCAGAAGCTTACAGTGGAGGAGCTGAAGAGGCTACTGTATGACACCTTCTGTGATCATCTTTCCATGAAAGACATTGAAAACATCATAATGACTGAGGAGAATCACATAGAGAACCCCGAGGACTGCCAGGTGGACATAGACAGTAAGGAACCTCCTATATTTCAGCATACTGCTGTGTGTTTTGTACCCTGAAGTTAAAGCGAAAGTCTAGAATGTAATCAAGATTTTCTAGAGACAAAAACAAAAAACAATCAAAAAAACAAATAAATGAATAAAATATGAATATTGAATAAAAAATAACATCCTGTTTTTTTTTTAGTTTTTTTTTAACTGCATTGTAGAAATTACCATTGCTTATAGGTTATAGGTCCCTCAAGCTATATGAAACATGGTATAGCTCTTCATGGTGTATTTAAAAGATATGACATTTACAAGCCACTACATATAATAATGTATTATTTATGCTAATGACAATGTCTTTGTAAACAAAGCACAAGGTTTTCTGGGCTGTTCAGGCCCTGATAATCACAGACACTCTCTACACACAAATGATTGTTAATTGTTGTAAATTATATCTGTTTTTAATTTCACAAATGATCTTCACTTGTAAATGATATCACATTTGCAAGCTCTGCTGTCCTTTTCTATGATTATGTATTTGTCTAAAGTATGAGATTTCGAATTATAGGGAAAGGTGAAATACCAGTATAAATAGTAAAAGCACTAAAAGCAACAATAACAAGGACCATAGAAAGATGATGAAAAGACAACAACACATAAAAGCAAGTCTGGAAAAAATGGGGCTTTTAAGAAGGGATTTAAAAGAAGTCACGATTCTGAGAGCCCTACCTCTCCAGGCAGGTCACTCCAAAGCCAAGGGGCCCTGCTAAAAAAGCACAGCCACCTTTAGATTTAAACTTTGACTTTGAAAAAGCCAAGAGGCCTCCACCTGTGGATCCAAAGCTGCAAACTGGCTTATATGGGGTCAGTATTTCTGTCATGTACTTCAGTGAGGAAAATCTTAAGATAAATCCTACAATGATTAAGGAGTCAACAATAAGTAAGCCAGGATTGTGTAATGCGATACCATCTGCTAAACCTATCATGGTCTCTGGGTCTTTGAGTATTTTTTCTTTCTTAAATGTTTAATTCCTTTGGCTTTGTGTAAAGAAATGTATGTTCAAGTTCTTTTCTTTTTTTGTTTTCTCTTGAAACTTTTTGTATTTTACTATATATTGTTAATTATTATATCTTTCCAGCAACCTCTGTCTAAATATTTGCTTAGTATTAAAGGTCTACTTTTTAGGTTATCTCTGGGTTTTTGTGTATCTTGGTAGTCAGTGTTTATTTTTTTATATATGACGTTGTTGTTATTCCCTTTTGTGTCCTAAGTCTTGTTTATTTCCTGCTTTGTATAGGTTTTTATTGCTTATTTTCTAGCCTTGTTTATTTAGTGAACTTTATTTACTTCACTTTGTGTTTCCATTGTGTTTCACTTTCTGTCTGATCTTTGTTTGTCTTTCTGTGTTCACCTGCTGGTCCTCCTGTCTTCTTTACGTGTCAAGTTAATCCAATTCTCCTATTCTGTTGTGTCACACTTCCTGTTTTATTTTAGTAACTGTTGTCCTCTGTGTCGTGTGTTGAGCTTAACTTCCCCCCGCCTCTCATTGTGTCTCCAGCTGTGTATCCCACCTGTTAGCTCTCCCCTTTTGAACCTGTGTGTAATCTTGTCTTGTTTGTTGCTGTGATGTCCTCATAGCTGTATCTTTCAGCTCTCTTCTCTGCATTGCTGAGTATCTCCTTGCTTGGCTCCCTGTGAGTCTGTCTTTTCGATCACTGGCTTTCTTCCCGAGTTGGCCCTGAAATTTTGGACTTTGTATCTTTGGACTAATCAACTTGTTTTGAATTAAGCTTCCGCCTTCCAGCATCCAATTCAGTTTGCTTGTACTTATATTGTCCCAAATCATAATAATAATACAGTAACAACTATTTACATTGTCGAACAGTATGAATACATTATTATTTCTTTCAGATTAAGTTCTCATACTTCAAAATTCCCCACAATCGCATTTGAAAACAAAAAAATAAACAAACAAACAAAAAAAAACCACACCAAAACTCAGCCCTCACATGAATAGAACTGGAGATACCAGTTTCTCCCATCAGCAAGCTCACTCGATTAAAATGTGCTCTAGGTACTCATCAGCAGTAAGTGAACTGCTGTGCTCTTTTAGGCTGCTGTTCTGTAATATGAAAAATATGACATTATTTCTACTCCCCTCTGTCTTTCTTCTCACTCAGTGGGGGAAAAAAACAAAACAGAAAAAACAAAACAAAAAACAAATTATGCCTCTTTATTATTAGATTTTTAAACAATATTTTATCTATTTTCATTTATTTATTTATTTTTTATTGGGGAAGGGGAGATGTAAAAGTACAACAGATATGAACTCTAACTTTACTGGAGATGATTCTGCATCTGCGTTAGACCTAAACAATTACACCTTTGATTCACAATAGTTTTGACGATGTCTTGTCCTTTAATATGCCAGTCAGGTGCCCTTTCATTGGTTTATTGTTCCAAAACTCCAATTAACATTTCAATCTAGATGCAATTATGTAGCATACAGGTGTGAAAGCAAATTTTCTTGGCTGTGTGCACTCCCCTTCATTTGTGTTCTTGTAGTTGTATGATTTTGTGGTGAGCTTTTCATTTGGAAATAACAATCAAATGTCTTTCAACCATTAAATAATACCAGATTCAGTGGACCTTCAGCTCATTTTGCTTTTCCTTGTGTCTCTTCCTACTTCCTTTTCCCCAGGCTCCAGCCCGACGCAGCAAGTCAAGCAAACTTGTGTGCGCAAAAGCCTGATATGCGCCTTTGCCATTGCTTTCATCATCAGCGTCATGCTCATCGCAGCTAATCAGGTGCTGCGAAGTGGCATGAAATAAGAGTTGAGGCGTTTTCTGCCTTGACCAGCATTTACTGGCTACCATAAAAGACTGTGAAGATGAAACTCAAAAACAAATACAGACAATCACATGCGTGTAAAATAAAACATGACTGTAGAATACAAAAACTGGAGTCCCCAAGGACACAGACATTTGTCTCGGTGGCAAATACATGCCGACAACTTACAGTTCCAAGGACACCTGGACCTTACGTACCAAGAGACAGTGGCGCTCTTAAAATGGACAACTAACTATACATATCACTCTTCGTAACACAACATTTAGTATTCATTAGCTATGTGCATTTGAGCAGTGTTGCATTCAGTATGGTGGCAGCTATAGAGAGTTTAGTGACTGTCCAGTTTTGTATTTGTTCAGTGTACTATGGGGTTTGTTAATATTAAATAGAAAGAATCTGTGAAATATTGTGTGCAAGGTCTGGAGTGCACAGTGCTCTGGAGAAATTGTATGGGGTGCAACATTGTTCAAAACCACTTGGAAATAACAATAGCTTGGTAAGAAAGTGAGATAATAGTTTATAGGGTTTAATAGGTTTGCAGGTTTGGATGTGACTGTGTGGATGCTCCCATTCATTCACAGGCTGCGGGGCTTTGGTCTTAGCAGGATGGTGCAGGGTGAAGTAGGTTAACTGTTCTCGGGAGGAAGATGCTGAACTGACAGGCAACTGGCTGAAAATAACTGGTCATGCAGTAAACACTCGACTCTGTCTGCTTTGCAGGCTTGAGACAATGATCATCATCTATGCATGACATGCATGGATTTAAACAGTCGTATTGACACATTTGTAAAAGTTCTTCTTAATGTATTAATTGTTATGACTGTGTACTAGAGCTGTTTTCGATTCCTTAATGAAAACTGTGAGCAATTGTGTGTGGTGCAGGGTATCAGCATTCACAACAAATATAAAGCATACAACTGCATGAAAAAGAAGGGCTGTGGTAATATACAGTATGCTCCTAGAAAAAAAGTTTTTTTTGGAATTGCTAAGCTATGGACATTCAGGCCTGAAGTCATCACACACTCACGGGGCAGTAATTCAGTTCAAAATACATCACTCAAGTAATTAAAGAATATGCATCTGGTTGGTATTAGGGAAAAATGTGAAGCAATGTATTTTGTTCTTTTTAAGTGTTTTTATGTCTGGACGTGTTGCTAAAGAGCAATAACTGTATGTGAAATAGACATTACACAAAACTCAGTACAGACATGAATCCTTGAAATGGTTTTGCATTAGTTCTCTATAGCACTTCTAGAGCAGATATATTTGGTGATGTTCAAGGGAAAATGGAACAACTGTCTTATTCATTGAGATGGAAAGCTCAAGCATGAGAAGACTGTATGTCTGAAGCTGCCCATTGAGTTAAAGTTTAACAGGGGCTGGATGGCAAAGAATTGCAATAAAATAATAACATGTGAAACAACACACAAAGTGTGTAGTTTAGATTGTTGTGCATGCAATTAGGTAAGGTCTGTTGTTATTAATGTGTATTGTACATATAAGCCAACATTACCAAAGCTAAGGAGGAATCTGTGACTGGAGAACTGGGCCACATAAGGGCACAATTTCTGAATTCTGATCATTTTGAATTATTGAACAGAAATCAGAAATGCTGCAGTCTCTTACAAACTTTGTATTTAACACCAGCCAAAGATAAAAAAAAAAAAGCCCTCCACAGTACCCTGAAAAAAGACTATGAATATCCCTTGTTAAGTTGTGATGTATTGACCTTTTGATGATACTGTTTTCTGCCCAAGCCTCTACTGTGTTGTCTGAGATGCGAGTGTTTTAAGTGCTGCAGTGCTGTGTCCCTCATTCAGTAGATCTGAGTCAAATGGGAAAAAAACATCATCATTTTGCCACTGCCAGCTTCTTATTAGCAAAATTCATTTTTAGCATACATTTAAGTTACGCTTTTATAAACTCATTGTACCCTGCACTACTATTTAAATGGTTCACAAAAAGATCTAATACTGCTCAACAACAATATCTGTATAAATTATTTTGGCAAACAAGATGTCATCATTGCAATAACTTGGAAATCATGACTAACCTTGTGTTATAGATGGTGTTTTCTAAGCTTTCGGGCACTTGCAGAGGAATTATTTCACCAACAATTAGCCAAATGAGTTGCAGCTACTTTCATGAAATTGTATGTCAAAAAGCCTAACTTCAATCCCAGTTTGATTTTTGTTAATACCCAAAGTTATAGCAGTGCCGATCTATATTTTTTTAATACTTTGTTTTAAAAATACTCAACTTCTAACTCCTCTCAACCTTATACATCCTCCTTTTTCATGGGTGCCTGTACTACACAGGAAAACAGCTACAATAACCGCTGAAATGGTGCCTCACTGTTTGCTTGCATTTGGGATCTGAGGGAGTATTTGGACCCAGTAATAGCTATTACATCAGACTTAACAAGGAGATTGGCTGTTCCTCAAACTTGGCTCTAAAAGGAGCCAAAACCACAAACAGGAATCAAAAACACAACTATCTCACAGAGCCAGGCAGGGTAAGGACTATCACATGCACCTCAGCAATTTGTCAAAAGTGTCAGCTCATAGGGGAACACAGACAAAAATGATAAAAGTCAATTTATTTACAAAAACCTTTGTTTCCATTTTGCACTTTAACATGTGCTGCAACGCACAAATACAGCTCACCGCCATGATTGTTCATCCATTTCCAAAAATAATTTAGACATAAAGAATCACTTTACCATAGATGTATCTATTTTTTGACTAGAATGTGATGAATAGATTATTAACTGACTGGCAAAAGATGCTCGCATTCACTTCCTATATCACCAGTGAGGGAACACTGTCTTAGGGGAATAAAGTTATTAATTTGATTTGTTGCCTTATTCTCTGAGACATTTTGGCATTGTACACAAACATAGAAATCCATCAGACATGGACGTATTATTTATTATCAGAGCAAAATGTACAAACCAATATTTATTTTCTTTTAACAGGTGAAAAAAAACTGTACAAACATGTTGGTAGTCTACTGAATGTTCTGCATTGCACTGTACTTTATACTTGTCTTTGGATCTTGCAAAAATGTTTATTGAACATGTGATATCTGTTCATTGACTCCACCTGATGTTCTTCTATGTATGTGGAATAGTGTTTCACCTGAATAAACCATATAACAACTGTGTCTATATTGTGTCTGAAATCATTTTCGACTTGTCAAATCCTCAATCACAGACCACAGGATAACTCTATGAGATGGTGTGGATCAGTTTCAGTGGTATTGATCGACATCCTGACATTTCAGATTAAAATCCACAGAAAGTGATGGATTTTTTGTGGTGTATTGAATCCATGGATTGCTTTATTCTATTTGGAAACACCCTTTGGCTTAGAGTGTTTTGGCCCCATCTGTCACATTTATCCCGACAAAATGACCTTTTATATTTCATATTTCCAAGAGCTATAGTCAGGCTGCCCTAATCTAAAGCAGTCTAGAGGATACTATTTCTAACAGTAACTAACTATAACCTGCTGGCTTGTATGCACATAATAGAATTTTCTGAATTACTTGCAGTACTATTACTGTATGACTTAAGCAGTTTAAAAATGACACTATCAACATTAAGACTGATTGCCAAGAAAATTTTCTTTCATTGCTGCCACTAGGGCTGACATTTTCTTATGCTAAATCGCATTGGATTTCCAGCAAAAGGGAAGTATGTTTACAATTTTGTATTATTGTAGGGTCTTTACCTCACAATATAAAGCACTTTGAGGCAGTCTGTACTATATAAAAATAAATAAACTGAATTGAGCAAACTAGCCTGGAGCAGCTTGCAGTTAGGGTTTCAGAGTTACCGGTGGACATCTTCAGCATGGCAGATCCAAAATTTTAAAAAAGCCGCTTCACTGGAGGAAGAACTGATTTTTTTTTTTACACTGATTGTTACCTTACACCAAATACAAATATAATATAATATACATTAGCTTTTTGAATCAAAGTACATTTAAATTCTCATCTATAAAATGGTATACTTATTTATAATAATAAGTACTGGCAAATAAAACTTAAATAATCCTGTGGATATCAATTTTTAAACAAAGTATATCCAAGTTAAATGCCTTTCTTTCCTGAGTCTGTGGAACTCAAATAGGCTTTAATGTGTTTTAACTTTCAGAAAACTCTCACCACCTGCAACAGCCATACACAAAAACTGCTCTATTTATGTGGTTTATAATGATAATGCATGATTGCAAAAAACAGTGTGTAGAAAAAAAAACACTCACAAGGGGCGCTTGGTGCTAACATTTCTGTTAGAAATGAAGCAAGCTAACGAACACTTGGAAAGTCAAGCACTTTCTTTCATATGGACTTAGCTATGAGCTTTATTTTCATGTGTCTCTCTTGTCTTTTTTGAAACTCAGACTTCGCCTTTAACGGACCCATTCAACAGTGTCACCGCTCAGTGTCAGCTGAGAGCACATGCACCACCTGGACTAAACGAAATCATGAGAGAAGAAGGTGGGCGGGGTCACAGGCTGACTGGATTTTATTTTTTGTTCCCCAATACAAAACAGAACTAATGCCCCCCCCCCCCCCCCCCCCCCCCACACACACACACACACACACATACATATTTATAAGTACGGTGCTTCATTTGAAACTTTTAGTTTCAAGTTTTAAGAGAATTCTTAAAATTTTTTATTGCTTAGTACAGTAGCAACACTTTTAAGATTAGCCACGTTGCTAGTAGCAGCTAGCTGAAACAGTTCGAAACCATGACCTTAAAAAAAAGGAAAAAGCATCTGTGTCTGTTGTTGAAACTGACCAAGCGACCTACACTAAATTAAATAAGACAACATGCATAAGGAGTAGGATACTTTGAAGTCTTGCTAATATAAGGGAAGAACATGGACACTCCATTCCAACCTTTTCTTTGTAAAATAAAGTGTGCTGGAGCCTTGTATATAAAAAGGAATACATGACAATGAAGGACTATTGTTTTTTCTTTATTTATGACTCTGTGTGCTGTGTTAATGATGGTTGTCAGATTACGAAGAAACAAGTGATGCTCAGTGTTGCAATACTTGTGTGTTTGCGACATTGCCTACTGTAATGCTGTTTGCTGGAGACCAGATTAAATCTTTTTATTTTTTTTATTTATTTATGTCTTTTTTGAAGCTGCACTTGAATTACTTTGGATCTCTGCCTTATTTGTAAGCTCAGGTTGGTGAAGACATAGGCTCCTAGTCTGCAGAGCCATTCTTGGATGTATTTGTCAGTAGACTCAAATAAACTCATTTCTAAATAACAATGTATTGGCTTTGTTTCCTAAATTCAGATTTTTTTTCTGTCTTTGGCATGAAAAACTCTCAAATGTCAGTTGTGTTTATGAAATTACATAAAGGGCACATAATGTGTGAAGACATTGGCCTTATATTCCCCTGGAACAGGAAAGGAGTATCATGATTGATAAACAAAGCAACAGAGCTTACCACTTTAAATAATACTGAGAAATACTCAACATTATTAAATACAGCAATATAAGTAGTGAAATAGAATATCCTTGTATATACATGTTTTTTCCCCTGTATGTAGAAATGTATGTGTAGGTAAGGGGACTAAATATAAAAATCTCTACAGACATGATTAAACAAAAAAATGTACGTGCTTTTTCACTTGTTAATCCATTGTGGACTTGCATTTCCACTAATAAGGTTTATACTGTTTTATACTGGTTTATAATGTGTCCACATTTTTTATAACCCGACTAGATAGCAAATAGCAGCGTAAGCCCTTACCCGAGTGAGTAACAGGTTTGTCAATCCCAGAGGGGGAGGAAATCGGAAAGTATTTCATTTCTTTTGTCTCAACATTAATCAGTTTCCGAATGCCTCAAGGTGAACACTGGTAATCAAAAGGAAATAACCGGTATGACATTCATCTTTTCTGTGTGCTACGTAAAAACCTTGGAGACACAGAAAAGAAATAGTCCTTAGTACAAACCAATGGAAGAGCAACAAACCATTATTGTGACCTAATGATCAGTGGAGGTCAGAAAATGAAGCTGCACATGAACCCACAAATTATGGTCGAAAAAGAAGAGGCACTCCTCAGTTTCTACTTGAAGGTGCAGTGCTAAAGTTAGAAGCTTTGTTGTTTAAAAAACCCCAACTTTTTTCCCTTTAAGAGAAAAGCTAGAGTTATCGCAGATTTACTATGGGATTGGTGACTCACGGTAATATTATCGCTCAACTGCAGTGCAAAAAGAAGCTCTTATTGCATCAGTCCAAAAGGGGATTTCACTGAAGTTCTGCATATCACTAGTGTCTTTGTTGCTCTGAGGCACAAAGTTGTGAAAGCTTAAAGACTTTGTTTCAGTTAAAAGAAAATAAAAACATGTCAGTCTGGTAATGTCTGGTATTGACTGATAATTGAAAACCCAAAACTATTAAATAGGGTTTGTTTGGAGGAACACACATTTAAATAGTGTTTGTTAATAATAGCCATGTAATGTTTCTAGTTATGGCTTCACTTCACATTCGACCTCTTGCCTTCGTGACAGTATCATATCAGTATCAGCAACATATTACAGAGACAGCCTGTATTTTATGAGACTGACATTGTTCCCTGGATCTCCTATGAGTGAAACCGCAGGAACATTCCCTATTTATGAGCCATATTGGGGTTATTTTGTGTGTGTGTTTTGATATTTCACTGGAAACCATATCAAACAGTGTTGTTCTCTTTTTATTTGAATTTGATACTAAATTCAAGTGGATATTCTTGTTTCAGCCAATTCTTCCAAATGCCCTACTCCCTTTAGTACACAACAGGTCATTATCATTCCCCATTATTGTGCTTAACACATTTAAACTATCCAACTAAATTCATTGTCAGGGGACTCTCTGTAGTGTTTGCCAGTCATTGTAAAACTGGACTGCCCATACAGCATACAGATTACTGGCGCAAGCTTTATGAAATCACAGCGTTGTCAATTATATCAGTGCATATTGCAACATCTGATCACGTTGTTTTTAACAGGGACATTAGCAGTCACACCAGGCCACAATATTTCTCACAGAGTGCAAGTGATTAAAAGCGCTGGTTCTCACAGCAGCAGAAAAATCGAGACATTTCTCATCCATTACTGATGAGCCTGTTTAGCCTTCATAGATGAAACCCTGGATAGGCTCATTAGTCTTTGGTTTTTTTATTTCCATATTTTAGTAAGACCAGAATTAGAAATGATTAAATATTTCATCTGAGTCATAATAATCCAGACCAGCCAACAGTAAACAAAGGTGTAGAAGGCAGAACTGTAATACACATTTGCAGTATGCAGAACACAATTTACTTTAAGCTCAAGCTTATTTATAAGTCCTATAAAAGTAGTTTGAACTCATTTTAAAGTTATCCTCTAATTCCCCACTGATCACACATAAATTAGAAAACAGAAAAATAATGTGTTGTGTGTCTCTTAATTTGTATGTGAACTGCCAGTGCCACCCAGTCACACCCGAAACCTCTCACCGCAGTCCTGCCTCCTTCAAAACTGTCTGAGAAATCCGTAAGTCTAGGAACAAAAAGGCTTTCTGACAGACAAAATAAAATCAGATCAAAGATCAAGATCAAATATTTATTGAAAATAAAATCAGTATGCTGTCCTCCCTGGCACCTCTCTGAACAGACAGTAGGTGTAACGGTCTTGGGTCGGTGACCCAGTGTTTTAGTTTTTTGTATTATTATTATTATTATTATTATTATTGATCTTGGATTTGATCATGGTTTTTGACTACTAGTGTTTTTGGTTTCGATTTTGTATTTCTTGCTTTCCAGTTCTTCTTGGTTTGTGATTTCTTGTTCTTAGGTTTTGGTTCCTGTGTCCTTGTGTTTAGTGTAGGTTTAGTTCAGTGTCAAGTCTGTGCCTGTCGTGTTTCCTGTTTTACTTTGAAAGTGCATGTCTCATGTCAGCGTGTCTGGATTGCTTCCCCTTGTCTTGTTAGCTCTGATTTCTCCCAGCTGTGTTTCCCTCCGGTCTCCCATTCCCTTATTGCTCCAGTGTGTATTTTAGCCCTGTGTTTTCCTCGCTGTGGTGTGTTGTACCCTCACCAAGCTGTGTGTTCTGTCTGCCCGCCTGTCTAGTTTATTTTGTACTTTCAAGTTTAGTTAGGGTTTTTCTTGACGTCTAGCAATAAAGCTGCTTTTGAGTCTAAGTTTCTGTCTTTGTGTTTGAAATCATATAATAAAACTCTAAAACTCACACTGACGCTAATAAAAACTAAATTAAAACTAAACTTAAATATGCAAACCTATTATGGAAACTAAGTGAAATTAAACTGAATGTAATGAAAATGTTAGAATGATATAAAATAAAAAACTAATTAGAAATATTAAACTATAATAACCATGTTGATATTCATTACATGTTTTCATTTTGATAATTATGGCTTTTAGCAAATTAAAAATCTAAAGTCTATGATTTGAAATGATTAGAATATTACACTACAGAAATGTCAAACTTATGTAAAGTGTGTTCATTTATTCATTCAATTCTTGATTAGCACTCCTTTATCACAAATTACTTCAGTAATGCCACGTGGCACACAAGCTATTGGCTTATGTCAGCGCTGAGGTTTTATTGAAGCTGATATTGCTTTGAAAGACGACTTCAACTTATCTCTATTTTTGGGTTGGATGTTTCTCTTCTTCCTCTTCACACTATCACACAGATTCTCTATGGGGTTCATGTCAGACAAGTTAGCTGGGCAATCAAGCACAGAAATAACATGGTCAGCAAACCAGTTGGCAGTAGTTTTGGCACTGCTGGCAGCTGACTAAGTCCTGCTGGAAAAGAAACTTGGCATATCTGTAAAGCTTGTCAGCAGATGGAAGCGTGAAGCACTCCTGGTGGATGACTGCACTGTCATCTACCAGCTACCACCAAAACCAGCATATGATATTGCACATCAAATCATAAATTTAAAATTTCAAAATGAAATGCAGAATTTACTTTCATTTGAAAAGAAGACTTTGGAAGACTGAGCAACAGTCCAGGTCTTCTTCCTCTTAGCCCAGGTAAGATGTCTCTGATGTTGTGTCAGCTTCAGATGCTTGATATTAGGAATGTAGGAACTGCAGTCATGCCTTTTGCTCATGCATAATTTTCTAGCACACTTTTCCCTTGTTGTCAACTTTTCATTAATATGGTTTGACACAGCATTCTGTAAAACAGCAAGCCTTTTCAGCAGTGACCTTCTGTGGCTTACCCTCCTTGTGGAGAATATTAATCATCATCTGGACAACTGTCAAGCCAGCATACTCCATGAAGTTTTAATTTTGATGATTCTTAGTCATAATAATCAAAACTAAAGCAAAAAGTGCTTGAAATATTTGTTTTTTAACATATGTTGTAAATGAATTTTACTTCTTGATATTATAATTTTTTTTAAATGCACAAAAGTTGAAAACAGGGGAAAACAATATGTCGGAAACCCTTCTTCTGTGCGGTCGAGTGCAAAATGCAGCAGTTGTTTATTATTAAGAACAAAGACTTTAGCATGGCACATTATTGGAGCCAGAAAAGATACACAAGGAGATTATCTTCACAAGAAATAAGTCTGGTCTTTTTAGTAAAATAACTACAGCGGAAATTTAACAAAGAAGTTATATAATAGGGTTTCACACAGCCAAACACGAAAGCTGCTCATCTTCAGCCAACTTCCACTTAGATTTCACTGGAACAACATGTCTTTTCATCCAAGCCAGCCACTTCCTCCCTCCTCCGGCCTCATCCAGCATGTTCACAGCTCAGGAGATAGAGCAATCAGAAGACTTTCAGGAAATCAAACAATGCTACATTTCCTGCCAAGGAGAGATGTCAATCTAGTCGACCCCAAGGTCCAGGCCAGTTTACTTGTGTGCTATCAGTGTCAACACTGATAGCAGATGAAGCGTTCACTGCCGATGCTGGATCGCTACGTTTAGTCCTATTCAAGATTTCTTTTTACTCTTCATTGTTTGGTTTCATTTTTTTCTTGTGTATTCGTTTTTGACAAGAAACATTTTTAGTGTTTGCAGTTGAATCCTGCCCGCGATCAAGCTATGTTAGTGAGATTTGAACATTTTCTAAGCAATCTTTCTCTCCATTTTTTGTGATCCATTCTGTATGGCTTGTAATATTGCTTCTATAACCTAATCACTATAGATAACCTCTAGATATATTAATGAGCAAAAATATATAGGATATAAATGGAATTTTCCCAAGATCACAAAAACAAAAAAGAAGGATTTGAATGTATTCTCTCAAGTCTTAAAAACCAGGCGTATATAACAATAGCTGGAACATCTACAGTATGTTCCTAGTAGAATCCACTAAGTCAGTTTTATTCCCCATTCACACTTATATTCATGTAACACTTCACTTCATGCCTTTAAGCACTTAATATCATACTCACAATCCAAAGGATGAATCAGTTTCTTGCTCAAGAACACTTCAAAATGCACACTAAAAAGATCAAACCACCGACCTTCTGATTAATAAATGACCTGCTCTACCTTCTGAGTGCCCCTGCACAAAGTGTACAATCATTCTCTTTACCTGAGCGGAAGGCTCAAAGACAAGTTATATGTAAGCGTTACAAATAACTTGTCCTAATACTAGTACAAGTATTATCCTAATGCTCGTTCTAGTTTTAGGGATTTAGTTTTGTCGCTGATTTACTTAAGCTAAGGTAACTGTAGCAATCAGCCAGCTGTGACTGGCAAGTCAGCATTTTTTCTTTCAATTTATTGACCTCCAGTTATTGTTTTCTGCAAATGTTCTCAAGAGTTTCTCTAAGGAGCTTGGAAAGAAAAGCATCTGGACTTCTTTTGTCTGGATGCTTTTCTTTCCAAGCTCCTTAGACTACGATGACCTGGATGACTGAGAACCTTCACAGACTCAAGAGTTTCTCCTTCTCTGATTATAGTTCCACATCATTAGCACTGGAAATAAATATGGACTTACATCAGCATAACCACAAAACAGCCTTGGATGAAACACTTTTCTTCCAGCATTGAAATAAAACACTTATTGCAGTCTCTTTTTAGACAGCTGTTCATCACACAGCAGTGACTTATAGGCATATGCTTGCGTTTTTAAAAATTCATCTCTATAAGTTTTCATCACAATGCCAGATTCTGTACTGTCTCGCTTCTGTCTTTCTCGGCAGTTGTCTTCAGTGTCATTATCATTCACGTCATGCCTATGGACCAGAGCCAAGACCTTGATTGGATCAGGAGTCACAGAACTTCAAGTTTTAATTGAATTGAAGCTGCTCTCCCCAGGAGTCTACCAGTGGTCCGTGGAAAGAAATGACTAAGCAGGGCATTAAGAATAAGCATGAGATGGTTAAGGGTGCATTAACTGGAGGCTTAAAAGAGGCTAATAGCAACTGAATATCAGTACTGTGCCAATATAATTTTTCTTCTAAGTGTAGCATGACATCAGAATTAGAAAAAATAATAATATAAAAACAAATCAATACTCTATGCTTGCATGACTATTTCATGAGTGTGTCTTTCAGCTCTGTGTATGCATATGCATATACTATAGGTATACATATGGGACTCACTTGAAGAACTGTCAGGCTGGAAAGCAGTTATGAGTTTTTCAGCACCCTCTGATATGTTTTTCCCTCAGCTGTTTGTCAGCTTGCAGGCAGCTCGATCATCCGGCTAACTATCACAGTTAAAACATGTTTTCCCAAAAGCGCCTTTGGAGAATTCTAAGAAGCTCAGTGGCTTCCAGCTTCTGCTGTTGCTGCCCCCTGACAAAAACAGAGAGGCAAAACATGCAGAAAATAGAGTTCAGAAGCAACCACTTTAGGGGAGATTGGGAAATAAATCATGCTTTGTGAATGAATTATTATTATTATTATTCAAAAATTAATTAGCATTTTCTTGTGTTTGGGCATACAAGCGCACCCACACACGCGCACACCAAATGTTTTCATACTGTCGATCAATTAGCTTAACTGCTCTTATCCTCCTGGAATCTCACAGACCAAAGACTTTAGTGCTTTTGTCTGAAAACACCTCAAACAGAAACCAGCCCAGCCTGAATCAAACTGGCAGGCCTGCAACTGTTTCATCCCAGCTTGGAAATGGAACTCTGCTGCTCAGTTTTTTAATACAAGTGCCCAAATGAGCCTCATATTCATATTCATATTCATATCATCAAACTCTCTTTTGAGAACAAAGGAAGAGCTGGTCAAATGCTACTATAGCAAGAGATTTATTTGAAGAACCATAACTTCATACAGAATATGTAATATAAATCAAAGGTTTGAGAAAATAGAGCTGAAAAAAAAACTGAGTGATTTAACTTTTTAGAAATCTTGAAAAATTGTAGTTGCATAGCTGATATGAAATTGAAGATTAAGCTTGAAGAAGATGTGAGATGGAAAACCAGGTCTGTAAAGCATCTACAGTATTCTGGGCATTGTACTAGATTGTTGTGATGACAAAGGACCTGAGCCAGGAGGCAAGGTTTTTGTTTTATCTATAATCCAGCCCTCACCTATGATGAGTTCTGACCAAAACAATGAGACTGCAGATACAAACAGTATGAATCTGTTATCTGTGTGAGGTGGCTGTAGAGATGGAGTGAAGAGCTGGAGTCTGAGTGTCTGATGAGTCACTTGGTTGGTTTATGCTTCCAGAGCGCCTTACTTGAACTCTCTGGAAGGATCTCATCTGGCCTTGAGATTCTTCAGGAAAAACAAACAGCAAATTGTTGCTGGAGATAAGAGTGCCTGAAATACTCCCCTTAGTATTTTGCCACATGGGTAGTGCCAGCAGTGGATATTCTGTAGTAAATTACTAACCACAGTGATATTTCAGATACTTCTGGAGGTCACAAAGGAGCTTGGAAAGAAAACAACTGGACTTCTTTAAGTTTCGTAATGTCATGTGACCCTCTAATAGCAAGAGAGAGGGCAGTAAGTCCTTAAACCAAAGGGAAAAGCAATTCATGGCACTCCACTGATTTTTGTATTGTGAGAAAGTCTATCCTTGTCACTTCTGTCTGCTTGCAAACTACCGAAAACACTACCAACAGTTAATGTGATGAGTAGAGTGTGGATTGTAGTGTGGAGGATCTAAATGCAGGCATGTGAAACCAAAGAACGAACTGAAAATGAGCCTTTAATGGCTGATGCAAATAGAAACAAAAGTGAAGAAAGCAGTCATCCAAAAACCAAAGCATGAGGAATAATTCCAAGGACATGAACAGCCTACATCCAAGGACAACTTGACAAGGGTAAAAGGACACACTACACTATTATATATGCATATAGAGGACTATAAATTAATGATAAACAGGATGGAGAGGAACACAGGTGAGCCACAGGTGAAAACAATCTGGGGATCATTGGAAAACACTAAAGAAGCAAAACTAACAGAAAAACAACAGAAAATAACCAAGGGAGACAAGAATACTAACACTAAATAAGATTTATGAGACAAAGAAATGAAAGGGACCAAGGCATAAACACAGTATGAGACAGAGCGAGGCCAAAAAGAAAAGCTGGGGAGGCTACTTCTACTAAATTTTAATAAAAATAGACACAAAGCAAATCTCATCACAATAAGTAAACACAAAACTAAAGACCTTGTAATGCAAGAATAAGACTGACAGAAAACTAAACTAATAGGAAATCTAAAAATTCAAACAAAAATTAGAACCTAAAACACCAGAACAACAAAACACCACAAATAAACTAAGGTTGTAATATATAAGCTAACAATCAAAAAACAAGAATCCAGCACAGACCAAACAAGAGAACCCAGGGATCACTACAGGTACAGCATGCATACCGTGATATAGTGAAATCTGGATGGATTGGAAAACTATCTTGTAAGATTATACTTGCACATCCTTCATCCTAGTTATTTGTTAGGATTTTCTAGACTGTTGTTAAGCAAAACACCATCACACAAATGAAAACCAGCTGCAGATTTGTGTAATGCTACTGTTAATTACCTGATATTTGTTGTCTTACACACACACACACACACACACACACACACGACAGAGGGCTACATTGCATCATATTGCACCATGTGCCTTCTAATATTAATGATATGATCATCACTGATTTTAGTATTACTAATTACTAAAATCTTGTTAATACTTTATTGATCCATATATACACGTACACAAAACTAGAAAGCATTATGTCACATCTGTTTATTTTGCAGTGTAATGTGGAGTTGCAGCATTTAAATGACATGCTATGAGATTTGAGACTTACAGCAGTGTTTGCTCTCCCTTAGCTCCTCCTAAAGCCTGCACCTCACTCCTCCAGGTGCAATTAAAGCGCTGAAAAATTCTCTGTGTTGGAGGAGAGGGAATAATTCTCCAGTTCACGAAGGAGAAAGAAAGCATAAGTTAATATAATGAAAAAGTCAGGATAACTGCAGACTGCATTTTCCAGCACTGATAATGGTAGTGTATTCACCTATACTTAGAGGAGCATTTCCCACCACACACACACACAGACAAAGCACATAAGAAAAATAACTTACAATTACACCTCTTTCTTTGCAGGCACCTCCCTGGAGCAGGACAATATCGAAGGTCTTGAAAGCAAAATAGTGCATTTGTACAGTCTCTTCAACAGCCAAGACTATAGTATATCCATGAAGCGTCAAACGGAAGTGCCCTTGAGAGAGATGACTAACCCTCGTCAGTTGACTACTCCTTTGATTAGTTAAATGGCTCAGCTGCAATTCACATCTGCCCAAGTGTAACATTCCTGTCCTCTTTTCATTTATTGTTTAAACTAAACTCACTGTAGGTGTTTATTGTCGAAATAACTTTGAATAACTTTGTTTACAAATTAAATGGACTTTGTAGAAGTGGCAGCAAATTACCATAAAGCTCCAATATAAGTACCACCCAAGGGCCTTTATTACACAAGTTGCAGCTTGTGACACAAAACTGAGAAAGTCATATGGAAGACCATGTATTAACGCTACTATGTTATGCAGGCTCTAGAAATGAAATGAAGTACTTCCATGCATCATGTGTAACTAGAACCCAGGTCAAAAAAAGAAAGAAAAACATGGAAATCTGGAATTATAACAAATAAAGCCAAAAATGAATATGACAGGATTCCAGTCACTCACCTTCGTCAAGGCTCTGAGTGCTTTTTATTGAATCTTATCTGCTAAGGGAGAAATAAAGGCTGGCTGGCTTTGGCTCATGTAAGGCCAGAGAAAGTCTGTAAAATAACACAAACCAAAACCTCCTCCCTCCAGTGCAGCAGTCTGTCAGCCATACCAGGATCCTGATGGCAGCTGCATGTCACCAGTCACACCATGTGTGAATACAACAAGACAGCTGAGCTAGTGAGGCCCCAGGTTGTGCCAGACGAGTGTAACTCTCAATTCACTCCCCAACTTCCTGCTGTCATGCGCCCCAGTCCAAGTTCATTCTTGTTAGCCAAAAAGTCCTTGAGGACTCCCTCAACAAGCTAACAGTTGCAAAATACAAGTGGCAGCATGCTGCTTTCAATGACATTGAAATCAGGTAATGGTGCATTCCCTTTATACTTCAATATATATTCATGCTTATAAAAAAAATAAAAATATCATCTGCCTTTTGTCTGAGTGAAAGAAAATTGCTGACAACAAAGATAAAGAACAGCTGGAAAACCTGTGCAGAAAGCAGGCAATGTTTGCAATTTCTGCTTAGCTAGTCTAGCACTAAGAGAGCCAAAGGGACAAATACCAGGTTGGTTTGAAAGTTTTGTTGCAGATTTTAGGCAGCATTTTTGCATTTTGCAGATGTGCTGCTAGCAACCTCACATCACACTGATTCCACTGGATCATATATCAAGAATGCTTCTCCGCCTCATATGATTTGGGTGGAAATGTATTTGGACCAAGGTCGGCTTCTTCAGACCACAGATAATACCAATACTGTCAATATATTGTGCTGTGAAAATAGATTTAGCAATAAGAACATACCTGGAATTTTTGCCCTAATTCCCCATATTATCTTCAGCATCCACAAGAAGTTAGGCTTTTTCAGAAGAAATCAATAGATACATTTGGTTGAATATGGGAGCATGGGGGACTATTCATTGCATGATATTTGCCTTAAAATCTCAGATCAGTTATTTATGTATTTATTTATTCCCACAATGATCATTATTATGCCACCATGGCAAACCCCCCCCCAAAAAAAACAAACAAACAAACAAACAAACAAACCATATCACAGCTAATGCATCTGTCAGATCGTCTGTATTTATGTTTGTGTGTCAGATGGTGAGGTATTCAGTTGTTACTACAACACTAAGGGCAAGGAATATGGCAGGCAGATGGATTGCTTCCATGGTGTAGTTAAATATAATTTGTAATGAAAGAGGATTTACAACTTCTGCTGCTGAACATTTCAGCTGTTGGTTGGCAAATGTAAGAGTTACATTTTTCTGAGCAGTGAAGAGTGTTGGACTATCTAAAACTCACTATCGTCTTAGAAGATTTAAAGCTCTACTCAGCAGACACCCTGCTGTAATCTTGGTTGTCTATAACCATCCACTCTCATCACATGTAATTCAGATGTAAACATGTATGGATGGATATGAGAAAGAGCCATTTCGAAACAAGCAACTATTGCTTAGATTGTTTTCAAAAGCTTCAACTGGAAGTGAAGATGCTCACATTAGAGCACTGGGTCCTGCTTATAGGAATTCAGAGAAGAGGCAGCCAATCACAGGAGAGCAGGATTTTTTTTTATTTTTTACTTCTCTAATGGAATCCAGATATAACAATATAGAGCTGGAAATTAGTGTTTAGTAAGGCTGTTAAAAACAGCGCCCCTCGATTTACACTCAAGGCAATAGATTCTCCTATGTCATCAAACCCTCAGATTTAATACTGCTATAGATAAAATATTCCATTTGTACTGTATGCTGAGTATCCGTTTAAACCACAGGGAGAAGTGAATTGCCCTGCCATTCCTCTCACCCAGGTAATCAGACCCCAAATTGAAAATATCCAGCCGCCAATTTCAGTCCAGTTTCAATATTCCCTGCCTGCCAGTGTGATGTCGCTTTTCCTGCAGGCTGTAAAGGTGGAGACAATATAAGTGGCTTATGAATGAAATTTGAATTTCATGGCCCAATATCATTTAGAGTCAGTAATTGAGCAATATGTGTTCTCTATCCCTAAAATGACTTCTGCTTATTCTGATTTGACTGGTGAAGCAGCTGGGTCATCACAATGGCATCAAATAACAGAACCATACATGTGTCTCCATCAACTATTGTATTGCCCCTTCTTTGCAGACACTAAGGTCCAGCCAACTGTATCTAGGAAAATGAATAAAAAAAACAAGATTGAAAAATATCCCAGAGGATTTACCAGTGAGCTCCTGTTAGACATTGTATATTTTTGAAAGAAATTCCCCTCAATTTTTAATGGAAACAGGTTATAGAGGTATAGCAGTGTGCTCTAGAGGAGGGTCAGCTGCTAATGTGCTATTTATTTAATAAGTCTATAAAAAAAGGGGGAAACAAAATACAAGAAGGCTTCAGACAGTTAAACATTTTAATATTTTAAACAAGAACGTGAAAAAAAAAGTGAGTAAAATTGGAAAAAACAGTTTAAGTACTTTAAGTGTGTCACAGTCTTCATAAGCCATACCTGCAAGTCCTTGTCCTCAGCTGTTTCTGAGGAATATTTCTCCTGAAACTTGAAGTGTTTTGAAAGTTCTTTAAAAGTTTGCTTTTCTCAGGCTATGAGACAGCTCCTTTTTTAATATGCTGGATTTGCTTTTCAAGTTGAAGATTTTATTGTGTGGCATTTCTGTCTGTGTAATACCTGAACCAAATTCAGTGCTGAATAGAGGTCCTGAACTTTTTTTTTTTTTTGGCTTTAGCTTTTCTCTAATTCAGAAAGCAACACCAGCAGGGCTGAAACGTTTTGATTGCCCTTTCAATACAAACCCAAGCAGACATTACCTAAACAACAGTATATAGAGTTTCTTTACTAAAGTATTTTCAGCCACAGAAGCATTTATTGTTTCATCACAACAAAATATGTTTATAGAAAATAATTAGCATAAAAAAATGAACAAAAAAACTAACGATTTAGTAACTGGTACTAACAACTTCTCATCATAATTTATATTGAAGCTGGACTATAATAGTCTGTGAGGGTAAGGCTCATTGTATAAGCACCTGGAATTGAGAGGGCAGGAACACTTCCAGGCATCTTGGCAGCACTGGCAAGCTCTCCACCATGAAGGATTACTGAAATAAGGCATAAGGATGTCCCTGTGATGTCTCGGATATTGCCTCCCACTGGTGCTTAGCACAGCCTCGTCAGTCACATTTGTGATTACCTCTGAGCTGTACCCAATCATAATTAAGGTGATGACATTCTCACTAATGCACAGCTGACGATGAGCTATGCTGCTGAATTTTGGACACGACGGGAAGAAGAAAACTTTTGCAGAAGAGCATAAAAAGCATGAGGCAAGCAATTCATTTAGTGAGACGAAAAAGAAAATGCAACAGGACTATCAAAGGCTATTGTTCAGTGCGTGCTAAAGAAAGGCAATTTGATGAGGGAAAAGGTGCAAGGAGCTGCTTCAGATGTGACCACTGTGTCTCCAGGGGGGTGATTTCTATTTCATTTCTTCACCACCAGCTGAATAATCTCCCTCTGCAGCACCTAATAGGAGTTCATAATTAAAAACAGATATGGAGAGAAGTAGGATGAACATGAAGTACTCTCTGGTGAATGGAAAGTCTGAACATGATGCTGGAACACTGAAAACATGTCAGGTTAAAATAAAGATGAAAACAAGACTGTTGTACTACATCTTTTAGTAACCACAGTGAATGTTTTGTGGCAAAAATACAGACAAAACATTAAAAAACCCCTCTTATTAATAGTTTCAGTCCACCTTTCCTGGTTTTCTCTAATAATTTTTCCTTCTTTGACTTTACTGAGGAGAATAAAGACAATAAACATGATTTATTGCTGTGCACATGAATTGACTCTTGTTCTATAAATCTATGAAGTAATACGGTAGTTCTTCTTTAAAATCTGACTCAAAACAGCATAGAGCACACAATCAGCTCCTACTCTCTACAATTGTCTAGTTAATGTGGGAGGAATTCAAAGTAATGACAAATTACTCAAACTCTTTTTTTCCTAGTGCTGAAGGAAACAAATTTCAGCATGATCTGCACTGTAATCATTCAGCCAAACAATGAATTCATGTGCGGTTATTTTAGTGTTCAAATGTCAAAGCATGAAACATGGAATGCTGTGATGTGTGAATGCTGGAACACATAATCACTAGTTCAAACAGTTGGGAGCGAACACTACCCAATGTATAAAAACTGAGAACAGCTAAGGTGCAGCTGGGCAGGCAGGAAGGTGAACCTAATCAAGTGATGAAGTGAGAGACTAATGATACAACCCGGCACCAGTGGAGATGTCCATGCACGTTCCTATCAAAAACCTATGCTCCAACTTTCAGTTACAAACACTCATCACCCCTCAAGTCACTGGTTAGACTTAAAAAAGAAAGATGCCAGAGGGTTGACATGGTAATTATTTCTTCTGTAATCTTTAAAAGAATCCCCACTTAAACACTGTGTGTAAATATATTGTGCAGGTAGATGTTTACAAAGATGCAGGGACACATTTTTGCATGTTTAAATATGGCCATAAATCACTTGCATGTGTGGTGCATACTTATGCTGTTGCAGATGACAGCAGCTTGCGTAAATTATTTCCTTTTTATGGGTTTGGATTCTGCTGCTAATAATAAAATCATGACTAAACTGTTTTTTTCTGTTTTTATCAGTGGTTTACTTTATTTTGCTGTTGTGGTGGAAACACCACACCAAGCTGTTTCATTATCAGTACTAATGGCTGTTTCCCTAAACTCTCTAAAGTTACATAAATACAACTTATGGCTTTACAGTTTATGTTGAACTAACTCTTGAATTCTTAGGGGGGGGGGGGGGGGGGGTTCAAATCCTTTTTTAAAAAAAATGCAGTAATATGCAAGCTTATGTTTAGGGTATCATTTACGCATCTGCTTCTGCATACAGTGCATAATTTCCACCCTCTAAAGGTTTTTCTATTTCCTCCTCTCCATGAACCATGCAGCAACCACTGCAGCTTGTTGTTTCCTGAATGTAAAGTAGAGCGGAATAAGCATGTTGTATCACAGAAACTGTGTCTCTCAAGTAACCGGGTTCTTATCTGTTCAATGCACCACTCGCTAAATAATTTCTCGCCAGGAAAGAAATATTAAATCACACAATGTTATTTTAAAAACCAGTCAGGCATATACAATGACAATAAGAAGAAAGAGGTTACAATTAAAATGATGTTATTGATTTTCATGTATACTTGACTTGGAGTTAAAAACGATTAAAAAAAAAAACCTCATTTCCGAATGTAGACAGGGCTAACCTTTAATTCTCTGCCAGAGGGTTTCCTGATCAGGACATGTGGTGCATAATAATCTATACTCATTGGACTTTGCAACACTGTCAGATGCTCCCCCATCCCTCTTTTGGTCACTGACTGCCACTGTGTGGTCATAAATATTTAACACAGTTCTGCTGCAATTCAGTTTACACTCTTTTACTGTACAAGGTTTAAAAAATTAGATTCCTGCAACCCACTTATCAGATTGTAATATGGCATCCTGTAGCCATGACTGAGATAAATTAGAAACCGTTTTATTGAAGTATCACAGTCCTCCTCCCAGAAATAGGCTGAAATAAACCTGGGGAAAGACTCGACTTTTCTTGTGGGCAAGAAGGTAATCTGCCTCGGCAAAATAATTCTGTTCCACCAACACTACAGCCTCTATCATCCATCATCATTAAGAAAGGAAAGGAAAAAAAACCTGAAACACTTTAATACTGATAAAAGCAGCCACAAGCACTGTACTGCCTTGTATTTCTGATCTCATTTTATTATTTGATGGTGTGTTTTACCTTACTCCCCTGTAAACGTGTCACTCCATGACAGTTTGGCTGACGTGGCATCAAGTTTTGACATTGAGGTTTGGGCTAAAATGTTGTTTTTCATCTGTTAAAAACATCGGTAAATGTCAGAATGTGGCATCAGAGTTAGTATGTGATTTTTATTTTATTTTTTCAAAGGCCTGTCATTTTATACCACATTAAAAGTCATACAGAAAGATCTGGGGCACCCAAATTTCAGCACAACAGTGGCCTAAAAAGTTCTGAATGCTATACAGTCATAATAAACGCAGACCCACAGAGCAGAGTTTTACAAAATAGGTGGTTTCTAAATGTTTTCTTTTAAATAATAAATGAATGCTCATGCTCATGCTTTGGCAGCTGTTGAAGGTTTTCTGGAAAGTTTCAAACAATGTGGTTCCTACAACACTAGATTTGATACATGTGTTATTAAGAAAGGATGGATTTTTGCTTTAATTGTAGATATCTTGGGTGGCTGACACTGGCAGCACACTGCGGTGATAAGAAAGCCCATATACTGGGCTCATCCCTGTGTGGTGGAAGCTCTCCACCTTGCCAAGCTGCCGCAGATGGAAGAGCAGGGTGAGCTTTCGGGTCATGGTTCTAAGTGCCAAGAAGGAGGCCAGGATCTGGGCGAGCAGGAAGAGGAGATAGAGGGAGTGGACAGCTCTCTCCAGAGGCAGGATGATAATTCCTTCATCGGTCAGGAAGAACAGCAGCACTGGCAGCTGGAACATGAAAGACAGGAGCCAGAAGGCTGCCAGCTCTGGCACCTGATGACAGGGAGGAAAAGAGAGAAAATTTGGGTTGGCGCGCACAAACGATGAAAAGATGCAGCAGTCATCCATCAAGTGCTTTGGTTGAATCCACATGAAAGCAAAGACACACATACACTAAAACTCAGTAGGCACTTGTAGCCACAAGCAGGTAGAATATTCAGCAGTTTCCTCCTCTGTGTTTTTTCACGGTTCATAAAAGAGCTTCGTGTAGTTCAGTGTAAGATATAAATTTGAAATACCTTTTCTTTGAGGTTGCCAGTGTAGCCCAGATAAAGTCGAACCACTTCGATGACTGTAAGTAGGATCATCCCAGTAATGAGTAGAGCTTGATAGTACCCAGGAAGATAGTAGAACTGGGAAAAGTGAAGGGCTGTAATTAATGAGCATGATCAAGGAGTGTGTGTGTGTGTGTGTGTGTGTGTGTGTGTGTGTGTGTGTGTGTGTGTGTGTGTGTGTGTACACGCAGGCATGTTAGATTTTTATGTAAACTTTTTTTTCAAAATTTATTGAAAGTTTTGTTTTTCAGAAAGACAGTGAATGTGGAGTTCACTGCTTGTGCCTCTTCTGAGTTTATGTGAGGAGGCTTTCATTTTGAAGGCACCACTAGATGGAGCCAAAGTCAAAGGTTTTCCAATTGATACACTGGGCTTGATAAATAGATTTGGTTAATCAAAACCTGATCTGTTGACTTCAAGAGGAATACTTCTAAATATTTACTCACCAAAAGCTGTTCAATAAAGGATCTCGCTATAATAGTGCACGTGAGTGAGTTTTTACATCCTTGGATGATCAATGGAACAAGCCTAAGTAACTTTGAAAGTCTAAGCAATCAACCAAAAACAAAAATGCTCCAATATGTTAAAAAAGAAGTCTCCAAATTACAAAAAATTCTCTTGTGTGTGTTTCATGGACTAATTTGGCACTAACCTTTACTTCCAGCATGAACACAGCTGAAAACCACCAACAGGGAAAATAAAACATATTGAAATACAGGAGCATTTGAAGGGGGAGGTGAGAAACCAGCTCGTTGACCACTGCAAGACAAATAACAGTGCACAAAACATTAAGTTGAAAAACCGAAGTGAAATTTGACCAAACGAAGAAAAACCTTTAACAGCTGAGTTTTAGACTTGATAATATTTTTGTTATTGACCTTAATAAACAGCTAAGTCTTTTTTTTTAAAGCAATCCTGATGCACACTGGTGATTTACTTGAGAATACAGTCATTAGATGTCTTGTCTAATCTTAGCCTTTACATTCTCCAGTACTAAATGGCATTGTGCTGTATAGTAAACATATTACACTAAAGTTCCAAACAGTCTTTGGAAGCACGAACTAACCAGATGCATCCTCTTGCTCCCTGGTGAAGTCACTGTCTGCTGTCCTGTTGTTTGTGAACACAGAGCCTCCCATATACACCAGACCCAGCGGCAGGTTTTCGGGAACAGGCGAGTAAAACACAGGCATTGTTGACAGAGGTGGTGATCATGACAGAGCCAAGGAGTCAGGAGGTTTACAGTGCCAAAAATATGTTTTCAGTATCCGCTGCTAATTTTTGTCTTAAGTTAAACAATCGCACAATACCAGTCTAGAAGAGATACAAGTGGACACATAAAGGCACATGCTGGCAGACGCTACTGCTAATCTGATTATCGTGAAGGAGGCGGGCTGAAGATAAGCCTGAAACAGTTGCATGCTTGCTTGAAGTTAGTGTCCATCTATGATGCTCAGTTAATTTGGTTTTCTAATTAGGGAATTCAGCACATACTTAAACTTTATAGAGATAAAGTTGCACATACTCTGTGCAGTATGTTTGAAAATTCTACATTCTTTGTACACATATTTAAAGCGATGATTCACTCTGGCAGATTTTGGTGTAGTTTAAAGTCTTTTTATTTAAATTCGGCAGATATACACAATGACATAACACTCTGCTCAATGCACCCGGCCAGCGAGTCATCAGAGTGGTGCCTGGCTTATTTTGGCCTTTGGGCCTCACTCGTCATTATTGTGACCATGGTGCAGAGACAGAGTTTGGCCACAAGGGGTCATCACAGCTCGTCCCTGGGGGCGCGCAGGGGAAAATGCTGAAACTCCTCTGGCACCTCTTCCCCTTTCTTGGACCTCTTGTAGAAGCCGAGTGAGTCTAACAAGCTGCTGATCTCGTCTGCCTTCATTTTCTTCACAGAAACAGTCTGATCCCCACACACACATACACATACACAGGAGGGCAGACATGTTTGGTTCACAACGTGGTTAAAGGCAGTAATGCGTTGTATATTAGCTGTATATGTAGATATAACATGATTTACTAAACCCCTGTTTTTACTTGGAAGTGTTTAGCCACTACAGATTTAGAGGGTCCAACTATTTTTTTTTTTGTTTCTCCTTACCTAAAGTCAAATTATAATCTCCCAGAGAAGCCACATTAGAAAAACTTTAGCCTCTAAACAAAGCTTTAGATGGAAAATTAAAAGGCTTTACTCAAGGAAGCAGTAATACTTGGCTCTTTTTCGATGTAGGCCAGCATTAAGAAAATTCATTTTTATTGGTTTTAATGGAGAGGCTAATTGGGCAATAGGGGCCTGCAACAGGGGGTTTTCTACCCTGGAAAAATAAATGGCATGTGAGAACTGCTTTCAAGGCACACAATTTTCAAAGTCACATCAACTCTCCTGTCTCAGTACAAAAATTATTGCTCCATTCTCAGAATCCCAAGTTCATATACTGTATGTATTTATTTTTAACTCTCATTCAAGTACATCCTCTTTCTTGGTATCTGACAGATGATCTGATATCACATGAAGTAATATTGAAACTTTCCCACATGAATCCTGTTTGACATTCTGGCGGTCTCTTGATAAGCTCCATCACAAGGCAGCGGAATAAAAGGTCCCTGTACTCACTTCTCACCTTAACAATCTCATCCTTTTCATTGTAGAATATCAGACGGGGTTTCTTCTCTTCCGATGAATCATATTCCAAGTTGTGGCTACACAGGAAAAAGCAGATCAAGGGAAACAGGTAGGAGGGGTTGTGAAGAACAAGGCATATCCATCTGTTTCGCTATTTTTAGGCTCACTTAACATGATTTTTTTACTTGGAATGCTCACAGAGCTGGCACTGAACTTGGCAGCTTGCTAGGAATACTGTTTTGTTTACAAAAGAGGTCATGAGAAAATCAGTAGTGATTTTTGTGGAAGGCTCACAGCTTAGCAAAGAATCCTGAGGAACATGAAAACAATACAAGGATACTATAAAGCCATTCGCTCCATGAGAAAATGATAGAGCTCAGGCATTTTCTTTATGCTTCATCCGACCACACTGGGAGCCTGCAGGGATGACAAGAGACATTTGTTAAAACAGCATGACAAAGAGGAGTGTACATATCTCATTCTTTATGTGATCAAAGGTGACAAAAAAGGTGTCACATTACAGCAGAAAATAAACTGCCATGACAGCACACGACCTATCCATCACCATGCACACTATTTCCTCACTTGTTTTTTGAATATTATGTGTAGATTTAATTTTTCACTTTAAATGATTTCCTGTAAAAAAAAAGAAAAAAAAAGCAATCAATATAAAAGGTTCTTAATGATGATTTTGCTCTATACTTACCAGCAGTTTAGCTCTGGCTATAACGAGCTTTTCTTCACCTACTGTGTCATTGTTCGCTTCGAATAGCCTAAGAGCGAGGGTAAGGGTAAGCACCAAGAAGGTCCACATTTTTACTAGATGGCAAAATCTTTAGCTCCTTTTTCTGAGTTAAAGCACTGATAAGTGACCCTTTAATACTCTTGGACAGTTTTTTCAGGGTGGACAAGACCATGGCCACCTCTGTAGGGGAGCAATGCACACCTGGGCTGAGCTGTTAATCTCACTTTTGTGATTTTCTGTCATAGATTGTGTGTCAGTATAAGAATTAGACTGGTGGTTTACCAAGTAAGTTACCACCACATACTTATTCAGCAACAGAGTTAGCTGTTAGGGTGTTTTTCTATATGTCAAAGGGGCCCCCAGGTTTATATTTTATAGTTTCTTCCAGATCAAATGTCATTGGGGGAACACAGAACATCTGCACTCTTATCATTTTTTCCCATGCAGTAAACTTGCAGGTGGTTAATGGTCACAGAGAACCGCATGTTACTACCGACTCACTCCCCCAATACAGCTAAACTGGTTCATGACTAAAAACTTCATGAAACCATCTGCCATTGCAGGAATAAGAACATGACAATGTTAGCATATGATCACATTCACATCTATGGGAAATTTCAAATAACTGATAACCCCAACTTGCACTTCTTTGACTTGTAAGAGAAAAAAACCCCCACCGAAACACACAGAAAGGCCTCCACATGTCACATTTTTTCCAAGTAATGTAGCTTTATAATTACATTTACATAGAAGATGAATATAACGGCAAAAACTGCAAGTAAAATATGAGTCCAAATATCTACAACATGAATGATTTGGACTTTATGAAACACAGTATAGTAAAATATTAGAAAGATCACTGAGTGTACAGAACATTTCAATGCCAAATATTGAGTATATTTGCTACAGATACAGTACAACTTTTTGCGCTATTTGGGGGCAGCAGCAAAAATTCTGATACTGACAAAGCATCCATCCATTTAATCTGATGTGTAAAAGGTTTCACAATGCAACTGTCTATGCATATGTTCAAATGACACAGAGAAAAATTCTAATTTACAGCATGTAAAAGAAGTATTGAAAACATCACCAATTTTCTGAGTAAATATATTTCTAAAGCTGCTATTGGCATGAAGTTCTCATTGAACGTTATTAACAACCCATCAAATCCACACATGCAAAGAAATCAAATCATAGATGTCTAGAAATTATGTCTAATAATGAGAAAAGGTGCAGGGAAAACATATTGAATACATTTACTGAAATGTATTTCATACTTTGTACAAAAGCCTTTGTTGGTGATGACAGCTTCCTGTATGAAGAAGCTACATTGTTTGCCTACTGTATATGAAGCTGTATTGCTCAGGTGTGACACTGGCCCATTCTTTCACACAGAAACAGTCTGCATGGGATTTGGTGATGTGTTCAATACTCATTTTACCTGCTGTATATGCAGTTTTAGCCACTTTGGGATTGTATGGAGTCTTAATACATCCTTTTATCTGTGACAGGCAGAGTAGCTGCCTTACCCTACTTCCAGTCATTGTACTAAGCTAAACTATCACCGTTCAGTTCTGGAGCTTTACTGCACAGACATGACGGTGTTAGGGGTCTTCACATGTAACTCTCACCAAAAAAGCTATTAAGTATATTTTCTAAAACGTCTGACTAATCCATTAAGTCTCAGCGATATTCTTTTATTCCGCATTGTTTAGGATTTTGAACAGAATGTTTCTCTTGACACACATTTGTTAAGTTTTCACAATCATATTTTGTAAATCCTGCAGTTATGTAGCTGAACAAAACACTAGCTCTATTCTGATCCATGAAAGCAGTATATGGCTTGTTCCCACTGTTTTTTCATTCTGACTTTCCCTTTTCTAACTTTCTTTCTATGCAATGTTTAATTCCATTGTGCTCTCTCTATGAAATCAGGCCTTGTGACAGCATAGCACATTTGCACTGTGTCAACACCCTGGGGGGAAGAAAACATCTCGGCCCTCCAAGTTTACTCTACTGCTTTGTATTGTGCAAAACTCCAATTCATTAGGTCACCATAAGAGGGCGGTAACACCCACATGTACACTTCCTGGCAGTTTGGCGGGTAACGTGTACTTCCAAATCCTAGCCACAGACAATTATGTTTCCAACAAAAATAAACCATTCCTGCCTGGAATGCTGAAGCGAAAACCATCTTGCTGTCTCTGTCTTTTCCAGACACAGAGCGTTGCAGCTCAGAGTCTTGTGCTCTGCATGTACTGTTTGGGATTATGTGTCAAACGGCAATAAAACAGTCCTCTTTTTTAACAGGGTTTCCTCCCCTTGGCAGCTGTTGTAAATCTACAGGCTTGTACACTTGCAGCAGTTTTACGTCTGCATCTTTGTATCGTACTGTTCCAGGTCTCTCTTTCACAATGAAAGTTGGACCCAAAAGAATTTAAAGAAGTGAATGAGAAATAAGAATTTAGAGAAAAAGGATGGCTCACATGAAAAAGAGAGAGAGAGAAAAGCACACAATGAGCGGTGGGGGTGGGGAGAGCTTGCCGAGGCTGACTCCTCAGTCTATACGTGTGGATGCATACCATATGTGTTCACAATCAGCATGTTTCAGCTTACATCACATGGTGCATGCCAAAAGGGGGCTGTTGTTATTATTACTCTGCTGACAAGGGGGAAATATAGTCATTAATAACTGGAAGGTTATGGAGCTTAGACAGGAGATGATGAAAACATTTACAAAGTTCGCACTGAGCAACTTTTTCCAGTAGGAGTTTTAAAAATTGCAACACTAGCAGCTGTTAAAAGATCAAAAGCTACAACACCTCACTGCAATCCTCCCTCCTTCAGAGAGCTTGTTATAAAGATACACACTTCCTTTTTCTCCAAAGCACCGGATGCTGCCTACCAGCCGGCAACCAACAATTACTCTGTGTGTCTGTTCTCTTATGATGTGGACAATTATTTGTGGTTGTTTGTGAGAAATGTTTGACTCTTGTGTCTCCTCTGTGCTCCAATGTTAATATCTATAAGTATGTTCAAGAATAAGCAAAGTAGATGGTTAAAAATGTATCTTGATTAAGTTCTAAACATTTAGTTCTCTGTCTTTTCTTGCTCTCTCTCTCTGTGTGTGTGTGCTTATCTGTCTGGTGCCTTGGGGCAGCTGCTGCAAAGTCTGATGTCTGCCTGCCTGCTGTGCTCGAGTCAGCTTATAAAAGAGAGGCAGCATTGAAGGAAGTGAAGGAGGATGTGGAGGACTTTTAAAAAGATTATAATGCTAATGAGTGTGCTCCACTTCAAACATACAATAACCTTGCTGTACAGTAGCATCAAATAGTTTAGCAGAACTTGCTCACCACGATGCTTCTGTCATTACCGCTGGGCAGCTTAACACAACTTAAAGGTTCAATTTAAAAAATATAACAGGGAATTAGGAAATAAAAACAGGAGAACCTAGGGAAATGTCTATGCGTGACAGTAACTGTAAGCAAATTTACAGCTCAAGGGGTAAATGAGAGTGTCACCGAGTTTGATTTAGCTTGTGGTTTAGCTTGAACCTACGACCTAAAATAAGTGGCTCCAATTTTCTTCACGCAAGGAGGCCACAAAAGGCTGTGCGACGCTGCCGGCCTTGGCAGAGAATCTATCTTGTACAGGCATGAAATACAAGGACGGTTCTTGGAGCTTGTTCGCTGCGTGATGGTGAATGTGAAATAGGATGGCTGCTTTTCAGTAAAAGTTTTTTTTGAGTATGTAATACCTGATTAATTGTTTACAAGTTGACGATGACTGTTTTGAACAATGTACACTCTCTGTGTAAAAAAAAAATGCTTTTATTCAAGTAAATTGAATTAAACGTTCAAGGATGTTTACTGAGCAATTCAACTTTAATATACTTTTAATAAGACATTTTGAATAAAAATGCTCTGCAAATGAACATTTTAAATAAAACAGTGCAGTATTTAGATTGGTAAATACATGCAGCTGTAACCCTCAAAATTCTGCTTACACTGCAGACGTAATATAAAACAATATTAAAAATATATAAAATACAAAGGCCATAAAGAGAAGTGATTACTTTGCATAATATTACTTTTCAAGCACACAAAACTTTAATGTGAGATTGAATAGAGTTTTCTATCTTTATAAAGTCTCATTTTTTATTTTTACATAAACTAATTAGTGAAGTCTGGATGTGGTGATAGATTATAGCCTCAGCAATGGCAGAGTAACTGTTTTGTTTGTTTTCAAGTAAAGGACAGATACGATTGTGCCTTTAATCTTCACATCTAACTCAGAAAAGTTCAAAACCATAATAAGCACATTTAGCTGAAAGCTGAACTACTTCCCTAAGTAGCCACCATGACGTCACACATTTCTGGACTAGCAGATTGGCATTGTGGGCATTGCCCTATTTTGCATTCCACTGATTCATTTATTTTTCCATTAGATAGACTTGACTGTATTTGGACATGAGGAAGAAGCTGTGAGCAACACTTGAAACGTGACTGAGGGAACATATGTCTCTCCTCTGAAGAAGACAGCTAGTACACTCACTGGAAGGAGTGACCTTAGCTAATGACATCTTATTGACATGTGGGAAAAATTACTTATAATTTCATGAAGCAGTTGACTGGGACTATTGAATGGGAGTCTATCTGAAATGGTGGCATTGCAATTCAAGGCATTTCCATAATTGCTTCACTTAGCTGACTTGGTTATATCATTAATGAGCGCTCTGTCACCAAATCGCTATCCCATTATTTATACCTAAAACAGTGTTTATGAAAGTTTTTTTTTTTTTTACTTATAAACTATACACTTATACAGCTAAATTAGCATCTGCCTCATTTGTTTCTTAAATTAGAAACAGTTTCTGCTTTATTCTTCACTCCCCTTGATTTGTGGTGGTGTTACTTACAGGACAGATTAGCATCCTGGATGTGGGTGATTCTATGAAGATTCAATCATTCCTTTCATGAAAAAGTTGCGTGATGCATTTTACATCCTCAGGGGGCAAGGGTTCATCTAAACACCATCTGGTTCATTAGATGGGATGATGAAAGCTTAAAAAACATCCTCACCTGCAGAAACTCAAACTCCACTGGCAGAAAATGGAAATAAAAAAGCTGAAAAACTGGCAGCACTGGCTGATTATCTGTCAAGATAATAACACCATCATTTTTTCTCTCTGTGTTTTTGGATGTAGTCATTTAAAGCTTTGTAAAAAAAAAAAAAAAAAGACAATCCCATGTGATGGATGATGAATTCTTTGTGTATTTCATGTAGCCTGTTAGTCACTGGTTAAGTGCTGAGGTCCCACAGTTTGGGGTCAGGTACGTGACAACATCTTCACTCATCATGGGCATGAATGTTATAGCCATGGCTTGTAATAAGTTTTTTGAATTGTTTGTTTTCTAGAGTGGAATGATCTACAAATCTACAACATAAATCTTAAAAAAAAGAAAAAAAAGAATTGAGTGCACACTTTTGAAATTATTTAGGATTTTCTCAAATCCACAGGAAGTTTAAAAGTATACATACGGGCTCAAATATGCACACTTGATGCTGAACTTTCTGGTTGTCTGTTAATAGCCCTCAGCTTTGTATTGTTGGTGATTTTGATTGGCTACACTTATTAGCTTTTTTGACAGCACTCACTGGATTGAACAATAGGCAGGACAATGTGGGAAAGTCCAAGAAAATGTGAACATCAAAGCAGAATTGTACATTAAGAAAATTAGGAAGGTCTCTTAGGACCATTTCTAAGAAATTGCAGATTCAAAGCTCATCAGTTCAAACAAATGTTTGCAAATACAAGTTATGTGGAAGTGAAACTGTTAGTGAAGAGCTGCATATGGTTTAATATTCTTCAGAAATTTCCCCAAAATGTCTGGCAGTCCACATTAATTTGTTTCTGAAAGCTCTTTCTTTTATTTGACAAATATCCAAAATACAATTATTTTAGTTGAAATTTAATAAATCGAGTCTGTATTTGAGAAATGCAATTTTGCATTTCTCTATTGCTTGGTTTCAGTACAGAGTCTTTTGAAGTCATTAAAAGAAAAGTAGAGCTGAGTTGAGTATCGTCTTGGAATTTCCTGTGAAAACTATTTTCATTGGTTTGTTGGAACTGAGAACCACTGTTGAGGCAAATGGAGCTTGATTAATTACTGAAATGCTACAATCATTCTTTGTGACCTCTCTATTTCTTGAGTTTAATGGACAGTCCTGGTTTTGGATGTACTTTGGACACAATCTTTGAGACATGTCTGCTTTTACAATGGCAGAGACATTTTGCTAAATATTAGTGGGGATATGTGCATATATTTGAGCTTGTGTATATATATATATATATATATATATATATATATATATATATATATATAATCCACCTGTGTGGATTAGAGAAAACCCTGAATAAGAATAATGTCTGAAAGACATTTAACATGTATGCTATACAAACATCATTAAATACCTCATATTTCCATGATATTCATGCTCATGATGACTTTATGTAAAGCTCTGAATACAACTTTATTCACACTGGTGTCCTTGAGAATAACCATTCTGATTTGTCACACAGTGTTGTGTGTCTGACCTTGAATTCCCTCGAGGGGGAGAAATCAAAAGCGAAAATCCTTGTGGAGGTCAAACAAATATCACACTCCCGAAGCAACAAAAACATCATACTGTTGTCCTCTGTAGTAACAGACAACTGTGTTTACGATTTAGCAACAATAACACATTTTCAAGAATAAAGTACTGAGAGCGTTTGGAATTGTAAGTAGGTCAAGTAGGTATATTTTCACAGACGGTCCCTCTTGTATTTGCATAATTCAGCTGGAAACTGGATAAGGTGATAGATGGTAGTGGAATCATGACTGATGTGGGAAATGGTTTGTCGTGGAGGTGGGAAATGGGGTGAGGGTGGTGAAGGGATTTGCCCCGATCAATGTCCAGTTACTGGCCACATCAGAGGAGCTGGTGGGCAAGCAAACAGCAAGCACTGCTCCCCTCCCTCTAATCTGCGCCTCAGTAATCAGAAACACATGGCTCCCTATAATGACTCCACTGTTGTCCCATGAAGTAGAAGAAGGCTGTAAGGGTCACATATGTGTGTCACCTATGTGTATACACACAAGCACAAAGTCGCAATGATGGAAAATATACAGCTAACACTTCCTTTCACATGCCAGCTAACTGCAGCCTCATAAAGTAAATAGATCCTGACATCCATTTAGGCAAACATTTCTTTTTTTTTAGGTTGTTGCTAAAGTGTGTTTATCCAAATGGATACGAGTGGTGCCAGTATCAGTGACTTGGCCTCTGACTCACAAAAACAAAGATGTGATAAAGCAAATCTGATGGGGGTTGTAAAATGGGAAAATGTTTCTGCAGGGTACAGGCCTGTTCCTGTGACTGCATTTACTTAAAATATGGAGAGAAAGCATCCCAAACAACAAAGCTGTAGAGTTTGTTGGTCACAGACAGGACTGATTGTCGGGACAGCTGGGGTTCACTGCACAAAAACATAAACCATCTGTTTATTTTCCTTGGGTTTGGGCGGACACAATGGGTCTTGTGCTCATTTTCCATCCCAGTATCTCTCTTTTTGCGGCTCTATGATGAACTGAGTAAGCAGTGAGGGGAAAAAAAACCCCCAAAAACTTTGGGTCAGCCTTTGGAATTATGTGAAAGCTGAAACCCCAAACCATATTATGAAGTCTGTAGTCCCACTTTACTGCTCAGGTAGTGGATAGATGGGACAGGGGGAAGGGGAGAAAGAGGAAGGAGTAATTGAAGGAGAAGGAAAACAGGCTGTGGGCACAAATACAAGAGAAGAAGAGCTTGTGAAAAAGAAGAAAGAAAAAGAGAACAAAATGAAAAAAATAAAAAGAATCTGACTGATCTGCTTTTTATTAGCCATCCAAACCATTTCCCCTAATATGCTAGTTCCTTTAAATTATGCTGACAAAGGGGGAAAATTCAGGGCAATTTGAAGTCCCAGACAACTGTTTGCACACCCTTCCATGTGAGAGAAGAGAAAAAAAGAGTAAGAAAAATCTCCATCTGGACAGAGTAAGAGAGAGGCTATGGATCAATTATATTTTGCACTATTTATACGGCTTGATTTTTTCACAAATGAGTACGAATAGTGCGTGAGGAAAACCGCGTGTGTCTTTCTGAAGTTCTGTGGCTGCAGTCACGATGCATGCACTGAGCTCAAAGTAGCGTGGAAAGTGTCAGATAGAGCAAAATGGGTTTTCACACTGACTTGAAGAACAATACTGATATGTTAGTATATCCCAAACTGAGCCTCATCCAGTTTCAACTCTCTTGACCTAGTTTCATCACTTTACCAGCTTGTCTAGGCATCTATTTGGGAGGTCGGCTTGTTGTGCGGTTGCTCTTAATTTGTGCATTAAGAGTGGCCTATTTTAGCTCTGAGCCAACGCGTGGAAGTTTTGGGTCTATGATAATGACAGTCTTAAATCGCAGAGTGTGTAGATGTCACTGGAAATCTATAAACACATTTGATGCTGGTGCCCCCCCTGCCTCCCCACTTCTGGTTGCATGCTGACCTCAGTCTTCAGTGGTTTTGGCTCAAGAAAAGCACCAGCTCCATTTCCAGTAAATGTCATTTCATAGTTACTGCATTTCCACAGGGCTGAGAAACAACATTTAATGTGTAAGAAAGACTGCAATTAGACAGTGTTTCTCGCAGACAGCCTGTCGACAGGGATAAGAGACGGGGGGAAAAAAAGCCCATTTTTGAATCTCCTCTGGCCATGTCTGATGCAATGGATCAGCCAGGGGAATGACAGCATTTGAGAAAAATCGTACTACAGCAGACACAGTAATGTCAGACATTGTTTGAACACTTGAACAAAGAGCAACTGTTCATTTGAACTTCAAACTTTACATCACACCGAGGTTTTATAAGAAATAATTTGTGCAAAGTTCATGAACACCGTGAACATTTCAATATCAGATTTTCGAAATCAAAAGAGAGATTTGCATAGAATATTCTTTTTCTTGCCTTTGTTTCTGGTGTATGCCTTTGCATGTAGGCGATACACGTCTCTTTACACTGAATACTTCTTACTGAACCTAATCCACTGTCCTGAACTTACGCGGACAGTGAAAAACGGCTCGTGACTCAGGCCATGCTTGAATTAATATCTTCAACCACTTTCAAGTGTAACTCGACTCCACTTTCTTTCTGCTTTGCATTGCAGAAAATATTTGTCTTTTTCCCCCTCACTCATAAATTTCTTTCTTCCTTTCCTTGCAGGGACTGAAATGGCTACCAGATGTGGTTCCAATCTGTTCTTGTTGCCATAGAGACACAGGGACTGGAATAGGTTTTTTGAGTCCAGGGCTTTTGGCTGACTCATAGGCCTGAGTTTTAAAGCCTCGCTGTTTCTATAGACATGGCACATTGAGGGCGCCCCAGCTCCAAGTTATGTTTAGACTGGCAGCCGAAATGTCACTGAACCCCATTCCCACACGCCTACCCCTGACTTTTTGACCAAGCTTTGCATTATCCAGTGTAGTAGCTCCTTTTTGTGCATTTATGTTGCAGTGCTACACGTAACATTCAATGCCAAGTCAATAAATGAGTAAAAAATTACTTTTAGTTGATATGAAAAAGGACAAGTTCTGTAATTGTAAACCTGCTCTATTCATGAGCAGCAGGCACAGAAATCCATCAAAAGTTGTACACATGCTTAATCAACACGGTTGATCCTGAGATTCTGTGCAGTGGTGACATGCAATGCTCATTTCCAATCTGTGACTTTCCCACAACATGTCAAGGATGAAAAGACAGAGAACATGTTTTGGTATCCTCAGCTGAGAATCTTTTCCATCTGTGAGTTGCGGACGGGCAGATGGAGGCAGTTGTGTTAACATTCTTCTCTATTCTAGTAGTAAATCTGACTTCAGGCTGTTGTCACATGAAAGATGGTATGACTTTTTTTTTGGGGGGGGGGGGGGGGGGGGGTGCTCATCGTGAGAGTGTACATTTCAGTATGGTCAGCAGCTCTGTGAAGCTCTACACAGGGGTTCTTTAAGCCTAATGCCAATATCAGCAAGCTAACATCTGCTAATTAGCATTAATTAGGCAGATATTTGGTTATGAACCAAAAAACTAAAGTACTGAATGAATTTTGTTTTTAATGTGAATGACTTTGCCAAATGAATGCTCCAAATGGCTATTAAAACTCCACATGCATGCACCATATATGTCAAAACCAAATGTCACTGGGTTTCATTCAATGCACAAAAATAAAGTAATACAAATAGAATAAAATAAAAGTATTTAATCTTCAACGTGACTAAAGTAGCGTAATGTCTGAAAATACTGATGCAACAGAATCATCCTCTTTGGACCATGAATTTAACTCCAATAATTTGTTACAATTCATTCAAGTCCAAAGCAAAGTGGCGGCGTGACTGGCACTTTGCCACTTGTATGACAAATAAGGAAACCATCACCACAATGGTTAAATTGTTTGCTGTGCTCTACAAAAGACAAGGAAAGATATGTCATCTTTTTAGAGTGCTCTGCAAAGGTCACATCAACATTATTGCTGTCAGTGTCAGTAAAAAGCTTTATCACACTGCTATCTCCTTGAAATGTCCATAAAAAAGTATTGGAAACCAGGCTTATGTTTTATAGCTCTGAAAATGTAGCATAAAACTTCTGTATGCATAACACATATGTACAGCTGTAAGTAGAACATCATGTCAAAAGAGCAGAAACCTAAACAAAACCACTTCATCTTCTGGTTCCAATTACCCATCACATGACCTATCCATCCATCCTCATATACAACCATTCATCCTCCTTCATTGCCTTGTGGCCCAGTTTTGGCTATATCCCCCTTTCTCCCTTCCAAAAGACGACACATATGCAGCGCGTGATTAACTCCTTAACACAGAGTTTCCACTGTTTTTCCTTCATGAAAGAAGCGCTTGTCCCCCCTTCCTGAAGGAGCCAAACTGACAGTCCCCTGGTTCCCTCAGGGTCTTTGAAGAGCCGCTATGACCGAATGACTGTGAAGAACATCCGCAGGACTGTGTAGCCTAACAGCTGAGACTTAAAAGAATGGATAAAATAAAAGTGGATCTGTTAAGGAGAATACAATACATGATGTATTACAAAATGTATACTTCTTTACCTTGTTATTTTTCTAGTGGACTGTACACTGGAATCAGACAATGGAAAAAGAAGCCAATAGGAGGTCATAATCCCATTAAAATGTCCAGGAGATGCAAAACGGTATACAATGATTGTCACAGGAAACTGATTCAATGAGGACTGTTTTTAAAGCTCTCTATAGCTACATGTATTGCTTTTTTATTCCAAAGAAGTAAATGAGGAAAAACCAACCAAATAACCATACACAAATGAAAAACAAATCAAAACTGCTATGAAAGAACCACAAAAGACAAAATACACCTTACAGTCAGTAATGTTTTCTGCAGCTTTTCAGGCCCTTTTCTACAAAAATGTTCTGTAAGCCAAAAAAAAGCACAGACCAGTCAGATAAAAATGGCCATTTCCTAATTACACAACATTATGGTCAAAAGTATATGGAATTGCTTCAGGAGTGGTATTATAGTACGACTGTACAACCCTTTTTGTATGAGTTAGTTTTTTGCAGGCAATAATAACAAATGGAAGGAACACAAAGGTTACAAGGTTCTTCTGCAGCTATCAATGCCATATAATTACACTCTGCGTCATGCAGTTAAGTTTCACATAAACATAACATCAACAGAGAACAATTACAAAGCCAATGTAAACTTGACCGGAGGAAAGCACTCATATTCCAAGTTTGCTTCAGAGCCCAAACTAAGCAACAAAAGAAAACAAAAAAGAAAACAACATAAAAGTAAATTCAATGACGTCAAGGAAAACATATAGGCACTGAAAAGGTCATATAAGCACAGCTTACAAAGATAATAAAATTTACACAATGTATACAATGTTGAAAAAACACATCACCAGAGAAATATGTTGTACCTTGATAAAAACACAAAACAGCAATATTTGGTTCATGAAATTAGCTGACGGTGTGATGCGGACTTTTCAGACGGAAACACGTCATGGCACGTTGGTATAACTTTCTGCTTATTTTAATCCATTATCCATTATTTATAGCTCATATTGTGACAGTTATTTTCACGTGTGTATCTTGAAGAAAAATTGAATTATTCCAGTTTGAGTATTTCACTCCAATACCATTTTTTGTGTATGTATTTTAGGATCAGCAGTTAAAATAGAGACTGGCAATAGCATTAGGCAAAAATAGCTTTTTTCACTTAAACCGATCCACAGTTGAGGCAAATTATAAGACCCGAGTACCATCTAGTCTTACAGTCTACACCTTTTTATTTTAGCATGGTTCTGATAGCTTAAGATGATCTGATCCTTTAAGGTAGAAAAGATCTTAGTCAAGATTTAGTTCCAGAAAGTACCCAGGTGGCATAACACAACGTAATTTGAAATGAAAATACCTTTGACGCGATATCAACCTCACTTTTTGACTAAACTGAAAGTACACAGAAACACATGGCAGACTTCTTCTGTAGTCTGATCTGTAAAGAATGCCACTAGTGGTGAATATTTGAACAAAACTATATTTTACTTCTGATTAATAGGACGATAGCATATAATGGTATGCTTTTTTTAAATAAAGCATACAAAACTAAAAATGATTCTCTATCACACAGAAAGTAAGTGAATTCAAAGTGAATAATAAGCATGAAATAAAATGAGGTGTGCTTTGGGGTTTCATTTTTGGTTTAGTGGTTTAGCTGACTGAATAAAACATACAGTAAGAGCACATTATGATGGCTTGGGTTAAGCAGAAGTATGGAAAAGCCATGTATATGAAATAGCTGGACAAAGGAGAGCAAAAGGCTGAAAATCCCTAAATACTTTATTTCTGTACGGAAAAGGATTAAAAGCAGTAACAACGCTCAAAGCGGAATTAAATCTGTCTCATAAGTACGGATAATTTCGTTAGGTGATTCTAAATGTAGTATTTCACGTGTACTTGTGTGTCAAAATTTCAAATTTAGATGTGAAGAATAACATCGTTAAAAGCTTGGAGAGTAAAATTTTATAATTTAAAATGAACTTTCTTTTGGTAGAGATGCTGTTCTGCAGCAAATACAGCATAAATTAAAGTGTTTCTTTTAAGAATCAACATCAAATAGACCCTTATCTAAAATACATAAAAGAGATGAGGATTATATCCTAAACTAATTCAGGTGCAGATCTGTATTCCTGTGTGTTGGTACATCTAATTGGGGGAAAAAAATAAATAAAAAAGTAGCTTTGTATACTCTGAGGACCAGTTTTTGGTTATTTTTAGTACCTTTAGTACCTGTGGATAGCATATATAGAATAGCTATTTTTCTGACACCTGGATGGCAAATTAGTTATCTAACGTCAACAGCAATTCATATTCAATTCGTAAATATATCTGCAGGCAAATATGAGGCAGCCAAACAGTAAAATAGGCTGGAGACATTATATCAATTCAATCCAATCATGCTAAGTCTGTGGCTGCAAGGTCATGTAGGAAAAATGTGTTTTTGCCTAATTCGGCAACCCCAGTCATCAAATTATGCAATTTAAATTTTGGAAAACCTGAAGTCCTAACACCAAGTTTTGTGTCACACTATAGGTGTGTCCAAGTTCAGTGGCCATGTTCTTGGAAGGATGTAAAACCTTATTTTTGGTTATGTTATGACTTCACTTCCTGTTTGAAAATTCTGATTGACTGCAATAAACAGGCACAGAAAAAAATCTCATGACTTTTGGTGTATAGTTATCTCTATGCACTTTGGTGAAGGTAGGAAAAAACTGAAAAAATATTAATAAAGCGCAGTTTTTCAAAAGGGGGTCTCAAGTCCATGGAACTCTTTTGGTTTTAATAAATCAAATGAAAACTCATTGCCCTTAAATTAAAAAAATGCATATAATAACTCATTTACTACTCAGTAAGTTTTTTAGTGTCAATTTTGAAGCTTTTTTAAAAAATACCACATGACAGATAATGATGACACCATGTTCTGAAGACAACCCAATCCTAAGAACTTCAACTATACCTTTTTAAGAAAAAAAAATGGGGATGTACTTTAAAGGTTAAAATCTTGCAATTTGACCAGCTGGTGGTCCTAGAGTGTTTATTCACTGAGATGAAACTTTGAATAGGGATAATCCTCTGTCCCTTTGTACAGAGTTTAATTTTTCAAAACTTTTTATGATACAGTGTAAGGGTTGCCATACAAGCCAGTGGTAGAACTGAAAGAAAAAAAATCTTATGGATGTCTAAGCATATAAGCAAAGTATAGTGGTGGACATACTGCAGAATAAAAGAAATGAATGAACTTCGGATTATGGTTTTGCACCACTGTTCTCACAGTTGTGTCCAGTTTAGGCACAGGTTGTGGTGTGAGGCTGATATATAGTTGTTACTTTAAAAGGACTCTTGAAACATAATACAATGGTGTATATAGGTTATTATAATACACCTTACCAATATGACTCAACTGTTCCTCTTGATTTTAAGCACTTCTTACTCTTGACTGGTCCTGGATTTGCCCTAAACTCTAACAGTAAAATTACAATTCCTTGACCAAAAAACTATGTTGTGGTTAAACTTCCAACAAATTTTAGTCTTTTGCAAATCCATCATAAACTTTGTGCAATTTGTAGTTCAAAAACGCTTATTTCACAACCTGTGGTGGCATAATAGCTGTCTTTTGCTGTGGTGTTTTACTTTCAGATGTATCCAAAGTACCTTCCTTTCCTTTCTTCCTGGGTGGTTTTTTTATGGGAGTCTTCTTTGGTGTAGGATCCAGTGGGTCCCCTGTCCTGGAGCCGTTCAAGTCCTGCTTTTCCGGGCTCTTGGCTTCAGGGGTCCCAAGGTTGGTTTTTACAGGTGCCACCATTTTCTGTAGGCTACTTGAGGTGGGCAGCTGGGGTTTGGTGGAGCCTTGCTCAATCTGGCTCAATCCAGTGGAGCCGGTTCTTTTGGCTTTCTGTGGAGGTGTGGGCTTCTCCCGGTTTGCCCTTGGTGTGGACAGACCATTGGTCTTTGTCAGCCCTGTTCCCTCATTCCTGTTGATGCTTTGGGTTTTTTCCTTGAGCTGAGCGGCAAGCAGCGTAGCAGCCTCTGAGTTCATATGAGGATGGATGACCTTTGGGCTCTTGGGTGGCTCCTTAGGGGTCTGCTTTGAACTATCAACACTTTTCTTTTCAGGTGAGGAGCTGTGAAAATTACTTATCTTCTTGAGGGCACTCTGAACAACACAATTGATGTGCTCCATGTGACAGGGACTGCCGTGCTCATCCCCAGACTTTTTACCTCGCAGAGGTTTGTGTTTTTTAGGGGAGCCACTGGCATCTGCCTCCTGCCCCTCCTGTATCTTCTGTCGGTCATGATGCTTTTCCTTTATTCTTTGCCACTCTTCACTCTTAGATGAGCCATCACTTGAACTTCTCTTTTTCTCCTTTGACACTGCAAGTGCCTTAATTCCCCCCTGCTGTTCAGGCTGGGGAGACCCTGTGGTATTCCCGTGTATCCACGACACCTTGGGTTTAGTGGATGGGTCTGGTGGCCGTGGTTTGGGCTTGCCAGGTGAAGGTGGTGGCTTTCCATTGCGCTTGGCCTCTAATATAGGAGTGCCATCTCTATCCTTGCCACTGTTCTCATCCTCCTTCGACTGCTTGGAGAGGCGGGCGACCAAGGCATACTGTGGCTCACTGCCTTCTGTTTTGGTTACACTTGTGTCTTTCAGGGAGGTGTATTCACCAGCGTCATCTTCATCAGGGACAGCTTCTGGCTTCTCTGCTGCTGGGCTGGGGCTTCGCTTGTCATTCATGGATTCTGTGGATCATTGGCAGATCAAGAGATGTTACTCAAAAATGGTGTTTGTTTATTTCAATCCTGATTTTTTGTGCTGTTGCAGCATTACTTTACTTGATATGATCACTACGCTTACTGCATGTTTGCTGTTATTCAATTATACTGAAAATAACTGGGTCAATTCGGCAACTTGATGATCTTACTCAAAATCCATTTTTGTAAAGAGACCCACACCAAAGAAACAGACTAAAATTGGCTAAAGCATCATTTGCAATTTCATAGTTCAAGATTAGAAACTGACGGAATGGGTGTTTTCCACCAAACTTTAAGGATTTAGTCACTGTTTGGATGTGTGCAATATGCTGACTTGACCATTCCATTTCCTGTTTATGCTCTTCTTGTTCTCAAAGGAGATTCTAAATTTAAATGGCATAAATGCCAACTATTATGTAGCTATTAGAGAAGTGAGTGAGTCACTGGATAGTCACATTGGGGAATATGATTATCTCGCATGTGTGTCCATACAAGATAGCTGAACTGTTTTTTTTTTTTGTTTTTTTTTACATGATTACTCACCTTCATGCGGAACACAGTAAACTGGCCCCTCATCTCCGCTCTCAAAAGAAGAGAAGGACCCCTGGGATGACCAGGAGGAGGGGGAGTGCTGTTCAGCCACAGAGGGGGGCCCAATGAAGCTGCAGTTGAAGGTGTTCTCTGGGTCATGGTGGGCTACTGAGAACAAAAAACAAATGCAAAAGTCAAAAGGTCAGTCAGAGTTTTTTTTTTTTTTACTGTGTTACAGGACAAACAGTCTGCTCTTACTCAGTCTCACAGCAAAGTTGTAGAAAGCATTGGTTTAACTAACTCTGTAGAAAAATAGGTTTCACATGTGAGCTAACAAAGGTTCTGACACTATGAGTTTCTAAAAGCAAATGCTGATATTTTCATACAGCGGTTCACCCATTCATAATTTATTAGCTAGAGCTGAATTCCCACAGCTGACGACATTCAGATTTTCTTTAGAATTTGCTTAGAAAATCTTAACCAACAAACAACACTCTTTATAATATACGATATACTAATAAAGAGCTGAATGGTAAGATAAAACGTTGCAATGTTATGTGGTTGCTTACTGTCTCTGCTGGTCTTTTCTAGTATTTTGTGGGTTCAGCAAAATGAACCGCAAATGGGTTCCTTCATCGTCATCTTCCACTGAGTTCTCTCCCTAACGATAAGTAGGTCAAGTCATGTTTCCCTCTCACAATCTCCCTTTTGCTCTCTCATTCTTCTGTCCTCAGACACTACAGCATTCTGCTAACCCTTCAGTCTCAGGACAGCTGCGCTTTCTGAAGGGTACTTAGGCTTAATCTTCCCATCTGGTGTGAACCGGACTAAACCGTACTGGGTGTTAACTTGCATGACCGGCCACATCAGATGCTCCTGTTTATATTCCTGATGACACATGGGTCCATGCGTTTGTTTAGACCTTAGATAAACCATCTATGGAAGGAATCCCCTAACTACCAGGACACTGGCCAAGAACAAATCATGGCTTCTTTAGATGTTTTTTTTTGATTATACCTAAAACGATTTGCTAGTTTAAGAGATCTACAGCTAGATTTTTGCAGACTGATTTGCAGAAATGTATCTCTCTATATTCTTGCTGTATTTGTATTAACGTTTGATATGGACGCACTTTTAATATGTTACAAAAGAAGAAAATCCAGCAGATTATCTGCTTAGACGCTGTTTTTATATTCTCCCATTATAGCAAACAAGTCTGGTTTATCTGTCACCCTAAACCAGTCTGAAGTTTATTCTCTTGCCTCCCATGTGAATCCATGTGGCTCACACCATGTGACTTTCTGTTGAGCCTTTTGTGCTTTCAACTTTTTCTCCAAAAACAACATGATTTAGTCATGTTTTCCCCTTTAGTTTGCTGGGTTTTATCTGAATTTCTAGTTTCTAATTTAATTTTAGGTTGCCCCTTTCAATCTGTTTTGAAAGTCAAGGTTTTGCCTTAGATATATGACTCACTTGGTTATTTTTACATTGATCTAAAATGATTCCTTAAAAGGTTTCCTTCTTTCATCAAAACAAGAAGTCTAACTCCCTGAACAAAATATTTGATTTTGGGGTTCTATTGTCTTGTTTTATGCACTGAGGGGTGAATGTCAAAACAGTTGCAACATGTCTGTCTCAACTACTTGTATATATAAAGAGGTCACAAGATAGTAAACATAAGTATTTTGAAACACAGAGGACTTACATTTCCATTATCATTTTAAGATATCCCCATAACAATCTGCTATCTCTATATTTTATATTAATTTAATTATAAAAATAAATCTGAAGCCAGAATGGAACTTCTACCTTCAATGTAAGATCAAAAACTATTTATGCTTAAGTAAATATTTGAATTATACAGGAAAAAAGCTATTGTATATGTCTTTTCCACCACTTGTGCAGGGTCCTCATAGTGTAGCAACAGGCAGACAGGCACAGACTGAAGGACAAAGGAATGTAGAACGGCAAAGATTTCAGTCATGTTAGTCAGCGATCTAACACATGGGCATTTTGCAAGTGATGTATGCAGCGATGAACAACTGCTGTCCTTAAAAATTGCTTGGTCCAGACTGTGAGTCTAGTAAGGAAGATTGCTATGCTGACTAGACGCCACTGTGATCCCTCTCTGCATGAAGGCCAACACACAACAGGGTATTATTGACCCATCTCCACAACAGAACTCCACCACCACAGTTGCTCAGTAGGGTGGTGGAAGTCTAGAGGATACAACAAGAAAGTTGATAGATCAAACACCTGGTCCATCTCTAGAAAACTGTGCACTGAATAATAATATGATTCACCAGTAATAACAGTAAATAAAAATATACTTCAGCCTAAAACAGCAACGTTGCATGTAAATTCTAATATACAGAGCCAGCATACAGCCTACAGCCATTTGGACACTTCTGTTTTAAAAGAATGAATATATACAGCAGTATAACAGTAACTGGGTCATTCTAGTAAAAGCCAAAGTGTGATTTTGAGAAAATATTCTGACTGTTTGATTAGATAACTCCCAACTACACTGTGAGTATTGCAGCAAACACATTTGCAATACCAGCCAAACTTTGCCCGGATAAATAAAGAAGAAAAAAAGCAGTTGGTGCTGGTCTTAGCATCCATCCATGAGGAAGCATTTGGACACAGAGGAGGCAAGGAATGCCAGACAGACACGAATGTGCAGGGTGTGGAGTAAATATGCTTAGAAAGGAATGCTAAAATGCAAACAAACAGCATTAGTTTCACCAAGAGGGAAATAGGTGACAGTGTGTTTATATAGGTTTTTTTTTATTGAGTCTAACTTTGCTAGGACTAAATGCTGTCCTTTAATTCACCCCTGACTTCTAAAATTCTAGTTCCCATGCTGATAAATTGCATTTTTCAATTTCAGGAAAATAAAGACAAATTGTTTTTCAAAAAGTCTTATATTAAAAAAAAAGCAGGCATGTGGAGGCATAATGTTAAAGATTTTAGGGTACTGTGGTTCAACTTCCATGTGTTTCCAGATGTTTATTTAGCTTCATTTTCATTGATTGTTTATTATTGTTTATAAACATACCATTTCAAAACGTTGACCACATTAGATATTTCTCCACCATGTTCTGCTTTATCAGACCATTAAATTTGACTGATAGGACAGCAAGAACTCAAATGGCAAATATAGGCTGACTATAAATATTTTTAAATACTACAATCTCCCATCTCCCCTACCCCTGTTTTATTTTCATTTGGTCTTACCACATCTGTTGCCACTGACCCTGATGTGGATAAATCACTATTCTGACACTAGCTGGGGTAAATTTGACCACTTCCTGTTTCCAGCCCTATGGCCCCCCTCTGGAATGTGTGTGTGTTTGTGTGTTCTGTGTGCAGGATTGTGTGGCTTCAGTCGGAGCTGGAGTTTCTAAATGTTGGCAAACCATGCTTCTGTGAGCAGCACAAATGCAAGCAGGGTAGCAAAGATTTATGCAGGACAAACGAAGGAGAAGAGGAAGGGTGGTATGAGGGTCTGCCTTCAAGTCTGACTGCAACATTTTTCACATTTACTGTCTAAAACTGTTGAAACTTTAGTTTGTCAAGGCCTAAAAATAGATTTGTCTTTACTTGCATTCTTAAGAAATCCTTTTACCTACCTACATGATTTGTACTTACTCACAAATAAGCATTAATGTCCCATAGGATGACACAGGCAACACAGTCCGTGTGTTGTATTTTCAAATGAGGCATAATGTGGACAGATTATAGCTTAAATAATCAGTTGGAAAAATGAGAAAGCACATGCTGCTCAGACTTGGAAAAGAAACCAGGTCATTATGATTTAACCCCTTATGCACTACACTGACTTCAAAAACACATTTTAAAGCATCTGTCTTTTTCAGAAAACACAAATCAAAGTAAGGTTAGGAACATCTGTGTCACTGACCAGCCATATATGCTTTTAGTCTGCAAAATGTTACAAAATACAGAGAGATGATTGGATTGACAGATTAACTAGTCATTTTAGAATCAGAAAATGTTAGGATAAGTCAGTGCCTTGAAAATATTGGAAATTCCATTTAACAGCGCAGCAAATATTGCTTCTGCTGTCTGATATGATGCACAAATGAATGTATTTATTGCATAGGTAATGGGAAATGATTTGATAATAAACCTTAGTGTTTTAAAATTTAAACAACTATAAGAATCTCTAAATCCTAAGCAAAAATAGCCATAATACGTTGACTACTCTGAAGTCTGTAGAAAAGCAAAACAAAACAAAAAACCAAAACGCCCCCCAAAGACTGGGGTCACAAACACATCTGTCACACACCACGAGACCTCCACATGGAGCAGCAGAGCTACAGCGTCCACCCAAACAGTGCAGCCTTTGATAGCTCGTCACTCACCACCACATGGGCCCCCAACAACCACTGGCTTTCTTTTTAATAACACAGCCTCCTCCTCAGCACAAGAAAAAAAATTCTTGTGAAGAAGATGATGGAAAAGAGTAAAGAAAATAGGGAGAAAAAAGCCCAAGTTTAGGGTCGTAATAATATGAACACATGGCATTTGGCAGTGCCAAGAATAATAATGGGCTCTAAAACCAATACATTCTTTTCAAATGAAACCTCATACTCGCCTGGCAGCCACCATACACTTTTCAACCCTATTCATCTTCTAGGCAGCAGCCTAAGGTAGCACTAAAAGAAAATGCTTACACTGATTGACAGACATTAGCGTCATTGTCTACATGACGTTAAAATTAAAAACATTTGAAAGCACTGATAGCCACTAAAACACAGCTTTTATACCATCTGATATCTACGGTATACTGCTTACACAGAATATCATTACATTCACTGGCTTTTACTGAAGCTAATAAAAATACACATTTTAGCAGACTGTGCAAGAATCAAAGACAAAGATTACAGAGAATACAGAAGCTTCTGGTAGCACTGTGGCGGTATATGAGAAATAGTTTTTGGGCTCACCGACTACTTTGGGCAGTTTCTGTCTCCTCAGTGGAATACGGGGAAGTTTAGTGCTGATTCTGCTGAATCGTCCACACAAGATCCGTTTGGCTTTTTTGCTGTTGAAAAGGGATGACGCCATGGAAATCCAAATGAATCATTCAAACTAGGCATTTTAAACCTGGCCCTCTGCCTCTTTTGAGGGCTCGGGGACTGCTCATATTGCTATTCACAATGTAATGTCAATATATAAAAGCTCTTGAAATACAATTTATGTGCATTTATTAATTTAACAACCTGTGAGAAAAAGTACAAAGAAAATATTTTTCTCTGTTTTTATAACCAGGGCAGGCCTCCTAATAGAAACTCAAGCCCCTAATGTGGACCGCTGAGGTGAAGGCACCTATCTGTCACTCACTTGTGGTTGTCTTTGTGCCGACAGAGGCAGCAGCAGCATAGCAGTGAGAGGAGGACAATCAGTAAAAAGGAGACCAAGGTCCCAGCTGCAATCACACCCATCCGCTGGTTGGGCTCTGAAAGACAAAATGCAGGGAATGGTGGGTGTGCCACATGTGTTGGTGAAGTCTGAATGCCAGTTTCAACAAATAGCTCTCTCAGTCTTAGCTAAAACAAAAAAGCGTGGCATGTAGGACATTATTACGAATTAATATGAAATTGCATGAAATCGCATTGAAGATACCATAATATAGTGTTTAACTATTTATTAATCTGGCAGATTTGACAATAACTGTCGATTATAGCGCTGCCCCCTTTAAGACCAATTGGGCTTTTATTGTTGATTTTCTGCAATTAGCTTCCTCCTCTCACCCCCTCTTTATTATAAACCCTTCATCATAACTCAAAGATTTATTAGCATTCCTCCCACTTGAAGTTTGATACACCCCAAAGACAATCAGTGGTATATTATGCAGTTATGGACAACATTTAGTATTGGGAAAGAGAGACAAGCACCAGAAGAGAAGTAACACATAAGAGTAAAAAAGCAGCGAGCCTCGGGTTTTACGCTGTCACATACGTCTCTGGTTGTTGGGTGGTCTGCCCTTGACATGTTGTCACCCTCAATTTGGAATGGAGTTGAGGTAAAAGTAGCAAAGGGTTAGTTTATCACTGACCAACCTGCCACCACCCATCATGTTCACTAGCCAAAATTCATGCAGTCTTTGTGTGTGATATTCTCCACGTCTGCCTCAAATAATCTCTTTCCAAACAGTATTTTTTCTCTATTCTCTGTATCCATTCCAGTTTCTCATTTTTCTTTCCTTTCCTCCATCCCTTTCTTTTTTTCTTCCTTCCTTTCTCTCTTCTGTGGCTGGACAGGAACAGAGCCAACAAACACAACCATAAAAAGGACACCGGTCTAGGTCTGGAAACACAATCAAGGCCCTTTGGTGTCCCACTACACACACTGACCTAAATAGATGTATTTGTTGCTACTCAGCATATACAGCCAACTATTAGAAATTTAATATGCAGGCAGTATTGCTGGCATGTAATTTACAAATAAACAGTTCAGAGCATTTGAATTCTTTTGGTGTGTACAGTATAAAGTAAGAAATATCTGTTCAAGTTAGGAGAATAAAAAAGCCCCACTAGTTTCTGACATACTCGCTAACCGCAACACATCAGTTAGCAAAAATAAAGATTTTCTTACGGAGATAGCAGGCACCAGACACAGGATCACAGTTCTTGTCATGGCAAGAGCATGTCTGGTTACAGTTGATTCCATACTGGCCAGTTGGACAGGTCATATTGCAGCTTGACAACAGAGAAGAGACAGAAAACATCTGCTTAATGTTGAGTCTGAGTAACCAGTATGTTACATGGAACAAAAGAAGAAAGAAGGGGATAAGTGGGATTAGCTCCATATCCCAATCGTTTCTGCTGTGTTTGAGAGAATTTTGCTTTTTTTGTTCCTAAATTTTATTTCATTAGTTTAAACACATGCATTAAAACACAAACTCAACCTTTTAAGTCCCCAGATATATAAATGTGCTACAAACATCATATCACCACGTTCAACCCTTTGCCACTGCATACTGTACAGCTGTCAAGGGTATAAACAAGGCTGTTTTTATCTTTGAGGTGTCGTTTAACTTACTATGTGCCATAAAACCCGGGGTCACAGAGGCACTCTCCGGTAACAACATGACAGATGCCATTAAAACAATGACTGCAGTTGTTTTCACAGTTCTCGCCATATGTGCCATTGGGGCAGCGCACCTCACACCTATCACACACAGAAAGAATGTCTTGATTACACATAATGTAATTTTAAAGCTTAGAAGTATGAGTCATGGTCATTACCACAGTGCCAGAAATAGTCTTGTAATAGCTAGTAGTTAAGTATTTAAAAGGAATACTAAACAACAAAACAGCATGCTCTTTTCTTTACACATTTGCGTGTGTGCACGTGTGTGTGCATTGTTTTTTACCTGTCCCCAATCCAGCCAGGGTTACAGTGCGAACACTTGCCATAGATGGGCTCACAGTGGTGACCATCTTTACATGTAGGACACACTTCCTGGCAGTTTTCACCAAAAAAGCCCTTGGCGCAGAGCTGATCACACCGAGTCCCATTCCATCCTCTCTCACATGTAATACAGCTTCCTCCTGTCACTTTACAGGGCTGCTGGCCTTTGCAGTGCCCACACCTGGTGGCAGCCAATGAAACACAGAGTTTTTTTTTTTGTCTCCTCTTATCTAAATGTAATGAGACAGTTCAGTGATCAAAATCGTCATGAAACCAGCTGTATTAGTTTGCTTTAGATTCCTGCTCTAATCATTTGAAGGCGATAAACACTGAACCGTAGCAGTACTTGAAGTAATTGTACTGCACGTTTCTTGTGTTGTGATAATGATTGTAGGACAATGTGAATACCATTACCTCCTGAATACCAATTCCCCTTGAATCTCGCTTGGGCATTGTTCCATTAAATTAGATAGATATGTTTAGATTTAAGATTTTAGATATTAAATCCTCTAAAACCCACAGACCTGCAATATCACACGGACCAGACATGGAAACTCAACATTATGCATCTGAAAAGCTCAGAATTTCCTGTTTAAATAATGGTACACTGCTTTCTGCCTACTTTTTAAAAAATATATAATCCCACCTGATCCTGCAGTTTTGACCATAAAATCCAGCAGGACATGGCTCCCTGCAGAACTTCCCACGGTACCCAGGCAGACAGGTACATGAACCATCAGCCTGGTTACACTTGCCATAGAGGCACTGGCAGTTTCGCTCACAGCGTGGACCCCAAAGCCTCTCCCTGCACTGGCAGCGTCCCGAGAACTGGTCGCATGGTGAATTGTTACAGTTACACTGGAGTGCACAGTTCCTCCCAGTCCAGCCAGGGTTGCACAAGCATCGCCCTGTCATCACATCACAGATTGAATTGATGCTGCAGTAGCAGTTGTTGTTGCACTGAGGACCCCAGAAGCCAGGATAGCATGTGCATTTTCCTGTTTCTTGGTCACACTTGCCCTTCTGACAAAGACAAACATTCTCGCACTTAGGTCCCCAGCGATTGTGGTTGCAGGTGCACTCGCCGGTCAAATCATCGCACTGGCCATTGGGGTAACAGTGACATTCTCCCTTGCAGTCTGGTCCCCAGTACTCTGCAGGGCATTCTGTTAAAAGACAATGTAATCAGGAAAAGTTCTTACAGATTTTAAGACTACAAATACTAGTAAAACTGGAAGGTTGTACTTAGGTGCAGTAGTGCTTTGAGCTACAAACACTGACATTGGAACTTTGTGTAAAAGCATGTTATGATAACTAATTTGAGAGAAATATAAGAACTAGCTGATGCATAAAGAATGCCATTTATTATACATGCATTTGGTCATTTGGTCATCATCCAAAATCTTGAAGGTACATGAATTCTGAATACCTGTTTTTTTGGACTAGCCTTTGCCAACTTTTTAAGATATTTGTTGTCTCTTGTTAAGTCAATAAGCAATATGTTGAAAAACTGACTTCCAAGAGTACTATACTGGAACATTTATATTTAACATGCAAAATGTATTAGCTTAATACCAGGAATGAGACAAAATGAAAAATAAAGTGAGAAAAAAATTCTTACTGGTGTTACAGCTAGCTCCAAAGTATCCATGACGACAACGGCATTCATTTGGCCTGACACACACCTCATTGTCCTTGCAGGTGAAGTTGCCTTCACAGAGGGCTGAGGTGAAAAGTATAGGCCATATTATTCTATTGGTGTGCACAATGAGCCATATGACATGCTGCCAAATGTTAGCTCTAAGTGTGGTACATACGTGTCAGACATTCAGTTCCTAGCTGCCCCCATCCACTGCAGCACACTGGTGTTGATGATCTGGGGGGGAAAGGTACAGAATGAAAGGGGGGAAAGATGAAGCACTTGATTAAAATAAAGTAAAACAAATATATTTCAAGTTCCTGCTTCTTTGGCTTTGTGCTTCTTACTGATGCAGCTGTTGCCAAATTCTGCAAATGCAAGCATGGCACCATGCATTACACATATGCTTAGCACATTGTTATAATACCTCAATAATAATAATTACCTCAATATGGTTCATTCCAATTTCTACAAGACACATACACTCAAAAGCTACTAGCTCCTGAAGCTCTACAGGCTTTTCCGCCTCCCCCAGCCTGTGATGCAGTGTGAATATTCAGAGGCAAAGTTTTGCAGACAAGTATTGGGCCTAACAGGAAAGAACGGCTGCATGTCCTCTTCCTCCCATGCCGGTGACCTCTGTGGGGCCCCTGCAACACGTCAGCTTGCCCTAAATTGTTTGAAGATGGCAGTTTGTGTTCAGTTGATGGGAAGGGAGTAGCACTATCCTATTATCCTGCCAAAACCGGCACGTGTTCAAGATCATTGGTCAAACCTCTGAATTACTTGACTTGTATGAAAGGAAATTTTCCAAAGAATCTTTTTTTTCTTTTTCACACAGTTTTGTTTAGATTTTGCTTGTTTGTTTGTTTTGTGTTTTGTTTTTTGTTTTTTTCAAGTGTGCCACACCAAATTTGGACAAACTGTAATCAACCCTTTATAATTGACCCTTTGTTAACCATTAACATTAATCCAATCCATGCCAGAATGCAGAAGGAGAAATTACCTTCACTGTTTAATGGAATTAATTTGGTCTTTACATGCTGAAGACCTGTGTGCCTTTCATTACCACAGAAAGAATGCACGAACTACTTTCACAGACGACCTCAATTGCTGCTCCTTCGCTGATTTGAAAAGAAGATTTCTGCATTAGTGCTGCAAACACCACAAAGCCAGCAGCTTTTTGCATTCTCAAAACACTGTTAGGAACACTTGAAGCTAGAAAACAATGACTATTGAGGGCACCGGCAAATGATTTTAGGATGTATTGCCATTAAAGCCAGATTCAGCAGTTGATTTTCCACTATGAGGAGACATATTGGAAATGCTGACCAGTTGTGATAAATAATGAACTACTTCCCTCTATTCATATGATTCAGGGCTATAAAAATAGAACAATAAATGAATAGTGGGGAAAAAAAGACAATTTAATGGTGACTTCAGTTTCATGAATGTTGAAAAGTGCAAAGAGGGGCAAAATATCAAACTTGTAGAGCAATAGAGGTCATGTACAGCATGCTGAAAACTTCATAGAGCATAACAATACTCTAGGCCAGAATTTCCTTTCTGGCAAATGACAACGTTTTGCCCAGTGAGGCAAGATGACAGCACAACTTTAGCTTTTGAAGAGCAGCTGCTGATGACTTTCTTTCTGAGTGCACAGGAAAATACAGTGTGTGGCTTTTCAGATAAGCTATTTTCCTCTCTCTCTCTCTCTGTTTTTTCAAATAAGCTATTTTTGGTCCGATAACATTTTCAACATAAAAAAGTATTCACTTTTTTTTAAGTGATAACTTTCAAGCTCATCCATCCTAAAGTAATCAGCTACAAGTACATGGTTACTTATCACACATTGTTTAGAACATACTGGAAAATGATCCCTGGATTACATTTGCTGTTTCTGGCCTACCACAATTTACAAAATTCAAAACATCAGTTCGAGCTTGGATACTGCAGTCAGCAATTATGGGCTTGGATGTTTTTCTTTTACACAAGTTACTGAAAGGCTCAGGAGATCACCGAGAAATGCCTTTAGGATCACTTACTCTTGCTTTCATGACAGGATTTTAACCTAAATCCTATCAGTTTTGCGTTTCATTAACTCTTCCAAAATCTAGTTCTTAAAAGTTCATTATCAACCACACTATTAAATAGTGCCACGAGTGCTGTAAGGGTCTGTAAGAGCGCCCTCTTCAGAGCAACAAAAACATTTCGGTTCCAGATGTAGCACACACATCTGTATAGCTATGCTTTTCTTCAGTGGACTCCTCCTCTTGCTATCTTGCTATGGCTACACTGAACAGGGAGCGCGTTATATGTAAGTGAGAGGGGGTGGTAGGTCGACGTGACATAATGCATACAAAAAAAAGTGTTTCTAAGATCTCCTGACCTAAAATACGTATCTTTTAAATACTAAAGACGGCGGACGGCTTCACAAAATATTCGGCGACTTTGGAGGACCACTATTTACGCACAAGGCCACCAATGGAAACGTCAAATTTATAATGTTACGCATTTTTCCACAAAACAAGAAATAAAAAATACTTTGAATAACTACTTGTTTCCCAACTCTAGCGGAACTTTTTTGAAGGAAGTTCCCATACCCCCTGAAAATGTAGAATAAGAAGCAAAAAATGTCATCTTATTGCAAATCTTATTGTACAAGCTGGTTTGCAGTAACAACAAATTGAATAGCTCCCATTTTTGCCCTACATGCTTACCCGGGTACTTTGCACACATTCCTGCCTTTGGGGTTGAGTTCTTGACTGAAACCGGAGCAGAAGAAAAGACAAACCAACGCAAGAAAAGTAAAAGAGTTCTTTACTTCCATTGTACAAGCAGCAGCATCCTTCTAGACGCCGTATTTACGCCGCATTACCCTCATCCAAAAGTTACGACGGTTGGGTTTCAGTGTACTTTGCACACTCCAGTTTCTTTAATGCACATAAAACGAATGCGCATCCCTTTTGAATAGGCCAATAAATCCTTAAGGTGTTTTAAAAAGTCTCGCCACCACCTACGCCATCGAGAAACTTTCCAAAACTGACCAGCGACGGCAGCTCCAACCGCAAAGGAGAAAAAGTCATAAAGCCAAAGTTGCAATCGCAGTAGTCTTAGTGTACGTCTTTTCTCCTGTTGTGTTACTTATTCCTTGAAAGAGGTCATAAGCCACATGCCTCCAGACTCAAAATGAATCAAATATTTTTTCTCTTGCCAAAATGTGTCCTCGGAGCTTCTGGGAATGTGTAGACTGTTGATAATCTTTACAAAAAATAAAATTAAAATAAAGCAGAGTGTCACTATGTCGCTTTTGTTCCTCTCGAAGGAGACCCGCTTAATCCTTAACTTTGGTCCTCTCTTGCGCTCTCAGGAGTGGCAGAAGGGAAATTCCTGATTTGTTACTCTATCTTTGGCTCAGTGCGCCATGCGTGAGCCACCAAATTTACATAAGCCTGTGCGCAACAGGGTCTGATTGAAGGAAAAGGGTTAAAAAGAAATAAAGAAAAAATATATTGTGCTCCGTTCTTAGATTTTAACAAACAGTAGAGGTAATTACCTATATGGATGACATTTAGTGGAAATATTATATTTATTAACAAAAGTTATGTACATAGATCATCTTAGACGTAGACTTATCACATTTATAAATATAATTTATAGAAGACTACGCATTTTAACCAAACCGTATTTTAAAGTAGTTTTTATTAGTATTATTATTATTGTGTGAGCCTTTGTGTGGCGGTTTCAGGGGGCAGCAGTGTATTACCCACAACTGAGACAATAGCTCCCCCATCTGTCAACATGAACGTAGTGATGCTGATAGACAGTATACCCTGCATTAAATCCTCTAAGTGCGTCGCACGTAAGTTGAACATATCACTTTTGAGTGATTTTGTATCCATGACTTCATTTTAACAAACTGCAGCACTATACGCATTTCACATTCTTGTCTATATAGCAGTGTCTTCTGTGAATCTAATTTTGACTAAGTTGTGTCCTACACATTTACAACATATTGCTTCGTCGAAAAGTGGAAAACAACCACTGCTGAAATGATGGAAACGCCAAAATGGATACTAATTTACAGGTGATAAAACAAAGTTTTATCCAAGAAAACTTGAGTAAAGGTCTGACAGGATCATGATCATGCAATGTGCCCATTTCATAATAAAGCGTCATTTTTTTATATAATTGGGATAATAACATATGGGTACTATTTATCTATGTATGCAGACGGTGTTGTTGCACGATGGTAGCAGACAGTGCATACATGCAACTACATAACCAAGTGACTGGCAAAGTACATCTGCGCAGTGTATGGCCTTGAAAGTCCCGAGGTCAAAATGGAATACGCCCCCAAGGTTGGATAAGAATGACCTGTGGGACTTCCAGATACCGGACGTAGTAGTGGACGACAAGCAGAGGAAGAAGGCCGAAGCGATATATGTGGCTATACCAAAGTGATGGCAAATTCAACTACAGAAGCTGAATAAATACCAATATAGCTTATTTTAATGTTTTAAGTTATATCCTAAGAAATTGCCATTTAATCCACGAGTCTAACACAGTGAACAAGATGTTTATTAGGAAAATACCTAATGTGTAGTGAAATGTAAAACAAGCATTTTGTTTGTACCTTTACACGTCATGGTAACTCGTGTTTTCTGTGGAAGTTGCCAGTGTTGCCAATTAAAAAATACCCACAACAACGCAACGTGCTGACAAAAAAAAAGAAAAAAAAAAGCGCGCTGGTGGAGAGATGCGGGAAACTTCGGGAACGAAGCCGTGAGTGCGTCACCGTCTTAATCCACCAACCAAGTGATGCTAATGTGCCCGTTCGTGCCCGAGTTTGTTTACACTGAGGCACGCGCAGCTAGCAAACACTATTGGTGTGCTAGCTTCACCTCAGCGCTGATATCCGGGCCAGCTATCCGCTGATGTTTTACGTCAAAACCGTGCCAGCCCTCAAACGGGCGAGGGCGGACATTCACTTTAAACGGTTAGTCTTAAACCGAGCAGTACGTTGCACCGTGACCTCCAGTTCGACGGCCCAGACGGAGCATGACGGTGTCAGAAGCCGCGGCGGGTCAGAGTGTCCCGGACTGTCTGGGAGAGGAGGGAGAAGGAGAGAAGGCGCCGCTGCCGCCGCTGCTAATGAGATCTCCGTAGACTTTGAGCAGACCCGGGAGGCTTACAAGAGCAAAGACTCATTAGAGCTGCTCAGAAGTTTGGTGGTTTTCAAACTTTGTTCATATGACTTCCTGGTTGATAAGAACAAAGAGGTAATGAGGTGCTATCTCACCGCGCAGCCCGGCAATTTAACACGAAGTCTGTTTGTTAATGTGCCTTTAGGTGTTCAGATCACTTTCTAATTACAGTTTTTTAAAAATAAAGTTGAGCATAAATACTGAATTCTATGTGAAACGTTCGCACAACAAGGAAATGAGATGTCACAATCAAAGAAAACAGGTATAAGCAAGTCACTGGACGATAAATTGTATAGTATAATACAATATTATATTATATATTATATAATACAATTTAATTGCTACTATGTTATTTTTTACTAATAGATATAGCATTGACAGTGATGTTGACAATTTCTTTTCAAACCAATATGGGAATATTCCCATTTATGTCAGCCATAAGTAGTGTTGAACATTTTAAACAAAAGTTCTGTCAGCTGATCAAATCTGAACCATAGGCTGTATGTAAAGTAATGTACTGTAGGCTAAATATGTTTTCATATGAAGACAGGCCTCACAGTTTCCGCTCCACCCTTAAATCAATGCACACCTCTCGAGTTACAACCTGTTTTTCAACTATCCAGGCCATGTTACATAACCTCAGCTCTCCTGTTATTGTAGTGTACTGTTAGCATACAGGCTGCTGTATAAATCTATCAGGGCACAAGGCAGTTTCCATTCATCTAAGACTTTTAAGCAAGTGTGTTATATGCATGGGAGTAGAGTGCATTAAAACACATCCAGCATGGCACACTTATGACATATTTACATAATCAATGGGGACGATGTAAAAGACATGATGAAAGCCCAAAACATATTAGAATTACTAATCAGAAAATGTAATGTCCTTCCCTTTTTGCCTAGATAATGGCTCTAGCTAAGAAGATTCTAGGCCAGAAAACCTTTGACCAGTTCATGAAGATGACATTTTATGGTCAGTTTGTGGCTGGTGAGGACCACAATGACATCAAGCCACTGATTCAGAAGAACCACTCCTTCGGTGTCGGCTCTGTCCTGGACTATAGTGTTGAGGAAGACATCAGTCAGGAGGAAGCGGAGCAGAAAGAAATGGAGTATGAAAATTCTATTACTTTACTTAATAATACAATAGACTCAATCCCGTTGCAGTGATAACCATTGTTGCCTCACAGAAGGAAGGTTTTGGGTTTTGACATGCTTGTTGCCTAACGTGCACATCTTTGGGCTCAGGGTTTTTTTTTTCCACTGTCCGAGGACATGCACCAGAGATTAATGTGTAATTCTAAATTGGTTGAAGGTTTGGAATGTGTTAGCATGGGTAATAGACTGATGCCCTCTCCAGACTGTTCTTTGCTTCCTGCCCAGTGTCAGCTGGAATAGGCTCCAGCCCCCCCATACCTCACCCAACATCTGGTTGGATAAGGTCAAAGGTATTACACAGTGATGTACCAATATATTAGGCAGTATTTGCTTTGCCGACTGCCATCAGCTTATTAATTTTAAATGACCTTCAACTATTGCAGTGGCTGATATTTGCTGTGTCCTGATAATGTTCTAGTCTTGATTTCTTGGATCCCTTGTCCCTAATTTGTTTGTTTTCACACCTGTACTGCAGCCCTGAACGTTTATCAAAACGACCCAGTGGAGCTGTATGTGAGAAAACAAGTGGTTGACGCAGCTGAATTGCACATTTAACAGTTTTTACCCTGCCAGCGCCCTGGTAAAATGTCAGTGTAATGTCTAATGCACCCATCTGAGAATAGAACAGACAATTGCTTACCCATGCAGCAGCTCTCACCTAAACCAAAGTGAGTAATTTCAGTTTTATGAACACTTCTGATTGGTATTATCTCCTGTTATGCTGTACAGGATGCAGGGCAATTGTGGACAGTGCCCTGACTTAACTCCTCTAACACTGCCTGGAATTCATTTGTGAGAACAGCTATAATGCAAATAACTCCAAAAAGTTATTTCTTGATAATGATTTTTTTCCCCTGTTGCACAAAATGGGGAATACAAAAAAAAATCATCTATACTGTTATTTTACTTATTAGTATTGACCTAGAATTTCACAATTGGTTCAGGCCCAAAATTGCATGCAATTACTGTCAAAGACACATTGAATTCAGGCTATGCTTGTCTGTATTACACATATTACAGATTAAAAAAACAAAACAACACAAAGCAAAAGCACATTTTTTGCATTTTCCTGTAGTTTAATACCAAATATAGATGTGTTTTTATTGCAGCCAGTAGGTCGATCTTCTTTACACCATGAATTGTTGGCATACTTGTGGCTTTCTAGTGTGGAATTGGCTGGCTGAAGAGAATTTCTCACTTGCTAGGTATTGCCTCGTGCAGCCCATGTGACGGGATTCCTAAGTGATCTGTGAGATGATGTAAACTTGGACAACAGTGCAAACCTTATGCAAGCAGTATCTCTGTGGGCAATAGCAGGACTTTTACTTTAGTTGCAGCTTTGGGCATTCATGCATTATGAGTAATTCATGAATGCCATGTTGGTCCCCTTTGGAGATGTTTCAGAGACAAATCAGTAGAGAAAAGGGAATATTTTGATTCCTTTGACAAATGTACTTGTCAAATATACTTAGCAAAAAAGTTAATATTGAGGAAAAAAGACTGACCTTTTCTAACTCTCAGAATATCTCTAGTTTTATAAAGCTCATATGTGATGAATAAATGGGGCTACCTCTAGTCAGGTATCTTATGGTTAAGTCTGTTGACATAGAGTGACAGCTGACAGTGATAACATCTTGAGCCAGACATAATTTTCTTAATTTTTTGTCATCCTATCATATTCTGTAAAGTGATAAAACTCCTAGGTAAGCTCTTTGCTATAAACCCCCTTTTATTTTAACTGCATATATTTTTTAGACCTCATCACTAGTAACAAGATGTCATGGCACAGCTTTGATATCCTTTGTGTTGGGGGATGCCTGCTTAGAAACATCAAGTGAGGTATCAAATCTGAGCCTAGAAAGATATTGTTTGCCAAACATACACCTTCAAACATTGAGACTGTAGGACAAGGCACATTAAGCCAGCTTGATCTGAGACAGCAGGTTTGACAAGCTCTCCAGTCATATGTCAAGATAGCAACAACATTAGTCAGTTTCTTCCAAAAGAAGGAAGATACTGTATAAGGAACAGAAGGAAATCCTGGCTTGATGTTGAACGCATGATATTTACAGTGACAGCCTTTAGATGTGTAGACCATCTATACTAAAAATACATTCCCAGTTTTACACTTTAGATTTGACAAATGCACGCTTTTGAAGGCTTGCATGCTTTTTAAAGCAGCTGGGTGCCAGTGTTTTGTGCTGGCGATAAAATATATCCCAAATGTGACACAGAGAGCGTAACACAAATGTTATTTGACACCGACACTGTCCACTGAAGCTGTTTAATTCAATTTAATTTTCTGAGATTTGGCGTCTTATTTTTTAGGGCTGAAAATCAATCAATAGTATCTGAACGATAGCAAAATAATTTCTAGGAAATAGTAAATCTCTCTCTTATTTTTAAGCATAAGCAGATTGTATATAAAACACTATCATGCAAGGGAAGGACAAAAGAAAAAAAACAACATTTAAAATAGTACACTTTTAGACCATGTCAGATGGACTCCATTGTAGATTTTGCTTTTAAAAGAGTCCCTGTCAAAAGCAAGCAAAGTTAAAAGAATATGGCTCCCTTTAGTTTTCCTGGCTTTGAAGCCTCTTGATGTCTCTGATGTCCTGGATGCTTACTGTTTAGTCATCTGTTTGGTTACATGAGCTCCCCTGTGCCTTATGATGAGGGGGGAATAGGTCAAGTGTGGAGTGATGCTGCAACTCCCCTCTGCAGAGGGTGAGCAGCAGCAATTCAGCAAAGCATCAGTAAACACAGTTGCAGCCTCGAGCATGCCACTGCCACAAAGACCACAATGTTCACAGAAAAAAGTGCAAGTTTTCACATTTTTGAAGTTGCCTAAATTCATGACCAATTATCTTTTATCCTTTCGTATAACTTCTGTTTTAGCTCATGTGTGTCTGCTGCAGAGAAAGAGAACATAGGTAAGCTGCCTTATTTTTTCCCCTCATTTGTGGACAAACTGTACTGTGTGATGTAATCAAAAGTAATGATATGCAAATGTGTTTTTCACTCACAGGCAAGGACCACAGAGAGAGAAAATATCAAGTGCACAAACAATTCAGCGACCGCCGTGGGGGAGTGACCGGAGCCCGCACATATTTCTATGCTGATGAGGCCAAATGTGACCAACATATGGAAACCTTTACCAAATGCATCAAAGCATCTGGTAGGTAAACACAGGAGAAGCCACACTTGTCTGTGTTTGCATTGAAGTTGTAGTCTATGACACCAGACATCATTCTATCGTACCATCATACTGTTATCTTTAGCTTTTTATCATTTCATTTATTTTAATGTTATGTGCCACTTGTAGGTGGGAGTTCAATGGATGGTTTTTCTGCCATCAAAATGACTGCACTAGGACGACCTCAGTTTCTGGTAGGCACTAAAGAGCGATGAAAAAGTCAGTGTAAGCTTTTAGTCTTGCTGAATGACACTACTTTTTTTTCTACAAAAGCTCAAGTTCTCAGAGGTGCTGGTGAAATGGCGGCGGTTTTTCACCTTCCTAGCGTCACAGCAGGGTAAAGATGGCTTGGAGGCCTTAGAGCAGAGGCTGGAGCTTACACAACTGCAGGTAGTAATTTTTTTTCTTTTTCCATGTTTTTCGCATTGATGAATTATGGTGATACTTGTGTAATATGTGCTAAACATGTCAGATAGGTTTTACATTTCCATAAATGCACAACTGGGATAATGCAAGACATGTTTTTAGTGTGTGTTGTGCAGAACTTTAAATCTCTGTATTCTTATAGGAGTTCATGACCAAACTGGGCGCAAATGGTGACTTCTATGGCTGGTTTACAGGAAGGAAAGAGGACTCGACAGGGTAAGCGAGACCGGACTTCTCAAATAGTTATAAAAGACGTGTTGCACACAGAGAAATATTTCATTAGTTGTGAAGCAGTTTTGCAGAAGAAATAATTCATGAAAAAAAAATGGTATGGAAATTTTAAACTAATATTAATTTCATAAAGTAAATTAAACTAAAGAGGATATTCTTAGTTCATGCATTTGATAATTTATTTTATACAATGTTTCATACTATAAAATACGATCCCTTTAATAAATGTTACTGCTTCTAAAAAATGGAAGAAATAATCAACACTTTCCTTTCTTCTAACCTGACAAAATCCGGCAAGTAATGAAAGTAATGATTAATAATAAAATGGGGGTAACTATAAATATGTCTTTCACTTAATCTTTAAAAACATAATTATCCACAAAGTGGCCAGTATGACAAAAAAAAAACAAAAAACAAAACAAAAAAGATCCTGGTAACAAAAAGATACTGGTAATAGTTTCACCAAAACGCTGTTCCTGTAATACTTTCCATCCTTTTTCCTGACAGATGCATTGACATGCTTGACTGGAACAGCCTAATAGATGACAGAACAAAGATATCGGATCTGCTTGTTGTTCCAAATGTAGAGGTCAGTAGCATAGAATCCTGAAAAAGAGAGAGATTTTGTTTTGTGGAGATACAATAGATTAAAGAAAACAGTTTTCAAAAAAAAAAAACCACTTTTAAAATATATTTCTACCATTACTCCTTGGAGACTACAGACTACTTGACTTAGATAATACTGCTCCAAGTTTGGCATGCTTTCAGGTTGTAGCAGGCAGGAGAGTTTAAAGTGTCAGCTGCACCTGCTGAGCTAATTCTGACTTCTAAGCAATTCATTCAAATGTACTGTAGCTGCCATAGGCTGTTGTTATTGATCCAATTATTTTTGTTCCCTGTTGTAATATGTTCATTTCAGAAGCAACTGGAAAAAATGAAACAAAACTAGTAATTAATTGTGATGACATTTAAAATAAGGATTTCATTACTAAATGGTCATTTGCTCTCTGACTGCTATAGTGAAAATTAAGGGCTTTTGGCAGTTTAAATGTTCTTATCTGAAGTTATTTTACTATAACCAGACCTTGAACATAATCAGCTCAATTACACTGCAAATAGTAAACAGCCATTTGGAGTTTTATTTACTTAAAAGTCTGCAGCCTTTAACTGCAGATTTTCTGCATCATTCATTGGATTTTCTAGGGTGAATGACTTAGCCCTGGGTTAAGAAGAAGCCTGGATCAATTGTGTGTGAAGAATCTGGGCATGTTAGACTGCATACATCTGTGGTCTTGAAATCAGGCCAGCTCATGGTTGGATAAAGTGGGAAGCACTAATAGGTGTCATGCTGTGTGATATTTGGTTTATTAGTATCTCACAGTGGATTCTCTCCTGGGTTGTTTTCATAGCTAGGTAAGCTGGAGCCTCTGCTAGGGAAGTTCACTGTAGAGGAGGAGCAACAAATGAAGCGGATGTTACAGCGTGTAGATGTCTTGGCGAAGGTAATTACATACCAGCCACAACGACAGATTACCATACATGAACATGCCCACAGTTAGAGGCAATTTGCTGTTAAACTACTATGAATAAACACCTATAGATCAACTATATGTGATTATTAAGATGTTTTTATGTGTATCGGTTAAATGAGATTTGTAAATCTTGTAAATACGATATACTTTCCATAAGTATATAGCTACTATAGTCTATAAAAGCTGCACTGGTATAATTATAATAATAATTTTAAAAAATTACGGGGATTATTATTATTACTGTGTTTTAATGTCAGTGTTAAGAATCACTGATTCTTTTGTTTCATTTATTTAATAAAAAATGTTCATTAATTCAACCTTGAAAACTATTTTAATGAAACTCTAGGATATTAGATGATATTACACCAAATTAATGAGATCTTTCATGTTTCAGCATGCCCTAGAGAGTGGTGTTCGTTTGATGGTGGATGCAGAGCAAACCTATTTCCAGCCAGCCATTAGCAGACTAACACTAGAGATGCAGAGGACCTACAACGGAGAAAAGCCTGTCATTTTCAACACCTATCAATGCTACCTAAAGGTCGGGGCCTACAGCGGGCACAAAAACAGATCTTCAAAGCTGCAAACTTCTACTAATGCCTTGCTTATTCAAAATGTTTCTGTGGTGAATGGGAGGATTGTTATTGTCACTGAGTGATTAAATCCATGTTCTCAGCTCGCAAGAAGCCCCAAGTTTTGACAATGTGCTTCTTTACGTTAGTAATATATTCAGTGTGTTTGAAATAGATCCAATGAACAGTTGTTGAAAATAGCTAAAAAAAACCCCAAACAAATAAAACCAAAACAGATGGAGATTCCTTTCTTTATTAATGAGATCCAGTGACACAGCCGTTGTAATTTTTATCGAAGAAAACATGCTGTGACAGGTCCAAATGCCAGCATGTAAACAGATTTCTATTAGTCAGCCAAGCTGGGCTCGAAAGAGTGACGTGACAAAGACGAGAAAACAATAGTGGAAATATGGTGATTTATTTTTTGTGTGTTTTTCTCAGCATTATTATTATCATTATGATATCAAAAGTGCATAGGTTCATAATAGGTTCATAATAGTTGTATTTTTAGAATATTATCTGTTGGTTACAACATAACTACAAGGTTTATTGTGAGTGTTTTATTTTTTATGTTGCTGGCATTTACAATCATGAAAAAGAAAATTTTCACAGAGCTATGTGCAATCCTGTGAAAAACCAAATACTCCTCATAGTTCAATAGTTTCTAGAACCGCCTACAGGAAAAACTTGAAGTCATTATTTTCTGTATGACTTCTGCAGTCTCTCACATCATTATGGAGGAATTTTTAAACATTTCACTATGCGGTTGTTGCTTTGGTTCATTTGTGGGCATTTGTTTACGCACAGGTCTCGAGTTGATTGAGAGGTTAATACCTTGATTCTTATAAAAGATTTTCTTTTGTCCTTTGGATTGCTGTGCTTTTTTATTACCCAGTTTAATCCAAGCTAACTAATGAGCTCATATTTGACTCTAAAATCCTTCCGCATACATAGAATGCAAGGTGTCCAGGTCCTGTGGCTGCAAACCAAGCCCAAATCATCACCCCTCTGCCCTGCCACTGTGCTGATATGCTGTGGTGCTATACATCATCTCCACATTGGATAGGTCTATCTAAAAGTCTTATGGTTTGCTCAGATGCTAACCTCAGCCCTGGTGCCTTGTTCATGTTTTACAGAGTTTGTCTTCCATAGTTCTTTTTTTGTTTTTTTACACATGTCATTTTATTTATTATGTAAAGGTAGATAGGACATGTAACCCAGATTAAGTCGACTAATCCTTCTGTAAAAATAAAGCAGGTATATCATTGCACATTTCCACTTGTAATAAACATGGAAATGTGGTCAGCTCTGTACATAAAACATGTTTTAAAACTGGTACCTAAACTCAGAGGACTTGATTTTCATGAATCGGTGCTCCTCCTTTTTGTTCTGCAGGAGGCCTATGACAATGTAACTATGGATGTAGAATTGTCTCGACGTGAGGGTTGGCACTTTGCTGCCAAGCTGGTGCGTGGGGCCTACATGTATCAGGAGCGAGAAAGGGCCAAAGAGATTGGATATGAAGACCCTATTAACCCTGACTATGAGTCAACCAATAGGATGTACCACAGGTAAGAGCCAAGGCTTGTCAGTCTGTTTGTTCTGCATAAATCTACACATGTAGAGTTTGATTGCTGTTAGCCAAGCTCTCATTTTTCATATTCAGAGAGGAACAGTCTGCTTACTGTAGTTGTTTTTTTTTTTAAAATAACAGAATTAAACTGTCAACCTTTTAGGCACCGGTTAACACCACAGAGGACAGAGTCTTTTATTTGGAGTTACTGCAGTCTTGTTCTTATGGCAACAAGCTTTCGTCTCAAGAGTTTGAGAAGATTTTGATGGAATAATGTAATCAATGAAGAAAAAACTCAGGATGCTTAATTGGATACAGTATAACATGAGGTGGATTCAGAACATGCAGATGGTGGTTATGAATATGTGTATTAATATAGCCTTAATAACAGAGAAACAAATGAACAGGGCCAGATTTCTGTTTACATACTGTGAATACTTGATGTTTATAGAGATTTTTTATGGAGTATAGGTTTGTAAAAGTAGTCCCACACCTTACAATAAATGTGATCTGCTGATGAAATTGATTTATTTCAATGTGCCATGAAACAATGTAAGCACAGTATAATAAAAATGCATATTTTAGAGTGAACAATATAAAAGAAGTTACTAATTCCTACTTGAAAGACAAACAAACCCATTATTATGACAACCTAAATTGTCCCTGTTGTGTGTCATGTATTTGTGCAAGGTGTTTGGACTATGTGTTGGATGAGATTGCACTCAACAGAAAAGCAAATGTAATGGTGGCTTCCCACAATGAAGACACAGTGAAACACACCTTAACAAGGCAAGTTTTATGCTGTATCCAGTAACTTGAAACTTAAAACTATAATTCTTTCATACAAAGTTGCATCTGTATAAACATGCTTATATTTTTATCCTGTACTCTCAATCAGAATGAATGAGCTGGGTCTCATTCCCACAGAAAACAAGGTATACTTTGGTCAGCTGCTGGGCATGTGTGATCAAATCAGCTTCCCGCTGGGTAAGAAAAGTACAGAAGCAGAAATACACAACCATGCAATGTCTAGGTACCAATCTGTCTTGTCATAAATAGTAAGAATAAATTTGACAGTTCCAGCCAGACAGGCCGTACACCCTGTGATGCTTTCAACTCTGTCATAAGACCTTTAAGTTGCACACACGTACCTCACAGGCCCCAAGGAGTGCACATGTAGAAGCCAGTCTGCATGACATATGAGCCGAGACACCTCAGTATTGAACAGTCCTCTTAACGAAGTGCCGCTGCTGGATCTCAGCGCTTTGTTTGTCAGTCAAAGCTAGACATAGTGGCGGCAGGCAGTTGTCTGTCAATGTGAGGCTGAAGCTGACATGGCCTTGACCAGTATTGATGTAAACAGACAGGCATGTGTTTCTTTGTTGCTTTCTTGAGGGATGGAGCAGCCAGCACTGCTTTTGAATCCTGAAACAATAAAGAAGTTGTTTCATAAAATAAAGCAGACTGGAGCTGAGATCCATATTATTTGTCCATCACTTACTGCACCAAATGTGCCTTAGTTAGTTTTTATAATTCAGTTTTCAGATATGCTGTTACTCAGGATGTGCTTGTCAGGACAGAGTTTATTGTATCATGTTATAATGTTTTGGATGGATTAGTTAAAACAACATTGATTTCGACAGAGCTAAAGAGTTAAGCCCTGGCAAAGCAGTTTCACAGTGTGCAAGCCTAACTGACAGACGAGAGGAAATCTTCAAATAGAAATGCTGTAAACTGAGGATGTCAGTGCAAATACTGCAGTCTTGCCTGATTACACAGATCGTAGCAAACATTCAGTGAGAGAAACCAATCAAGATGATGCTCATGCTGTGGTGTATTCTATAGAGTTTGTCCAAAATAATCTGTAAAAAGTATACTATCCTGTCATTTAAACTAGTCAGTCAAAATGATATTTTATAAAAAGGAATTTCATAATATTGACAAATACAGAGAGAAATACTTTGATTTGTCTACATTTATCAATCCCATTTTCTTTTGTTTCACTCCAGGCCAGGCAGGCTTCCCTGTCTATAAGTATGTTCCCTATGGACCAGTGAATGAGGTAATGCCCTACCTGTCTCGGAGAGCACAGGAGAACCGAGGCTTCATGAAGGGGGCCCAGAAGGAGAGGGAACTGCTTTGGAAAGAGCTGAAACGGAGACTTGCCTCTGGAGAGCTTCTTTACAAACCAGTGTACTGAAAACAAGAAAAGATTTAGTAAAGATTATTGAGGGTTTCTTTAGTTGGTTCTTTGGTTAGTGTTCATTATCATAGCTGCCTGTTCTGTCTTTTTTTAAGCATATGTCTTGTTTACTCAATATTTTGAAGGGTTTTTTTTTTTTACTGATGGACTGTTTACATAGGTCAGTAGTTTTTCTTTTTCCTACTAGTGTTTTTCAGCATTCTGCTCTTGCAGGATTTTATCCACCTTCACTCCATTCACTCCTTCTGCTCTCCACCTCTGCATCCATAAGCATTTCTCATTTTGTTTTCCCACTGTCTGTAGAGCTCTAATATCCATCAAATAGGCATCTTTACTGCTCCAGAAGGACTTCCTAAAATGTCAACAAGACTGGGCTGGGCATCTTTTTTTATTGCTCTATTTATTTTCAAGGAGAACGGGAATCATAAGAATAACATGCTTGATATAAATGTTAGCAAAGTAAACTATATAGGTATATCTACTGTATATGTGCTTCTCAGTACTGTATGTTTGTTTTTGAGGTTGCACTGACATTTTTAAAACAATACAAGTTTATGTGTCATGAAGAAGTATAACTGCCTCATCAAAGCACATCTCTCTTCTTCATCTTTGTTATTATATTCACTACGAGAAGTTATATTTTTGCCCACAGTATGTGTTCTATACTCAGACTGAAAGTTTCCCCAATTTTGGTCAATTCATGTCCAAATCTTGATTTTAAATCCAACTCTTAACTTAATTCAGATCAATCCCAGATCTCTTAACCATCTGTCTGCTCGGTCTCATAAGTAATTGTTAAACATATAGTTTTTAATTCTTGATCAATCTTTTTGATGATAAGCTTTGTAACTGTAAAGCAAATACAATAATATCAACAATAATTTCATCCTATTAGTCTTAAAAGGTTGGTTAGGTATTTTCTTGGCTTTATCACTGAAGTATATCTCAGTTATAGTTTCCTACATTTTAATAGTTTTCTTCCCTCCCTGTGATTGTGGATCTGTTTCTATGGTTAATAGGCTGAGTACTGGTGCCATGCTGGTGGAGAAGTGAACGTTTAAATCTGGGTCTCTGTTATAGTGGAATTGTTGAGGCTCTTTCTCGTTGTTTGTGGCTTGTTGATGTGGGCACTTTCTGTCTTGTTTCTCCATCTTGACTGATCTACAGCATGCCCTTATCCATTTGGGGTGTCTATAAAGCAAGCTAAATCTGGTCTCAAGAGGCCGAAAGCCCCCTGAATCTGGCATTGATTTCTGTTTTTCTGGTCTGTCTGACAGACTGGACCTCTTACAACAAAGATACCTCCTAGCATGTTGGAGCACTATCTATTACATTAGACAACTCTGTGCAATTCTGATTTTTGACCATGTAAATATGTTTAACTCAGATTGTATTTGTTGAATTTGCATCTTACCAAATATGCTTGTGAAATTGCTAAATATGTGAATATAAAGTATGTGAAGTCATGCATATTTTTGATGTCCTTGACGGAAATGCTGTAGCTTTGAACTGTTTGTACAGCTTGAGTTGTTTGAGGTTTTAATTTGGTGACATATTCGGCTTGGTTATTGATGCACAATTAGTGTTTGAGTCAGAGGGTAACCAAGCTTCATGATAATTATGGCCTTGTCATTTTATGAGAGCAGTCAGTGCTCTGTAGACCATCGTTTAATTACCCATGATGCTACGCTCAATACAGATCACAGAAATTGGATGCATTAATCATTACTCAGAAGAAACTTTAGTGGCTGTTCAGTTTTACTGAGGCAGAGCACCACAGAGGTGTCACTGTTGCTGTGTTCTATCAGTTTAATTAAGAATCAAGTCTACTTTTGATGTAAGATGTGCCGTTGGGTATACATTTGCCAATAAATCCCTTCTTATAGGGTAGTGGAGTTTTTCTGGTTAGCATGAGTAGATTCAGAGGACACATTAAGAAGTGAAAAATTCTACCCAAGTTCTAGGTCAGCAAAGCTCTAAGCACAGCAACAGTTCTCTCTACATTAAAAGCACACAAGAATGTAATAAAATCAGCATAGACTAATTTACTTTATATAATGAATGTTGACATTGTATTATGCAAGATGTGATGTGTGGCATACATAACTGGCTTCTTTGGGCTGTTGTTTCTACCATTTTGGACCGAAGTTTGTATCTTGGCTGAGGCCTTGGCTTGGAACACAACAGCCCAGGGTTTTTCAAATAATGACTACTTGCACTGTGACAGGTTTTGTTTAAATACATACAGAACATCAATTTTCAGGGTTGTAACTTTGAAAAGTTTTGTTTTTCTGTAGAACAATGGCTAGATTGGATTGTTGCCGCATTCCAGGCGTCACTTAAGCTCTAATCAGGATTTGTATGCCAATAGATAAAGTGACAGTATGGTGGCTTTGAGCCATCCAAGAGTATTATGTTTTGGTTTGTTTTTATCTTTTGACAGCAAACTGAGAGATTAGTGGCTCACAGTGCATAAAATAGATAACTAGGCCAATGCACATTAACTTCAACGTCTCTAATCATATCCTCAATTTTAAGATAATGTTAAAATTAAGAGGAAACTTCGGGGGAAGTGTGCAAAACTATATTGTAAATTATAAATTGTAAAAAAAAAAAGTCATTCTAAAAGAGAAAGTAGAAAGAGTTTTTAATTTTAAGCATACTTTTATCTTTGTAAAATCCTTATATACAGTCTGTCGCAACACCTGACACCTAACATTTATACAATTTTAATTGTTTGTGGTTCAGCCAAAAGTTGGCGAACCGGAAACAGTAAAATTAAGTTAGCTGTTTGTAGGCTTAATTAGCTGGAAGGCCGATGAGTTGGCTAAGGTGTTTAAGTTGTTTTCTTCTTCCATGCAAATATTACTTAATAAAGTGGAAATAGAGAAAAGTGCAGAAAGAAGACTTCCAAGAATAGACAATAGACTGTATTTCCTGACGTTGCACCATAATCACAAGATCATTTCTACATGGCCAGTCAGAATGACAAGCACAGTATAACTCAGCATCAGTGAAAATGCTGCATGACATCTTGTCAATATTTTATAACAACATCTGAGACAAAGTTGGCTCAAATGTCTAACAAGGAGGAAGGGCTGTTAACTTTCTGCAAGACACTGACATTTCCTGGTAAAATAATTGGCAACGCTTAACAAGAAGGTATGCATAAAATCCTAAGTAATTACAGAAACACAACAAACCAGAAACGTTGCTGCTTAGTCCTAATTAATGAATACCTCACACATGGTTCCTGAAAAATACTTAATAGGCTATGCTCTATAGTCTGCAATACATTTTACAAATGTACTTTGACATTGTATGCTTATTTGCTCTGTAGACGACCTTTAATAAATAGTTCAGTACATAACCCCCAGTGAAACAAGCAAAAACAAACCAAAACTACCACACAGTGCAGTTAAAAAAGACTTATTACTGAGATACACACACAGGTGTCAGTCATCATAACAAACAAATGCTGCTGACAGTGTTTGTTTTTTTTAAGATATTCATTATGATGACAGAACAATAGTAATAATAATAATAATAATAATAATAGAGAAATATATAATAGGTCAGATGTTGCAAAAGGATAATGAAAAAAAAAAACCCCATTAAGACTATAGTCAAATAGCCCCTGTTACGACTGCTGTCGTAATGTTGTCTCTCATATGCAAATTTAAGTGTGCAGTTGCCTTTCCGTCATTGGTGGATCCAGGGGACGGTTCCTGCGGACTGGCTAACTACCGGAAGACAACATATTTGATGACACCGCCATGGACGGCCAGCCATTCATCCTCGGCCCATCCCAACCGGCAGACTTTGTTACCCGTCTCGTGATGTTTGTTTTACACAGGAGCATGTAGGGGTGGACTGCCCTTTTGTTTGATTACAGTTTTCCTATGTTTTTGTTAGTTAGGGAGGTAAGTTGCTGTCGTTTGGTTTAATTCTTTTGAGTAGGCAAGTTTGATTTATCCTTGAGATAGGCTCCTTTTTGTTTGCTGTTCTGCCGTTAGGTCCACCCTAAAGTTATAGTCCGCTCCTTTCCCTGTTTTAAATCCACTCATTGTAAATAAATAACCATCAAACTGTACTAATTGTGTGATGTGCTGCTTGGGGTTGGATCACCCTTATGTTATGGTCTGGCCACTCCTAGACGGTCCATAACAGCCCCCAGAAATTACCTTGCATGTCTTTTCCTAATCATTCATCATGTTATGCATTGATGTAAAGGAGAATTCATAAGGACTTGAACCACACTGTTGTACTTACGCTACACTCTGTAATAATGTTATTGACATGGGTCTGCTGGCTAACTGTCGAAATGACTCAATGACCCAACTGGGTTGTGGAGGGTTAGTATCTTGCCCAAGGATATTTGGCACGTAGACTGGGATTGAACCACCAGCCTTACAATTAATAGGTGATCTGCTCCATCACCTGAGCTACAGCTCCCACTGGCATGCCTTACATAGAAGAAGCAGAGCCTAGGGTCGAGGGGGATGATGCGCCCAGAGGTGAGGACACTGAGGTAGTTAAACAACTCCATAGGCCCTGGGCAAGATAAATTCATCCTTAGTTCCTTAAGGCCCTGGATTTTGTTGGGTTGTCTTAGAATTGGATTGGAATGGTTTTGCAACATCCATGGAGATCTGGGATTGTGTTTCCCATGTTTAAGAAGTGAGAACAGAGGGTATGTTCCAGTTATAGGGTGTGCACTGGAGCTGGTCTATTTTGGTAAAGAGAGATTAGCATGAAAGCAAAACTGTCAATTTATCAATCAGTCTACGCCCCTGAACTCAGTTATGGTCATGAGCTTTGGGAAGGGAGTAATAATTGGACTAAAACTAATCAATAATAATCCCAAAGACTATTAGCATAGTAATACAGCAACACTGCAGACATAACTAGTGTAAACTGAATTATGTTAAACCTTATATTCACTTTGAATATTCATACATTTTAATATAGGTCATATTTATACAGAGCCTGTTTTTTAAGAATATTTTTTCACATGAGGCAACAACTTTATACTGAGCAGATTTTATTGTTGAAGCTTAATGTTTGTAATTCATAGATTTTATAATAAAAGCTTAATGTTCATAGTTAACCTGCCACTGAAGGTTCAAAATATATCAGCTATTAATAGCATAAAATGGAAACCCCACTATTAACAAAATTTACATGATTTGTATGACTTGCTGGTGAAGTTGATTTTTAGTTTTCATGAAAAGTGCTTTGAATTGTGGAACAGTATTATCTTTTTTCCTTCCATAAAAGATGGTCCAGTGATAAGGAAGGCAACAAGGGAAGCACTGAAGGGAGTATTTCCTAAAAATGTAGAAGATTTGACCAGCTGTTGTTTTCAATGTCATGCAAATACTTCCATATCTTTTATTTGAGTTAGGAACATTCCTAAGCAAAATGAACTGTTCATCTGCAACCCATAAAATAAGATACACAGAATAATGCCTGAAAAACTCTGGTGAGAACAAGACAAGCTGGGAAATGACACATGAAAAACTAGAGCTACATATAGAGGGAGGTTAGTTGGTTGGGATACCAAAAAACAAATCATTATTTGGTACTGATACACTATACACAATACACTTTTGCATTTATTTCTGTGTAATAGTCTAAGCTAGCTATTATGCCTGAAATTGAAAACGGCTTTCGCTTTTGTATATGTCATCACTGATAGCAAAGAACTGATATATGAAGATTGAATTATATAGCAATGCTATATGGATAGCATGAGGTTCCTGTCATCCAGAATTAGTATAAGTGGGTATAAAAATGAATGAAGGGATGGATAGGCAAGCCTGGGGAAATCAGCTTAGACTAAGAGCTAATTCCCAGTCTGGCATATATTTAAAAGTGTTGGTGGACAACACTGAGTTTCAGCAAAGTTTTTTTTTTTTTTTTTGATTGTGAATGTCTCCAGCTGCATCTGCTGTCTTTACTGCTCATCTGCATAATGTGAAACTATTGCAGTCTTACCTAACATCACCACCTGTTCTATCAACCCATGTTCATGCTCACAGCTATTTCCCTATGGGCAGCAAGCACCAACAAACCATTATATACCAAACTGCGTCCGGACAATGAGCACTTGTTTGTTTTTTCTTGAAAATGATCTAAATCTATGAATAGTGAAATAGTTGGCTGACCTGACCAACCAACTGTTGGTTAGTTCTGCCTTTGTTCCGTTGGCTCTTTAGTGACATTTTTCCACTACTTTGCTTTTCATCACAGTTGGAAATGAAAGGAATCTGTGTTCATCACAGCTACTTAGTGAGAAATATGATGAATCACTGAGCTCAGTTGACCCTAGAGCCCAGACCTTGTCCCACACTGAAGGAATCCCCCCTGGCCTCAGTAAGCTCTGATGTGAACCAGTGAGTAAACAAATGAGTCGTAAACACAACAGATGGGACCTTCGATGACTAATTTCACTGGCCCATATAGAGTGGCAGAAAGGGGCACATGATCACAAACACTGAAAAGAAGGGAGCAATGGAAAGTTTGTGTTTTTCTGTCTTGCCTGCTGTCAAGTTTGGATTGTGGAAAACACTTTTATTTCACACACCAAAGCATCGCGTCTTCCCGCTTCCATCGGTGTCATCCCTGCGCTATCAAATTGAAATCACCAAAAAAAAAAAAATCATCTCCTGAGTGGATTTGTGTGGCAGAGTGTCGGCCTTTATCACAGTTTTTATGACAGGGGGGATGAAAATTCAAATGCAGATAACATATCACACGCCTCACACATCGCTGAAATTAATTTTTTTTCTTTCAGTCACTCTGTCATCACTGACTGGCTTGTGTTTTCAGTAATCTCATTTGGAGGCGAGTAAAGCTGCCCAGGAAGAATTAAAAACACAATGGCTCTGACAGCAGACTCCAAATTCTCTCCCATAAAGTCACCAGTTAAGGGGGTGACTTGATTTCTTAGAGTTTACTGTTGCTACCATCTCCTCTTTCTCCTTTTGTTCTGTGCCAATGAATGGCACCCATACATTACAGATTATTAAACCACTTTCATCTTCTCCCTTTGAGATGTATGCTGGTTTCTCTTTGTAAGTGATAAGCACGGTGCAGCACGAATGAGCGACGACTGCATAAAAAAAGGAAAATTGGAAAGAAGATGGGAAGCTCTCTGTGTGTGTTGAAGAGGAAACTGCTTAGAGAATACCAACAGTGTGGAAAAGGAGCAGAGCAAGTGATCTGTCACAGCCACTGGCTTCACAGCCTCATTCCAGTACTTACCCTGAAAGCACAGATATCCCACTATTGCCTCTAACACACACATGCAAACAGATGAACACACTTGGTATTACCACACCTGCACATGCAATTATGTATATACATATAGGTGTGGAAGCAGATATGGAAACAAAGTCATGCAATCGTGTACCGGCTGTGGGTTCACACAAATACTTGTAGGCACCCACACTTTTCTTCCCATCAGTTCCCACATCTATCAGTGTGGGGTGAGAGATGATTTGGAGCGGCTCAGTGTTTTGATCATTAGTTTGGACTCATGGAGTGCAGCAGCAGTGAAAAATGAGACTGCTATCTCATGGCCACCTGTTCTTTTAATAAGAAAAAGAACAATTCCCAATCACAGGATGGATTAAACCTGATGCCTGGGGGGAAAAACATACTGTGTGTGTGTGTGCTTGCATGCATTAGAATTTTGTTCTGTCAATCTATGTGAAATCTACAACAGAGCTGGGATATGGGTATTGCATAAAGTAGAAAAATCATACAGCAGAAACTGCATGTGTGAATATGTCATGTGGTAGACTCCATTTCTTTCTTACGCATCACTCAGTTTTTACACAATTACAGTTTTTCTCTGTGAAAGGAAAGTTTTGATAGTTACATTGTTTAATATTCTTGCTTTGCCATGACATTATTCTAAAGGAAGCACTGACATAACAAATTATACATAAAATTACATTTGCTTTATTTAAAATCTTTAAATTATTTATGTTTCTACTTTTCTGGCCTCCTGTTCTTTTGTGATTTCTGACCTCTTGTAGAAAGAAAAGCAGACATAGTGTGATGTTAATAATTGATTCCCTAAACTGCTAAGGCTAGAGACACTAGAGGTGACTGAACTTGATTTTGTTACATTGGTTGAAAGAATTATTTGACCCCCTTCTGAATTTGTACATTTCCTCACTTACAAAGAAATGAACAGTTTCTATTTTTATGTTAGTTTAGTTTTAATGGAGAGAGACACCGTATCAATCATTAATAAGCTCCTCCTATGTAGTTTTGGGGTGATCTGCCACCTATCTCATGATCATTCTTACCCCATGAGGCAAGCTCTTGCTTGAAGCTCCAGACTAAGTGTCACTAATTAATTTAACTTTAATGTAGTTTTTCTGGATTTTTAGCTGATATTTTCTCTCTCTATTAAAATGAAATTACCATAAAAAATATCAGAGATTGTTCATTTTTTGCAAGTGAGCAAATGTACAAATTCAGCAGGGAATTATTCCCCCACTGTGTACAAAATTGTGTCCAAGATCTTTTTATAATTTGTACAGTGAGTGAGATATTTTTCATTCCCTATAAAATCCCCCACATACTTGTATGCAGGTTATTTGATGATACATGTTTATATCTTTTTAGAGAAAGAAGCATCTTAACAAACGAACACAGCATGGTGGCTCTTGGTTTGGGGATCAAATGAAGTGCCAAAACAGTAGGAGGAACCTTTACATGACCAGTGATGCTGAGAGCAGAAGGAGTGCAGGGGATAGACTGGTTATCTCGCAGCTCTGCAGTTAGCAGACAAGCAGTTATCAACCAGATTGGTGTTAGGATTTGGTGGTGATAACACCGAGTTGCTTTTTGAAAGCAGTAGTTAACCATGTTAAACTGAACTTTACGAGTCTGAGTCATTTCCAAAATGGGGCTATTCCTTCTCCCCGCCCCAATCAGAATGACTAGATACCAGGGGAAATAAGACATATTGCCCACATTTAATTGATGAAACCAATCTTTTACCCTCAGAGCCAGATCAGCTCCAGTTAATTTGGTAATCCTGCCACCTCTGTCTCCTTAAAAGTATTTCTCTCTGTTTTTCAGCCTTTTGGGGAAATACTCACAAAACTACTGAGAAACTTTGAGAATGAACTGCAAGTGGCCTTTAGACACTATGTTGTTACGTTGAAGAAAAAAAAGAAAAGAAAAACTTTAAAGTTACTGTCTGGACAAGTGACCTATAACAGCAATCTTTTGATCGTGAATGTTTCAGTTGTGCCAGAGAGCACAACAAGTGATTTTTATCCGTTTATCCTGCATCTTTCAGAACATGAGACTGGAAAGGGGATTATGAAGGAAGAATCATTTTAAAAGTTTGGTAAAATACTTCATTCTGTATGAATTGGCAGAAAGCCGCTGCGGGGTTTCAGCACAGTTGAGGATTGCTTAAGGCAAAATATTGTTTGCAGATTTCGATAACCTTTGCATGTATCTAAATGAAAGATTTCTTATCACAGCAGAGCAGGTGAGCATACCGACATTAGCAAACATCTGGCTTGTGCTGGAGTTTCTTGCGGCTTTGAGCAACAGCTTCATGCTGTCATTATAATCCACTGTGAGTCTCTGCAACCTGCCTTTTTTGTAGCAACGCTCCAGATTGGCAGCATATGGGTAGGTACAAAAATGCCTTCAAAGATGCTGTATAATATCTACATTTAAGACCTAGAATATTTGATTCTGTGTATAACATGTAGCATTGTCTATCCTCATTACTTGAAACATCACAGATAATTTATTTCCCTAAATATTTCGTGTCATTACCCATTCTAAAATCAGGAAATACAGTTTTCACTCACTATGGGACTCAGAAGTCTCTAAACATATAAACATTGCATCATTTTTCATATAATAATAATCTAAAATGCACACAACATGTTCATATTTAAAGCCCAACTAGCTATAGTTAGTCCCCAAGGTCTGCCTGGTTTAATAACATGCTCTTATTAAACAGATAAAATCCAGTCTTGTAAAATCTTATGCACCAAAAATCCATGGAAGCAAATAGCTAGCAAGATAGCAAGTATTATTACATGGTACTTAAAATATCAAGGACCTCTTGTGGTGGTAGGAACATGCTCCTTCTCTCTAATGTTCAAGATCTAATTTTGTTCATTTTTGGGTGAGAAGGAGCAGGAAATAAAATCTGAACAGAAAGCTAAAGGACACAATTATGGTCTACAATGCAATACAGAATTTTATTGTACAGAAAAGGCTCGGAATATGAGTTAAATAAATTAGTTTCTATGATGAATAAAACAAGTTTTTACGGAACATTTTAAACTACAAGTCCAATCTTTCATTGTGAAGAAGCTGTTTTAAGAGATACGGCAGATTCGTTAAACGGAGTTGAACAGAAGAGCGATTGGAGGTGAGCTGAGAGCCTTGTCAGCAGTATTAACTCACTTGATCCTAAAATATGAATAATTGCTTTGCTTATTTTGGGATGATGAGTCAGAGATTCCCTCCCTATTCTTATGCAACCACAGGCGGAACGTGAGGTGGCAGCTTATGAGAGCTCCAATTTTGTGGGTAAGTCTGGCACATCTTTATTGATTTCTTCTTCTCCCGTGTGTTTATGTAGGCTCCACTACATAAAGAAGGCGTGTGAAGGGGAACAAATGGACATCTCATCCGTTCTCGTTCAGTGTTTAACACCCACACCTTGACTGAAGCCTCGGTGAGATGATTTCTATATGAGGAGACTGAACCCACACGTTTTTGCCTCTCCAAATGCTCAGTAGGGGTGAGCCTTTGGATGTACGCCCAAGAAAAACACACTACCACAGAGGCAAACACCAGGGGGCAGTAGTAGTCTTCAAGCCCCCTCAGTGAACCTCGACCCAGCTGTGTGTACGCGTGTGAGAGAAAGGGATCCTCAGCAGCATCTTCTCCACAATCCTCAGTCCTAAAAAGCCTTTTAAAAGGCTGTATGAAAATTCATCGTGCTTTCAAACTGACCTATTTTGGGAGATTGGTTGCTTAGCTTCTCTGAAATTTTCCTCTTTTTTCCCCACTCATATTCTCTCTTATCATGATGAGGATTTTGAGAAGACAGAGGAAATATTGGCAAGTTGCTGGAGCAGATTTAAAAGCAACGGAAGCAGTAGCATGGTTTGAGATTGCCTGTGCTAAAAATAGAGCTGTAATACCCAACGTATCTCTTATTTCCCATGAATTGCCTAAAGAACATATGGCAGTTATGCACCCACACACAGCCAAAATCCACACACACAGAAATATTACACATTATTCCTCTTCCGTTCATTTTTTTTTACTCTTTTATGCCTTTTTATAAAGCTTTTTGGACAAGCAAAAATGCCACCATCACTCTGTGGTAGCACTCCATTTCAGGAGAAACGCACGTAGTAAACAAAGTAATCCCCTCCTCCATGTTTTAAGGATTAATATCATATTTATTCATAAGCTTAGCGGGAAGACTGCTGTCGTGCCTGTGAAGGGACACTTAAGCTACACACATTCACAGACGGACATGTGCAAACAGCCATTAAGTGTCATGCGGGCCGGCTCAAACACACGTGTCCTTGTCTTCTTTTCGTGATGACATGATGTGTGGGTGGCAGATTGATTTGGTCCAGCGAGGGAGAGAAACAATCAGATCAAAGAGGAAGTCAAAGTAAGAGAGAGAGAGCAAGAGAGGGAGAATGAGCGAAGGGGAAGGGAGGACGTTGCGTTGGGGAGGTGAGAGAGTGAGAGACGGAGCTCTTCCACTTTGACTTGATGGATTTAACTCTCATTCAAAGAGACAGACTTATGACACATGGGAAAGAGATTCGCTTTTCTTTCCTTTTATCTGTGCTACTAGCATCTCTTCTATGTGCACAACCCACTCATGCACACATCCATTTTTGTAAAAATACCTGAAACTCTGCTGAGTGTCCACACTCTCTGCTCTGCACACAGAAACTCACAAACCTCTAGCACTCATCTTTCCTGCTTCCCATACTTCTCCCCTTCTTTTCTTTCAGAGGTGGCTCCAGCTAAAAACCTCAGGGCTCAGGGGTTGCATTAGGGAGGTCCACTGTCTACAGTCCCCAATCACTGAGCTGTAGGAAGGGTTTCAGGACACCACTATCTATCTGATTGCCTGTGTGATAAAAGAATAAAGCTGTTAAAAGAGGATGAGAAGCAGCAGCAAGAGGGGGGTGTCACCATAACAGTCTTTGGGGTGCCATAAGTTTCCCCCCCTCAGGGGCAAGATTGTGCGCCTCTGATTTCCCTGCATGCTCAGTACCCAGACTGATAAGTCACAGGGAAAGTGTGGGGTGCTTCCAGATAAGTGCTTGTGCGGTATCTTGGTGACATTTTGTTCATGACTGTGTGAGAATGGTGTGTTTATTGTGTGTTTGCTTGTGGTCCCAGGCGAGGATTACCTTAGCACTCATTATCACTCATAGTGAAGATCATCATTACAGCCCTGCTGGCCTAGCATGGCTCCCCTACATCCCTCCAGTAGCTCACTGCTAATACCCACACTGCTCTGAGACACACTGTAGGCTGCGACTAGCAGCAAAGGGCATATACTGTACATAAAATGAGAGCGTCTGATGCTTTGCTTCCATCAGGAAAAAACACCAAATATTAGCCATAAGTGAAACACAAACATCCGCTGAAAGCACGTGCAGTGAAAGCCAGCAGATGTACGACTCTGTTGGTATTGTTTCATCTGAGTGAAAGCTGCTTACAAGCTGCTCCAGCGGTTTACAAATCTGTCTCTGGAAAACAATTTCACTTTCACAGACCTCCCTCTCCCTCACACCCATTGTTCTCAGTCTTCTGTTTCCCAAGTGGGCATTACAGCAAGCTCACCCCTTGATCTCACTTTCTGGATCAAATTCATTCTTCCTTGATAGCAGCTGCATAGCAGACTAACTGCTTTGTTATGCAAATTGTTAATGTGCTGAAGTTACTACATGTGCATGATATTGATCATATAATAAGTAAACTGCAAACTGAAACGTTTGAAGGCAGAAGGTCAGAAATGTCTGTCAAACTCCAGCTTTAAGCGTTACAAATAAAATCCCAAGAATAATTTAGAATTCATGAGGCTACAGTTCACAGATCTTTCCAGTTTTTATTTAGACCTCTGTAGGGTTTTTTTTTTCCTCTGCTCAGCTCATTACCAGCAAACTTTCAGGCTGATTGTTGCCTCTGTCCACCCACTCTGTCTTATTAAACCCCTCTTCTATGTGTTATGTGTCTTATTTGATTTGTCTTTTAATTTGGCTTCTTTGACTTGCTGGTGTGAAATTAGCTCTTACATCCTGAACCACCTTTCCACTGTTACTTTTTTTGTAGCTTTTCAGTTTGACTCAATTGTTCTTTCTCACAAAGATTTGTTTGTTTGTTTGTTTGTGTTAGTTTGTGGAAATTCACTGAACTCTGAGTTCACGTTCTTCATTTAAAGGTGCTTTGAACAATAGGCCAATGATGCCAGAGCTAGACACTTCTCTGATCTCCAATAATAGATGAAATCTAAAAATTTTCCTTTGATACTAATAGTAGTTTTATTATTTCTGCATCACCTGCTGCAGCTTTTTTCTCATGTGCAAATTGTAATATTTTCCTTTCATTGTAAATAAGATAATGCATAATCAAGCCAATATTATCCCACTTAATTCCTACACTATGTATTTCAAATCTTCAGAAAATACTTAAATTCATGAGTTAGACGGAATAAACAACTCTATGAAACCCTAGTTTGCCCCATATGACATTTTACATTCATTTAACAAATAACATTAATAACAATCTTAAACATGCCTCCCTTCTGTTACTACTGGGGGAGGGGGGGGGGGGGGGGGGGCCCTTTGCAGTCTCAAAACAACCCTTATCTCGAAGCCGTCTTCAAACCTCAAAAACATGCGAATCACAGTATTCTGATCCACTAACAGCAAGCATCTATGGTTCAGCCTTCATTTTCCTTTTCTGTCTCTTTTTGTGTCACAGGCCAGAAGGCCAGTACGTGGGAGTGGAACCCAAAAGCAGACTCGATGGACAAAACAAGATGATATTTAACAAGGTTTTATTGTGCACAGGAAACATGTACAAAAGGCGACGAGAGGAACGTAGCAAGGGTCTCTGACACGGAGGCACTGAAACAGAGGAGAGGGCAGTTAGATCCAGAGCTGTGGTGCGGCTGGCCGAAGGTGAGTATGAGTTTAATCGGTTCGGGCTTACTTGCAGGTGGGAGGTGAGAGGCTTCGGGAGGGTAGCCGAGTGAGCGTCTGGCTGAATGGAAGGGTAGGTGAAAGGTGAGCTTCCAAACTTGTGACTCCAGGAATCCAGGAGTGATGACAGGCGAGTCCAGTGAGTAGTGCTGTTTCCAGGAAAGGGGCTTCAAGCAGGTTTGGAGAGTGTTACCAGGTGTGGCCAGCATTCAGGACATTACACTGCAGGTGAGGTTAATCGGAGACAAGAGATCTAGGGACACAAGGAGATGGGAGTAAGTACAAGGGAACCCCCCCAAACAAACAAACAAACAAACAAACCAAAAACCATGAGCTGTGGGAGACAAGGAGGCCCAGTTATCACCATGAAGTAGCTGACAAACTAGCAAAGAGTGCAGGATTGTGCTGGCCTTAAGAGACGCTGATTGCTGTCAATGGATTACAGGTGAGAGAAGCAGGTGAGGAACCAGAGCCTCATCCACATGGGCGGACACAGGAACTCACAGGACTCAAATGGAAGAATACCACACACTCATTCACATCATGACACTCTGATAGAACTTTTTCTGTTGCTGTTGCTAATCATTTGCAGTTGAGCACAAACTGAAAGGTATTTTTTATGAGCGGTATGTAAAAAATATTCTGTTACAAACCTTTAACCATTTTAATATGTCTGTCTAATTAGAAACGATCGTGTAAAATGTGATGCAAAAATTAGGTTTTTATTTATGTCGCTGTGTGTGTGTCCGTGTGTGACACCAAGTAGCAGGGAAGTGTCAGTCAGAATTCTTGGGGTCTCACCACAGTGTAAGATTTTTTTCATCTTTTTGCATGTGAAAGATATTTAGAAACTCAGGCTGTGACAAAGGTGATTATTCATGCTACTTTTTTTTTTCTCCATTTCATTTAGGCTGCTTTAATTAATTTCTCAGTTTGCAAACCATCCTGGGATTTTTAAGCAGTGATTCAGAATGAGTCTGCAAAACCTTTGACCAAGAGGTCCTGTGTCTTTCTCTGGTTAGACTTGAAATGTGTTGACTCTGTGAATAGCTTAAAAAAAACAGTTAACCTCCTAGGACCTGGCGTCCACATATGTGGACATCACATTTTGGGTTATTTAGACCAAAATACTCAATTTTGCTCTACAAGGGCCTGATATCCACTTACGAGGACATTATACTGCTACTGTTCTATCGAAATTTTAAACAAATATCCTCATGTGGCTCTCATTTTTCTTAGAAACAAAAATCAGGTAAAAAAAAAAAAATCTGGTAATTCTTTGTTTTTACATTCATCGGGTCCCAATATGCCCAAATATCAAAGAGAAATTAAAAATGCATGCTGTGGAAGAGTTTGGGTCTTAGGAGGTTAAGTTCAAGACCCAAGTATTTTAGAAGTGCTGTTGAGAAGTAATCATTTCATTTATTTTATACCTTATTTCTAATTCCACTGGCTTTATTACTTTTCATTTTGATTCGTGTTGTCTAATGAAGAAAGATGCTTAATAAGTAAAATGGTTTACGTCCAGTAATGAACACATCTAAAACGCACAAAGGAGGGAAACTACAATGAAGTCTTGAAATATAAGCCACAGAGCAGCAAAGAAAGGCTTTTGTCACACCAAAGTGAAACTTTTCCTCCCTTTTTTACTATTTGTCAAAAAGTAATCTTGAAAACCTGAAAGCTGTCATCCGGTTCTTATTGCAAGTTGAAATATAGTCTTTAAAAGTACAGCTGTATTATTATTCATGAGTGACATCAAATCACATTTCACCTACATTTTAATGTTGACAGAAGAAAAGTGGTGGGTTGTGAATAATAATGTCATCTCAAGGGGTTCTGATTATCTTGCTGCATGCCTGGAGAATAATAAGACTCAGCAGCCCCCATAACCAGACAGAAATACTACTAATGATTTTCATCTGCTTTCAACATAGTTTAGTGAGAACTTTAGCTGTTAAACATACTGTTTTTATAGCTTGGCCCAAAGCCAATGAAACTTTTAGACTTCCTTATGCTGTAATGTACTGATTTTGATGGATGAACTTCAATCACTCATTCAATAACATCAGCGTAGAGGCACACACTCCAGGGAATATGTTCTTGGAGCTGATCCTCTTCTCTTTAAATGCAGAGAAACATAAAAGGAAAAAAAGTCCATCTAAGGCTTTAAAAGCTGATTTGATGTGTGATGTTGCACATAAGAATAGAAAGGGAGCTAAAGGGCAGAAAGATGGCAGAATCGATGGTTATCTCTGTTCATTTGACAGTGACATATAGAGAAAATCATTCTGGAATATGCTTAAACATTTTTTCTGGTTGCTTCCCTCCCTTTTTGCTTCACCTTTGGCTTGAAATTTCTCCTTACACTGACATAGCTGCAGTGGAAAGGAGCAATGAGGTGTGGCTGAGGTGTACAAGACTATTTTTAAATGTAAACAGAGGCATTCACAACCATCGAGTCACATCTGTCTCTGTCTGCAGATCTGCCTCCTCCTTTCTTTTTTCCACACATGGCCCAAAATATTCACCCACACGAACACTCAAATACTCGGTGTCGTTCTCTATCCCATCATCCCAATTCACGCTCCCTTTCAGATGTTTAATCACTGCAGAGGATTGTGGGATACAGTGCTGATAGGGGGGGAAAAAAAAGTAACAAAGCTGAGCAGATATTGGTTGTGCAGTAGTCGACTCAGATTCCAGCCTCAGCAGTTCTAACCTCAGCTGACCTTGAGGTGTTGTTAGAGGGAGATGTAGAAAGCTGTCTGCCTGTCTGGCTCAGCACGGGGCCTTCCTCCTTGTTTCACAAATAAACACGTATGCACTCATCGCGTAACCTACTTGCTTTTCAATTTCCTTCTCTTAACTCAAGCTCGTGTAAAAATATACAGTGTTTTCTCTAATCCACCAATTATACTGTCTCCCTCTCTCCCTCCTTCTGTCACACACACTCGTACACACAGCAGACTAATCTCATCACTTGTAACACGTAGCGGAAATGAGTCTCTCTCTGCCATTACCAGCTGCCACTTGTACCACAATCTATTGCTCATACATCGATCAGCCACAACATTAAAACCATACGTGGCTCCACCACGTGACTGAAGAATCTCTGACCCTTTGAATAATGGAAGTGAAACATCTAAGAGCTTTGGCTATCCGGTACCAGATCCACTGGGTCTTGTGGGGTAAACTCTCCATGAATTGGACTTATTCAGGCACATTCCTAGATGGTAGAATTTAGGGACGAAATCCTGCAGGGGTCTTGTTTCTTGACCATGTGTCCTTGATCCAACACAGCTGATTTAAATTGCTAAATTACTTCCTCAACATGTCTTGAAGTCCGCCAGGCTTGGTAATCAACTAATTATTTGATTCAGGTGTGCTGACCCTGTGATATCTAAAACCTGCAGGACACCGGCCCTTGAGGTTTGGAGTTCCCCACCCCTGTCGTAAGGGGTGTGTTTGATCTACACCCACTTTATGCGCAGCGTTGTTGGTACATGTTGAGATAGCAGCATGTATGTTTCTGGAGTTTTCCAGAAACACATTGTACCAAGATGATCAATGATGTTCATGTCACTTGCTAGTGGTAATAATCAGCAATCAGCGTACAGCACCTGCTGTTGCTGCAGGTCACTGTCTGAAGGTACCAGAGCATGTAACTGTGCAGCCTATTGTCACCAGGAGGCAGTGTCAAAACAACACCTGATAATAAGGGCTGCTCTTGTTTATGCTTGGGCTGGTGTTGGTCCTTGTTAGCCTCAACCACAGAGGAGACAGAAGTCATAATAGTCAAGGAAATGACAGAAAAAACTGTACACTGCAGTCAGTGGTTGTATTGTGCATGCATGCCTGTTGATCTTTGATTTACATGTCTTTTTTAAACACTTCTTTCTCTTTATAACGAACTCCACTGTCACCTGTCCTGTTCATGCTAACTTTTCAACTAGTCAGCATTCTACCTTTGCATAGCATCATCACGTCAATGTTGGAAATGATCCCCAGAGATTTGAATCCATATTGAGATGCTGGAGATTTGTTGGCTGCACATCCATGTTTTGAATTTCTCATTCCACCACATTCCAGAGGAGCACAACTGGACTAAGATCTGGTGACAGAAAACTATTATTATTGTCATGGTCAAGAAACAAGACCTTCGTGACATGGCACATTGTCCTGTATGAAACAGTCATGAAAAGATGGCTATGCCGTAGTCATAAACGGATGGACATGGGCATCAATAATACTCAGTAGGCTGCTGCATTTAAATGATGCTGAGTTTATACTGAAGAGCCCAAAGTGTGCCAAGAAAATATCCCCCACAGCATTACACCACCCACAGTAGCCCAAAATGTTGATACAAGGCAGGATGGATTCATGTCTGTGACTCAGTTTCATTTTCTCTGCTGACAGGAGTGGTACCCATGTGATCTTCTGCTGTCGTAGCCCATCTGTTTCAAGGTTTGACATGTTGTGTGTTCAATAGATCGTCAGTTTCTGATCCACCAGGACCAAGAACCATGCCATGTTGAAAGTCACTTAAATCACTTTTCTTCCCCATTCTGATGCTCAGTTTGAACTTCAACAAGTGGTCTATTTGTAGTCCTTAAAAATGTGGTTGGTAAATGTATATTAAATCTATTACAGGCCCTGTGGTCTTCAAGTGCTTACCTGTCTTACCATCTCTCTATATATCCTTACCTATGCTTCGTTTTTCGAAAGCGTGACCTTCCACTGGTTTGTGCGCCCTGCACCTGCAGTCATTTGTTATTCGCCTCCTGCATCCTCCTGTTCTTCGCCATATTGTTCTGTCTTCTTTTTTAACTCATTTCAAATAATCAAAAACCTTATGTGAAAACAGTGCAAAGTGTGATGAATTGCCTCAAGTGACGTTACCTGAGTGGTTAGTATCCACTGTTGGGAATGTAAGTAACAGATTCTGGCAAGGTAGAATGTGACAAGGAACATCTGGTATAAAAAATGATTTAAAAAAAAAAAAAAAAAGATTGCTTCTTTGCATTTTTGCATTTCCCACTATAGACAATCTCACATATTTTTTTTAAAAATAATTTTAACCTTAATCACCCACATAAAATAGATCAACAATTTAAACCGTTTTATTTGTTGTTTTTGTTGTTTTTTTAAGGATTAAAAAAAAATGCCCTGAGCAAGTCTAACATTAGTAAGATCTTAACAATGTGTCGAAAAGGGATAACTAAGCCGTGGCACGTAGGAGTAACCCGACAAAAAGTTTTATGGATTAAAAGGTCATCTTTTGCCTCATGAAGTGAAGTAGAAGCTAAAGTGAGAGCGAGAAAGGGATTAACCCTGTCCCCTAGGACAGCAGGATATTGTATGTGTCTGTTGTACGTGTCTGTTTCCACAAGTGGGTGTGTATCTCTGTGTGTGTTCAGGAATAGCATATCTGTATTCCTCTCACTTCGTCTGTGCATGTGGGATGCACTAGGTAGGTGGAAGGTCGTCTGGCATTTAAGTGTTTGACAGTATCACGGGCGTGTGTGAGTGGCAGTCGGGAGTGCGTGGGTGTATAAGCGTGGGCGAGGGGAGGATGATATGGTGGGGGTGGGGTGGGTGGAGAAAAAGGGTGTGTTTTTGTGTGTGCGTGCTTGTGATAGGAGGGATATCCACTGAGTCACAAAGCAGATACTGCAGATGTGAGTGGGTGTTCTCAGTCTCAGCAAGGCCAGGTTTATCCAGCAGCCCAGTGGAAGCCCAGGGATTCATTCCCACCTCACTCTCCACTGAGGACTCCACAGCCTACCAGCTCATTACCAGCCTCAGGCTAAGCTGTGAACGTTTGTATATATACAGCCTAACTGGTACGATGCCAGGCCACATATTGTAGCTTGGTGAAAGCACTGGCATTGAAGTCTGTGATATGTCAAAGCAATGCATCATCATCATCATCATCATCATCTTGAATTGCTCATCACACAGTGGAGGAGAGGGGTTAGGTGTAGGATGATGAAAGGTTTGCCTGATTGTAGCTATTTCTAAAAGAGTGTGATGAGAGGTGTGATGCTTTTGATGGAACACAACCTGTGTTTTTATCTTACAAATGCACGTACAGTAGCGCTATAGGAAAGTTATTCGTTTGTGGGTGAACATTTCAATAACGTTTGTGACTCCTGGGCAATAGAAAAAAAACCCCCATCATTAATAAATGCACAAACCAATTACTCTTCAAATCAGTTATTCAATTTTCCCATTAATTACCCATCCAAGCAATCAGTTAACAGAATCAGCCAATTACTGTTGATCCAAAACAATAATCAAGCTCCTTTCTCCTGACACTGTTCTGCCCTTCTTCCATCTCAATAGATAAATGTGATGGGAGAAATACTGTAGCTACAGCGTCTGATGTTTCTGACTACAGGGTAGCCTGGGGCCAGTTTTCATCATTACTTCCATGTTCTTTAAGTATTCTACTATGGCTTGCTTTTGACACATTGGTGGTATTTTCAGTATGTCAGGTATCTGCATGTAATCAGCTTTAACAGTCAGAAGCACTGTAGCATCAAGAAGTCAGGACATAAAGTCTGTACTGGTTCACCTGGCTCTAACATAGATCAAACAGCAACAGGCTGACGGTTTATAATGAGCTTATTTGAGGTGGCATTTAAAAGTATGTGACAGTTAACCTTTATTGACCAAAATGAAAAACAGAAATAGCTGCAGAACTTTTTAAATGAAGTTTGGAGTGTGTGCCCAGTAGAATAACATTTCACTATTTAATCTTAATAAATTAAAGCAAAAAAAGGACACATTTAAAAGGTTTGTCATTTTGTTAATGTTAATGTCACTTGGTGTAATTTCCATGCTTTTTCACTATAAACATTTGGAAGCAGGAACTAATTATAAAAAATACAGTATATATATATATATATATATATATATATATATATATATATATATATATATACCCACAGAAGGCTGAAACCAAAACCACTGAGTTTGCTAAGTAAACTTAGTGTCAGTCTAAACTGGTGCAGGCACACATGAGACACCAAAAATTAACCACTGCTCATCCAAATAAATTCAAACTCAACACTTACTAGGGTCCCCAGCAGCATAATGCCAGACTGTAGACTGATTTAGTTATCTACTTAGATTCTTAATGATCTTCCTAATGATAAGTGAAGAACACATCTCATTAAAGACTTTCTTCCCAGTCACCATAGGGCAAAAGGAAGGTACAACCTGGACACATCACAAGACCATTAGAATCACCAGTTAAACTAACCGATGCAAAATGTCTAAAATAAAATAATAACAGACAATTTCAGATGAAATATGTACATGAGAATCTAATCTCTTAGTTAGTAACTGTTGTGTGATCAATAAATAATAGTGTGTCACACTGTGTCCCCTAGTTTGTACTTGTCTGCACAAATTAGTGGAATTACAAAATTATGTAATAAGCCTGAACAATAAAGTCATGTTTTAACATCAAAGGTATGCCTCTATGAATGTTTTACCTAGAGATCAGTCTGCTGCCTAATTAGGACAAAGATACAACAAAAACACATCATAAAGAGTTCTAGTGTTTTCTGGCTTGCGAACAAAGCTTGCACAGCTGCTAGGTGGAGTTTTTTGGGGGGGGGGTTTAAGCAACACTAGGCTGCAAAAGTGACTTTTAAAAGCTGAAAATATTATAACAAAGAGTCTCTGTTTTGGATCAAACCTCCCCTCTAGAAGAAAAAAAAACCTCTTTTTGTGATAGGGCAGGGGAAATTATGTCTCTTAATTGACCCAAAAAATGTGAACAAATCTATCTATATTACACCCACATAATAACCAAAGTGATTAACCCACTACATTGCATTATACCACCATCTGATATTCGTCGCTTGTATGTGTGGCCACTGTTGCAATATGTCATGCTCTGTCAAAACTGCTCCCTGTGGTCATTGCCTGTTTCCTCTATTTCATCATCTTGGTCTCATTATAAGTACCATCCTCTTTCTTGCATGTCTTTTTATTTATTTTTTATCTCTCTCTCTCTCTTTTATATTCCACCACCCATGACACCATCGGCATGCAGTATAACCACATTCTTCCCTTCCTCCTCTCTTTCTTATACTAGCTCCCACAATTTCTCTTGTTCTTTCTCTCTCTCTCCCTCTTTCCATCTAATGAGAAACAGTAAAACCAAGCACAAGGGGTATTCCTTATGGTCTACGGGACAGTGGTAGAGGCCTGTTTATTTCAGAGTGATTAACACACAGTGCCACAGTTCCGCATGCACCACCAGTGGCTGGCAAATGAAGTATCTGACAAATGAATGGCAGTGGAAGAAGAAACTGAACACAGATGAGGACTTAATGGATGTCCATATAACTGCTTGCCCTTGTCTACCACAGAGCTAAAGATGTTTTGTGGATGTGTTCAACATTTCAAACTGGTCTACCACATATGACTTTTTCCATTTTCCATTTTACAATATCTAGATCAATAAATTACAGCTATTTGTTTTTTTCCCTTAATAAGACACTTGCATACTTCTTAACTACCCTGTCAAATACATTGAGATGTAAACTAGTCCATGAAGTGTATCATTGCTATACTGCAGTGATGCTACTGGGATGAAGTCAAGGTGGATGGCTTGGGGTATGAAGTAAAAGTTGAAGCAACAATTGCGTTCAGCTGTGTTTTTAGATTTAAGCTACAGAAAAAAAAAAACCCTGCTTGTTAAAAGTATGGTTGATTTAACAAACCCAGAAAGAATGATTACATCACAGGTCCCTTCAGCTGTACAAATCATTGTAGCACTTCTTGCTACCACCAAATTTGCCATGTTGCTCCACTATCACCACATATTTCCAGCAGCCACATATGTTATCATAAAGTTTGCACAGTGCATGCTGTCACAGTCATGTAGAAATCTGAAATATTATGATCACAATCATTAGAGGTTTCCTTAGAAATTAGTTAATTTAAACTTGCACTAGACAGCCACAAAATTTAATAGACTGGACAAGCAGTTTTTGAGCATGCACACACAGTGTGCAGATTTCTACGTAGTGCAAATCGTGCTCTCCGTGGGCTGCACAACAATAAATAAAGGACAAATAAAAGCAATGACTGAAGCTGGTTAATGTAACGTCAAATACTTCATGCAACTAGTGGTTTCATAAAAAGATCTGTTTGTTTTTTTTACGCTAGTATATTTAGGTTAAAAATTGACACATCGATAAAGAAAAAAAATATATATATAACTGATTTAAAGCCTCTGACATAATGATGCCATCTAACTATTTGATTGGCTTAATGATAAAGTACACGCATTTTACTCCAAAGTTCCATTGTTTTTCTGTGCCTTTGCTTTGTGATCTTCTTCTGGTTGTCTTTCTGTGTCACTTGTCAACAAAGAACATCTGCAGTATTATTTTGAGTGCCTCTTCATGCAAGGGGCTTTGAGGGTATGATCAAGGTGAAGGGCCTTAGCCATTTGAAAGACAATGCATTTCTTTATATTTTTTTTCCCAGGCATAATGCAAGTGAGCTCCCTACATCTTTATTTAATTTAGACCTTTGTAATTCAAAGTCACTTCTCTTCACAAAGCAAAGGGTTGATCCAGTTCATTTAAAGCATCTGAGACAGCTTTGAGCTGCTATGGCAACCAAGAAAGATAAGGAATAAGCAATCAAGTAATGTGACACTTTTTGACAGTCATTATTGCTAGCCCAAAGCTCTTGGGCAACAGCAGCAAATTTAATGCATTATAATAATAAGCAATTGTGTGTGCGTGTGTATTTAACAAGTACGCTGTGAAAAGTGAAAGTCAGATTGGTACATCTGCTCATGATGATTCAGCATCATGTGATATTCCTGTGATAATTTCTTCATCAGTAGCACCCTTTGGTAACCTCTGATTTGCCTATTCATTATTGCCCTTCAATCACCTTTTTATTGTCTGTTGTAAACTCTTCATTGAGAGTGACGCTTGTGGCTGTTACTTCTTATGTGCTTAACATTACAGGCAACCTTTTAAAATTGACATTTTGCAAGCATTCTTGCTATTTTTGATTTAATATGCATGCAAATAGGGATTATAGCAAGCTGTAAACGAGTGCCAGAACTAAAAGGGATGGGTTATATGGGAGGGAGGGTTGTGGGGAAAGAGCTGGGCAAAATATGTGATAGCTTTATTAGTTGAACAATGCATTTAAATCCCTTGTCATTGGGGGCCAACAATTGTTTTCAAATCCAGAGGTAGCAACAGCAAAGTGACACTTAAGAATAAAAGTGCAAGCAATTTTTGTAACCAAGGTCATATGTTGTCTTTTTAAATTAATTATACTGGAGTTGTAAATTGTATAATATTTTAAGAATATACAGAACAACAAAAGCCCATGAAAATAGGCATGCATAGCATCTGTATCAAAAGCATTCAATGTAATGCAATGTTATATCGAAAGCATGCCAAACTACAGCTATATACAGTATAACCTAAGCATTGCATTGCGTTGGGTACTCATCTTTTTACCTGCAAAGCTGCTGTGAAGTTAAAGCTGGCTGTCCTGACTGAATTTGGCTTTGGCTGATTGCTTCTGCAAGGTCAAAAGAGATCTAGTCAGGAAAACAAATTAAAGCATCCTACAAAACATCCTCTAAGTTCTTCACTGGCTCTCTAGGGGTGTCAAGCTCCTGCAGAGTCCCCCAAGTCCAAGTCTATTCTTATAGCTGGGGTTCCTAAACAAGCTAACTGTTATGTTTTGGCTAATTCTGTTAGCTACCTACTAAATCTCTTAAATCTTTAAAGCCTAACATTTTAACAGAAAAGTTTTATCAGATTTGTACATTATATTGCTTTATCTATGCTTTGGGATAGATCTGCATTGCCTCTGGAACAAGGGAGATAGATATCTGTGCTCCATGAACTATCTGCCTATTGGCAAGGTTGCACCAATCACTGAAACTAGTTGCTGCTTACGTACATGTTCTTGAAGGATGTGATTTTGCCACACAATGAGATGTGGAGCACAAGACCAACAAGCAGTTCTTTATGTTTATTGATAGGCTCAAAAATGTGCAACTATGATTCAAGGCAAGTCGCATAAGTGGAGTAAGTCTGAGTGAGGAACAGTGAAGAGTAGACAGGCAGGTTATCTAAACTTAAAGAGGTTGCTGATGCAAGAGTGATGATTTGGATCATGGGGGAGAAGTAAGGTAAAACTGGTGGGAAGACACACTTCAAAAAGTCTACATTTCTAGATTGACTAGAAACAAAGCACAATAGAGGCGATACTATCGCAAAGCTGGCAGAACAATGTGGCAACGAGTGGTTGTAAGGGCTGTTGTTTAAATCCAGCAAGTGATGAGTTGAATGTGAGCAGGTGTATCATCCAGGGAGCCAGTGTAAGACCATATCTCTAGGGAGGCAATACAGACAAAAAACAGAGAGAGAGAGCAAGAGAGTGGAGGGAAAGATAGAGCCAAGCAGAAGAGAAAGAGGCAGGTCAGCACTGGAGGCAAACGGGATCAGAGCAAAGACTGCACCCTGACTTACCAAACTCCGACAGATCTCATGTACCTCAGATCTTCAGGCAGATTCATACTTCAAAAGTACAGGCCTTCATCTGATGTAAGCTCCACTTAGCTCCTTAGTGGGTAACACTAAGCAAAGGTAACACAGTTAAATTTAACACTTTATTGCTTATAATTTCACAAAATGAAAAGAAAAGAAAGGGGAAAAAAAAAAGAAAATGACAAATGGTTTACAATAACAGCCAAAATTCACAGGTGAAGCTCTAACACAATTTAAGCAGGTAGGGTAGACTGGAGTTGGTTGTCACACTTCTTAGTTTTTCAATCAACACTTAAGGTGGTGGCCCCAAATAGGTATTAATTGTAACAAAAAGCAATTAACCACCAACAACACTCTGACACAAGGTGTGGGGTTGGCTGTCCCTACAGTTATCAATGGGGTTTCTGTTAAAAAATACTAACTTTAGTAAATAACACAACATAACTGTTATTAAAGCAGCAAAAATAAGTGAGAGCAGATTCACATCCAATGGCTGGTTTTTGAACTGATCTATCATTGATATCATTAAAAAGGGAAATAGGGAATATGGTGTCATTGCACATTTGTAAGCAAGTAAAATTCTGGATGTTGAAATAAGCTCATCCTGTTTCTGTTCCTGCTAACAGGTGGTGGGCTCTCAGCATGAAATCAGTTTTCTTTCAATATGAATAGGTGGTCATGTACAGCCGAGATAGTGCCATCATAGTAAGCTTTTGTAATTATAATCTACCTACAATGAACATCATCTTACATTATAATAGCAGAACAGGAAGTGTATGGGTACCAAGCGTTGCAAGAAAAGGGACAGTTTGCGAGAGCTAAACAAAGAGGATGCAAAGGCTCCATCTGCTGAGAGCATACGTTGGAATTTATATTTTTGGAATTTATATCTTCTCAGTTTTGGCACCATGATCCTCATCAACTACACGGACAGGAGCTTAAAGTGTAAATAGTATGAATCACATTTTTCACATTAATATTCAAGTCATATCCCAAACATTACACATGTTAGTATCCAATGCTACTATGACTGATCCCCAATTTGAGAAGCTTAGTTAAGTCAGTCAATGGAGAAGAAGCGTAATATATATCCATAAATGTAGATTGTCCATATTTATGGATATTTATACATGTCAGGGACTGAGACAGAGGTAGACAGATGTATTCAGGACTATGTGACAATGTCAAGTATGTCTCTAAACAGTTGTGACACGCTAAGTGATGATTAAATGACATTTATAGTATTCCAGGCTGCCAAATCTTCCCCATAGCAGCCAAGCAGACAGAGGTTAGTGCAATTTAACCTCTGCTCATTCTCTTATCCTTCGGACCACATACAGCATTGGAGCGGGTGATTATACTCAGAAAAATGCATAAGCCAGTTTATTATGTATTGAACCCTACTTGGCTGAGCCACTATATTGATGCACAAAGGCAAACACAATGTAGAATGGGTCTCTTTACCCTCAATATTGTCCTTGTAGGTGCAATTTTTGAAACGTAATGCTTGTCTAGTTAATGCAATGTGTGTCTGTGTACATGTACCTCTGTTTGCAATTCCTAGTGCATGAATCATACAGAATCAGTCAATTACAATTCCAACTGTTTTTCAGTCTTTCAACTCAAATACATCACTTTAAACATCAAACTAATGTTACAATACAGCTCTGTACTCTCCTCCCACACATACAACTCCTCCTCTGGAGAGGACCAACAAGAAATGAGATTCCACATTGAGCCAATTAAGCTGATGGGTAGCTGCTGTGCTGGCACGAGCATATGTTTACGATCTCATTATAAACACTCTTCCTTGTTCTGATAGGGACCGCCTCATCATTATTCTGTGCCGAGAGTAATTCCCAGGCCTTTAATTTGGCAAGGCAATAAAAAGAGCCAGTCCTCCAGAAGTGGGAACTTGTACTGAGATTGTCAGAAGGCCACCTGCGACTCAGGTGGTGGTAGCAGGTCATGCTGCTGGCAGTGTGGAAAGAAGATGACGGGTTAAAGCGCTGCAACAGTGTGGGAGATGTTTCACTATTGTTAATTAAACATGCTTAAAGGTGTGAAATACAGGGATTCCCTTGCAAAAATGTGATGTCATCATTGCAAATAGTGATGGAGTAGTATGGTAGAATAAAATCTATCCTTCCAGTGGAAATTAAATATAAGCTAAACTAAACAACTAAACAATCTTTAGAGAAAAGCAGACTATGGTGAAGATTTCATTTGAGAAGTTCAAGTGGAATTAAACTGGATAAATTCAAATGAATACAATTGTAGTGTGTGAACACCCATAGTTAAAGATTGCAGACATGGCAATGGGGACATGCATGGTCACATTGTGACAATAGTGACAATGGTGAAGTGTATTGCTGGAGTTGTTTCAATGTGGGGTGGAATTACATCAGGTTACATCAGGGATCAGCTTTGAGCCCCTACTTGTGGTGATGGACAGCTTAACAGATGAAGTCAGGTAGAAGTCTTTGTGGAGTATGATGTTTGCTGACAAAAGCCTGGAGAGGTGGAGGCATGCTTTGGAAAAAAGAGGAAAGAAAGTCAGTGGAAGCAAGAAATAAAATATTGTGCATGAATGAGAGGGAGACTGATGAAATGTTGAGGATGCAAGGAGGAGAGGTTGTGAAGGTGGATGAGTTGAGATGTCTGGGGTCAGCCATCCAAAGCAACGGAGAGTGCAGAAGAGTGGTAAAGAACAGAGCGCATGCAGGGTGGAGATGTCAGGGGTGATTTGTGACAAAAGTACAGCAGCAATAGTAAAAGGGAAGGTTTGGAGACAGTAGTGAGACCTGGTATGATGTCTGGTTTGGAGACCTGAAAAAAAGAGGTTGAGTTGGAGGTGACAGAGTTGAAAATGCTTGGATTTCATTTTCACTGGGAATGATGGGAATGGACAGGTTTAAAAATGAGTATATCTGCTCAGGCTGAGCAAGTCTGATGTTTGAGATGGTCCGAAATGAACATTGTATTTAAACAATATGTATGAGGGATACAAATAAATAATAATGTTACAATACTCACAAGTACAAATAAGTATACAGTATAAAAGTTAGGATATAAACATGAAAGAATTTAGATACAGTGAAAAGTTCTCAAAAATAAAATGAAAGCATTTATCAACGTAGATTTTATTCATTGCACTGGTCGCATTATTGATACTGATTTTAAGAATGTTAAACTATAACATTCTCTTCCTGCCCAAACATAAAACTACTTTTTAAAAAGTTTATGACTGACAGTCATGGACAGAACAACTGCAAGTAAAATTAATATTTTAGGAAGTTTAAAAATGGATAAAAACTCTCTTTCAACTAAATGTGCTGACTTTAGATTGAAGTTAAGCTGTGTGTAAAAAAAAAAATAATGTGTAGGCCTTATTGCATGCAAAGTGCAGTACTGTACAGTACATGGATAAAGCATGCATAAAGCCTACACAGCATTTTCAGTCATGCACTCATCTTCACCTGCTACAGCGAACCTCTCACCTGTACGGACAAGTCACAGTGGGAATGTTTGTGTGAATGAGGCAGGACTACTGGTGCATGTTTCATGCTTTGCACACAGGATTGCACACAAACACACTAGTTGCTGATGCCAACAACACTGATGGTGTTTGCACACAAAGATGAACTCAAAGTGATAGAAATGTTTGGTGCACACATGGGGCACTGTACTTTGAATTAAAATGGTTAATAAAGGATTAAACGAGTTAAAGATCAAATATAGAACGTTTCATGAACATTCATGAATCTTGGGTCTTGAGCATAACACAAGCAGCAGCATACATCCACATGATTTATGCACGCTTTCCCAGTATGGATTGTCTCTCTTATAGCTGCCTCGAGGAAAAGGCAAACTTAAAATACTTGGAGGTAAAAAATAAAACGAATATCATAGTGGAAAGTTTGAAGGTAAAAGTTTCCCCACACAAAAGAAATGTAGACTTAACCTTAAAATGAGCCATGTCCACTACTGTGATAGTCACTTCACCTTGCAGAGCAATAGTTTAATCTTGACACTGTGCTCAAATTCACTGCTTTGAAGTGTGGGGGATTTGAGTGGGGTTGAACCAGATCAAATTTTACTCAAGACTCTGCAAAGATTTTGGTGGCACTCAACATGAGGTATTCATACTGTCACCTTGATTGACTCAATAGGCTGTGAAAACCAGCCGTTGGCAGTTCACATGGAGTCCTCTCTTTCTAAGCATCAGCAGTCAGCCAGGCAGCCATGCAGCCATCCGGTTGTTAAGTGAAAGTGAATGTCCATCAATAATGATTAGTTGGTGCCGAGCACTCTGTCTCACCCTTTATCTCCAACTGTATGGATATAGATGGTTGTTTCTTTTTCACCAATATACAACCTAATTGCTTCTTGTGACCAGTCAAGAATAGAAAAGAACGTTTACACACTGCCTTGTGTACCAGTTTCTGGAAGGAGCAGGATCATACATTATATCAAGTGTCTGCAGTTTCTGGAATGAATGAGATAGCAGCTAATTAGTTATAGCCATGTTTTCTGTTACCCTCTGCTCTGGATGTAAAAATGCAGCGTTATTTGTGTGTGTGTTTTTGTCACGCTTGTTGGCCAAATTTTGCAGAACTCTTGAGAATACAGTTGTTAATTCTGCTAGCCTTTTCTCAGAATTAAACCTCACCTTCACTAGCCTTCAAGTCAAGGAATTCTCTAAAGGGTTTCTGGCAAGTAAACAAATATCAGCCTGTGTGCCCTCAGCTCAATGGCCACCCAAAGCTAAGCAGGCCATTCATGCATAGTTTACAACGTGTAGGCTGCAAATAACATGCTATGCTGAGTCCATTGGCTGTTATTGTCAAGGTGAGTGGACAGGAGAAAATTAGATTTTTCTTCAACCTACTGGGTTAGTTATACACATCATATTACAGATGCAGCAAGGTTTAATTCATAGACTGAAAATAAACAAAAATTGCAATAGCTTCAAAAATGCAATCTAAGGTAATCTGTAAACAGGCAGAGAGGCAATTTTCAAGCCAATAGCCTTGTCAGAGCATATGGACATTTGATTGGCACATTCATTTTTCTTATTTAGCTGTAGAACTACTTCCCTCACCCTTTTGCTTTGAACAAATCATATTTGTGTTTTGCTAGGTTATACGTATGTATATACACACTAAAATTCAACTGTAAAGGAAACCACTTTCTCTATAATGCACCATAACTAAAAGCATTTGTAGAAAATAGAAAATGGATTACTTTAATGTGCAGTGCAAACTGCATGGCAGAATAGATATTGACTCGTTCCTGTGGACCCCCCACAAGCGCAGAGAGACAGAGAGAAAAAATAAAAGCAGTCAAGTAGTAAGTGTAATAACACCCATGAGAGGTACCTCAAAAAAACATATCTGCAAATCCCATCCAGGACCCCTGAAACGTTGCTGCGGTCAGTGGTGGGGAATCAGATGTGATGATCCTTTAAAGATCAGTGATGGGTTTTTATCTCTTTTTCCCCCATTTAGGTCTTGCTCTGTCTAACTATTTCTGAGTGTTTACTGAGTGCAATTTCTGATATAGGACCCTTCTGCTGAGTCGGAGGGCAGAGGTCTCTGGAGAGAGTGCATCCTGTAATTCCTCTAAACAAATAGATAGCGGGTTAGCCAAAGAGCATCTGTGGTGGCACAAGACCAACAACACACAGCTGCCTGGCTGGATGCAGCCAATCTGCCTCCAAGACATGCTCAGGAGGATAGAGATCAGAGAGAGAAACAGAAAGAGACAGACAGAGAATTTGTGTAAGAGAACACTGTGAGTGCTGAAAAGGGAGAGGGAGAAAAATGTATGTGAGAAAGACGAGGTAGCAGAGCTGCAGAGAGAAAAGCAAGTAAACCTGAAGGACATAGTGTTAAAATGATTCAGAGTGGGAACGTGGTATGTGTGAGGGAGACAGAAATCCTGCAGATATATGCCAATCCCTGAGTCTAGAATTGAAATGTATCCAAGGCATAATACAAGATGCATCACATTTCTATTCTTGATAGTTGCAAGCGTAAACACATCATAAAAGTCCAACACAATGTTAGTATCTTCTATAACCATGCTCTAAATCCTCACAGTGCATATTTTACACCATATAAATCAATTTTCCATTAGCGATTCAGAAAAAAAGTACTTTTAAGTACTTGACATTTGTGTAGTTTTGATAAATAAAACAAAAGTTATCTTTCTTTTTGCACTCTCCAAGCCTTTAGTGATTTAAAAAATACAGTTTAAGAATTTATGACATTAAAGATCTAAGCAGCTGAAAAAACTAGATACTGATCATGTTTTTAGAGACTTATTTAAATACTATTGACATGAATTATTTGAAGTTTTGAAAGTGACGCGAATCGGTGTTAATAGTGGCCACATGACATGTTCTGGTCTCATTACAATAGTCCAAGAAAGATCTATAGAGTGCAGCAAATCTTCCACCATTACATACTGCAGTATTTTTACAGTAAAACTCCCACTGGCAGTATGACCCAGGGGGTCAACTTCACAGTACACAACCCCTTTAATGTGTGAAAACCAAAACAACACAAACAAAAAACATACAATAAGCACAGTCTTATGCTGCTGTTGCAGGCTGTTCCACAGTTTGATTTTAAAGACATTGTTGGAGATCCAGTTTTTTAGAAACATCCAAAGCCAAAAAGGTGAAAAGCTTCATCATGAACAATTTTATTAACTAATTGTATGTTTGTTTGTAAAATCTTTGTCTAAAAATCAGCTAGTGTTAGCAAAAATGAACTAGTGAAGCTAAAAATAAATGGGCATAACATGGAAATACTCAACTACAATGCCACTAGCTCAAATTTGTACTTGTGAAAATTATTTCTCACCAATGAAAAAAGTGTCTCTGCCAACACATCAGTATTTATAATATAATATTAATTTATTTTAGTCGTGTACACCAAACAAACAAATAGACAAAACAAACGACAGTTGTACATATTGATTGCTTTTAAATTCAATATCCGGTACATTTTATCCACCACTGTTAATCCATACTGATCACACTATACAGGGGCAATGCCTCACTGCAGGATGTAAATCTGCTGCCAGGGGAGTACAATCCTGCCCGTATTTACTGTACATCAGTGTATTGAATCTACTCATTGATTGTGGGCTACAGCTTTATCATTGCTTAAACGATCAAGCTGACATCGTTCTGTATCTTGCTGTGTGGGTCACCAAGCTCACCAAAACAGTTTTAATTAACCCAGATCTCTGTGGGGTGAGTTTTTCCTAATCCTTATGTGATCACGGCTGGACACCACCACCCGCTTGTGTTGATGTTACGCAACTCTTCCTGCTAGCCAAGAGACATTATGCAAACACACACACACACAAACACACACCTAATATGCCCTCCCCTCTTTTAAGAATCAATGTGCTGTGAAAGAGTTTATTGCTGATAAATACAGCTGTTGGCAATGTAGCTTGCAGTTCTCTTCTCTGTTTCATTTGCTTTCTGTTGGCATGCTTTATCCAGCATTGGGAATAACCAATTATAAAGCAATATAATGTCAAAAATGTGTCATCTTATCTGGAGTACAGTTTATTGGAAATATGAGTAGTAAATGTCAGGCTTTGGTGTCATTTCACCAGAATCAAAGGGTAAAGTCTTTTTTCTCCAGTCACACATGGCTGCATTGATGTTTAACTGTCACAAAGTTTTTTTTTTTTTTTTTTAAAAAAAGCACCACAGAGAAAGCAGAGGCATGTCTCCTTCAAGGGCAACGCAGCCTCAAAAGCCCAGAATGCAATGCAAGAAATGTTGTCCTTTAGGAAAAACACACTGTCACTTTTAAAATAAACAAGCTTATATTTTATCTTGGACCATAATATTTAAACAGATGTAGATGAGAAATAAGAAAATAGATACACAAAAGGTCATCATATAATATATTTGGTATAAGGCAGATTGTGATACTGGGTTACCTATTTTATAGATTTAGGGAATTACATGTTATATGCCAATTGCTCTACAAGCATGCCTAAAATAATTGCATTATCTTCATGTAAAATTTTAACTTTGAATAATAACAAATACAAAAAAGAATCACCTCAGAGCTGAAATTGAAAAAGAGCTCACTTAGTTTTAATATCTGTTTTGAGTAGTCTCCATTATCGTCTCATAACTGAGCATGCTCACTAGGAGCTCTACCATAGACACTAATGCTTTCCAGCATGCCCTGTAGGGTGCCTGTATCCACCTTAGTGAACTGTGTGTTTTTCTTATTAAGGACAAGATTTCTCTTCCCAGTCACACTTGGTGCAGGTCAGCTTATAGACTGTAGTAAAAACTATTTGTATTCTGAAGTGTTCTTCACTGCAAAGTGAATCAACTGAGTTAGCATTAGTGGAAGGACTTCTGAGTATCAGTTTCCTGCAATTCTATCTTAAAATGCTTTTCATGCTGCAGGGATTTTCATGTCTTAGGAAGAAATGCAGGGCTAATAGTGTTAATAATGGCTTTATTTCAGCAAGTTGAACCATTTAACCATGCCAGTGAACTATTATAAACAGGGATACGTCATACTGACATATCCTTGTTTATGTACCCCATACTTCCAGAGCTCTGAGTGCTCCGGGAGTATGGTGTGTTTGGCCCATTGCTACAGGCCATTCGATCTTTATACAACCATTGCAAGAGCTTTGTCCGCAATAAGTCGGACTCATTCCTGGTGGGTGATGGGCTCCACCAGGGCTGCCCTTTGTCACCGATTCTGTTCATAATTTTTATGGACAGAATTTCTAGGTGTAGCCAAGGCTTTCACTTGGGTGTTCTCAGAATCCCATTTCTGCTTTTTGCAGATGATGTGGTTCTGTTCCCTTAATCGGGTGATGGCCTCCAGCTCGCTTTGGAATGGTTTGCAGCCGAGTGTGAAGCGGTGGGAATGAGAATCAGCAGATTGACAGACGGATTGGTGCTGCAGCTGCAGTGATGCTCACGCTGATAGGGTGAGCAGTTCGGCCATCAGGGAGGGGCTCAGAGTAGAGCCGCTGCTCCTCCACATCGAAAGGAGCCAGATGAGGTGGTTCGGGCATCTGACAAGGATGCCTCCTGGGTGAGGTGTTCCAGGCATGTCCCACCAGGAGTAGGCCCTGGGGCAGACCCAGGACACACTGGAAAGATTATATCTCACGGCTGGCCTGGGAATGCCTTGGTGTTCCCCCGGACAAGCTGGAGGAGGTGGCTGGGGGAGAGGGAGGTGTAGGCTTCTCTGCTTAGGCTGCTGCACCCGTGACCCAGCTCAGGATAAGCGGAAGAGGATGGATGGATACGTCATAATGCAGTGCAGTTTGTTCTCTGTATATAATGTAGCTCCTATTAGATAGACATGGCATAATTCTAATAACAGTTGAGTTAAAAGACAGGACTGAATTTTAAAACTCCTATCTAAATAGATCTAAATTCATTCAAACAACTAGATCGAATTTTTAGCCATGAAGAATGCCCTGTGTTGTGCATCCAGTAACCTTTAATATGTTACATTCATAGCAGGTGGTGGTATATTCTGATAATATGAATGAGGAGACAGTACAGGTGGATAGATGCTTTGCTATGAATCAGTTCAGCAATATTGATAAAGTGATGTTCATATTGTGAACCATGGATGACCTTATTATTACAGTGTGGATATATAGTAGATGCCTTGTAAATAAACTCTGAAGAGGCAAGGCAAATACCTTACTGTTTGTTATAGCACCAGATTTCTTTATTTATCTTCTTGTAAACTGCCAATAAGTAAATATCTAAAAATCACGGCATAGTTGTTTTTGTTGTTACAGTCAAAATTGCAGGAACATTAAAACTGTTATTTTCACCACTTTGCTCAGGCTCATTGCTCATCCGCATGCACAGGAGATTTTATTGCCGCAATGAGTAAACCTGAAAGTGACATAGCAGCTTAATTCACTCTGATTTGCCATATTCAGTATGTCTCAGCACGTTCAAGCACAACATGAAGCGATTTGCAAGTGTTGAACACTGACAGCCGATGTATATACCTTATGGGCTTTGCAAAAGCAACAAACACATCAATCCCCCAAGGACGCCATTTTTGTTAATCCTAGTTCTTTAGACTGTCATGGGGGGGAGGGGTTTAAAAATTAATTTCATCACTTTAAAGCTCCCTATTGCTACAATCCCCTAGTTCCTTTTCAAACTAAAAAATCTTTATATTGTACATATCTGATGGTAAGTCAGAGGGCTTGAAACACATTAGTCTCTCCCTTTAAAAAGAGAAGCCATCACATTTCTTCATTAAACCTCAGCTATAGCTAGGATGGCAGTCATTTAATCTGGTGGTTTGGTACTTTAATCTGCCTCACATATGGCCTTCTAGATAAATCAGACAAGCTTCACTCTTCCCTGTACAGCACTGCTCCACTGGAGTTATCAACATGTTTTTCCCTCAGCAGTAATAACTATAGCTGCAATAAGCCAAAGTCAAGTCTCATTTACGCTTTCTGCACTGTAGGGTCTCCTCACACTTAGACAGCTTCTGTCACCTATTAGAAAGCGAGAGAAAATCTACTTCTCACTTAATTTGAGGCAGGTGTTTCTATGGAATATTGTGCACTTATTTGTATGTGCTGCAAGATAAAGTTGTAAATAGACATGACAAGTGCTCGTCTATGCTGTCAGAATAATTTACAGTTTTACAGTTGCAAAACTGATATGTCCACCTTCTCAAGCTTAGCTTCAACATGGATAATTTAAACTGTAATGAGGATTTGCCAAACTTTTTTTTTTTTTTACCAGAAATATAGATAACTATATAACAGCCACATTTCTAGCAGTTTGTGTGACTAGGCTTTAACCTCAAATTCACATATATGAGTAGGCATATACACTGGATGTCTGATTAGCTGATCGAAGTTAGCCAGAAAAGTTGTGGGTAAAAGAAAAAAGAGAGGAAGTAGAAGTATCTAAAGCATATTAAGGTGAATATTTGCAAACCAAAAAACAAAAATAACTACTTCAATTAATAACATAGCATTTAAAAAGTATGTCTGTGGTTAACCCTAACAGTGAAAAGCTAAAGGTAGGAGAAACCAGGATTAGTCTGCTGATGCTCAAGGCAATTCTGCTTATGCCATTCTTTTTTTGTGAACCTATTATATTGACATGCAAATGTATAATGCTCATGTATGTTTCAAAATCTGCATTTTCATGTTTCTCTGGGAGATTTGTCCTTCCAAATGTATAATCATATGTCTAGTTTGTGATGTGTCTATGAAATCCTGTTCAAGAACCCACGATTTTTATGCAGTTACTTGTAATGCAATTTGAATAAGTGAAAAATTAACCCTATCATGGGATTACACGTGATAGTGCTGCATATACATCTGTGAAACCTTATCTGGAAGTACCGCTTTAGCTCACATAATCCTTGGCAGTGCTTGACTCCATATTACACCAGCCAACACCATTAATTTAAATATCTTCCTCAAAGATGTCTTCATTTCCCCAGATACTTTCAAAGAAAACATCATCAATCATGCGGTCCTCTTGAGCTCTTTCAGTTTGACTTGCCTCGTTGTTTGTGGGCACTCTAATTTAAAAGTTCCCCAGTGAAATGATTATAGTTCAGTGTCTACTAATGTCCTCAGTAATTTGTATATGTAGAGATGGCATTCATTCAAATGTCTAAATGCCATCATAATTAGCTTAGATGCATAATGCCTTATAATACAAAACTCAGAATTAAAATATTAAGTACTTGTTTGGTTGCTTAACCAAAGGCCAGTGATGGACTTGATGTAGACAAATCTCAGAAGATCATTCAGTCAAAGAGCAACTGATCAGTCTAGTTCATGATGATTTTGAAATATTTCAGAAATATCTAACAATGCTTCAAAGTGACTATTATAAAAGAAAAAATGGTTTCATATTCACTGCAACCACCAGAAAGTGATATGCTGTGACACAGAGGCTGAGACCTCTAACTGGATGTTGTTAGGATTAAATTGCAGAATGAGGGTTAAGAGGTGGGTTGGATATCCTCTCTGTTGGCACATATTTTCAGACATGATAGATTCGGTAGGTACACTGAGCGTCATAGAGGGTTTTTTTTTTTTTTTGTCAAAATCAGGGATTAACCTCCATTGGTTGTAATTAGATGGAGCAGGCACTTCCACTCCACTACAATGGATTTGTGTGTCTAACACTCTGGTGCTCCATTTTCTCTGTGATTCATTTGTCATTTGTCTGCACTGAGCGCCTGCCTTGGACAAAGAGCTCAAGGAGGTAAATGGGCTGTGCTCCAGGAAGTTTAGAATTTGGCAAGGATGTGCCACTAGACCACAACTTCCCAAACGAAGAAAAACATACACACACACTTACATATATGCTGTTAGCCCTTCTTGGGAAAGCACTGCCTGTTTTTCTTCACCAGCGTGAAAAATAGTGCCATTTTGTCAAGGCTGTAATGTCTCAGAGACCCCTTAAATATCCTTTGAAAAGTTGACCAAATTGACAAAGTGCCCATTTTCTTACAGCTCATACATAAACCGAAAATAAAACCCTATTCACAGAAAAGTGCAGGAATGTAATCTTTGATTTTGCGTAGTGTTTGTCACTCAGAAACATACCACCAGAACCAGTGTAATAAAAAGCCTCCTTTCCTATTTTTGATGTCTAATATTTGATGGAGTGTGTGTGTCAAAGTAATGCAATCAAAGTCTTACCGGTATCTGTGACACCAGCCGCTTATGATAAAAAAAGCCATATTTTTATCCCCTGTAATGGGAGCAAGTTAGAAAGCAAGCATATATCTTGATTCATTTGTGCATCATTAAACATTTACCCTGCCAGCTCATGTGTTTTAATTTTTGGGAACCGAATTCTAATCAGTTGTGATCGGTAAATATCTTAGATTTTTAGTCATAGATTAAAGTTCAGCATGCATAAAAGTGGTGATCTACACTGCCCCTGTTGTGTTTGATTTCTTTCTATTAACTTGCTCTGATTGGAGGATGATAGTTATTACTCTACAAAGTCTCTTTACTACAATTTGAGTTGATTCACTGAGCATAAGAGAGAAGAATCTATTCATAAACGCCACCAAAATCAATTTATTCAGCTAAATTTGAGATATGAGCAGTAATTTAGACATCTAGAACCTGACTAGGAGAGATGAGTCTTGCCTGCAGCAGGCTGACCTGTTTACATCACTGTTTGATTGTCATGGTTAACTTTCCTTCCACCAGCTGCCTTCCCATTTTTCCCTCACAACCGTCTGCTACATATAATCACGTACTTAAACAGTTAACTTTTTATTTCTCACTATCAGTTGTATATGCTTGTTAAACTTCAGTAAACTTGCCTCTAAAAAAAAGAAAAATACACTGAGGGTGTAGTTTTGGTACTTTAAACAGATGTCACTGAGCTACAGATGCTATGTTTATCATTAAAGAGAGACCTGTGTACAAAATGTCTATCTTGGTCTTTTTTTATTTTTTGCAGTTTTGCAATTTTAAATGATTTATCTGCTCAATTGTTGATGAGCCTTTGCATTCAGTTTGCTGCATTCAGTTTATATGCAACAGTATATAAAAGCTTCATAGCAGAAGCCAGTATGTATAGCATTCACCATTACTGACACAAAATGCATATATTATTTTATATTATTGAAACATCCTTCGTATCTAATTAAATGCTGTAGTCTTTTTGGTTTATTTACCAACAGTTTTAACATGCTGGTGTTCCATTTGTTCTGCAGTTCATCTGTCATTTGTCTGGATTAAGAGCTCAGTTTGGACAAAGAGCATGAGGAGGTAAATGAGTTCTCTGCTAGTGACTTTAGGATTTGGCAGTGATACATAACTGGACACCTACCCCTCAAATGGACACAAATATCTGTTCATCCAGTCTTGGTAAACTTGTAAATAATTACGCAGACCCAGCAAACCTTCACGACAGAATCACAAGATCCCAGCTATGTTTCTAATGAATCATTGTGCATTTGATTCAGTCCTACACAATGGCATGCCACACCATCATTCCTCATTTTGCACTTTAGAGTTATTACTTCATTGATAAATATGCTAATCATGGTAGTGTCATTAAGATGTTCAAAAGATGGCCTACACTGGCTTTACAAAACTGCTTCACACAAGAACAATGTGGTGAGGACAGTCTGATTGTCTCATCTTACAGATCCAATAATGGACTCTAGTATTAGAACCACCAGGGTCAAAATAGACAATCTGCCTGCAGAAAGCAGACAAGATCGGGAGCTGAAGAACATCCACCATGACAGTTTTATTTACCAGCCAGAAAATCAAAGCAGCCACTTAATGAATCAGCCCATCTCCGCACTGTCAGGCATTTCAGTAAAAGACAGTACTAAACAGCATCAAAATCCATAGTTCTATAGAAGACAAAAACCCAACGTGGAGGATTATCCGTTCAGCAAATTAGGCCAAAGAAAAACAGCTAATGTGTTAAAATGGGAGAGAAAAGGGAGAAAGAAAAATCTTTATGGGTGTAACAAGATACAAACAGGCCAATAATCCGCTTTTAACAAGATGAGTGATCATGGCCTTTTGTCAGTGCATTGAAGCCACACAATCAATGCTGGTGATTTAGCCCCCCGTGTGCTCCGGGGCCCCCTCTGTAGTGAAAGTCTGGATCTTCATTTATGTGGCGCAGGTTTTGCACAAGACTGTGTCCTCGCCTGCGGGGATTGTTGATTAGGAAAAGTGACAGAGAGGCGGAGAGGAGATTCGGGCAAAGAGGAGAGAATGGAAGTGGGAGCAAGAGGTGAAGACAGAAAAGGAACGACAAAGAGGACAAGAAGAAGAAGGACGGAAGCACAAGGGGTGGAGGTTTGAACAGAGGCAAAGAGACTCTACTAGTCTACTGCCCTGCTGTCAAGTAAATGCCATCTGGGTGTTTTACAGATGAGACTGCAGCTGTTGGCATTTTGAATGCTCCTCCTACACTTTGTCCTTTTCTATTTCTTGCTTATTTATTCTGCGCGGTCTACTCTTACACAGGCTCTACTGAGAAAGGCCCAACATTTGACATAATAAAGCATAAAATTCACTATCCAAAACACTAACATGTGTTATTCAGATTGAAAATAACAGAGTTTGTATGAAAAAAAATGAGGAAATCATCTGTGACATACACACACAGCTATGGCAGGGTGAGGCGATGTGGCAATGTACTAAATTAAAATACAACTGCAATGTAATTGCCAGAAAACCAACAGATATGTGCTGATAAAACCTCACATTAAATTATGCCGCTGTTTGACGTTGTTTGTAGTAGTTGCTGATCATTGTTTTACAGACTATAAAATTAAATACTGGCAGACATCTGCTGACATTTTATCGAAATTCAAAAGTCTATAGATTTTAAAATATGACAGTCTTTTTCTTCGGAATTACTGGAACTAATTTGCCAGGGTCCAAACCTTTAATTTATGAACAACAGTTGGTTAACACAATGATTTTGCTTAGGCAAGGGGGTCTAAGAATTAACCATTAAGTGCCATGAGAGGGGCTAACACTGACCGCTAAGCATTTTTCAAGTGTTGCCAAGCTGTGCAGTAGGAGCATAACAGAAATCAGGAGAAGAAGGAGGAGTAATAACAGTGGCATATGCAGCAACATGTATTCTTAATATTGCCTGACATTGTAGTTTAGAGTTTGTTTTTGTTCACCTTGACTCTTGCAAGCAACCTTACATGATTTTGTATGTGAACATCCAGGGAAAGTATTGTGAGAAAGGTGAGTATTTATTTGACAACATGTGTATGTTGCACTTCTGATATATTCTCTTTTGCTGTTGCAAATTTTTTTTAAAAGTGGGGAAAAAGTTTCAGGTAGATCCATTTGATTGCTTATGAAAAATCAAATTCCCTACTTGGGAGATAGTTGTGTATAGTTCTGTCTGATATCAGGCAAATAGTCCACTTTTAGATTTGAACCATGGTGATGAGCATGCCACACTGACTTTATCAGTCACTTTTTTCTTTCTTCGTGCACAGTTTAGGTTTTACCCAGAGGCTTCCAAAGTATTTTGAAAATTTGTGTCCTACTAAAATGAACAGCACCTCCATAGCAATTTTCTCTGAAGGCCATGAAGCTCATGAAAAATTGATTTTGAAAGCCTTGAAATAGTTTTACTCTGCTTCTAAAAACTCAATGCTCACAGACTAGCAAAAATAACAATAGCTGTATTATTGAGACAGGAAATGCCTGACAAAAATCATCCACTGCCTCCAGTAATATGAGTTACTTTCCCAGAAGATTTGGAAGAACTGTGAACATATCCACAGCCAGGGCATCCTGATAAAATTGCCCTGCTTGCTCTTAATTCCACAATATTCTCTCTGCTGTTATTGTCAGTCTCTGAAATGTAGGTCAGAGGGAATTTGTTGGCGTTGTATTGAAAGGTAGATTTACACAGCCGCTCAGCACTGCCACAACTGCCTCGCTGCCTGGACGCTGAGTTTACACCCATCCCCAGAGGTAAAGCCTGCAATTTCCTTCCTCACACTCATTCTGCCTTCTGTTAGCCCTGTAACAACCATACAGGCTATCAATTGGCTTCAATTGCAGCTATAATTTTTACATTAGCCAAGCTAATGAAGAAAGGTTCCTGTTGCTCATGTTAATTTTGTAGCCTCCTACAGAATAAGCGGAGCTGTACAAAAACACAAGTACTCTGAAGGAAACATTATACTCACAGCACCCTTCCAGCCCTGCTGCCCACAGAACTGTCACCTCAGTATGTACGTCTATTTGACTTCCGTCTGATCAGTCTAAACAGGATTAAGTGCTTGTAGTCAGTCCCATTTTTTATGTAGAAATAAAAGATTATGTGTTAGGTCTGTACAACTATCAAACCGCCTACACAATGGTGTCATTTAGACACTGCCTATGACTCCAGCTGCTGCTTTTGTGCTGCTTTAGCTACACAGCTGCTTGCACACAAGGTTTGAGCTTCAAAGTAACCAAAATCAGCCTAAAAATAGAAACCTTTGCTCTCTTACGTGCTAATTAGAAAAAAAAAATAGCTTATTCTACAACACCTCAAACACTTTTGAAGATTTATTTTGATTTCCCACAGACTACTTGGGAAATATTTCATTTGTATATGTGTTTGAATTTTTTCTTTTTGCTAAAGAACCTTTGAGGATTATTTCAAAGTTATCGTGCAATAAGTTTGGTCTTATAATATTTTTGTGTTACTCTTTAAGGATGTTTGCTTTTTCTTTTAGCCATGGAGAAATGCTTAGCTGTATTTTAACACTGTAGGCATTATAGTAAATTGTCACTGGAGTTGACTGCAGTCACAGGTCAAACGTGTGCATCATTGTATTAAGAAAGAAAAAAAAGCATCTTTTTGGCCCTTGTCAGACAAACTGTAATCTTGTTTATGACCAGTGCTTCGAAATAACACCATCACTGTGGTTGTAGCCATGAATGGGCTTTTATTGTTGCAATTTGGTGGTTAGCGAAAATTACTAGTTTTCCTTAACTGGCATTGATAGCTACTCTCATTTGATCGTTATCACAAGACAATCCCATATTGTTGGGCTGGCACTGCACTTATAGATAAACAAAGGTTAGTTGACACCAGTCTGTCTGTAGATGACATATTGTATGTTCAATATGAAAACAGTGTGCACTGCTTCACTACCGTTCTCAGGTTTGAACTGAGAACAGAGAATTCTCACATTTAGCAGGTGTGTTAGAAGTGTAACCCAATCAGCACGATGCTATAAATGTTATAAATAAATGTTTTCTGTGTTTTCATTCGGCCAATATAGCTGAGGCTGAGGGTGTGTTCTAGGAAATGTGTTTCTTTCAGTTACCTGCCAATTATCATTTAATCATGGTTGTTTGATTCCTGAAATTTTACTAACAGTTTCAAAGGACTGATTTCACTTGGTAGTAAAGTAACAGAAAGATTATGCAAGGCCATTTAAAAGTATTGTGAGCTAAAACAAGTCGAATGTAAAAGTCTATCTGTACTATTTCATATAAATGAGATATCACCATTTTACTCTGGTAGTGTTTTTTCTTTCTTTCTACATTTAGTAAAATTACAAATAAGTGTAAAATCTCTTGGCACACTGGAGTAGATTATTGACCAACAAAACATTTTAAATTATTAATGAAAAATCTACTCCCATGCCATAACTTAGCTATTAACCTGGTTCCTGAACTTCTGAATTGCGATTTGCTGATCACATTTAAAATTTTCTCCAGTGATTCAATGCAAAGTCCATTCAGTCTGAATATCAAGCTACTATTCCACCGCTACAGCAGCCAAAATGTCAATGGCCAATCACTAATGGTGGCCTTGCTGTAGCTCTTAAGGTCTCAGTTAATTGGCTATTTAGACCCAGGGAAATGGCACTGCCTGAAGAACAGTCACCACTACACACCTGGGAATGAACAAGCAGCCATTCAGGAGAAGGGAAACAGAGGAGAATTAATCAGTCAAGTTGGAGAAAACAATGAGGTAATGGGTTAGAAAACTCATACTACATATCTTTCAAGGTTGTAGTGCGAACCTAATGGCCCATGTAAAACAGTCTAAAGGGTGATTGGAGCAAGATTTTAAGAGATGTACCAAAACTGGGGTGATGTGTTTTTAAAGCAGTTAACGATGCACGCATCTAACTTAAGACCGTGATAACAAAACAGGTTTAGATAGTGCTAATATTATATGGAGCAGAATGAACTAAAATGTTGAACCAGTAGATCTGAGAAATCTATCCCGAGCAAAGTAGTTTTATTTCCAACTTCTGAAATCCTATCTCAACAACTTCTACTGAGAAACCATAAATGCAAATGACATCAATCAAAAGCAGAAAATAAAGAGTTGAAGGTCTTAGATGACAAAAGTTGACACAAATCAGTACACATAGAACATACAATATATATACACTACAACAGAAGTAGTGCAAGTACACACTGAGACTTTCGAAGAAATGTTTTTTTGTGTTATCGTCACCTTTTGCTTCCATGGAAGTATTGCCTATAATATATTATTGCCTATTTATTTTATCAAAATGTTACCTGTGGTCATGGAAAAGTGATGACGTGCAGCAGAATAATATTAACTTACTGTATATTTTGCCTTTTTTAAGCAAGACGCAAAGGTGCCTTAAAAGTTAAATGGCAGTCTGAATTATGAACTGTGTGATTGTCACCATGACTTTAATTACAGTGTAACACTAAACAGTTGAATTAAGGTAGGTCAGCTTAAATAGGTCACTCAGTGAATTATAAATGATGTAATAGCTGCTGTGGCACACATGACTAAGCATCTAAAAACTCATAAGCTCAGTGGATAAGCCCCTCCTGTAATATCTGAATTCTGCCTTCACATTTGAATTTGATACTGTAAACATCTGACAAACTTAAACAAGGATCATGATTTTGAGGGATGCCTTTGCTCATTAAAAAAACAAAAACAAATTATAGAAATATTATTTATGAATCATCACAGAGAAACACATTTATACTTACAGCCAGTTTGCAATCTCCATGTAACCTAACAATCTTACTGCACTACATACAATCAAACCAGCAATCCCTTTTAAGCAAGCACATGGCGACGGAGGGGAAAAAAACCTCCCCTTTAGCATAAAGGAAACTTGAGCAGAAACAGACTCAGCGAGAGTGGCCATCTGCCTCTACCAGCTGGGCTGAATGGAGAGTGAAAAGAGAAAAGAGGAGCACTGCTGAACAACAAACAACCAACAACATAACAATCTTTCACTCTGCAGGTAGATACGGGTGCCGGAGAGATACTCGCAGGAAGCTCAAGCACAAATAGCAGACACAAAGGTAATGATATGCAATGCTGGTTTAAAATAAGAAGTGAATTATTGGAAGTTAAGGGAAACCTAAGCTAGGTTTATTTAAAAGAAAGTAGCAGGGTGTCTGTTTCAAGGTTTTTCATTTTAAAACACTACTTATTAATATGTATTCTTTGGGTTAAAAAGAAAAAAAAAGTACGACAGCTGCAAGTAAAGAGAGATGTGTTACTGCACATCTCCCTTCTGGTCTCAACTCTGCCAAATTTCTAGAAATGAGACCCACAACATGCAAAGTGGGTCTGATGCTGTCTCTCAGAATAAGACCAGATTTTCTACAGAAAGTTTTCCAGTTATCTATGTAGCTCACATTTGATCCTTTGGTGGACACCAGTTCGACAGTCAAAGTAGGATATAATAGGCATCTGTACATGTGAGTCAGGGGACCAGAGAAAACTAACAGTATATTGGCAAAATTGATTGTTTTTGGGGTGGTTTTTCTTGCATACTGCATGTACACTGAGTGTGTTTGTGTCATGTACTTTTAGTTCAGACACAAATTTTAAGCTATTTCCTGTATAGAGATAACACATCTTTGATACAAATTGAACCTAGAAGTCCGACTGGCAATAAATAGCAATTTTGAGAGTGAAAGCAATTTTTTTCTTTTTAGACATACACTCCAGACAGAAATACACAAGTAGCTTCAATACAAAATGCATCCACCTTAAGCTCACATTTTGGTGCACTTGCTTTGTTCTAGACCATTGCCAGATTTGCCTGGTATTTATTGAAATGGTCTTAAAATAATCACTTAAAATACTGCAAAAGATGACAAAGTAGAAAAAGAAGTATGAACATAAAATTAATTGGAGATTATGTATCGGAATTTCAGGAGCTGGACCACGCCTCCAAACACACTCCTTCCGGTTGTCATCTATATAGGTTCCCCCAGTTCTGCAAGCTGTTCATTCTCGTTTAAGTGCCCCACTCTCCCTCCCTCCTTGTTCTCAATTCTTTAACTTCTTCAATCCTATTTAGTGCATGGGGATCTGCCAGGCCTGGGAGCCGTCGCCAGTCCCCTTCGAGGCCTTCCCCAAACCGCAGCTCAATTCATGCCCAAGCATTCACCTTTACCCACTAAAATGCTGTCAAACCTAAAATGAGGACGTGGGCCCAGCTAGTGAAAAATGTTTTTATGTCCAAGTTTTGTCTGTAGGCTTTGCATCTATAGCTAAACCTGGTGATAATGAGTCACAGATTTTCTAGAGCTGAATCTGGAATTTAAAAATTCATGTTTTGAAATATTCATCCTCTAAGAATATGCCCTGTCATTTAAACCAATATGATAATCTGAGGTCATGCTTGCCTCACTTATGCATAACAGCAACCTCCCTGAAGTGTTGGGACTCACAGACCTGTGTGTCCACATCACCTGTGTTGCTTCTGCAGTGCAGCAACTACCAACCCTTTCTTTCCACTTTGAATTTGCCTTTGATAGTTATAACCTGTAGGGGATTTATAGTACACACATTGCCCCCGCTGTCTTCTTTAATAACATTCCACTGTGAGATGCTCAAACGTATCCCAGACACTAAAATCAAGTGAAAGGTGTCTGTTACGCAATATATCAGTAGATGTTTTAACAGCATATTTTGGCTCCAGACTGAGTCACAAAGGCAACATGCTGAATCTCTAGACGAGTTTCATCAACCAGCATGCATAAATAAAGGTATGTAGTGAGTACCAGTCCTGAGTGTCTCCCTACTGATGAGTGAATCAGATGTACCTAAACGGAAATATCCCTGTTTATCAGGTGATTGGCAATTTATATCAGACAAAAAAAGGGAAAGTGATGACAGTGGAGCGGTAACTAGTACATTCAAGAACTGAAGTTTGGCAATTATTCTTAAAAGTCACATAAGCTGCTTCATTTTAAAGGCCTGTTTTTTGCTTGAATAAATAGTGAATCATGAGGTATTGGTAAGTTTAAAACAACACTCTGGTGTGGAAAGTGTTAATGTTTCATGGCCTTCGGGATCCCTTATTGGCTTTTAAATTTAGGAGGTTAAATCTATGTGAAGAATAATTATAACTTCTACATTTGTTAAATTATGACCTGTGAAGCTGAGGACTGCGGGGAGTAAGTAATGGAAACACCGCTGTTAACACTTGTTAGTTTCCTAAATTATTATGAAGAAGTCAAAGTTATAGTAATAAATGTAACAAGGCACATTATTTCTCTTCCAAGATGAAACACAGTTCACACTGATATTCAGGCAAAAGCACAGTGCTTCTGTCTTGGCCTGTCCTCTGAAGGATTCTGCTTTTTTGGCCAGGTCCTTTAGAGGGTCTTTGTGCAGGGTTACAGCAACACTGTTCAACCGCCTACGGGTTCTTCCTGAAAAGTTGAATAATGCTCAGTATATGTAATTCTACAGTCATTACTACTTGAACATTCAGTCTTGGCTTGCATGCAAATAAAACAAAAGAGGAATGCAAATTACAAATAACTGAAAAGACTGTTGCAACTTTTTCATTGGATAGGCACACTCTAAGAGTAACAAGAGAGCTGAGACAAAATATTTTACATAACCTCTTACAAAAGTACATGAATATGGGTCAAGTTTATTATGTAAACTAGAATATATATGCAAATTAGCACAGTGCATTTGCAAATTATGTTTCCTTTGATTAAATTGCCAACACTTGTAGACATCAAACATGAGGCTTTCAAACAGCTGAGTTCAGCAATGCAGTCACCTATTGCATTTTATCATGTCTTTAAACATACCCATATTTGTATTTTTTTTAAACTGAGTATAGTATTAAACATGTACTTCAGAAGTCCTCTAAGCAATAGATTACACATGAAAAGGTCTGCATGTTGTAAAGGCTACTTCACAACTGAATCTTTGGACAGTTTTTGTATAATTTCTAATAACTAAAAATGTATAATATAATGTAATTCATAATTTACACCTAGTTAAAAGCTTAATGATACAGAAATTATTTGTCAAATAAATAGTTTTAATAAGAAACACAAATTAATTACATTTACTTAAATTTACAGACGCTCACTATGGTTGTCAGATGTTATTCTGGAAAATGCTGTTGCTCCCTGAAGGATGACTGGATTGGATGGTGTGAAATGATTTGATACAGTATGAAAATCTATACTGCATTAACACTCAATTAAGGTCTAACTAGACCGCATCCCTATTGGTCATCCCACATCTCAGGAATGGATCAGCCGTCTCATGCTACACTGACAAACAGCATGGCGCCGCGACAGATACCACAGGCGAAAAGAGAGGGCAGGGAGACAAGTGAACTCAGCATTTTAACCGGCAGAGCAGAACCCGAGCCCTGGAATCCAGTGGAGCCTTGCAGTAGGAAGAGTGACAATGGATCAATACCTGTGATTAATTAACTTCTAATGAGTTCATCTAGGCGTTGAGAGACCTCGAAAGTTGGACATGTCCCATCATCTCTTTCTCACTGATCTATCCTCCCCTCTATTCTTTCCCTCATCCTCTACTGCATTTATTGATTCGGTGTAAACCCAAATGAATCATCTTCTCTTTTTATTTGTAACAGCTCCCCTTTCTCTTTTAGAGTACCCTTTCATTGATTAATTAAATAATTTGAAATTATCAGTACAGTAACCTGGATTGCGCTGGATTATTGATTTTCGGTTTCGAGTCAATATCTGTCTTGGGTCACTGCACATTGCCGGTACCTCATTGTTAACCATTCCTATTGTGCATCAATAAAACACAGCACAGTGAAGATTAAATGTCATTGAGCTGACCTGATTTCCTATAGCTCTTAAAGCTAGAAGTCACGGTGAAGTCAGAGCCACGATAGCAGACAAGCATTCCCACATGTAATTACCCCAGCAGTCATTATGATGCTTCAGAGAGTGAGAGTGAAAGCTCGGAGTACAGAAGCAATGGAGATGAATGGTCATGTGAATAGAGAAGTGGATTGGGGAGCCTGTGTAGCTTGGTCTGCCATTTTCTCTCTATTTCTCAGCGCTGAGGGCCAAGCGCAGAGTTATTTGTCTCACAGTGAAATTAGTAATCGTACCGCCATCCATCATTGGCTGACCTGCTATTGATCGCCACTGCACCCTCTCTTTTCAACTAAATTATATTACAAAAAAAGAATAACAAATGTCTGCACAATCTGAGTGGTCCACACTTTTGTCTGCCTCAGCAGAATATTTTGAAAGAAGAAAAAAAACCAACACTTTATTGTGTAATGTTTGTGAGACATGTCAAGCAATCCTATTCAGAGAGCTTAGTGGTGTTTTCAAGGTGACAAGTATTGTACCGATTTAAACCAACACAGACTTTGAAGCGGGGGCAATTTCTGCTAGAACTGCTTGTTATATACTCGTGACACCTTAGTGACAAATACTGTAGAACATGCTGATACAAGCATCAACTTGTAAATGTTTCAGAGGTGAAATGCATGCCCTCTACTGTGGAAAGAGTTTGCACATATTGTATCTAAATATAAAATTTCAATTTCAACTACAGCTATCAAAATGTGCTGCAGTGCACCAAAAGGAGGTCAACATCAGCTTTTTTGTGTAGACTTTTTCCATTACACAGTCAATAATACATACAGGCTCTGTGCTGCGATTAGCCTGCTATTGATCACTGCTTCCCTGTGACTACGAAAACACTGTACACAGAGTTCACTTGTCAAAGGATATTCAATAATGTCCCACAGAATGTCAAGATTTCAACAGGATTTTCTGCTGTGAGTTATATTACTAGCTTAGTAGCTTGAACTCTGTGAATGATAGAAACACTGTCACACAGACAGACCCATAAAGTTGCCATTTGTGGCAGAAAGCTACATAGATAGCTATATAGCTTTAGAGATTATAAAGAGGGGAAACTGTGGTGGAAGAGAACATTAAAGTGGTGTCAGTTACATTGTAGCTCTCTAATTGCAGAAATAGCAGGAGATTATGTGATCTTGTGATGAAATGGATTCTGGTTGCAGCTGTTACCAAAAAAATAATTAAATAAAGTGTCTAACTGTAATTATTGCAGTTATTAAAACTGTGTTTGATTATCAGTCTTATCCATTCAAATGCTTTTCACTGTCACCCAAACTTGATGTAGCTGTGGTGGTGCAGAATGCAGTGTGGCGTTATTTTGAGTAAATGAAAACAAAAGGCAGTGCAACAGAGATATTTTACCTAAGTTTGTTGTGCGTCTGTATCTTGGATGTTAAAAGTGCTAAGGAAACATTAATCGATGACAGTCACCCTGTCTGCTTCACAGTGGTCACCCACCGCTTTACAGTATAAGCAAAGTAAATTAACTTTAGGTCAATACATAATTTAAGAATTTCTGAACAGTAGAAAAATTCTTTAACTTTTTTATAGACTGTCAGTAATGTACGTTGAATTTACCTTCTGTTGCAGAAACAATACGTACTGCAGACAAAGATAAAGTGAATTATATGCCTGTCAGTGCCAGGTGTAGGCTTTTGTTTGCTGCTTTCTTTGGACTTCACAGTTCTGCTCATAATATCTGCTGTAAAATATCAAATGGTTTAGGTATTAAGTCTATAAGGCTGGGTTAATACTATGCATCCCATTCACTCTTACCGCGATAATAACTAAATGGCCAGTCTAAATTGTGATATTTAATCTCTGTGCTCATTCTTTTTGGTTTCTGGGACTCAGCATCAAACAGAACCTGCGATGGTCATCACACATCTCACTGTCATGGTCCTGGGTCGAGTGACCCAGTGTGGGAGTTTTATGTCTCTTTTGTATTCATTTGTGCCCTAGTTTAGTTCATCTAGTTTATTTTGATATCACTGTTTAGTCCTTTGTTTCTTAGTGTTTATGTCATCTCCTCCTGTACGCAGTCTCCCTGGTTCGTGCGTCTACCTGTCATGCGTCATGTCTGTGTGGTTATG